>NW_027223755.1:93335483-94017983 GCF_028538775.1 Myotis yumanensis
TGGTCTCTACCCACTAGGTGCCAGTAGCACTCCCCACCCCAGTTATGACAACCAAAAACATCTCCAGACATTGCCAAACATCCCCTGTGGGGAGAAAGGTTTTGCAATCACTCCCAATTGAGAACCCTTGGTAGAGAACATTTCTAGAAGGACAGAGGAAAACCCTGTAACTAACCTGAAACACCAGCTGCCTCTGGGCAGTGGAACTGGGTGCCTGGGGGGTCAGGGTTCAGAGGGAGACCCCTCCCTACATGTCACTTTGTATTGTTTGAATAGGGTGAATATATTGTTAAATAAAATAAATACAATTCAAATTAAAGGTACAGGCAAAATAGCCAAATGTAGTACCTACCTACTTACTTAAACACACAACACACACACACACACACACAAAACATGTTTACTATCATAGAGAATACATAGTATGATCACATGAATTCGCCCATGTCCGGGGCTCTGGAAGGCATTCAACTACTAGCAATTATGATGATGAGGTAGGTAAATTTTCTCACCTTCTCATGGCCAAATTATTGCCACACTTAACTACACAACAAATCCCAATCACTGAGTTCATTCATTCCACAAATACCTACTGTGCACCTTATGTGAATGTGACCTTAATGATCAGTTAGTTATTCTTTTAGTCAATCCACATTCAGTGAGTGCCTACTAAGGGCCCACTGGACAAAAGTCAACTGATTCCCACCTATGGACCCAGTCAGGCTCATTCCTTCCTGAGCTCTGGATGAAGAAAAACAAGTAAGGGGAGAGCCAGTCACTGCATGGTATATGGAAGTGTTTGCAGGCCAGACTTGAAAAGCTGGGCCAGCCTACCTGCACCACACTCTCCTTACCAGTGGCAGTTTAGTTTCAGCAGGACAGAATCCTGTCATACTAAATTAATGTTGTTAATGTGAATTTTCTTGGTTTTGTGGCTGTGCTTGTAAAATAATTGGCAAGGATGATCTGATGTAAGGCTTAAGAACATGGGGTTTATACCTGCTTTGAGGTTTTCACACACTTAGGCAACATTATAATAAAGCTAAATGAAAATGCAGGGGAGGAAGGGCTGTTCCTGAAGCTGAGGTACACCAGATGACAAGCTGTGCTTTTTGTGAGTTACTGAAACAAGTAATTAGGTGTCTGAGCTGCTGGTCCTTCACTAACAAGCAGGAGGAAAGGGGTTCTCAGAGTAAAGCGGGGGGGGTCTGACCCCTCACTCCTTGGAGGAGACCCTGCCCTGCAAGACTCCCACAGAAGAATCGTCCTGAGGGTGTGTTCCGTGAGATTCCTGTGGCTGAGCATCTGGCCTGCTTGGGTCCTGCCAGACTCCCAGAATCCCAAGCGGAGATGCTGGCGGATTTGTAATGAGGTGGTGGAAAAAGCTTCCAGGAGAGGCTGGGGTTTGCACTGAGCTCTGTTTCACAGAGGGGCATTCAGAAGGAGCGAGCAGCAGTGCAGAGCTCCAAGCAAACAGAGCCCCCAGAACAAGACGCTAGGAGTGAACAGTGAGCAGGCCACTGCAGATCCTGATCAGCTGAGTCGCTGGGAGGAGGCTGGGTCTGCGTCTCTCGCCTCAGGCCAATGGGAGACAGCCCCACCTCAAACTCAAAATGGCCCAGGGACCAAGTTAGAAGGACATTCTCTCAGCAAAGCAAATAAATGCCTGTGCCATTTGCAGAAGTGAGAACAGAGCTCTGGTCAAACGTTTGACTACTTGACAGTCTAATGAGATGGCCTGAAAGTCTGGACTGCTTGTAATAAAAATATTTTTAAAGTTATGTAACTGGGTCGCCATGGAGTTTTTCCCTTCTTGTAAATATTACATAATTACGAGAAGGAAACACACTTAAGGGGGGGAGGCAGACAAATTGGCTTAAGACGCAAATCTGGGAACTGAGGCTGCTACAAGATACCTTCCAGAAGGTAATCTGGGAACTAGAGCCATGACAAAAGCCTTTAAAAACAGCCTCATTAGTGGAAGTCTATTAAACCAGGGTCGCTGTGTGTATGCACACAATAGTCCTGCAGTTTGGGGCTTATTTCAAAATGCCATGAATAAGACCCAGACAGTCCACATTTCCAGGGTATTTAGAACACTCCTTGGTTGTTTTGGAAACCTCAATCCTCATGGTAAAACTCAACTACCTAAGTGCCAGGTTAGATTTACTTTTTATTTCTTGTTTAATTTCCATCCACTACCATGCAGAAGATACTGGCACCTCTACTCGGTGTGTAGAAAACAGAACCCCCATTTATTTTCTTATCTTATTTCAAGACGGGGGACACTATGAGAGAAGATAGGACAATGTGACGGGAAATTTCTGAGGGGCAGCAGCATTCCAAGGTCCCCTTCATGTGGTGGGGAAATGGGCACATGATCAAACATACCTGCGACAGAAGATAGAGCGACACCGGCAGGCTGATTTTGGGCCGTTCTCCTCCCTTGAACGTTGAGGGGAAAGAAAGAGGGAGAAGCCCAGGTCACACAAGTGAATAGCACAAAATACATGCAGCCAAAAGCCATCTGTCTGGAGAAGAGGCACCCTGTCCCCTAATTTCCTCCCGGACCTTGAGTTATTCTGGCCTGGCGCTAGCTAGTCAAAAGTCCACTCTGCAAAAGAAATTCACCACCAATACCATTTGCAAGACTATGATTTTTCCACCTGAGAAATCTTTCATCATTAGTCACGGATTAGAGGTTGGACCCAAAAGAAGAATTGGCTCCTTAAATTACCAAGAATGTTAATTTTTCCCAGCTGGGACATGGAGAGCCCAAGTCCCGGCCTGCCAGGAAAGCCTCCCCCCCCCCCCCCCCCCCCAATCCCCAGGGGCCTATTCTCAGGAAGAGCTTTTAAAATGGAGCAGGGAGACTGCGGTATTATAGCCTCTGAAAAGCCTCTCCTTTGCACTGAGCCTCACCGAGCTCTAGCTCACACCAACCCTGAGAGATCTTCAGGACCCTGGTTTTGCTCAGGGAGGTTAACTGCCGTGTCCAAGGTCAAGAGTAAGAAAAGGGAAGAGATAGAATTTAAACCCAGGTCTGAAAAAGCCACTTCCCATGCTTTCTGTCTGCCCTCCAGAGCTGCCTCTGCTAGACTTGGTTAGGGCTGCAATTTTCTTCCATTTACTTATTTTTAGTAAGAATCTCCATCTTCTACCTCCAGAAAGAAAGCTGCACCCCTGTGAGACACATCTGGCTCTGTCCCACCTCCTGCTGAGGCCTCTGCCCCTTAACTCTGGGAGGGACTGGGCAGAGGCCTCCACTCCCTGAAGCAGCATTTCTCATGGGGGAAGCAGAGAACTACCAGCTCAGAATTTCCTGGGGGCAGGAGGGGGCAGGTTAAATATGGAGATTTCTGGTCCATCCCAGACCCAATGGATCAGCATCCCTGAAAAGGGGAAGACGCCTGAGGATGTGCACTTTTAAGAAAAGCAGGCATTCTCCCCACGAGGAACTCTGAGCCTGTTAACTGGGGACAGTCATTGCCCTGGAAGCTTTTCAAGTGCATTCCATCCCTTCATGTCCATTTTGTGCAAGTTTTGTGGCTGGATGGATCTTTTCCAAATCAATTAACCCTGGCAACTGCCAGAAAAAGTTACCAAGGATGAGAACACCTCAAGAGAAAGATGCACAGAAGCCAAAAACCTAAATTCATAGAGGTTTCCTGTTTCATTCTGATGTCAGTGTTCTTTTCTCATTCACTTTTACAGTTTTTACAATCTACCCCCTTCACACACACACTCCTGGCCCGCTCCTTTCTCCTTCGCCCTCCCCCCGCCCCCTACTTCCAGGAAATAAGAGGAAAGGAAAAGAAAACCAGTGTGCTTTGAAAGGAATTGCTCGCAGGCTCGAAGCTGTGGCCCCTTGCAAAGCTCAGGCCTATTCAAGGTGACTGTCCTTCCCTCCTTCTGAAGACCTTCAGCCCGCAGAGCAATGGGCCAGGCCCCCAGACCCACCTTGTCCTGGTTCTCCAGTGAGTACACGTAGAGGGGCAGGAAGAGTCTGTTGAGCAGGTGGTCCGTGAGCACGTCATTGAGGAACTCACAGTTGATGATCAGGATGTCATTAAGATAGTGCAGGTGGTCCAGGTGCTCAGCCACCAGGTCACTCAGTTTTCCTCGATTCCGGTGCCTGCCAATAAAAATGACCACCTCAGTCTGGAATCCAAAGCTCAGAGCCCTTGGACCTAGACCAATGGCCTGAGACTGAGGTCACTGGGTGCACTCATTCATACAGCAAATATCTGAATTAGTTTCAAGAAACATCTATCCTGCCCTACCAGTGGGGGACACAAAGGGAAAAGGACCTAGGCCACTCTAATGTGTTGATTTTAGGGGACTCCTGGGGTACCCCACCCTCTGGGGGCCCTAGTATAACTCACCCCCACCCCCAGCCACCACCACAACCACAAAAAAAGATGGGTAAACAAAGCAAAGAAACAGCTAAGCTCTTGGCAAGCCATTTCACAAGAGGAGCCACTAGCCAATGTGGCAAGATCCCCTTGCTCCCAAGATAAGCAGTATTAATGGAGCAATAAATCCTTGCTAATTAAAATGCTCTAGAGGAGTTCTGAGGAGAAAAGCAGGCCTCAGCAGCTACGTGGGACCCACTGGCCCTGACCTTATGTGGGACAGAGCGCAAAGACATGACATCCTACCTCAGGCCCCAGCGGGTCTCTATCTCCTTGTAGTGAACCAATAGCATGCTGGTTGGCCCCATGGGTGAGTCAGTGTCAGCCTCACAAAGGATGCAGAGCCCCTAAAATAGCTGGTGGGCTCATTTTCCCCACCCCCAGAGTGGTATCTCTTACAAAAAGTAATCTAGATAGGGTAAGACATTTTGTTTGTATTATGGGTATTACTCAAGTAATAGATGGCCATTTTAGAAGACAGAAAATTGAAGAAGAAAATAAATAAAATAAAATAAAATAAAGCAAAGCAAAGTCTCCTCTAGCTCCACCACTAACAGATGATATTTTTGGACTTGTGTCCCTACATTCCGTTTTTCCACATTTCTATCTCCCCACAGTCTCACCTAAGATGCAGGTGTTATATATCTATCCATCCAGTCATCTCTACTTTAAAATCGGGATCAATTTTGCTTCTTTTATATATCTTTGGATAATCATCCTTTATTATACTTGAATACGATATGTAGTAAGTATTTATGGCAAATACATGTTGTAAAGCCTAATCGTGTAATGCAGTGGTTCTCAACCTGTGGGTCGAGACCCCATTGGCAGTTGAACGACCCTTTCACAGGGGTCGCCTAAGACCATCCTGCATATCAGACATTTACATTACAATTCATAACAGTAGCAACATTACAGTTATGAAGTAGCAACGAAAATAATTTTATGGTTGGGTCACAACATGAGGAACTGTATTTAAAGGGTCAGGAGGTTGAGAACCACTGGTGTAATGAGTACCGATGGACCACAGCCCACCTGAGACCTAGAACATTCATACACCTTTCACAAGCTTTACCCCACTTAAGATACTGTGGAAATTTTTCTCCCACAGGATATCTAATGCACTTTACTTTTTAAACCTTTACTTTAAAAAACTCTTATCATAGCAATATATGCAGATGAGTTTAAAAATCAAATAGTACTGATAAGCTGATAAGAAAAAAAAAATAGCAGCTCCTGGACCAACCTCCCCCACCCCTGCCCACTCTCCACAGGAGGTGGTTTTTAACTTTTAGTTGTTTCTGTGGTAAAATCGGAGAGAACCTCTATTTTGTGACTGAGCCGCATTATGTTCTGCATTATGTTATGACAGAACTCTTTGTGCTCCTTCCACTCCTTCCCCCCAATAGTCATTAACAACTGATGTTGACATTATCATAGCCATTCACTGCAGAGACAAACAGAGGACTAGGGGTTCATGTCCTTCCTTGTATAACCTGTTCTTCTCTCTGGAGTTAACTGCCTCCTTATGTTTCATATCTACACCTGCTCAAATCCATATGAAATTGCTCCATCAGATTTGCCATCTACCTTTCCTTGCTTTTTTTAAAAATTTTAATTTAAATTCTTTATTGTTTAAAGTATTACATATGTCACCTTTTCCCCCCATTGACCTCTCCCGGGCTGCTCCCACCCCTTCTTGCTTCTTTGTCAACATGAGATCGAATATGCTCTCTCTCTAGTCCCCTCCCCCTAGGGAACCTCCTTCCCGAGTCCCTTTATCATCCTGAGCCCTTCTGGGTGTGACTATCACAAGTCTGTGCAAAGCTGTCACTCTGGGACAGTGGTTCTCAACTGACTGCAATCTTAAAGGAGACATTTGGCAATGTCTGAAGGCATGTTTCATTGTCACAACCGCAAAAGGAGTGCTACTGGCATCTAGTGGGTAAAGGTCACGGATGCTGCTAAACAGTTTACAATGTACAGGACAGCCCCACAACAGAAAATTAGTTAGTTCAAGAGACCAAGAGTGCCGGTTGGAGAAATCTTTCTCTGGAATTTCTATTCATTACTCTAGGGCCCAAATTACCATCTTCATCTTTTTAAAAAGACAAAAACAAAAAAAACCCCACAGATATATTGAGATATAATTCACATACCGTAAAATTCGCCCCTTTAAACCACAAAATTTAATGGGTTTAGTGTATTTGTAGAGTTATCTAAGCATCATCACAATCAATTTTAGAACTTTTTTATCCCCTCCCCTCAAAAAAGACCTAAACTTAGAGCCAGTTACTTCCCATTTCCCCCATAACTGCCCCCCCTCCAGTCCTACAAAACACTAATCTACTCTCTGTCTCTATGGATTTGCCTATTCTGGACATTTCATATAAATGCAATCATACAATACGTGGTCCTTTGTGTCTGGCTTCTTTCACCGAGCACAATGCATTTCAGGTTCATCCATGGTGCAGCACGTATGAGCGCTTCATTCCTTTTTATTGCCAAATACTATTCCATTGTATGCAAATATATTTTGTTTACTCATTCACCAGCTGACAGATCACTTTCATCTTTTTACCAGCCGCCTATCACCCCATCTACAGGTGTACTGAATTTACTAACCCTCATTCTCTCTGGAAGGTATCTGAGTTGTCTCCAGTTTCCCACTATTATAAAAAGTAGACAGGTGGGTGGAACCTTTCAGAGTATGTAAGTCCATATCATGCCTACACATAAGCGAGTAAGTTTTGTTCTAATGTTTATTTTTCCTCGATAAAAAGGAAATTCTCCCCTAATCACTCTGTCTGTCTACCTAACAAGTACCCCACAAGGTCACTTACTCCTCATCAGTCTGCACACAGTTATCAAGTTCGATCACGTGGCTCCCGATGAACCAGACCAAATTGGAGAAGTAAGGGACAGCAGTTTTATCTCTGATATAATGTAGCATGGCCTGGTTATCCACTGGGAAAATTCACAAAAGAAGAGAAAAAAAGAGTCAAGCTACCAAAAATAACTTGGGGGAGATTTAAAAAAAAAGAAACCATAATAAAAAAGTCAGCTACTATTATCTGAATCTTTTCTGTTTTCCCTGAAAATACTTGAAAATGGTTATTTTATTCATAAAACTATACTTATCAAGGCAGTTCTTATGCTATTTTTATGATTAATAAAATTAATTAATTGAGTTCAACTTTAATAGTGCATTAGAAAGCCTACTTATCAGTGGTGTGTTTAGCTAGACTACAATGAAAGCTACATTCTTAAGCAAGTTTCCTGTGTATACATGTAATGATAAGTTAAGAAAGCGAAAAATCAGAGGTTAATAACTTACATGACACTGGAATAAGGAACACGGGACTCGTCATTGAAGGAAAGGCAAAAAACAGACAACGGTTAACAGGGTTAGGAACTGGGATGGTGAGACAGCTGCTCAGAGGGAGAGAGCTAGGGCAGGAGGCATCTAAACTAAAAGACACAGGTTAGAAGAGAACAAGAGAAAACAGATAACAGGAGGCAGCAGAACTGCAGCCTGGAGCAGGTCGCAAACTCAGAAGCCAGGCTGGCAGAGGACTCAGTGAGTGAAGCCAGCAGGCCTGGCCAGTGAACTGGGGAGCATAATTGCAAAGGGGGCCACTGCTCCTCAGCACAGGTTCACCACCATCCTGCAGGACTGTGAGCCCAGAATAGCCAAATCTGCATTTTCAAGTCAAAAATCCAGATTATTACCCAAGATCTTCTAATTTTTAAATACTGGCAACTATAGTCCTGGCTGGTGTGCAAGGTGGTTAGAGTGTCGGCCTACACACCGAAGGGTCACAGGTTCAATATGCACTGAAGGGTCACAGGGCATGTATCTGGGTTGCAGGTTTGATCCCCGGCCCCAGTCAAGGCCCATGAAGGAGGCAACCAATCAATGTGTCTCTCTCACATTCAATGTTTCTCTCTCTCCCTCCCCTCCCCTTCCACCCCTCCTTTTAACTGTGTCTGAAAATCAATGGAAAAAATATCCTCGGGTGAGGATTAAAAAAAAAATACTGACAACGATATAATTTTTCAAAAAATATCGAAGCCAATTAAAAATTGTCTGAGGACTGGATTCATCTAACCAGGCCCTCAAATTTCGACCTCTGGATAGGCCCCACTGAGCTCTTAGAAAGGCTCTTCAGTTTAACACAATCCCAGAGCTAGGCTGGAGTGAGTCCCTGAGGAGCTCTTGCCCCTCCCAATTAGGGGTCATCTCAAGTAACAACATGTGAATTTGTGAAGGCCAAAGCCCTTTGGTCCCTGAGAAACAGACCCAGCTTCAGTGTGGTGATTACAGGGAAACTAACCAGAAGGTATTACCCTGAGGGTCAAGTCCAGGTTGGGGAGGGAGAGGGGACTTGTGTGCAGCCAGCCTTGGTGCTGGTGTGGGCAGGGAGCTGTGGTAGCCTTTCTCTTGGAGGCAATGATTTGGGTATTAAGTTCATCTTGAAAGAAAGGAGGGCTTTGCAGCAGGCTGAGAATACAATATTGCCCCCTGCTGTTCATGATGTGAAATGCTTTTATACATGATTTAAAGATAACATACCCCCTGGAAGATATTTTATAGGCCAAAACAGAAAAATTTAAATCTAACATTTAAAAGATAACTCTGTTTTATCTAATTATCACATGACCACTCCAAGTCCCACATGTGCCTCTCTTAGAACACTACTACTTCTGTGTCAGCACTAAGATAACTTACATGACACTGGAATAAGGGACAAAACTGACTATGCAGGGAAAAGACAGTGGTACAAAATTCCTGTAAGGGGCCAGCTAAATGTCCAATGCCTACAAGCCCTTTGTGAGACAAGCAACCACAGCTACAGTAAATGAGCTCCTGAGAGGGAGCACTAGCTGCGAGGCAGAAATCATAAGGAAAACTTACCTTTGTAGACGTTCAACGTGATGGTTCTTACAGCAATTCTAACCATGCTTTCAGGGTGATTGAAAAATTTGATGGCTTCTGTGTACAGGGCAAAGTCATTAGTGTGCTAAAACAAAAGAAGTACCAAAAAGAAGTTACAAACCCATAAGACAGGCCTGCCCCCACCCCGGCTTTCTGAATCCTATCACAGACATCAGTCAAAGACCCCCCAAAAATATTACCAACATGGACGTTAAGCCAGTGGTTCACTCCCAATGGGGAATGTCGGAAGGAATGGAGAAGGGAGATCATGGAATAGAAAACAGTCCAGACCCAGGCTAATGATCTGTCCTACCACTTCTTAGCTGTGTGATGTAATATTTCTAAGCCTCTATTTCTTCATTTAGAAAATGGGGATAATAATTCCCACTTCATAACTGCCAGGAATAAATGAGGTTACTTCAAACACAATGCTAACTCCAGCACCTGATACCTAATAAGTACTCAGTAGTAATGCTGGTTATTATTAGATGCTGCTAAAAAAAAAAAAAAAAAAAAAGCAAATGTCAAGTTTTACTACATCCAGCATCTCTCTTGCCTATTATATATTCCTCCATTTGGAAATACTAAAAGTGTATACAATATCATGGTGGAGGAGGGTCTTAGGAATAGTCTGTCATTAAAAAGGGATCATCAGAACAGACAAAACAGTTCAGAACCACAGAACTCCCCTGAAGAGGGCCTAGAAGAGAAAGCTGGCGTACTCGGCTGCCGTCTTCTGGCCAGTTTTCCCACAGGCTCCAGAGCCAACTGAGGAGCACTCACGGCAGTAAGGGAGTGGGGACGAGGCCACCTCCAGCCACTACCACTGTCTGATAAGAAAAACACGACTTTGAGCACCAGAAGTCAAGTGTGCACTTAACAATTTGGTAGCAACTGTACTGGCCCACATGAAAGAGGAAACCAAGCCCACCTCAACAATGAGGCTCCCACCACTCCTCTGGTGACCAGCAGGATCTTCTTCCAGAAGCATCACTCTGGCCCCAGAATCCCAGCATCCTGCCCTCTTAGCTGGATGCACAGAAGCCCAGGTGCACCTGAGTGGAGGGATAGTGTTTCTCTCTCTGATCTGAGCTTTGCAGGTGGGTTTTCTTCCACCTGGAAGAGCCCTTCAGAAAATGCTAATGTCATCTAAGTGGTCTCTAAACATGTTTATTGAGCACCTACTACGTGGCAAGGCCACACAATGTTGATTTTTCAAATTGCCACAGTTTTTTGTGATTGGCAGCTAGTATTCTTCCCTTTGAGGCCAGCTCTTCCCCACTACCAATCCAGACAAACAAAACCGAGGTTCAGGCCACTGTTGCTGCATCATATGGAAATAGCTAGATGGACTCTGCTCAAACTCAAAGGATATGTTTGGGACTATGATCTGATTTTAGATTCGAGGCTTCACAGCATATGTAACCACCGATCAGAAGACACCTGCCATGCAAACAGCAAGTGGTTGTGTGATAGCTGGCCTCCAAGATGGCCCAATGATCCTCACCTCCTGTATTCACACACTTCTGTCGTCCTCTCCTACACTGAATCAGGCTCTCTTTGTGGCCTAAAGAATATGGCAAAAGTGATGGTGTGTGGCCTCTGAGGCTGGGTCATAAAATGTATTCCAGCTTGCCTTGGTCTCTTGGATCATTCATTCTAGGGGAAGCCAGCACCAACTGGCCAGCCATATGAGCAAGCCACCTGGGAAACAGAAATGCCAACCCTAATCCAGCCTTCAGATGATGCCGCGTCACGAGATATCAAGCCAGAAATGCTCTGCCAGGCCACTCCCAAATTCTAGACATACTGTGTGATAAATGTGACACAGTTCTGACCAGAGAGACATGAGAGGAAGTCTGCTGGGAGGCTTCTGGGAAAGAAGGTTTTGGGAAGTTAAAGAAACCAAAAAGGAAAGTGATCTCATCAGGCTTTTCAGCAGTGGCATGTGAGCATGTGAGGTTTGGAGCTGCTGCAGCCGTATTGAGATCATGAGGACCACGCCTGAGGAAAAGATGCCAACTGTATGGTCGGCAGAGCAGGAAGATGGAAAAGCCTGGTCCTTGGTGAAGGGGTTAGCCACAGGATGGACCAGCCTCAGGACAGCTGGCATCTGTAACTTTTGGTATAAGATAAACTGGCTTTATTGTTCAAGCTACTTTTAATTGTGGGAACAATAGCAATTTATTTATTTAAATGTGTAGTAATTCTCCCAAGGATTACTAGGGATGTTAACTTCTAAAGGACAGCAATAACACACGGCTGGTGTGGCTCAGTGGTTGAGCATCAACGTATGAACCAGGAGATGATGATTAGATTCCCAGTCAGGGTACATGACTGGGTTGCGGGCTCGATTCCCAAGTAGGGAGTGTACAGGAGGCAGCTGGTCGGTGATTCTCTCTCGTATTGATGTTTCTCTCTCGCTCTCTCTCTGAAATCAATAAAAAAAATCTATATAACTTTAAAAGAATAGCTATGACTTTAGGGAGCCAGGTACATATTAGGTGCTTTGTGGGCATCATCTCATTTAATTCAATCCCTGTAAAAACCCTACAAGGTATATATTACCATCCCCATCTCTTAGAGGAAGAAACTGAGGCTTAGAGCACTGGGACTTCTCTAAGGTCACACAGCAGGGAAGTGGCAAAACTGGGTCTGACTGGACTTCCTGTTTTCCCCACAGGGTAACACGACCCCCAAATAAACTTCCACACACTTCTCCCTGCCAGGTATACCGCTCTCAGTTTGCAATAATTGAATTTTACATAAGAAATGAAAAGGTAACTTATTAAATTTTAAAAAGTAAGCATGCCAAGGCCACACAATGTTGCTATGAAAATCAGAAAGAACAAGCACATAAGTGCTTTGTAGACAGACAGGAGGCCACCCGGACAGAAGGTGCTGCTCTGACCAGCTGGCTTTGCATCCAAATGCACCTCCCCGGCAGTCACTTACCTCATTGTAAAAAAAATGGACAGTGTGGTTGTTGAGTTTTAACGAAAGTGTTTTCAGGAACGATATATAATATGCCATAATCTCTTCATCGGAAAAGTCAAACTTATGTACAATGATAGAATTTACATAATTATTAGAGAGCAAATAATCTAGAGGGAGAAAAACAAAACAAAAGAACAGGTTAATTCGTGCTGGAGGATAGACAAGTAGAGAAAGGTAACAAGCAGATGACCATATGAATATACACAAAGCAGTCAACCTTCTGGGTGGGTGGGGTTAAACAAGCTAACAGGGAGCAGCTTAACCTTTAGCCACAAAGAAATCAGCCACTATGCGTAGACACCAGAAAGTTCAAAAGCAATGCCAGAGAAAAGCCCGGGGTACCCCACCCTCCCACACCAAGCAGAAAAGAACCCTTGAACATTTTCTTCATTGCTGGCACAACTCAACACCGAGCTGGGAGTGGGACAAATGAGTTGGTGCATGGGCATTTCACAATCAACCCACGGATGAGGGTAAAAAGCACTGTATTATATAAAAAGTTTCCCCATTTTGCCACCAAAAGTCACCCCATCATTCCTGAATGCCACAAAGGGCCTTACACACATGGTTTTTTTCTCCCTATATAGTTTTTATAGCTTTTCATAACCTCCACTACAGGCCTAGCACCAGGCTGAATGCTTTACACTGTAACTGTCACAACGATACTGCAGAGTAGGCCTCATTCTTCCCATGTTGCAGATGAGTAAAAAAAAAAAGCTCAGAGAGGTTGATTAATTTGCCCCAAGAAACAGAAAGTTGCAGAGATGGAACTGGAAGCAAGGTCCCATGTCAAAGCCTGTGTTAATATCATCACTAATGGGGGTCAACAATGATGAGGGCCTGGAGGCACCGGGGCCAGCGGAAGAACGGCTACTCCCTCGAAGCTCCGTGCCCCTGGCCCCTTCAGAAATGCAGGTTCAGCATGGTGAGAGCTTCCCATGATGCAAAGGAAGCTGGGTAACACAGATTTTAATGCTGCATCTCCTGAATTTGCAATGTTGGCCACTAGACTGGCTAGTTTTTAAAGCTGTGCTGGCCTGAAAACCTAAGTCTGTAGACCAGCTGTGGCCTATAGGGCCCCTAGTTCGTGACCTTGGCATTGGGCCCTCCTCTAAGTCCTCACCAGCCACCCTTCAAAGCAGGCTCTGCTGTATCCTGTCTGTCCTCTGGACTGCCAGCTTGTGAGCTCTGCACCACCCCAGGTGCTTCCCCACAAATGGTTAAAGGCAGAGCACCATCAACGTCTGCACCTACAGGCAGACACACAAGACAGGAGAGTGGAGTGACTCGGAGTGTGGTCCTCGGAGGAGCAGCACGGCATCACCTGGAGCTAGTCAGACATGCTGGATCCTGGGTCCATTCCTGACCCCACTCACATCTCTGGGGGTAGGCCCGGGACTCTGCGTGAAGAAACCCCACAGGGCTTCCCACCATCTCGTGTGTGAGACACTGGGTTAAACATGGACTTGGGTCTGCACTGCCTCTGCCACATCCTAGCTGGGTGACCTTGAGCAAACCACTTACTCTCACCACTCCCCAGTCTTCTTGTTTGAAAGCTAAAATAACAATGCCTTCCTCACGGGGCTGTTCTGAGAATTAAAGATAATACACAGAAATCACTAAGAACAGTGAGAGACACAAAGTAAGCACTCAATAATGTTAGCTGCCATTACTTATTATTTCATTTGGAGATTCATAGTCTCTACCACCATATTCCCAGGACTGAACACAGTTGCTCTTGGGTGAATCGAAAATAAACCAGTAAGTTATTTGGTGCCAAAGAGGTACATAACTTAGGCCAAAGAATTACTGAAATGACTATTTGGAATCACCAAACACAATATAAAGGGCCAGCCAGGAGCCCAGGGCCATGAGAGGCTATGGCAGAGGCTATGGCAGGGGCTACGGCAGGGGCCACAGCTGGGTCCTCCTCAGAAGCCAGCTCTCCAGAAAAGCCACTGCACTCAACACACAATGGGTATTCTGGCTGCACAGACAGGCCATGAAGTCTGTAATCTTAGAATGGTTTTCAAAATTTCTTGATCAGAACAATAACTGAGGTAGATATTGGCGTCTGCTCCAAGAGAGGAGGCAGTGTGTCTGGGATGAGGGCCCAAGAATCTGTGTTTAAAAATGAGGTACACATTCCACAAATCTTGACTGTACGGCTTGATATATGTGGAAATGCACATATATAGGAATGTTAAGTACATGTACCTGTGAACTGATATATATATACACTTCACAAATCTTAGGTGTCTGTTTAGCTTGATGAATTTTTGCAAATATAGACACCATAAGCACCACCCAGACCAGACATAGCATATGTCCAGCTCCCCAGAAGGCTCCCCATGACCTTGTCCAGTCATTACCCCCTCTCTAAAGACAACCCCTAGTCTGACTTCCATCATTAACTGGCTTTGCCTGTTCTTGAACTTCATAGATATGGAATCACAGTATGCACGCTTCTTGTCTGGCATCTTTCATCATATCTGAGAATTATCCATGTTGCTGCACCTAGTGGTAAGAGTTCATTCCTTTTTTTCCTTTTGCAAAGTATTCCATGCTTTGAACAGTTTGCAATCTACCTGCCTAGAATCTTGACAAGCAGTCCAGGTGATACTAAT
Source organism: Myotis yumanensis (assembly GCF_028538775.1). Lineage (NCBI taxonomy): Eukaryota > Metazoa > Chordata > Mammalia > Chiroptera > Vespertilionidae > Myotis > Myotis yumanensis. The sequence continues at coordinate 93,350,462 of NW_027223755.1, forward strand.
GGCCAGAGTGCTTCTTTTTCATTCTGTCATTCTGGCTATAGATGGGGACAAATGAGCTGGCAGGAGAAGGGAGAGTTGAGATGTCATGGTGAGCTTCGTTGTGACTGGTTAGTGGCTTCCGGGCCACCAGAGGTGCAGACACCAATGCTGGTAGCTTCAGCCTTGCAACGTGAGCCTCTGGGCTGCATTCTCAAGGTGGAAAAGCCACATGCTCCAATCATTACAGCAGGGACTTTTCCAGGGCCTCCACAAAATGACTCTGTGGGTGGTGGGGACCACCCTGGGGGCAGCGGAAGGGCCTCTATTATTCGGCTGGAATTTTTCTCCTACCCCCTCACTGTGGGGCTGACTTTCTGTGGTATCCTTTCATAATAAACCCAGGAGTCTATAAGTAATCTCAGTCTCTCAGCCTTCTGTCACTTAGGTCACCAAAATCAGCAGCCAACAGGTGCCCTTGTGATATGGCTGCTTGTAATAGTGAAAATCCGGAAAACACCTAAATGCCCATGGTCAAGTTAAATAAGTTATGGCCCAGCAAATGCAGCTCTTGAACTAAACTATGTAAGGTTGCATGAACAGGCAATCAGAAGGTCTAAGATAACTGGTAGGTTAGGGAAAAGTAAAACAAACAGCAAAATGGTATCTGTCTGAACTGTAGGGTGAGATTCTACAGAACTATTGCTTTCTATATTTTATAATGTTTGATTTTTTAAAATATATGTTTTTATTGATTTCAGAGAGAGAAAGGGAAAGGGAGAGAGATAGAAACATCAATGATGAGAGAGAATCATCAATTGGCTGGCTGCTTCCTGCATGCCCCCCACTGGGGATCAAGCCTACAACTCAGGCATGTGACCTGACCAGGAATTGAACCGTGACCCTCAACCACTGAGCCACACTGGCTAGGCTGTAATAGTTGATTTTTTTTTTTTGGTTGTTGCTTTATAATGATGACATTTTCTTTCCATAATTAGAAAATAAAAATAAAAGCAAAAGTCATCTATCTTCTTACCCACATAAATCCAAGTTTTATACAAAGTAAGTGACTTCTCCATTTTGGCAGGCTTATAAGTACTCTGGTGAATTTCCCCTAAAGCTAGTGGCATCTGCCTGGGTTTCTTACAGCAGGGCACCCTTTTTAGACACAGTACATGAAAAGTTATCTAATCCAGGAACCCCAGAATTTTAATTGTCCCAACTCCTATCTTTAATGAGTAGCCGGGCTTAGAAAGGGTCACCACAGAACAGACATTTGGAGGGAATGCTAGATTTCATAATAAAACCAACCCTTCCAGACACTTCCATCTATCTGCCAGACCCAGTACTATGCTCTGCAAACACACTATCAAACTTAATCCTCAAGCCACTCCCTTTCCCAAGTACTAGGAACAGCGGTTCTCAACCTTCCTAACGCTGCGACCCTTTAATACAGTTCCTCATGTTGTGGTGACCCCCAACCATAAAATTATTTTCGTTGCTACTTCATAACTGTAATTTTGCTACTGTTATGAATAGTAATGTAAATATCTGGCATGCAGGATGAATTTTCAGGGGTCGCGACCCACAGGTTCAGTAACTAGGATAATCTCCACTGCAGCTTGGAGAGTTCACTCCCTGGAGCACACTGGGGGAATTTATGGCAGAACCAGCCTGGGGCCTAGTTGGGTCTGAGCCCAGGGCCTGCACCACCGAGTTGGGTCTTGCCCTCTCGGAACTCTCAGAAACCACACAATTCATGTGCAGTGTAACAAAAGTTGAGAACCTGTGGGACGCGACCCCTTTGGCAGTCGAACAACTCTTTCACAGGGGTCGCCTAAGACCATCCTGCATATCAGATATTTACACTACGATTCATAACAGTAGCAACATTACAGTTATGAAGTAGCAACGAAAATAATTTTATGGTTGGGTCACACCATGAGGAACTGTATTTAAAGGGCCAGAAGGTTGAGAACCACTGACTTAGGGAGAGACAACTCACATTCATCTTGAAGCAGTAGCACCATCTAGTGGTGGTTTCTGAGAGTCACCATTCAATTGCTCTTCCATACCTCTTCCTCCTTCCCCAAAGGAATGCCAATGACACCATCACTACCTCCTTCTACCCAACAAAAACTATTTTCTTTCTTTCTTTTTTTTTTTTTTAATATATTTTATTGATTTTTTACAGAGAGGAAGGGAGACGGATAGAGAGTTAGAAACGTCGATGGGAGAGAAACATCGATCAGCTGCCTCCTACACACCTCCCACTGGGGATGTGCCCGCAACCAAGGTACATGCCCTTGACCGGAATCGAACCTGGGACCTTTCAGTCTGCAGGCCAACGCACTATCCACTGAGCCAAACCGGTTAGGGCAATTTTCAAACCTATATTGGGGACCTAGAACCTGCCTCTGATGTAGACATTCAGTCACTTGTCTTCTTTTCCTTAGTTACTAGGGCTTGGTGTGGTCACCTTGGAATAATACAGGTAGTGGTCAAGCATGGAGGACTAGGAGCTAACAGGGTTTCTCACCCTCAGCACTGCTGACATTTTGGACTATAAAGTTCTTTTGCTGTGGGGCTGTCCTGTGCTTTGTAAGATGTTTAGTCGAACCCCTGGTCTCCACCCATGAGATTCCAGTAGCAGCACGCAGTCCCCCAACCTCCACCATCTTTACAACGAAGAGTGTCTCTGGACATTGGCAAATGTCTGCTGGGAGCACAATCACCCCCAACTAAGAACCATGGAGCTAACTCACCTGGACTGAACCTCTTCTCAATTTTGGCCTTGCTAGAGCTGTCACCTGGGCCAGTGACTCAAACTCTCTGAGCATTAAATGAGGGCAGCGACAGCACCTGCCTCTCAGGGGAGGTTGTTTAGATGAAGACCAGGGGCTTAGTGAGGGCAGGGAACAAGCTCTGAGTCACACAGGTGTCAGTCGGGGAGGTGCCAAAGCCCACGCCCTGCATGCTCTGGCTGAGTTCTTCCTCCCCGGCTGCTTCCAATGCTTATTCTATTGGCTGATAGACTCCAACTCATTAGTAATAAATTATAAACAAGAAATGCCAATGCCCCAGAATCACTCGGCAACAGACCCTCTCTTAGCCATTCAAAGCACCACCAAGCAGGGATAAACATGATGTTATGGACTGAAATGTGTCCTCAAAATCCCTATGTTGAAGCCTTAACCCCCAATGTGACTGTTTTGGAGATAGGGCCTTAAGGAGGTGATTAAGGCTAAATGAGGTCATAGGAGAGGGCCCTAATCCAATAAGACTGGTATCCTTATAAGAAAAGAGACAGCCCTGGCCAGTGTTGTACAGTGGTTAGAGTGTCAGCCCACACACTGAAGGATCGAAGGTTCGATTCCTGGTCAAGGGTCCGTACCTGGGTTGCAGGTTCAATTCCTGGCCCAGTTGGGTGTGTGTGAAACATTGATCTCTCTCTCTCTCTCTCCATTTCCCTACCACTCTTTCTAAAAAAATCAATGGAAAAAATCCTCAAGTGAGGATTAACAAAAAAGGAAAGAAAAGGAAGAGACACCAGAACTTGCAGTGTGTGCACAAAGAAAGATCATATGAGGACACAATGAAAAGACAGCGATCTGCAAACCAGGAAGAGAGACCTCACCAGAAACCAACATTGAAGGCACATCTTGGATTTCCAGCCTCCAGAAAATAAATTTCTGTTGTCTAAGCCACCCAGTCTGGGATACTTTGTCACAGCAGCCCAAGTACACTAAGATATATGGCAAACACAGACATTTGAAAAACAACACAAAAACCATGCCAAATTACACGCGGCCAACTCTCAGCAGTGCAGAGGCAGGTGTCAAGGATTGTCCTTACAAAGTGAGGTCTCGTGACTGATATTCTCAAAGAGGATGTTCAAGGTCTGCAACAGCTGAACGCACACATAGCGGCCTGATTTCTGCCGCAGGATGTTCAAGAAGAAAACGAACATATTCTTCTCCAGGAAGAAGCTGGGGAGAGAATGGGACAGCGTCAGTGGTTTGTTTCCACAGATGGAAATCCAAGTCATCCTCTGATTTCATGCTTAGCACATGTGTACCCCCCAATCCCCAAAGGCATTTGCAGAGCAGCCAGACCATGCCACCTGCACAGCCTCAGCTTCCATGCTATCCATCCAGCTCCCACGATGCTGGACAGGAAAATGCAACCTTCCCAGCTCTCTTCTCAGAAGGCAAGAACAGTGCTGATTCCGGAAGCAGTGAACTACTACATTTCTGACAGAATGAGAAAGATCTTCACCTACTCAATGATTACACAGTAATCTGTGTTTAAAACTTGGTAAGCAAAATATTTGGTAAGCAAATATTTTATATCCTTCCTTCTTCTTACTAAGCCTCTTTCCTTTGCTCTCCATGTCTTTGAGTGTTAAACAACAATGGGATATAAAGGGTTTTGGTTTCCAAACTGTCAAGTTTGTAGTTTCCATGTCTGGGGGAAAAGAACGGAAAGGAAACAGAAGATGCTACCATGGTGGTAGGACCCTAGCCAGTCCCCAAGTCCACATTTGCCTTTCTTGTTCTGGACAGGACTTGTTCTGCACGCAGCCTGGGGCACTGACATTTAGGAGTACACTTTGGTTTTTTTAGTCTTGAAAAGGAGACAGAACTCCTTAATGCTTTTCTTTAAAGAAACAAAGTGATGTTTCTAGTTATGTGTTCTCTGAGTTCAAGCTAAGAGCAAATAACCTCTCATTTTGGGGTACTCCAAATAAATCGCTGCAGTAACATGTGTCTGCTGGTTGACTTAGTTTTAGTAATTCTCTCCCCTCCACTGTCAGTTCCACAGTAGCAGGACTGTGGGCCACATAACTTCTGTTTGAATCCATGAAAGGGTAAATGAATGAATAAATTACCTTAAAAAAAAGACCCCTAAAATCTTTTCCAACTCTGATTCTGGGAGCCATTCACATGGACCCCCAGAATATTCCTAACATTTGACCTATTTTGTTTACCTGTCTACCAAGGATCACACAACAAGCTTACTGCAGCGTAATGATAACCAACATGGGAACTTATTAAAATGCCTGTACCTAGATTTTGCCCAGAGATGTATCCCCTAGGTCCAGCATGAAGTCCAAGGGCCTGGATTTTTAAAAACACCCTGGAGAAGTACAGAGGGGGCTCCTTGAAAAATGACTAATTCTAGGGCTGGGGCAGAAAAAAACAAAAAATGAACCTGGAGCATCTTAAAGTACCAGAAAGTAAGGAAGTGCTCAAAAACAAAAGAATGGGGGGGGTGTCAAAGGACACAGGAACCAACCTGAAGGAGCTTCCAAAGCTGGAGCCAATTCAGCAACAAAACAAATAACACTGTATTGGATTATAATCCAAAGTATAAAATAAATATCCATGCATTCATATTGATATAAATAAATGACTGAATACATAAATGGGAAGAAACAAATCTTCCATGCAGAACTTTAAATAGTGTATGTAGATACTTCCCCCTTGCAGAAGATGGAGCTTAATTCCCATGCGCCCAGGTGGGATAGGTACTCCTCAAAACTGCCAAGGTCATGAAAAACAAGGAAGACTAAGAAACTGTCACAGGCCAGAGGAGAATGGGGAAATGTAACAACTGAATGCACTGTGGGAGCCTGGACTGGGAGTCTGGATTGGGATTCTAGAGCAAAAAGAGGATATTAATGGAAAATGTGGCAAAATGGAAATCAAGTTTGGAGTTTATTTAGTAGTTAGGTACCAATGTCAACTGCTCAGATTTGACAAATGCACTTTGGTAATCTAAGATGTTAACAATGGAGGAAACGGGGGTGGGGGGGGGTGGGGGGGGGACATATGGAAACTTTCTGTACTATCTTTATAACTTCTCTGTAAATCTAAAATTATTCCACAATAAAAAAAGTATTCAAAACAAATTCTCTTGGGGACTCTGCTAGGCAGCCACTTAGGAATCCCTGGGCCTTTAAGAGCTCAGGAATTTTTCTAAGCTGACAAATGGACTAAGGAGGACAGTTTCTAAGCTTTAACCCAAGGGTCTCTCTCATTTCCAAAAACAGATACTAACCAACCAATTCTCCATGGAACCTTAAAGAAAGCTAGTCCCGTTTATAAGCAACACCTCACTTTATTACTCCTATTATCCTTTGGGGATCATGGCCAGTGTCATAGGTTTGTGTTTTCACAAGTAGCTTTATTTAAATAACCTGATCGATGAAAACATAGAGCTATCCAGAAAATCAGGATATCTAATAAGAAGCCATGTTAGAAATGGAATACCTTTTTTTAATGGTCTTAAAAATGGCCTCAATACTTATAATTGAGATTATTTTATATAAAAATAAAATCTATCAGGTGGTTGTCACAATCCAAACTCTTCTGCACTCAGACCCTGAGACAGGTCTATTGGGGAAGTAGTCTTTGCTTTTTGTTTTTTAATTTAAATCCTTTATTGTTGAAAGTGTTACATATGTCTTTTCCTCCCCCCACACCCCTCCCCCACGACCTCTCCCCAGCACATGCCCTCACTCCTCTATTGTCTGTGTCCATTGGTTATGCTTATATGCATGCATACACCGCGCCCGCGCCCCCTCCCCCCCCCCCCCCCAATCTTCCCCTGCCTTCCCTCTGAGGTTTGCAGGGCTATTCGATGCTTCTATGTCTCTGTATCTATTTTTGTTCATCAGTTTATGTTGTTCATTATATTCTACAAATGAGTTTTGCTTTTTAACCAGCAATAGGGACACCTTTATTTTATTTTATTATGAACTGCTAACATTTCTTACTGCCTAGACCAGTGGTCGGCAAACTCATTAGTCAACAGAGCCAAATATCAACAGTACAACGATTGAACTTTCTTTTGAGAGCCAAATTTTTTAAACTTAAACTATATAGGTAGGTACATTGTTATTAACTTAATTAGGGTACTCCTAAGGCTTAGGAAGAGCCACACTCAAGGGGCCAAAGAGCCACATGTGGCTCACGAGCCGCAGTTTGCCGACCATGGGCCTAGGCCAGGGGTGGGCAAACTTTTTGACTCGAGGGCCACAATGGGTTCTTAAACTGGACCGGAGGGCCGGAACAAAAGCATGGATGAAGTGTTTGTGTGAACTAATATAAATTCAAAGTAAACATCATTACATAAAAGGGTACGGTCTTTTTTTTTTTTTTAGTTTTATTCATTTCAAACGGGCCGGATCGGATCCTGCCCGAGGGCCGTAGTTTGCCCACGGCTGGGATAGGCCCTAGACTATACCAGGCACTAGACAGGGAACTCTCTCTCCTTTAAAGATGAGGAAACTGAGGCTGGCCTAAGGTTGCTCATCTAGAAAGTATGAGAGCACCATGGGCTCTGGTACGAGGCACTGCTTCAGTGCTTACCAGCTGTGTGACCATACACATAAATAGGACAAGGCCATTACCCTGGAGTCACTGGGAGACGTAGTGGGGTTATCTCATCAAGAGCTCAGCTCTGTGCCTGGCCCATCAGTAAACATAATAAATGTTTGCCCTTAGTGTCTACCCCAGTTCATTTAAAGTCTAACTACCCAGGACATTGTCTCCTTCCTTGGGGGTGATAATCAGACACTACTGGAAAAATTACCCGTATTTTCAAATTTTCTAGAGACTCATTTTCATACTTCCCATTTTCAGCTGTGGTGTTTCAGGACATTTTATATAGATAGAGGAATAGATATCCGTGCAAGACCAAACTGGCTTCAAATTCTGACATCATCAGAATGACTCATGATGTGCATTTAGAAACATATTCAAAGGAAGACGAAAAAAAATTTAAAAACATTAGAAACCCTTACTCGAACACAGAGCTGTCATTCTGATCTCCCCAAATCAGGATCTCGGTGATGGAACGGATGGTCTCCACTAGCAGGTTCCGGTTCTGTTCTGTGACTGTGGTGTTTTTGGTCAAAACGTGGTACAGATACCTGAGAGAAAGGAAAGAATAGTAAAGATTACCAACTGATATGAAAGCCAGGCTCAATGACCATTAGTAACATTTGGGGGACAATATGGCTGTGCTTTTTCACATCCAGTTAGCACAACTGCCATTCAGATGATACAGAACTTACCATTCAGGAAAAATGGCAGACACTTCTTCGAAGCATTATATAACCAGGGACACACCAACCCCAACTGAGGTAAGAGAATGGTCAAGTCCTTGAAGACAGCCATCCTCAAACTTGAGTGTGAAAGATAATGACCTGGAGAACTGGATAAAATGGGGGTATGAAAGCCCACCCAGAGATTCCGATTCAGGGGGACCGAGGGAAGACCAGGCATTGGCCTTTTTCACACACTCCCCAGGTCATTGTGATGCTAGTGGAGCAAGTGGAGACACATGGTTCAGGTCTGAATGCTTAACATAAGACCTGCATGAGGTGGTGTCATGGCTTAGGGAGGGTGGTCCCAAAGCCAGCGCCTGGGTAAAAATCATGTGCAATCACAAGATTACCCTTGGATTGCTCACAATTCCCTTAAAGTTCAGATCACCCATCAGAACTGATGGCTCACATAAAGTGGGTTGCTCGCAGGACACTGATCTTATGTGCTGAGTGCAGATTGTTGGAATTCACAAAGTCAAGTGGGCTTGAGACTATGGCACTATATTTCACCCACCCAAATGGTCCTAAATGGTCCTGGAAGGCCCACGCTGCTCCAGACCTATGCCAGCTGCTAGGGCAGAGACAGGAAGGCCGAGGCCCATCCTGGAAGCCCTCTGCTGGTGGTGAGGGCAACTGAATGACTGAGGCCAGTGCTGAGCAGTGGTGGACCCAGAAGCCTGGTCAGACGCCCTGGGAGTGGCACGTGACACAACTTTTAAGAGATGGCATCGTTAGGGCCCACAGACTGAGGTAACTTGAGCTGCTTAGGGAGCCTCAGACTTGGGAAGGCGAAGGGAATACCAAGAGTCACCTCTTGGTTTCTTCTATGGCCCCCTTTAGTTGGGGGTGGGGGCTAGTGAGAGCAAGACAGGAAAAGATTAAATAGGATCGTCCCATCAAAAAACAAATCTCTAAAAATGTGTAAGAAACAAAAGACAGACTGTTTCAGAGGGAATAAGGAGCGATCTACTACTTAAGGGGGCTGGTTTTAATTTAAAATCACATGCAACTTCTATGCCAGTGGTTCTCAACCTTGACTGCACATTAGAATCACCTGGGAATCTTTTTAAAATCCTGATTTCTGGGCCTCATCCTCTGGAAATTCTGTTTCTTTGTTATGGGGTGGGGCCACAACATTAGCAACAAAGAAACAGAATTTCCGGAGGATGAGGCCCAGAAATCAGGATTTTAAAAAGATTCCCAGGTGATTCTAATGTGCAGCCAAGGTTGAGAACCACTGTTATTCAGTAACCAGAATAGCCCCCGGAAAACAGAAATCTCCAACACCTGTGTCCAAATCTATAGGCAGGGCTACAGACGGGAGCAGAAGCTAGTTTTCCTCAGAGATAAGGTAACTCCACGGCACCGTTTCAGCCTGGGATGAATCACCAGGGCACTCGTGAATCTCTATCTTCATGCCGCCTTGACTCATCTTCTCCAAGTCAAAGAGCAGAGTTTCACATTGTGGTTTACAGGCCTCCTGCATCAGAATCACCTAAGTTGCAGATTCTAGCTCCCCATCCCAGATCCACAGAACTGACTCCTGGGTGTGTTATATGACGGTGAGTCAGCTCTGAGTCCTGGTAACCCTATGAATAAGTGATGTTCACAATGTCCTGTCCTCAACAGCCCTGCTCAGCAACTATAGACTCATGCCTACAGCTTCTTTTATGGAGTCAGTCTGTCCCTTTAGTCTTTCTCTTTTCCTGCTGCCTTCTATTTTTCCCAGCATTAATGTCTTTTCCAAAGAACCCTGCTTTCTCATGATGTCCCTGCAGTAGAAGAGCTTCAGTTTTGTCATTTTTTTGCCTCCAGCAATGTTTCAGGCTTAATGTGCTCTAGGATCCACTTGTTCATCTTTCTGGAGGTCCAGGGTATCTGTAGAGCTCTCACCACCATATTTCCAATCAGTCATTTTCCTATCAGCCTTCTTCACTGTCCAACTTTCACAACGGTACATAGTAATTGAGGATATGAGGGTGTGGATGTTAACCTTGGTATCTAATGACATATTTTTGTGGTGATCCTTCCTAATTCTTCCACTGCTGCCCTTCGAGTCTCGGCCTTCTTGAGTTCTTGGCTACAGTCCCCATTTTAATTGATATTTGAACAAAGTAAGCAAAATCTTTAACAATTTCAATAACTTCACTGTTAAAGTTGTGTATTCCTTCTGTTGTCATGAGTTTTGTCTTCTTGATGTTCAAATGCAAGTCCTGCTTTGGCACTTTCTTCTCACTTTCATCAGAAGTCATTCAAATCATTGCTACTTTCTGCCGTAAGATGGTGTCATCTGCATATCTTAAGTTATTGTAATTCTTCCACCAATTTTCATTCCTCATTCCTCTGAGTCTAGCCCAGTTTTTAGTATGTTATGTTCTATGTACAGATTAAACAGGGAGATAAAATTCACCCAATCTGTCACTTTTGCCTATAGGAAACCATTCTATCTCTCTCTACTCTGTCCCAACAATGGCTTCCTGCCCACAATACCGGTCACATCAGGACAATCAAATGCTAAGGCACACCCGTTTCTTTCAGAGCAACTCACAGACTCCTAAGTGCAGGGTCCCAAATCTGCATTTTGAATGAGTTTACACTAAAGTTTCAGGGTCACTGCATCTCTCACACGATGGCCATCAATAACACTTTCCATGCAGCCCACAGCATACCCACTCCCTGCTATGACAGGCACTATTGGTGCCAGGGGAGAGGCAGATTCTCCCACTCTGGTGTTTCCTTGTGTGTAGAGGATGACATCCATTAAGGATTAGAGAGTAAAATCTTTAGGACCAGCCCTGACTTCTATTCACTGTGCCTGGAATGCCCTTGTTGCCCTAACCAATCACTAAACTCTTACTACTATTTAAAAACCTACCTCCGGCACCTCTTGGTAAAGCCTTCTTTAAAGAACCTCCCCACCCTCCTGCCCTGGGGGATTTGATTAGTCCCTCCTCTCTGGTGCCTCTGTACCCATAGGTATTTGCTGCTGCACAGACCACCCTCATTTGCAATGATCTGCCTCCCTTCCTAGACATGAGTTCCTCAAGATCAGAAACATCTTATTGATCCTGGTGACTCCAAAATGCCTGGTTCACAGCAGGTACTCAATAAATTCTGAATGGCGGGAAGGTAGGGGACCGTCTTCATGAACATGTTACATCAGAGCATATAAAGACTGAACATAGCCAAAGGTCCAAAGCCAAACACAGCAAGTGTCAACACAGAGAGGCAGTGAAGAGCTCAGGCTCTGGGAGTGTAACAGACAGACCTGGGCTTGACCCCTGACTCTGACACTTCCTAACTATGGAGGTCAGAGTCAGCCTCCATAAGGCACCAGTAACAGTCAAGGCCTCCTCGCTGAGCTGTTCCAGGGGTTGGACATGATAACACATAGAAAGAGCCAAGCTTGGCATCTGGCACACAGTAAGCATTCAATAGATGCAGAATTAGCTGCTACTATTATTATTATGTTGCAGTCGTCATGATTGGGGCCCTAATCAACATTATTACTAAATTATACATGGAATATTCTCAGAACTTAGAAAGGAGAGTTCACGCTGGATCCATTCATGAAAAGAGGACTTCATGGGACGAGTTATGGAGCCATCCAGAGAAGCCAGAGCAGGAAGTGGAAAGTCTGGGCTTAGCTGGGTAATCTTGAGCAAGTTAGTTAATCTCTGTTCACCTCAGTTTTATCAACCATAAAAAGGGAGCAGCAATTGAACCATAATGTTTTAGTACCTACCTATTATGGTGTTATTAGGAGGAATAAACAAGTAAAAAGACAGATACATAAAATGGCAGTTTCTATATATGATACTATTATTGTTTCCATCATATCCTTCGTTAACTAATCTATGAAAAAAATTCTAGTAACTACGAGGAGGTCCTTACAGACAAAACCAGAGGAAAGGGCAGGGTAGTAAGTCCTGCAAAGAAGATTCTAGAAGCTCCCACATGTGGTGCATGGCCTACAAACCTGATTCTATGTGAAGGGCTTCAGGTGACCTCTCCTTGCTGCTGAGGGGCGATTGGGGCAGCAGATGCTGCTCACACGCGCTGCTGGCGCCAGCCCCAATCACTCCACGCTGTCAATGGGTGTGAGTGGGGCCAGCGCTATCAGCGCATGGGAGCTATCAGCGCATGGGAGCAGCGGTGGCGGCAGGAGGGGCTGGGCAGGGGCATGGAGGATGGGCCGAGACCCTCCCCTGTGCCTACAGCAGCCTCACGGCCCACAGTTCCTTTCAAGGTACATGAATTCGTGCACTGGGCCCCTCATTGTATGATAATTGAAGTTGAATATCTTTTCACATATTCAAGGCTATTTGAATATCTTTTGCAAAGTACCTGTGCAAGTCTTCCTCTTGTCCATTTTTAAAATTACGTAGAGTACCTTTTCCTTATTTATTTGATGGAATTCTTTATATATTCTGAGCACAAATCCTATATTGGATATACACATGACAAATACTTTCTCTAAATGTAGCTTGCCTCTTTACTCTCTTTACAGTTGTCTTTTGATGAGCAAATATTCTTAATTTTAATGTGAAAGGCATTCCCTTGGATAATGTTTTTTGTGTCAAGCTTAAGAAATCCTTACCTACCCCAAAGGTCATGAAGAAATGCTGTGTTCTTCCCAAAAAAAGCTAGTTTTCCCTTTCACATTTTGACTTACATTATATCTGAAACTGATCTTCGTGTGTGGCGTGAGACATTGGCCAAAATTCACTATCCATTTGGATATCTAGTTGACTCATCATCATTTACCGAAAAGGTCCTCATTTCTCCAATGCACTGCAATGTCACCTTTGTCATTAATCAGGTGACTACAGATGCGGGACTCTTTCTGGATGCTGTAGTTCCACTGATCTATTTGTTTACTTTTGTGCCAATACCATGCTGTCCAATTACTGCAGCTTTATAACAAATCTTGTTATGTGATAACATAAGTCCTCCAAACTTCTTTTCTTCTGTTTTTTCATTATGGCATTGGCTATTCTTGGCCCTTTGTATTTCCACATAAATTTAAAAATCCATCTTCTCAATTTCCACAGAAATACTTGCTAAGATTTTCTTTAAGACTGACCTAAATCTATAAATAGAGAACTGACATCTTTACCATAGTGTAACATTATGACATTTACATTTCTCTCAATGTTTGGATAGGGGTCTTACACATCTTTTGTTAGATTTATTCCTAGGCAGTTGATGTTTTTAATGCTATTGTAAACATTCATTTTTTAAATGTTGGTAAATAGAAATTTCCACTAAAGCCCTAACTGGTTTGGCTCAGTGGATGGAGCGTCGGCCCGCAGACTGAAGGGTCGAGGGTTAGATGTTAGATTCTGATCAAAGGAATGTACCTTGGTTTCAGGCTCGATCCCCGGCCCCAGTCGGGGTGCATGCTAGAGGCAATCAATTGATGTCTCTCTCTCACATCGATGTTTCTCTCTCTCTCTGTCTCTCCCCCTCCCTTCCACTCTCTCTAAAAATCAATGGAAAAATATCCTCGGGTGAAGATTAACAAAGCAAAACAAAAATACCCACTAGATTTCAAGCTCTTAAGCTCTATGATGTTATACCTGCACCTTGCTCTTCTTTTCTCCCCACGATGCCCTAGCACAGTGGTTGGCAAATTCATTAGTCAACAGAGCCAAATATCAACAGTACAACGATTGAAATTTCTTTTGAGAGCCAAATTTTTTAAACTTAAACTATATAGGTAGGTACATTGTTATTAACTTAATTAGGGTACTCCTGAGGCTTAGGAAGAGCCACACTCAAGGGGCCAAAGAGCTGCAGTTTGCACACACTGTTTTAGATACTGTTGTAGAAGAGACCCTCACTATATGTTTGCTTAAATGTACTAGAAAAGAAAAGAAAGCTGAATGGGTTAAGATTTAATATTTTAATGCTGTATCTAATCCCAGAGCTTTGGAAGATCAACTAATTCAACCTCCTCAGAGATATTAACAGTTTAATAACGTCTGAGTGTTAGAAATGGAACACTCATTTTAGAAAAGTTAGAAACTTCAACAACAAAAGAGAAATGGCAATTGTCAATCATGCTGCTGCCCAGAGATGACCACTGCTGAAGCTGCAATGTATTTCCTTGGGTCTTTTCCTTTGCTTATGGATATTTACATATTTGAGTTCATGGTGCATGTCCATTTCCATGCCCATCTTTTTTCCCACCTCTGGCTAAAATAAAAGCATTTTTGCCACTGACAAATGTGGCAGACACCCATAATGGCTACAGAGTAAGCCACTGAAAGCACAAGCACAGCAGTTGCTCTTCTGTTGGGCACTAGGATTCCTTAGTGTTTACATGATCAAACCGTTAGGGTGGCCAACTTTGTGTGCAAAGCTGTGTCTCTCAGAGAAGTGTCCAAGGACAGAATGATTACCTTGGACATTTAACTATATAGCAAATTAAGATTTTTCTCTTACAATGATAACAACTGTTATGTAACATTTTCTCTCAAACTCTGTGTGTGAATATTTTTATCATCATGATAAAAACTGTTACAGCCTCCTAGTGCCAGGCCCTGTTCTGAGTGCCTCAGATGTATTCACTCGTTCAACCCTCACAACAACCCTGTGGGTTGGCACTCTGGAGAGCTGAGGCTCCAGGAGGCTAGAACCTGCCCAGAGTCCACAGAGAACCCAGGCAGTCTGGCTCCAAGCCGCATGCTTATAAGCATTATAGTACAGAAAATATAAACAATGGAGTAAACAACACTTTTATTAGCCAAGTATTTACATGAAGTTATGAATGCCCAGCATTACAAGAAAATCAAATAGATAAACAACAAACGAAAAAAGCAAGAAAATGCGTATTAGAGCTCAAGGCAAGTCCTTATAACTGACCTTACTCCATTTCTTTGGAAAAGAGCCAGCATTACCATGTCTCCAACAGAAGATCTGCAGAATGTAGAATCCCAATCTCGGACTTTTGCACATTAACAGACTCTACCTTGTGAGATGAGTTTAAGAGTCCAAAATGCCTGGAGACTAGAAAACTGCAGCCTATTTTCAACATGCAACCAACACACTAGAGGTTCATCACTGAGAACTAGAAACTACAAACAAATCCCACTTCCACAGACCCTTCTTTCTCAAGAGAGTCACTTATTTCACAAGTTAAGCCATTACAGTTAATAATGACTATGTTCACTTCAGAGACAGACATACTAAATTCAAGTTTCATACAAGTTTTATGATATGAATCATAATATGCCTTTTAGGATGCTCCTATTTAAAGATCCTGAAACTTATCTGTAAGCTAAAGTGTAAGAAAGGGTAAGTGGAGTTAGGGGGACTAGAAATTCACTCCCCCAAAGAACCCCCCCCCCCCAATTCACTCCCCAAAACACACACACCCAAAATTAACAATGTTGGAGTGGGAGAGAGGGGGGCACACAGAGCCTGTGTCTGTTTGGCCTGCTCAGCACCAAGGCAGAGACTCCCCAGACATTCGCCAGAGCATCCCACTCTGTGCTTTGAAAACTTCCATTTGGACAGCATCCAGCCTTCTGGCTGGCAGGACAAGGAGAAGGTCCATACAGCGTGAAATCAGACTAGAGGATTAGAGAAAGGTTATCACAGGCGGTGCTTCTCCTGATGAATTTCCCCAAAAGATGTTAAACTGGGCCAGCCAGTGAGACTGCATCTGGGATGCCAGGGAGTCAGCAATCATGGCAGGTGTGTAGGAAGGGCTTGATTCAGCCCTAGAACAAGTCACAGCTCCAGCACAGATGCTGTGACCGAAGTGGCAAGAGCAAGCTGTTAAGAAAAGGCTGGCCAGCACTTGCCTCTTTTGTTCATCCTGTGACAAATACTTGTTGATCACTTAGTACGTGTCAGGCCCTGTCCTAGCATCTGACATTGCCCAGGTGAACAAGCCACACAGGTCCCTGTCCTCATGAAGCTTATGTTCAAATTGGGAGACAGACAAACAAATAAATAACCAAGTAAGAACATTTATGATGGCAAACGGACATGCCTGAGGAACCCTGGCCAGCTTCCTGGGGATCTTACCCCAAGGCTGGGGTAAAGGTGGAAGAGCTCAGAGCACCTGACAGCTGGTCTAACTCTTTGGCGATGAGAAGACTGTCCACGATAATGTGTTAACTGAGTGGGACAGCAAGAACATGAACAAGTGAAGCTAGAGAACATGGTAAAACTTCTTGGCTGAAGCCACAGGGGCAATTTTTATGGAAGAACTAGAGGCCCGGTGCACGATATTCGTATACTCGTTTGTGTGTGTGTGTGTGTGGGGGGGGGGGGGGGTGTCCCCCAGACTGGCCTGAGACATCCTTAGCACTGCCACCACCACTGCTACGCTTCAGCTGCTCAGGGCTTCTGGCTGAGCAGCATTCCCCCTGTGGGAGCACACTGACCACCAGGGGGTAGCTCCTGCATTGAGCGTCTGCCCCCTGGTGGTCAGTGCAAGTCATAGTGACAGATCGTTCTGCTGTTTGGTCAATTTGCATATTACCCTTTTATTATACAGGATTATTATATAGGATTAGCATTTGGGTGAGCAAGGAGAGGGGAGCTCAAGTGGAGGAAACAAAGGCAGAGAGGTAGGTATCTGAGGTATGTGTAACAGTGAATGAGAAAGGACCGTCAGTGTGAAATGGCAAAAGAAATATCCTTGGATTACATTCGGCAGGCTGCTATCCTAACTTACCAGAAGACAGCAACAGTCCCGAGTAGAAGCCCACCTCCTCCAGTTTAGCCCTCCCCCAGTCCATTCTCCAAACTTTGGAGGGACCAAAGCAGCCCTCTGGTTACTTTCAATGACTCCCTACTGTTCTCAGCCTAATGTCCAAATTTCTTAACATGATTTACTAGGCCCAGCAGGACCTGGCTTCTATGACTTCTCCAGCCTCACTGCTCTGCTTTAGGGTCCTCCACCTCCCTCCACCACATATACATACACATCCCCTTATTGAAGGACCCCAGACTCTCTCCTCCCAGCCTCTCAAATGCTGTTCCCTCTCCTGAGCATTCTCCCTTTAACTCTGCCCTGTCCCACTCCCCACCTGGTAATAACCACTCATCCTTTAAGGCAGTGGCTCTCAACCTGTGGGTCACTACCCTTTTGGGGGTCGAACGACCCTTTCACAGGGGTCACCTAAGACCATCGGAAAACACATATATAATTACATATTGTTTTTGTGATTAATCACTATGCTTTAATTATGTTCAATTTGTAACAATGAAATTGGGGGTCACCACAACATGAGGAACTGTATTAAAGGGTCACAGCATTAGGAAGGTTGAAAACCACTGCTTTAAGGTGGGTATCTGCCCACCAAGGATGCTCCTGACTCCCTGGCCTGGGTTATAGGGCCCTCCTCTGTCCTCTCAAACTAGATGGGCAGGAACAGAGTCTACAGTGCTATGAAGGCCTGAAAGAACTTAGACTTGACATAGCAGGTACCTTGGACTCACTGTGTGTGATATGGTAAGTAGTATATTCTAAGAAAATAAATCTAGCAATATTGTACCTCTAGTTCTAAAAGTATCAGTGCTATCTTAGACAAAAGTGGAATATGCCAAGAGTAGATGAGTGTCTACCTGCTGGGCATCCATTCACCGTCTATTTCAGGTAAAACCCCTATTTTCCCTTTCAGTCTCTGTCCAGAAGCTTGTGTGGAACTGATGACATCCCAGCTCCAAATTAGAGCACTCCACACTCCCTGCCACAGTCACTAGGTCAGGGATGGGCATGAGATCCCAGTTGGTCTAACACTATTCAATTCTGGACTTCTGCTGGCAATACTAAGAAAAGAAGTTCTTTTTCCCAGGGACTGCTAAGCTAACACAATGTAAGCCCAGAGCCGGCTGAGGATGACACCAATACAGTAGAAAGCAGAGACAAGAACTGTAAAGAGGCAGATATGGATAGCTCCATCTCAACACCTGGACTCAGCCATGGCTTAGCCAGGTATGACTGCTCAGTGGCAGGAGCCAATCAGTTCCATTTGGGGCTCAAGGTAATTCCATCCAAATTTCTGTCATTTGCAACCAAGAATCTTGATCCACACAAAAAGGTGATCAGAATTAAGACAACCACACAACACAAAGACCAAAAAGTTCCACCAGTTGTAGATTCATAGTTCCCAGTACGGGTGGTGCTTCAGTAGCAATCACACGACTCCATCAGGAAAGGTTCTTCTTAGTCGTGGGCATCTGTCTGTCAGTGTCACAGTCTCGCCACTAGTCTGGGCAATAAGCACCCGGGATGTGCAGCAAATAAACTCTTACTATTTCAATCTGCCTCATAAATCATGAACTTGATTGAGTAGACAAAAACCACAGCTACACACTTTTCCAAGAGTAAAATCCCTTTCCACTTTGAAAGCTGGGAATGTTATGAAGAATGTCATTCAAAAAGGGTTTCCAGCCCTCTGGACTGTTCTCTCAATTTTTCTGTAAATCTCAAACTGTTCTTTAAAAGTCCATTAAAAAGGGAGGATTAGGAGGGTTCCAAGATGCTTTGTCTGCCCGCCCTAAATTACCAATTCTAAATTATTTTAAGTATCTTAATCTCTCCTTTCCATCCACAGTGTGTCCTCTGTCAGGGTAAGTGTATTAGGAACTGTCACTTGTCACTGGGAGGGTGACCAATTTATACCAGTTGCCCAGGACTTTCCCAGTTTCAGCACTGCAAGTTCCATGTCTTGAGAAATCCTTCAGTCCCAGGCACACCGGATGGTTGGTCTCCCTGTGTCAGATGAAACCCAAGCCTCATTCTACCTCCAGACTTGTTTCCCACAACTACTAGCCCCACACTGATGCTCCACAAACTCCAGGGTCCCCCTCCCACATCCTGCTCCCCCATACAGTGGCTCCTACTCGTCCTTGAAGACTGCACTCTGGTGTTGCCTCCTCCAGAAAGCTCGCACGGTTTCCACCGAACCCTGGGCCTACAGCGATCCTAGTGCTTGTCACCCTGTACAGTCACTGGCTCTATGGTGGTCTCTTTTTCCCTCCAGTTATAAGCTGTTCCATATCCCAAACCCAAGATGTTTACTATCAGAGCCAAATAAAGATCATCACCAGCACTTGGGTGGATACTAGCTGTTTATGGCACTCTTATCCAAGACACTTTAGGATCTTCTAAGCCCCACACCAGTAAGCAAATCACCAGGTTACTCAGGCAGGCTGTAATATGGATTAAGCTGATCTGCCTGAACCAGGGCAGGCAGCTCAGGTTTCCAAAAAGCACCCAATGGCCACGCAACCTAAACAATGTACCTGGGCAGTTCCCAGGATACTTCAGAGGAACCTGAGAACCTTTACCGTTCCCTGGCTGGCGGGAGAGTGAAGATGACCCACTGGCAGTGAGACCCAACCAAGCTGAAAGACTTTCCAACCTGACTTATTAGGAAGTTTTATTCAAAAAGACAGTGTCATGAGTACAAGCACTAAAGTCAAACCCTGGCTTTAACACTTTTCAGCTGTTATCTTGGGCAAGTGACTTAACCTCTTTGAACCTTAGTTTCCATTTCTATAAAATGGATTAAAGGAAATAACACACAGGAAGGCCTTAGCAAGTACCTGACACAGAGAACGCATTTAATAAATATTACAGCAATTTAGAAGGCCTAGAGTCAGGCAGTTAGGTGACAGCCTGCAGGTAGCTGGGTGCTGGCAGGAGGCCCAACCATTCTGCCCTTCTCAGCCACATCCACCCACTCTCTACATTCCTAAAATCCTTGCGCCTCTCCCTTTCCCTGCAGCTGCCCTCCCACTTAAGATTCCTGCTGTCCTACCCCTCTTCTTGTCCGGGGCCTCTCTCCCCGCCATGTTTTCTCTTATCACCATTCCTCACCACATAGTGAACCCGCATGCTCTTCCCGCCCCCCCCCTCCCCGAGAGCCACAAACATTTATTAAATGCATGCTCCATGCTAGAAAGGACACAGCTGAGGATCACTGCACCTGGACCCTGGCCAAATGAGAAGCCCCCATCTAATGTCCCTCCCCACCAATCCTTTCCATGGACCTGTCCTCTTCCTACTGTTTCCCTCTCCTCCCGCCATCCTTCTTCCTTCCCATCAGTAATCTTGGGAGGTTCCTCTGTAAACCAGCCTACGTCTTTCCACCAAAGTTTGCCTTCTCCAACTCCCTCCCCCCAATATTTTCCTCCCTAAAGTTATTCCCTCCACAAAGGTCTCTATTTTCCATTATCACCCTCCCCCCACCCCCCCCAAAAAAATCCTAGACTCTTGTCTGCATGCTCTGCACCTCTCCCCCGTTCATCCTTTTTTTTCCCCCCCCATTCATTAAGCATCCACTGAGCTCCTACTGTGTGTCAGGCACAGCACTAGATTCTGGGATATAACTGTGAGCAAAACAAGCAGTCTCCGTCCACCTAGAAGTGCCAGTTTCGTAGCAGACAAAAAGGTAGTAAAAACAAGCAGGATAACTGCAGCTAGTGGAGATGCATTGAATGAAATCAAGATAAAGATGGACAGGAATCGGGGTGGGGGAAGCCCTTGAGGTAGAGTGGTCTGGGAAGGCCTGGCCTGGCTAATAAACACAGCTACCACTGCTGGCCACCTACTGTGTGACACACACTGGATCAGTCTCTTTCCATGCATGACATTACTAAATCCTTGCACAGTGTTCACAACACTCATTCGCAGATGCGGAACCAGAGGCTCAAAGAGGTGAAGTAATTTGTCCAAGGTCACACTGCCATTAAGTGGTGAAATCAGGATTTGAAAGCAGGTCTGTCTGCTGCACTGCTGCTTCCCAGGATCCCGTTTGCAACTTGTCCACCCCCAGAGCTCTACGTCTGATAGTCCCTCTTTAGACTCCCCCTAGAAAATAGTCTGCTTTTAATTACCGCCCTTGAATGAGCACCTGTATGTGCTCCCAGCTTTAAGTGCATTCTCTTACCCAATCCTCAAGACAATCTTGGGAAGCAGGTGCTGTCACAATATTCGTTTTTACAACTAAGGAAACGAAGGCCTAACTCCACATACTTAGACTGCAACCCAGATCTGTCCGACTCCGGGATCCAGACCTCTGACCTCTGTCCAGCCTAAGAAGTACCACCCCGGGAAGCTGGATGCGCAAGATCTGCTCCGGCAAGAACGACGTCGGTGTCCGAACACGGAAATCTCATCCCCTTACTTTAAAAAGACGGGGACACTGAGGCTCTGAGAAGCGAAGCGACTTGCCCAAGGTCACACAGCAAGGAGAGACGGGGTCAGGGTTCGAACCAAGGCGCCCCGACACCAGAGCTCTCGCTCTTAACCACCATACAGCCTTCCCTGAGCACCTCTCTCCACCCTCCACTCAGCTCTGACACCTCCCAGCGACCCGTGCCCGGGGCTATGCGCTCCCACCCCAGTTTCCAGCCCCCGGGCCTCCCCCCTCCGCCCCCAATATACTCACTTGAGGTGGTCCAAGGAGTGGATGTTGCGGGAAGACTTGCCATGGCCCCCGCCCACCCAGCTCCGCGAGCGGCCAAACATGTCGGCTGCCCCGGCCCGTCGCTCGCCTCACGGTCTCATGACCCAGCGGCCCAGCGGCTGGGAGCCCGCGGCGGCAGCACAAACCGCGGAGGTGGTGAAGAGACCGCCAACCACCTTCCTCCCCGGCCCACAACCCGGCACTGACATTCAGCCGGAACCGGCCGTTCGACCGTCGCGCTTTACGGCCGCCATCACGAAGAATGCTGGGAAATGCAGTTCACCCGCGAGGCCCCAACAGACAGGACTCTACGAACCAACTACAAGGCCCGGCATGCATCACGCAACTGCGGGCCTGCGGCCTGCGAGAAGAGGCGGAGCGAGAGGAGGAGCATGCGCCATCCCGTCCCAGTGGGCGGGAATGGGAAACCTGTGCGCAGAACCATAGAAGGAAGTTGGGGAAGTAGGGTAATTGTAAATAATGGCAGTATTAACAATTACTAGCTTTATGATAAAAAAAGAGTAGCTATTGCATATACCATGTGCCTAAGCGCTTACATATAATTATTCTAACAACCCCATGAGGTGGGTTCTATTATTTTTCCCATTTACTGTCAAGGAAATTGAATCACAGTGAGGTTGACTTGCCCAAGGGCATGCAGCTAGTAAGTGACAGAATTAGGATTCAAACCCAGGTACCCTTATTTTTATCCCCCAGTAAAAAAACAAACAAAACTAAAGTGCATCAGATCAGTAATGGCCTTGTTTGTCCTCACAGCCTTTTTCCTTTTTCTACTTCAATTTACATTTAGAAAGACAAGCAACAATGTACCAAAACTGAACATCCTGTACTTTGAGAGGATTCCTCTGGTCTTCACCCAATACCCATGCCATTTCCCAAACTAACATTTTTATAAATGGAAACAACTTCCTATATGAGCCAAGATGTCTCTATAAAAAGTGAGAAGCTCCAAGGAGGTAAAATGACCCTGTTCACCATTCATTCACTTATTTCTATACCTCATACTTATCCAACGCCTATTGTGTACAATCTACTTTGCTCAGGACAGAATTGGACCAGGAGCTAATGTTCTCCCCAATGCTCAGCACAAAGCTTGGTGCTAATTGGTGTTCAGTAAATATTGACACAGTGAATGAATACATGAAAGTTTGTTTCACCTTCTGCAGTTGGAGAAATGGAGACCAGTGGAGGATTAATGGTTTTGCTGTGTAATTCATCTAAAGGAGAATTACATCTAAAGAAACAGTCATGGAAAAAAGGGGGGAAAAAAAGGCAGGTTCTGGCCTCTAGACACAGGCAGGCAGGCCGATCAGCTTCCAAGGCCACACCATTTCTCTGGGTCTTGGTTTCCTCATCTGTAAAAAAGTGTAACTTACTACACTACCCTGTCTGGCTCCACCTAAGCAATGCATGTAAAGCACCCAGCTCAGTGGCCTGAGTTTTAGTAGTTTATGGAACTGCTTTGGAAGGCCCTGTGGCAAGATCAGCCTCCTGAAGGATGTGCAAGGGTTCCCCATGAGAAAGGGATTCGCTTTTCTGTGTACTTCTTGGGTTGCTTCTTATTTCTTTGTTGCTTGTAGGGTTGCTTCTTATTTCTTTGTAAGCCATGTTTAAAAACAATAATGCAACCCTACTGGCTAAAGGTCCGACCTGCCTGGGGATCTCTTTACTCAGGTGTCCCTGAACACTACAATGCAGAACTCTCCGCAGTAGGCAGGCCTTCCTGCAGCCAGAATTTGTAAACCTAGAGGACATTGGTTGATTATCCCCACCATAAAAATAAAAAAAATAATAAACTGGCCCTTTGAGAAAGTCCAAGATGTTCACTATTAAAGTCCACCTCCCCTCCCCTACCCCGCCTCCTTTTTCATCTGGTAAACTGAGTCCCAACAAAGCGTGGCGCCATATTCAAGTCCAGCAGGGTGCAGAGAGAGCTCGCGGTTTCCTTCAGCTTTTGTCGCCTCTAAGTTTGAATTGTGTCGGACTTCTTTCCAGTCCCCCCACTCCGAGAGGGACTCAAAGAAGCGAATTGGATTTGGGATCAGGGCGGAGTCCAGAACCAGGAGAGCAAGTCAGAGGCCAGCGCCCCCTGCCACAGAGCTGAGAAGTACCCGCCCCCAGACAGCTCGGGCCAATGAGCGCGGACAGGGGGCGGCCGGCCAATGAGCGCGGGGCCTCTCTGGAGGCGGAGCTCGGAACGCGACCTGCAGGGCGACGCGGCGGCTGCAGCCATGGGCGCTGAGCCGGAGGAGGCACAAATGGGGCTCGAGGAACTGCCGGGCCGACCTGGAGAGATTGCCTCCGGGACTGGCCCTCGACGCTGAACCGCGGTGGGCTCCCCGCCAGCCCTGCGAGGGTCCGTGATTGCGAGCGGGGCGCATCGGAGCAGCCGGATAGCCGCCGGGCACTTCGGGGGGGCCCGCCTGGCCGCCGAGCGGATCGAGAGGGCTGTGTGGGCACATCTGGGGGTACGGGGACCCCTCCACGCACGTTTCGGAGGCCGGGAGCGTCCCCAGGTTTCGCCGCCGGAAACCAGCGCCGCCTCGGTCGAGCCGCAGGGCGTCCCTGGATGGCTGAGCTGCCCCCTCGCCGGCCGCCCGGGCGCCACAGCGGCTGAGCTCGCTGGGACCTCCGGGACGCCGCCGCCCTCGTCGTCCCCTGCATGCCCAGTGCCCGGGTCGCGGCCCACCTGGACGTGCTGGGCCCCCTGGGCCCCTACGTGCCCCCGCCGCTGCTGCCCTCTATGTTCTACGTGGGCCTCTTCTTCGTCAATGTGCTGATCCTATACTACGCCTTCCTCATGGAGTACATCGTCCTCAACGTGGGCCTCGTCTTCCTGCCCGAGGACATGGACCAGGCGCTCGTGGACCTCGGCGTGCTCTCCGACCCGGGCTTGGGCCTCTACGATGCCGACTCGGAGCTCGACGTGTTTGATGGTTACTTGGAGTAGGCCTCGCTCCCCCGCAGCTCCCCCCCACAACCCGCCACCTTCCACCCGGACCAGCCGCCCAGAACATGCCGCCGCTGCTGGTTGAGCGCACCGTTTGGCCGGGGATGGGACCTCCAGGACCAGGTCCTCTCCGGCCCCCGAGGCCTGTAAGTGCCCTCTGTGCGGGATGAGGACGGATTGGGGCACCGGGGAGGAAGAGGGAGGCCTCCCTAAGCGGGACACACACCCCTCCCCCAGGCTCCTGATTCATTCTCCCATCCACCTCCTCCAGGTCCGTTTGGGTGTCAGGAATGGCTGGACTGCTTAGGCCCTTAGTTGGGGGTTGGAAGGCTTCCCCTAAGGAAGGTGACAGTGTTGAAGAGGGGAAGGGAGGCAGGGCCTATGTAGTGTTTGGGTGAGACATGCTGCCAGCTGCCACAGCTTGTGAGAAGAACCTTTGCACCCAAATCCATTGGAGGCAGAACTGTCAGCTCCTCCCCCAATCCTCAGTCTAGCTTGAAGATGACCTTGGTTGGGGGGGGGGGGGGGGGGGCTGTTCTCACTAGTCCTGGAAGGATAAAGACTTGGAGTGTCACAAAAGGTAGGAAGCCAGGCACAGGTCACCTTTGTCTTGTGGCCTCTTGGAGACTGAGAGCAAGGGCTTCTGGCTGGGGTTTTAAGAGGAGAAACCTCCTTTAGCAAAGAACCTTGTACTTTTGGTCTTGGGTTTGCTGCTGACTTGGAGTCAGGTTTCAGGGTGAAACTGCAAGGGCTGCCAGTTTCACAGGCTGCCTTCATGGAGGGGGTTGGGAGAGGAGCGGAGACTCTGCCTGTGTGCTTGCAAGGCCTCAAGGGGCTCGTGGGCATGCAGAAGAAACTACGGGATCATTGCACTACTAAGGTGTTCAAGTCCTGCCTCTGGGCTGCAACCAGGTAGCTGTGTCCAGCCCCACATGTTTGCTGGTGGGAGAGAAATGAAAATCCAGAAAGTCTTGGCCAAAGTAACACATCAAGGAAGAGAGGCAGATAAATTAAAAGAAAAGAAAACAACACACACACACAATAAAGGAAGATAGGCAGCTGGACTAGATGGGAGAGACAGGCAGACTGTTGGGTCGGTGAGGGTTCACAGGGCATGTAGGGACTCCTTGGCTGGAACCCCTGAGCTGGCCAATGCTGGAAGATCACTAGGCACAGAGTCTGACTTGCAAAAGAAAGGGGATACTGAGGCATTGGGCAGGGGCTTCTTTGGGGAAACAGACGCTAATGCCACTCACCCCAAGCAGGCCGAATTAACACCTGTCCTCTGTGGCCTTCCTAAGCCAAGATGACCATAGTTAGGTGATTTAGGGTGGGGCAGAATCCACTGCCGGTAATGGTGGGGGCAGGAGCTCCCTGAGGGGTTAACAGTGAGATTTTTTTGAAGAAAGCTTTGAGCTACTCTCTATAACTACCCAGTCTGCCTGCCTTCCATCCATCCATCCATCCATCCATCCATCAGTTCTTTTATTGAACAAATGCATACTGAGTATCTATCTACTGTGCCTGGTGGATGAACACGGTAAACAAGACAGACTTAGCCCCAGCCCTTTTGGCACTTGGTGAGAAGGACAAGCAGGTTCCCAAACAAGATAATCAGATTTTTTTGAGAGCTATGAAGGCAGGTAAGGACATGGGCAGCCGTATTGTGTTCACTGCTGTTTCCTCAGTACTTAGAATAGCACTTAGCATCTAGTAGGTGCTCAATAAATGTCTGTCGAGTGACACAGAATAGAGATGGGCTGCTTCAGAGGGAGGTGTCATAGGAGGCCCTTCTGAGGAGATGACACATTTGAGCTGAGCTCTAAATTGATAGGAGCCAGACACATGAAGACCTAGAGAAGAGCCATCCAGGCAGAGGGCACTGCCATTGCCAAGGCTGTCGGGTGGAGAGACTGGTTCTTCCAACAACTAAAAGGAGGCTGTTGTGGCAGGAGAGCAGCCCCAGGAGAGGTCAGTGGGGTGGGCGGTAGCCAGACTGTGTGGGACTTGGAGGCCACAGCCATGAGCAGTGGGAAGCCACCAGCAGGGATGACACAATTCCACCTCACATTCTGCAAAGATGGCTTAGGCCAGTGGTCAGCAAACTCATTAGTCAACAGAGCCAAATATCAACAGTACAATGATTGAGATTTCTTTTGAGAGCCAAATTTTTTAAACTTAAACTATATAGGTAGGTACATTGTTATTAACTTCATTAGGGTACTCCTAAGGCTTAGGAAGAGCCACACTCAAGGGGCCAAAGAGCCGCATGTGGCTTGCGAGCCGCCATTTGCCAACCATGGGCTTAGGCTCTTGTGGGCAAAATGGGTTATAGGGGCAAGTGTGGAAATAGGATAGCCAGTTAGGAGCTGTTCAGTTGCTCGGGCCAAGGTGACCGAGGCTAGGATGAGGCAAGGTTAGTAAAGATGGAGAAACACGAGTAGACCAAGAACACCTTTTGAAGGTAGAACTATGGAATCCATTCAAAACCTGTACTGAGTATTGATCATCTGTACTGATTCCATGCCCTTTGTGTGTTCACTGACGCAGTCATTCAGCAAATGTTAATCCTGCCTCCTCTTCTGCGAGGCTTCAGGATCCCAAGATGAATCCCTGCCTCCAAGCCAAGTGCTTGACTTTCAGACAGTGTAATTTGGAGGAGACTGTCTTATTTTATCTCCTCAGCACATCAACAGAAACACTTCCCTTGCAAATGAAAACATTGGCATACTCTGAACCAAAAACCGAAGCCCAAATGCTTTGACATACTTTTTAGCAAACACTGTTTGAGCAGAAACACAGGAAGTGTGTCTCGGGGACATCCTTGCAAAGCTTTCAAAGTGACAGAGCTGGACCCTGGGAAATAGGGAGGTCAGGGGCGGTGGGATATACTCGTGCCTGGAGAAATGGTGGAAGTCACGCACATTATTCCTTCTTCTCCACTCCCAAACCAAGGTAGTCTTGGCCCCTAGGACTGGAGAAGCCCAGACTTGGGTGGGTGAGGGGTGGCTAGAAGCAGGAGAAGCCTTTGGGGAAGATTAAAGATGATCTGATGGCACCCCATCTCCAGGCTCCTTTCCATAAGCAGAGGCACAGCAGTGGTCAAATCTTACTCTTCTCACTCATTCTCACGTGGACACAGTCTCAGGAAACACTGACTAAGGGCGAGGGGCATGCCAAGCAGTGGGGGAGAGGGTGGATCTCCAGATGAAAAGATTCACTCACTTTTGCTCCCTCTTTTCCGTTTTTCTTTATGTACCTGCATAATTCAGGTCATCAAACATTTGTGGAGAACTTATTAAGGAGGCTGTATTAGGGTTAAACACCCCAGATTCAGATGCCCTGGGTTCAAATCCCAACCCTAATTGTGACTTTGGGCATGCTACATATCTCCCTGTATGTCAGATTCCTCTTCTCTGAAGCAGAGATAATGAAAATTGACTTCCTTGTGAAGATTAAATGAGATCTATGTAAAGCTCTTCAACCTTCCTGTGCTATCTTAAAATTAAACACTATAATCATTAACAGATATAATGGAAAGTGTGTATACTCAGGCCCTTGAATATATAAACCTGCACATATACCCACTGGTAGTTTAGATTCCCTGATGAGCTACGGAGGACTGGCTGGCTGAGCGATGGGAGGTCCAGGCCTAGACTACTGGGATAGACTTCTTACTCTGCCTTCTAGGTCTGGGACCTCAGGAGTCCTTGCCCATTGTGCTGTGCCCTCCAAAGGCCACCAGACCTGGAGCCCCGGAGAGCCACAGCTCTGTGGTTTCCCTGGAGTGTTAATCATTGCCCAGGAGCAGGGGGAGTAGGGAGTCAGGAGCTCTCCCTTCCCAGAAGAAAGGGCCACTGGCTGGAGCTGAGGAGAGTCCTAGCGTCCTAGCAGTTCTGGTGTTAAAAAGAACGTTTATATCACTGAAAAGAGAAAACCAGCATCAGTTCTGGTGTGGAGGCAGCTCAGCTGGGTTGATTTCTCCTGATTCTTGATGAAAGCCCACAGTGCTGCCAGCCCTCTCTTGGCACACAGGAAGGGTTGAGGGAGAGGAGCCTCACTGCGCTGGGAATGGAGAGACTGGAGAATGCAGCTGCCAGTCACGTGGCTGGCGGAACTCAGATTTGGAGCTAAGGGTAACCAGACCCAGTGGTCAACTTATTACAGGGTTTCTCAGGCTTCAGTGTCCCGACTGGGTGCTGCAACTACTCTTTCCTGATCTACCTGCCCTGCTCCCTCATGCCAATCTGTGGCCTGTGCTATCAGCAGAAGACACAGGAAGCTGGCATACCACTGCTCTGCTCAGAAACCCAAACCTTTTTGGGGGCATGGGCACGATAGAGTCAGGTCCCGGGAGATCCCCCAGCCAGGGGTCTGGTCTGACAGGAAACCAGGTGGGAAGTTATGATTGTTACCCAGACAAGAGACAGGTGATGATGATGAGGGGAGGCACATGCTGGTGATGTGAACCTTGATCACTTGGCTGAGGTGGTGTCTGCCAGTTCTTTACACTGTAAAGTTACTATTTCTCCCTTTATAATTTATAGTTTGTGATTAAGTCTACTAGTTTTAGTGCTTCGTTTAAAAAAATATATTTTCATGTGAATTTTTTAAAAAGAACATTTATATCACTGAAAAGAGAAAACCAGCATCAGTTGGCATGGATAAACTACAGGAAGTGCCAAAGTCATTAAATTCTGGTCAAATACGAAGGCCAGCTAAAGGTTTCAGGGCCTCTGGCCTGCTCTTTGTTAAAAAGGCAGATTAGCAACAGTCAGGTGATAAGATACTCCAGCTCCAGAGTGGAACTTTCTCCTCAAAGTAATCAAGGGTCGATCTAGAACCAAAAAGAATCGCTTGCTCACCTCATGTGACTCGGTGTTACTTAAGGCCATCGCCATATGCCCCCTAAAATTGTGGCTTAGAGACTTCGCAGTCAGATTGGGGTCTAAATCCCAGCTCCACCAACACCTTGGACAAGTGACTTCACCTCCTCGGGCCTCAGTTTCCTTCTCTGAACTGGGGATGATAGCATATGCTGCAGGGCTTTGCACAGATGAGGTGGGGAAGGAAGGACTCATAGTCGGTTCTTAATAAATGATGCTGTCAGTGTTGATGGTGTGACACACCCAGAGGGGGCTTGACCCCGGAAGTCTTCCCCTTTCCTTGGCTCTCTTACTCTTGGGGGCCAGTTACCAAGGAGGGTATGTCTGTGTGGGCAACCTTTGAAGCAGCCCAAGGCTGATAAATACCTTTGCAGCCCTCATCCTTTGCCCCAGTCCTGGGGATGGCTGGGAGCTGGTTCCAGGCCCTTACCTCCAGAAGGGACAGGAATCCTGGGATTCCTTCCTGGCAGGGGACTTGGTGGTGGGGTGGTTAAAAATAACAGCCCCTCCCACATCCATAGCTTCCCGGATCATCACCCGTGAAGCAGGCAGGGCAGGGCTCATTAACTTCGTTATGCAGGAAGGACACCGAGGCTTAGGAAGGTTCAGTGACTCACCCCAGATGCCAAGCTATCAGGTGGCTACGGTGGGCCTCCCAGCCACACTTCTGGTGCTTCCCCAGTGAGGTCGCCTGTCAGGTGTCCCTGGAGGCAGCAGGTACACGGAAGCAGAGTGCCATCCGCCTCTCAGCGCTCTGCCACTCTGTGGCACCTACTACTTGTCCCTTTGGACCAGAGAAACCAGGCCCAGGCTCGTCTTTGCAGGCCAGGGTTATCTAGCTAGACATCATAGTTTCATTTCCATGATGTTTACTTTTAGCATCGCCTCATGTTTATGACAAATGATACCAATTTTTATTGATGATAATGGCATAAAGGTTCCTTTTAAAATTTTGTAGTTAAGAAAAGAGGTTTGTGGCACTAGCTGCTTTGGCTCAGTGGATAGAGCATCAGCCCGGGTTCGATTCCTGTCCCGGGCACATACCTTGGTTGCAGGTTCCCCAGCCCTGGTCGGGGTGTATGCAGGAGGCAACCAATCAAGGTGTCTCACATCAATGTTTCTCTCTGTCTTTCCCTCTCCCTCCCACTCTTTCTAAAAATCAAATGTCCTCAGGTGAGGATTGACGATAAAAGAAAAAGAGGTGTGTTGGTTGAAAATACTAAATAAGAGCAGTCCGGGTGGTTGTTGGGTGTGGCAGGACTCGTGAAGGTGTTGGGCAGACGCTGCCCTACAGAAGGCCTCAGGGAATCTTGGACACGGACCAAATGGGAACACGTTGTGGACAAAGAATCTTCACAAGCCCCACGCTGATGAGCATCAATAACTGACATATGAACCAGAATCCACATTTGAGAAGCTGACTTCCATCAGAGACATGAGCCAGGCAGCTTCTCCTTTCCCGTCCCCTTCTGGCCACACACTTGTCACCTAGACAAGGCGGAGGCCCTCCTGCCGCACAGCCTGTCCCAGAGACCACAGTGGAGACACTGGGCAAATCATACTTGGGTGACCTCTTCGGTGACGTCATCACTCTGGTTGATTGTTTGATACATGGACAAAGAGCAACGAGTAATGGGTTTCCAACAGGCAAGGTCTTTGGAGGAGGAGAGCTGCTTTCAGAAGGCCCCAGCGTTGAGGAGGCCCCTGCCTGGTGTTTCTAGCTGGGAACAGGTGGGGACAAGGAGGAGAGGAACCAGCACGTGCCCTGCCTCCTGTGTGCTGGGTAGGGCAGGCATTCCACCCACAGGATTTCATGTAAGCCTCACAGCAAACAGCCCAAAGAGATAGGCATTGTTGTCTTCCTTTCAGATGAGGAATGAGGCCCAGAGAAATTAGGTGATTGCCTGAGGTCACACCTGAGGAGGGAGAGCCCGAATGACCCGGTAGGGCAGAACTACAAAAAAGAATCCCCTTTCAGTGTATCCAGAGCAGGGGTCCTCAAACTACGGCCCGCGGGCCACATGCAAATACAAATACTGTATTTGTTCCCGTTTTGTTTTTTTACTTCAAAATAAGATATGTGCATATGTGCATTGTGCATAGGAATTTGTTCATAGTTTTTTTTTTTAAACTATAGTCCTGCCCTCCAACGGTCTGAGGGACAGTGAACTGGCCCCCTGTTTAAAAAGTTTGAGGACCCCCTGGTCCAGAGCATCGTTCCACCAGCACCCTTAAGATACATGGGCCATTTTTTCACTTAAGCCCTATCCTCAAGCTGGGATATTGGTGCTTAAAATGGATTAAGTGCCCAACTATCATTCTAATGACAAGCCAGTCAGCCACTCACTCCCTCTGTCCCCTCTGGGGAGTGGCCTGGAATGAGGTTACAGTCTCAGAAAGAAAGAAAAACAGCCAATGGCTAATGAATTGTCTCATGTTCTAATAATGTTAGGCATTGCTTATCAGCGGTTCTCAACCTGTGGGTCGCAACCCCTTTGGCGGTCGAATGACCCTTTCACAGGGGTCACCTAAGACCATCCTGCATATCAGATATTTACATTACGATTCATAACAGTAGCAACATTACAGTTACAAAGTAGCAACGAAAATAATTTTATGGTTGGGTCACAACATGAGGAACTGTAAAGGGCCAGAAGGTTGAGAACCACTGGCTTAGATTCTCAACTGCAGCCCGGGATGGTTTTCAGCTGCGGCTTTTTTAAAAATCCTAAACAGGGTACAGTGGGGCCTTGACTTACGAGTTTAATTCGTTCAGAGACCGAGCTCGTTAACTCAAATTACTCTGTCTACTCAATGCAAAAAATCGGAGGATCGTTAGTCAGGACACTGGTAAGTCAAGGCCCCACTGTATTTTTTCCGTTCCTTTTCAGAGAGAAAGGAAGGGAAGGAGGGAGAGAGAGAGAGAGACACATTGATTAGTTGCTTCTGCATGCACCCTGATGGGGGAGGGAGGGCAGGGAGCAAACCTGAAACTCAGGTACATTTCTTTGACCGGGAATCAAACCCACAACCCTTCAGTGTGTGGGCCGACACTCTGACCACTGAGCAACACTAGCTAGGGCTCAGCTAGGGCTTTTGATGCCTTGGAGGAAAGTGATGGACCAAAGATGCTGAGAGGAATTAAGACTTGGGGGTCATAGCAAGGAGGTTCAAATCCTGGCTTGGCTGTGTGGCCTTGCACAATTTACTTAACCTCTCTGACCCCATCTGAAATTCAGGAAGGATGGTCCTCCTTGGCCCCACCTCCTAGGGTTGTTTTGAGGAATAAGTTAAGACATGAGTTAAAGCAGATAGGACAAGGTGAGTGTAAAGCGCTTGATCGAGGCCAGCTGTTCTCATTCTGGGTTTTGCTGTGAGACCAGAGGAGCAGGGGATTGGTGGCCCAGATGAGAGGTCCCAGGACATCTTCCAGCCATGGGTACAGAGGCCTGGGACGATGTCTCTGTTCTTGACTTGCTGTGTGACTTAGGGCAGGTCACCACCCTCTCTGGGCCCCTTCATTCTCTGTGGAGTGGAACTAACTTGGATCAGTATCTTCCCAAACCTCACAAGACCCCTTCAACACTTTTCGTTCTGTTGCCTGAACTATTATTTATGTAGTTGTTTTCTTTAAACTGGCTCTCTAAATTTTTAAAGTGAAATTAATGTTCTGGGAAAAGAGGAACTTTATGTTACTATCAGAAATGGAAAATTGGCATCACTTGCCATAAATAGAAAGTGACCCTATAGATAAACACCATGGAGACAGAGAGCTGGTGAATTCCTGCCGAGCCAGCTCCTGCGAGGCCCTCTATTAGCACAGGAGAGAGGTGCTCCATCCTGCCTGATAGGCTCTGGGACTGGACGCTGTTTGTTGTGGCCACAAGGACTGGGAAAGGAGTGGGTCTGTTCCATGGGGTGGTTCTGTGTTCTCCAACACCCCATCCCCCAAGTCTGAAATGGGCTCAGCATGATCCCCTGCCTTGGAGGTGGCTGCAGTGAGCCCAGTGAGGGTGAATCTGAAGGAAGAATCCTGCTCCAGGTCATGGACACCAGGTTCTCAGGAGCACCCCCATAGGAACCCCAGGGGTTACTTGGAGGAGAGAGGTCAACAGGAGGTGGACTCCAGGAGGCTGGGGAGGGGGGACCTGTGAACACCTCTCTAAGGGCCAAGAGCTCCGATGCTGACGCTCTGGCTGTGGCCCCCGTTCCCCTTCCCACCTGTCAGGTCTAGTGGGGAGGTGGGCTGGGGCCCAAGGACTCAAAGACTTACCAGTGTCATTAGTGGAAGCCGGGGAAGGTCTGAGCCATGGAAGGATGTGTCCCCAGCCAGCCTCTATCAATCTGGCAGAGAACACAAGAAACTTGAACAAGTTGGTCCCTGCTACCCTCTCCAGCCTTGTCTCCCCACTGGCCTGCCTTCTACCCCTCCCCCACCCCATGCCAAACTACAAGAGGTTCCAAGGCCTGACCTCTATCTGGCATGCCTTTTGTGCACAGCCTTTCCCAGACTCTGAGCTCCGTTCATCCCCTGTGCCTCCTCCTGTTGTCAGGTATATTACCTTGGGCTGAAATTGTTCACTATATTGTGTCAAAGGCAGGAGCTGCACTCCTCATGGGGTCCCTGCACCCACCTGGCACACGGGTGGTACAAGGTTTGGTAGTCTTTGAGATCTCCTGTGGAACGAAGCCCTGGATAGGTGGGCATCCTTACACCCTCTCTTAGTGTCTCTCCCTGTAAAATGGAATCGTAATAGTATATAACTCCTGGGGTTGTTAGGAGGGTGGAATGAAATCACCTGCGTGAGGCTCCATCTCAGGTGTGCTCTCCTGTGAGCAGACCCGGGATGAAGATTCAAGTGCAAGTTGTTTGTTTGGGAGGTGATCCTAGCACTTGCTGGCAGCCTCCACCTGCAGGAGATGCCTGGTTCTCAGTGGAAGCAGTTCTGCCCCCTTGGCTGGTCTTAGGAAATGGAGCAAGGGGGCATTTTTGTTGTTACTGTACCTGGGGATGCTGCTGGCAGTTGGTGGTCAGAGGCTAGAGATGCTACTAACATCCTTCATTGCCCAGAACAGCCCTCCAACATCGGAGAATCATCTGCCCCAAATGTCAATAGCGCCCTGATGAACAAGACGTGTTGGGTGTTTAACAGTTTCATATGATGCTGGATGACGTCTGCAGAAGGAATAGTCTGAACTGGCAAAGATGAGACTCAGAACTGGGGCGGAGGATGGGCATGGGAGTATGAGACACTGCAGACACACTGGCACCAGCTGGACAGAGAGAAGGGCAAGGGGAGTGGGGACCTTCGAGGGGCCTGGCGGGGGGGGAGGGGGGTGATGCTGTGTCCTGGGAGAAAGAGCTAAGTGGGGCTGCTAAGGACCTTGGCTGTGGCCACAGCCTTCCCGTAGGCTGTGAAGCATTTATGGGCAAGGTGGGAGGTGCTGCCAAGCCCTGCCCACTACCCAGAGCTTGCTCAGCTGCCCTAGAGCTCTTGTCAGCTGGCAGACCCTTGGGTGACCACTGCATGGGCTGCCCTCTCCCAGGTACCAGGATTCCCTCCCTCCTTCCCAATAACGGACAGTCTTCCTCTCCCACGTAAAATTGCACTGGTTCTTCAGCCCAGGGTCCTTAGAAATCAGGCAAATTCATTAAAAGAAGTTTTAAATAAGTTATCGGAAAACACTCCCAGCCTGAGTCTGTGGCTTCTGGTGGTTCTCTGAGAGCGAGGAAGAGAAGGAAGACTTCCCTGGCCCGCCAGGAGCCTCCTGAGGCCGGGTAGAGGGTCCAGAGTCCCATCCAGGACAGGTGGCAGTTGGTGTTTCCATGTTGGTAACACCCCTTTTTTCTCTCTTGTTAGGCCTGCTCCCTTCAGAAGTTCTGTGCCAACAGAGAGGCTCCCGTCCAGGCCCAGGACAGGGGGATGGAGAGGTTGAGACTGAGTGTCGAGGTCGGGAAGGCATTTGTCCCCCTCCCCAAAGGGAGAAGGCAGGCATGTCCGAAGACCTCTCCCGCCTGCAGCATTGCACAGATGGCCTTGCCTTGGCTTCTGGCCTTCCGCACCGCGATGGATGTTTACAGGAACCCAGCCAGAGTATGCCTCCCTGCTCTTTCTCCCCGACTGCACCTGCTCCCCACACTTAACTTTCAAGAGGACACTTCACACCGCGGACACACACACAGAAACGACAGGCAACTCCGGCTGCTGCCTGTGGAGCCCTCAGCCCGACTGGGTTTGGCCCAGGCTGATCTTAGAGGCAGCGACTGTTTCCGGGAATGACTGCGAAGGAGAAGAGGCGGGGAAGGTGTCCGGGCTGAGGGCAAGACTTTGACTTATTCATTTCAAGTTGCTTCTTCATCCAGTTGCCAAAACTGATCCACCGCGCCTGGGGAGGCCATGTTGCTCCTCTGGCCAGAATTATTTTTAGAAAATGCGAGTGGTTTGAATACTGGACTTTGATAAACCTGTAAAAGCAATACTTAGGAGGCTGACTTCTTTCAATTAAAAAAATGTATGCAACTTCAATCCCTGTGGACCTGCCTTTTTTTTTTCTTTGAGATTTGGCAAAGGAATTCATAAGCAGAAAACCTCATATTTGACAAAGGGCAAAAGAGTCAGGGCTTCCCAAGTAGGAGACCCAGCCAGGCGTGGAGTCTGCCCAAACCGGGCTGGCGTGGGAGGCCCAGCCCAGTCCCCTCCCTGCTTCCACAAGCCTGGCATACCAGGGCTGACCTTTGGGGTGTGGTGGCACAGGCCTGGTGGCCACGCTGGAAATTGGGCCCAAATCCCCAAGAATCAGAGGTGTGGTATTCGCTGGGCACACAGTAGAATCCAGTGAAGATGAGGGAGGGAGAAACGAATGAGTGAAATGGGGTCCACTTGCCTCCAGTTTCATGAAAACAAATAGCATAATTCTCTCCAGTTGGCAGAGCACCTGCTGCTTTTCAAAGCACCTTCACCTGTGCCCCCACGTTAAAGCAGCTACAGATGATTAGCTCCATCTTACAGGGGGGCAGACTGAGGTGTGGGGGACGAAAGGTCCGGCAGGACTCGAGAGAAAAGACAGTTGCAGCACCACTTGTCTTCATGTGACTCTAAGAAAGGGGGTGCTAAGGAATGTGCACAGAAGATGTTGGGGCGGCCCAAAGTGAGCGTGAGACAGGAGACATGGAGAGGCATGCAGGGGAAATGAGGGTTTAAACCAGTGGTTCTCAACCTTGGCTGCACATTAGAATCACCTGGGAATCCTTTTAAAATCCTGATTTCTGGGCCTCATCCTCCGGAAATTGTCTCTTTGTTGCTAATGTTGTGGCCCCACCCCATAACAAAGAAACAGAATTTCCGGAGGATGAGGCCCAGAAATCAGGATTTTAAAAAGATTCCCAGGTGATTCTAATGTGCAGCCAAGGTTGAGAACCACTGGTTTAAAAGATGCAAGCACTTGAGGCCTGACCATTGTGGCTCAGTGGTTGAGCATCACAGTTCAATTCCTGGTCAGGGCACATGCCCAGGTTGCCAACTTGATATCTCCAGCAGGGGGCATGTAGGAGGCAACTAACCAATGATTCTCATTAATGTTTCTATCTCTCCCTCTTCCTTCCTCTCTGAAACCAATAAAAATATTTTTTTAAAAAGATGCATGCACTTGAAATCCACTAAACATGAGACTGTGCCATCAACATATAGTGTGATTCCAGACAGCACATGCCCAGGTTCCTGTGAGCATCACTTCCCCTTCCGACAGGTGGGGCTCGGGGAGCAACTCCAGTACACTGTGCCCGTGGCCACCGAGAGACCCTCCAAAGAAGTCAAAAGGCAGCCTTGCATCTTGACTGCCTCCTTTGTAGGGGTGTGGCCTTAGGCAAGTATATCTTCTGTGAAAGGCCCACTTCCCAAGATGGTTTTTGCATTAACAAAGGTGCCCCTCTGGGCTGAGAGAGCTCCACACCAGGACTCACCGCTTGGCAAGCAGACTGGGTTACAACCTCTATTTATCCCCATGTCCAGTGCCTTTGTGCAGTGCACAGACTGCCCAACCATACCTGGCAGCCTGCCCAGAGGTTTTTAAAATTTTACTAAAATGCAAGACTTACCAGAGCATCTTATTCACCACTGTGTACTCGGTACCTATTCGTGGAACGAATAAAGCAAAGTTGTGGCGAGGCTTATTTGTTCATTCCATGAACGTTTATTGAGCACTCACTATGTGCTGGCACTTTGCTGGGAGCAGAGGGCACAGCAATGAACAAAGCAGGCACATTGCCCGCCCTCCTGGAGCTCACATCCTAGGATAAGAGCAGACAGCACAACAGATAAGGGTGGAAAAGAAAAACTGGTGATGAGCTTGGAGAGTGGGGGGCGGGTGTGTGAGTGTCTGTTTAATGGAGTGATCTGCACACCTTCCTAGGGGGCTGTCCTTTAAACATAGTCCTGAGGATGAGAAGAAGCTGGCCATGCGAGGGACTAGAAATCACAGTCCAGGCAAAGGCTGGAGTGCAACACATTCATATATAACAAGGAGAACTGACATGGACCGAGCTGCGTGCCAAGCTCTCGCTCTCAGTGTGCTAGCTCACCGACTCTCCCATGACCCCGTAAGGAAGACAGCACGGTGAGACTTTTACACGTGGGGAGACTGAGGCACAGAAGCCATTTGTACAGGTGGGGAGCTCTACCTCTAGAGTCTGTGCTGCTGACCCCAGGCTACGGTCCCTCCTGATGAGGAAGGTGCCTGACACAAAATGAGAATCAATTATAATATTTACTGAGCACGTATTATGTTCCTCGCACTGTGGCGAATTCTTTACGTGTATCAACTCATTTACTAAAGGGTAGCTGTCATTTAAAATCATTGCTATGCATAATTACAGCCTCTGAGCAGACCAAAAGCAGGGAGTACAGCAGTGCTCTCCGTGTCTGGCCAAGGGTGCGGTAGACGCCTCAAATGGAGGGTTGGGGTAGTGGCTCGGTGCTCACCGCTGTGAGGACAAATGGGAGTATCTTGTGGACTCCACAAAGTCCATAAATGCAGGGAAACCCGAGGGGCAGTGCCCGAGCTATTTAAAGCCCAAAGCTGGGTCAGGTTACCTGATGCCCTCTGCAGCTTCGCCAAGGCAGAAGGTACCATCTCTCTGCAAGGATTGCCAACCAGGCAGCTGGGTCTCAACCCCTTCTCCCCGCCCCCACCCCACCCCGACTCCCAGTTGCTGGGAAGAGATGAGTTTGGGCCCAGGTGTCAGGGCTGTGCACTAGAACGGAACAGATAGCTTCCATGGCTGCCAAAGCCAAGTCACCCCAAACCAGGCTTCTGACCAAGCAGGCCATGCCCCAGTGACAACAACGACAGGCGAGCTGGCAGCTCTCTGGGTAGAAACCAAAGCTGCCAAGGCCCTTCCAAGCTTGCCTTGGCCGAGGCAGAATCCAGCTGGGTTGGGAATGGCTCCCAGGATGCAGGGGGTCAGAG
This sequence comes from Myotis yumanensis, assembly GCF_028538775.1. NCBI lineage: Eukaryota > Metazoa > Chordata > Mammalia > Chiroptera > Vespertilionidae > Myotis > Myotis yumanensis. Next base: position 93,389,315 of record NW_027223755.1, read on the forward strand.
GCAGACGGAAGCACTCCCTCTGCGAGGCTCACGGTGCGTAGACCTTGCTGCTCCCCTAATAATGAATGTCCCACTGAATCCTAGGACGCCACAAAGAAAATCCTTTCTGAAAGGACAGGACTTGGGCCAAGGCAGACTCAGGTGTGTGTGGGGGGGGCGGGGAGAAGGGGGGTACGTGTGTGTACGAGCACACAATGTGGGAGGGGGAGAGAGTGACGGCCCCTATCGGACTGCACAAAGAATTTGCCAGAAGAGGTGCGCTGTGACTGCTAAGGCCGGGTTATAAAAAGGATACAACTTCTCTCTGTTCTCTCTCCTCTTTTTCCCTCTCTCCTCTTTTTCCCTCTCTCCTCTTTTTCCCTCTCTCCCCCACCCTCTTCCTTTTCGGGTGGCCCCCCTACAACCCAGCCACCACACTATGAGGAGACCCAAACTAGCCCCCATGGAGAGGCCCTCCGCGGACCCTTCCTTAGAGGAACCAAGGTCCCCAGCCACCAGCCAGCATCGAGGGAGTGAGCCTTCCGATGACCCCAGCAGACACGGAGCCGGGCAGAGACGAGCCCTGCCCAACGACAGGTGTTCGAGCAGAATAAGAGTGTGTGTTGTTTGAAGCCACTACATTTCGGGGTGGTTTGTGATGCACTAGATCAGTGGGCCCATCAACAGGGTAATCATGCTATCAACTCAAACACTGGACCTGCCTGTGGGGTTGAATGAGTCATTTATAATGTAGTGAAGAGGCACAAACGAAGGCAAAAGGCAGGCATGGCTCCAGTCGGCCCCCGCCCGCCCCTCCATTAGTGTACCATCAGTTGCTTCCAGCTAAGGTCCAGTGCGTCTGGCCTGGCCTGGCCTGGCTTGGGCCTCGGCCAACAAGTTCTGTGCAAACAGTGAGTCCCACAGACAGAGAGCAGCTGCCTCAGAGTCAGTCGCAGCTTGGATCCGGTTCCCGTCTGGGACCCTCAAAGCGCCGAGCGTGCCCTGTTAGGACAGCAGCCTGGAGAAATGCTTTCTCCGCAGCCTGGCGGGGCCCTGCGGAGGCGGAGACGTGCTGCCTCAGTTCCTCTCTCTGGCCTGGCCGCGACTTCCGGAGTGTCCCATAGAAAATGCGCCAGGGCTCCTGGGTGGATGGCAGCTGCCACCAGGCACCCACCTGTCTGCCAGGGCTGCAGCAGCTGTGTAGGGCTGGCGTCAACTTGGGCCCCGAAGGAGCCTGGAGCCGGGCCTGGGTCTGTCCGGGTAGCAGGCCATGGGTCCTTTCCGTAGCCGGCAGGGCTGGGTGCCGGGACCCTGAGGCTCGTAGGATATGACCTGAGAAGAGCCGTGTCCACAGATAACCAGTTCAAGGTCCAGCGTGGTCCGTGTCCTCGGAGAAGGGTCGGTGAGGGGTCTAGAGAAGGGGTAGGTCAGGAAGCTTTAGGACACGTGGAGAGAGTGTTGTCGAGACTGGGGACAGAAGGGATGGTGGGAAGGGAGGACGTGGCAGAGGGTTTGGAGGGGGACCGCACAGGTTGGAGGAGCAGGGAGGTGGGAGGACAGTCATCTGCCAGTGAGAGGCAGGGAACGCACAGAGCAAGTTCCGATCAGGACGATCGGAGACATGGGGCTACCAACAGGCTGACACAGCAGCACACAGGGTTTGGGAGTCCCTGAAGGAACATCTTCCCAATGCTAACGCTGTGGGATGTGGACGGCCCCAGTCTCTAAGCCTGACCACAGGGAGGGTCCTCAGGGAGGGTCCTCAGGGCTCAAGCGACAAAACCTTTAGGACACCTCCACCGAGCCCAGCGCAGAGACAGGGAGGCCCTAGGTCAGTGATGGTGAACCTTTTGAGCTCGGCGTGTCAGCATTTTGAAAAACCCTAACTTAACTCTGGTGCCATGTCACCTATAGAAATTTTTTGATATTTGCAACCATAGTAAAACAAAGACTTATATTTTTGATATTTATTTTATATATTTAAATGCCATTTAACAAAGAAAAATCAACCAAAAAAATGAGTTCGCGTGTCACCTCTTACACGCGTGTCATAGGTTCGCCAGCACTGGCCTAGGTGGTGTATGGTCCAGGGGTGGTCACCCACATCCCACCTGCTGTCCTGTCCACTTTTTGTGGATTCTGCCTTCCCAGGATGCTGACCCCAGGGGCCCTGTGGTGCTCCCCTCACAAACCTCCCCAGTTACCTTGTCCCAGGCCCAGCGGGGTCATCCCAGGCTGATCCGGGAGTCCAGCTGCTGCAGGTGTTCCAGGACACCAAAAGGGATGGTGGGTGTCCACAGCCTGCAGTGGGGCATGGGACACAGAGGCCAGGTTATAGGAGCGAGCGTGACCTGAGCCCCCCACATGGCAGCTCCCAAATCTCTCCTCTCATCAGCCGGGGACCTTGGGAACTTCCCAGCTGGCAAAACCAGACCAGTGTGGGGGTATGAGGACAGCAGAGGCCTAGGAACCCCAAAACCCCTTCTTTAGACCTTTGGTTCTGATGCTGACTGGCTGTATGACCTCAAAAACATTGGCTAAACTCTGTGCCTTATTCTTCTCAGCTGTAAAATGGGTCTATATGATCCATCTTACCCCTCTTAGAAGATGTAAGTTTTTATGTACATGAATGTGCTCTGAAAGTGTATAAAGTACCAGTATCGGACATTAGACATCATGGTGCTATAATAAAAAGTTTGAGCCATATGAAATTGCCGTTTTTGTAGGTCAACATGGTTTATACAGACAATTTCGTATTGTTCAACCCAACGTATGAAGCATTTTCATTTACCAAGTACTGTTCTAACTTTTTAAGTCTTGTCTAATTTAAACCTCAAAAAACTGCTTGGGGGCAAATATTATTACCACTGCCCTTTTACAGATGAAGAAGCTGAGGCCAGAGGGGTGGCGTGTCCTGCTTGCCCAAGGCCACACGTTGGTGACAGGCAGAGCAGGATTTCAGCTCAGGACTCACGGAACCACCCAGCTGGGCCACTGAGACTTACGCCAGTGTCTCCACATCAGGGCACTTTCTCAGGCTGGCCGCGAGCTGCTGGGCCCCGGCGGCTGTGAACTTGTTGTACTGGACACTGGGGGGAGAAAAACCCGTCCTGAGGCCTGGCCCTGGGGACCATTCAGCCCCAGCCCAAGGCCACCACCACATGCTCGACAACCAGATCACAACCCATTCCTGCCGGTGATGCCAGAGGGAACCCCCATCTCCTCAGGCCCTCGCGCTACCACCCACTGCTCAGGTTCCCATACTCACTCCAGCACCCGCAGGGACTCCATGTCCGGAAGCACGTGTGCCAGGCTCTTGGCTCCCACGTCACAGATGCAGTTATTGTACAAGCTGCCGGAAACAGAAGACAGGCACGGGCTGGGTGCAGGGGGTCAGGGCCCAGGGGGATCCGCACCCCACTGGGATTACTGCCCCACTTTACAGGGGGCAGACTGAGGCCCAGAGAGATGAGGCCACTTTCCCATGGTCATACAGTGAGTCCAGGGAAGCAGCAGGACTGAGAAGCGGTAGCTTCCATGCTGAGACTTCAGTTCAAATCCCAGTTCTGCCATCTGCTGCCTATGTGACCTTGGGCAAATTACTTAACTCCTCTGTGGCTCAGTTTGCTCCTCCATAAAATGGGCATGATGGAGTCGCTGTGAGGAGGAGTAAATGAGTTAATGCTGGTATAACATAGAACCGGCCCAGCATGTGGAATGAACTAAATGTTAGCTGCGGTTATTTCACCTCTCAGGATGGGTTGTGAGGGTGAAATGAGTTACTGTAGAAGGTCTGACCGGCACTGAGGGTTAAGGGGCGAGACAAGCCCAGTCACTGGGCTGGCTCAGGTTTCTGTGGTGTAGTCACGGTCACCATCTGCAGTGTTGAAAATAGCACGACGGATGTCACTGAGGCTGACTTAAGCTGTACACTCATTACTAAGCATCCTTTTAACAAGCCAGCTACTGCCATGGTTCTGATCTCAAGGCCATGACTTTGCCATGACAGCCTCAGGGCTACACTGCGGGGCCGCATGTAAAAGCAGCAGGTCTACACTGCAGCAAAGTGGCTCAGGCTAAACTCCAGCATCCCCTGATGTCATGATTAGGACAGGCACCAGGCAAGGGCCTTTGCAATCTGTGTCTGGGGCAGGTCTTAGAACCCAGGAGGCCCATATTTCATTCGTGCCAAGAAGCACATGTTCATAGATTTGAATATTACTGAGATCAGGATGTAACAATCAGTGGGGTTTTGTCCTCTGAAAGATGTCTTACAACAAATAGCATCTTAGATTCCATGACATGAGGTTTCTTTAAGCATCAGTCAGATCAGGTGTCACCTCCATAGGCCCCACCTGCTTCTTCCTTCACCGGAGAAAAACTCCAAACCCCCTCCTCACCTACGAGGGCTTCTATGCATGATCTGGCCTCCACTTGCCTCTCCCACCTTATCACCCAGCCTCTGTCCCTCATTCACTATATCCAACCACAGGGGACCTCCTGGCGCTCAAAGACCCAACTTCTTTCCTACCTCGAGCCTTTGGATCTGCTGTTTCCTCTTTTTGGAATGCTTTTCTCCTAAAGCGGCCCATGGACGGGGGATGGTCACCTCTTCAGAGGTTTCCTGACCTCTCTGGTGAACTCAATATTCCCTGTTGTAACTCCTGGGCCTCGTTAGTTTCCTTCCCAGCATAAATCACTATTTTATTTATGCATATGCTTACTTGCTTATGTAAGAAACTTGAAAGCAAGAACCACACCTGTTTTGCTCGTAGTTGTATCTCTAGCTCCTAGCACAGGCTGGCCCATGGTTGATGTGAGAGAATATTAGATGCCCTGCACAACTCTATAGGGTGCCAATCACACAGACTAGGAATTGCACAGTACACAACCTATACAGCTGTACCCAGTGGTCCTGAACGGAAGGATAAAGAATGGATACTTCGGTAACTCGACGAACCAGATGCCATCTCCCCTGGAAATTTGACTCTGGCTGTCCTTGGCATGGGCTGAGGGCTGGGGAAGGAGAGGGAATTCCTCCCAGCCTGGTGAGGGAGGACAGCTGGCAATGCTGAGCTGAATGACTGGGGCTCTGGTCCAAGCTCTCAGTCCCTCACTAGGGTTCAGGCTGGAAGAAATCAAAAGCAAGAGGTGCTCTGCCAAGGACCACCAGAAGGTGGCAGTATAGGCACTGGCTGGTGTATGAGTGAGAAGAGCCAGCCAAGGCTGAGGGTGGTCAGCCTTCTAGAAATCAACACCCCTCTTGCCCCTGTGGCTCAGTGGTTGAGTGTGGACCTATGATCCAGGAGGTCACAGTTCAATTCCTGTCAGGTTACGTGCCTGGGTTTCGGGCTTGATCCCCAGTAGGATTCATGCAGGAGGCAGCTGATCAATGATTCTCTCTCATCATTGATGTTTCTTTCTCTCCCTCTCCCTTCCTCTCTCTGAAATAAAATAAAATAAAAAGGCTCTAGAGAAAGCTCAGTCCTCCATCCCCTGGGAGAAGAGAATCAATATTTATTGTGCCCTGGGGCCCAGCACTGCATCAAGGGCTTTCCATAGGGCATTGGGATGGTACCCATTTTCCAGATGAAGAAACAGAGGCATTGCCCAACCAGGGGTGTGTGTTCATATTGGATTTTAGTATATGTGCTGCCGAAGCGAGCACGATATTGGATTTTAGATGGATACCACCACCACCACCCCCCATTCCCTCCGCCCCCCTCCCCCGCCCCTGCAAGTTGTGCAACTCTGACACAGCAGAACAGCCTGCAGTGCTGCAGTGACTGCCTCCAGGGTCCCAGTGTGGGACTTTGCAGCTGATACAAAGGGGGCTCTCTGCCCTCCCCCGGCCCACCAGCTCAGCAGGGCCCCACTCACCTCAGCCTGAGGAGGGATGCAGCCAGTGAGGGCAGGGCCTTGGCGAGCTTGCAGGCGCCCACATCCGTAATGTTGTTCTGGGACAAGCTGCAGGGACACAGCAAGAGGGCCAACCTTGTACATCCCTCCCCACTACCTGCCTTCCCTGGGACAGAACTGAGAAACTCGCTTCTGCACAGGGTGGCCCAGAGCAGCTAAGACAGGACAATGACCTCAAGGAGAGCGGTGGGTCATCAACTGTGAAGGGCACGTGGGTAGACTGGTGGTAACTCTTAATAAATAAAAAGATACTGCTAGGCCCTGTGGCTGAGTGGGATGATGGGGGTAGGGACGCACAAGAGAGAGTGCTTTCCTGCCCACGCCTGTTTTATGATTTTATAGCATCCCCTTTGAATGACTTTCAAAAAAAATCTTTATTGATTTCAGAAAGGAAGGGAGAGGTAGAGAAAGAAACATCACTGATGAGAGAGAAACACTGATTGGCTACCTCCCGCAGGCCCCACACTGGGGATCAAGACCACAACCCAGGCCCTGGCCGGAATTGAACCCGGGACCCTTCAATCTGCAGGCCTACACTCTCCACTGAGTCAAAATGGTGAGGGCCCTTTGGGATGACTTTTCAGCTCTGTAACTAAGTAAGTGCTCATGTTATTTGTCTGATGGATGTGGGCTCCACAAGGCAAGGGGCCTGGTTTGGTTTTTGTTCATTACTGTATTCCTGCTGTGCTTAGAGTAACGCCACGCACATAGTAGGTGCTCAATAAAAAGTTAAGTAGGGCAGTGAAATGAAGGAAAGAGAGGGGAAGGGAAAAGAGGGAGGGATGGATGGAAAAAAGGGAGGAGAAAAGAAAAGAATGGCTTAGCTGATGCCAGGAGGAGCAGGGAGCCCCTTACACGGGGGGGTGGGTGTGTCTTCTGATTTAAACTTGGATCCTTTGAGAAGTCTTCAGCCCCTCCCCAATCTAGGCTCCCATTTATTTACAATTTCATTTCCCCCCACCCCAGAAAAAAAAAAAAAAAGAAAAAAAGAAAAGAAGGAAGAGAAGGAAGGAAGGACTAAAAGAGAAATCTGGCTTACTCACAGTGTTACCTAGAACAGTATAAATTACTTTGAGAAGTCTCAGTATCTTATAATCAAGGAAATGCCTAAGTGAATTCTGGTGAATTCTGTGGCCATCCTAATCATGGTTATGAGGTGGGGTGTGGATAAATTTTGATGATACCATCTATGTTCAGTAAAAAGAAAAATATCATATTGATCTTCTTGTATCATATCTATTTCCTATTTCCCAAAGCACAGAATAGCTTTTGTTGTTAATCACCCCAGGATATTTTTTCCATTGACTTTTAGGAAGAGTGGAAGAGAAGGGGAAAGACAGAGAGAGAAACAATGATGTGAGAGAGGCACATCAATTGGTTGCCTCCTGCAAGAGCCCTGACCAGGGGCCCGTCCAGGGAGGAGCCTGCAACCAAGGTACGTGCCCTTGACTGGAATTGAACCTAGAACCATTTGACTAGGACCCAGAATAGTTTAAAAAAATAAAAATATACCATTTTGATAATGTTTTACTGATAAATCCTAATCTATCCTATTTCACCTCCAGGGTAATTTTCTGTCACTAAACATTGTTTACTTTTATTACTATCCTATATAATAAAAGGGTAATATGCAAATTGACTCTAATGGCAGAATGACCAGGAATGACTGGCCACTATGACATGCACTGACCACCAGGGGGCAGATGCTCAATGCAGGAACTGCCCCCTTGTGGTCAGTGCGCTCCCACTGGGGGAGCTCCGCTCAGCCACAAGCCAGGCTGATGGCTGTGAGAACAGTGGCGGTGGCAGGAGCCTCTCCTGCCTCCTCGGCCGTGCTAAGGATGTCCGACTGCCAGCTTAGGCCCGTTCCACCAGGGAGCGGGCCCAAGCTGGCAAATGGACATTCCCTGAGGGCTCCCAGGCTACCAGAGGGATGTCTGACTGCCAGCTTAGGCCTGATCCTCCAGGGAGCAGGCCTAAGCCGGCAGGTGGACATCCCCCGTGGGGTCCTGGACTGCGAGAGGGCTCAGACAGGGCTGAGGGACTCCCTCCCCCCACCGCCAGTGCATGAATTTTCATGCACGGGGCCTCTAGTATACTTTATAATTATGGCTTTATTTGTTTGTTTGCTTGTTTATTGTGTCTTCTCACTAGAAGACTCTTGAGGTCAGGGATGTTGCTTATTTTGTTTAAAGCTGGATCTCTGGGGCCTAGAATGGAGCCTGCACACATTAGGAGCTCCTTAAATATTTGTTGATTAAATTAAGAAATGATTGGATGCATGAATGATTACATAAAGGAATGAATGAGTGAAAGGACGAATGAAGGAATGGATGGATGAATGATTATGTGGATCAATGACTGGAGGATGGATAAGTGAATGAAAGAATAAAAAAGCCAGCCCGCCTTGAGGGAAAATGGAGCAAGAAGGGCAGGCCCAGCCCACTTACTTGAGCGTTTCCAGGGCCTTCAGCCGAGGGAAGGTGGCTGAAAGCTGCGAGACACCCTCATCCCCAATCTTGTTCTCGCTCAGCGAGTCCAGGCTGCAGGTGAAATCAGATGGGGGGGCCATCAGCCAGGGAAGTCACCTGACCTTTCCCCTCCCTCCAACCCATCTGGGGCCTCCTCCCATCCCCCACCCCTGGACACACCAGAGCAGATATCTATCTGCTCCTGAGCTTTTGAGAGGGAGTCTTCATCACCCAGGGGCACCAATCAGCCAGCCAGGCGACAAGGTTGTAGTTCTCAACGGACCCAAATCCTTATTTTGCTTCCTGGGAGCCCTCACAAGTTTGGGCAACTTCCTGGCAACCTCTTGGGCCTCGATTATACCCGTGGGATCCTGCTCTCTGACCCTGCTTCTCTGTGGACTGCTGGGAGCAACACGTGAGGGGAAGAGTTTCAAAGGTCATAAAAGGTTTTGACTTAAAAAAAGGTGGGGGGGGAATTGCCATCTGTTGTCACGTCCCTACAGTGGGGTCATCTGGTCACTCACACCAGCTCCATAAAGGAAGCAGCAGGACAAAGAGACACAAACTCACACAAACAGGGGCAGGGTTTGGGGGCTCCAAAGCCTGAGTCTCAGGTGGCTCTGGGGTCTGTACTCACTCCAGATGCTGGAGGGAGGAGAAGGCCTCCAGGATCCTCACCAGTTTGGGGAAAGCCTGGGGGCCCGCGACAGGGCCCAGCCTAGGAAGCAAAGAGCAGAGGTAAGTCCCTGAAATAGTCATGGTCCCTCAATTCAGCCTCAGGGTGGGGTACAGACAAGGCACAGAAGGCAGGCCCGTCTGAGGCCTCCTCCCCTACCCTGACTTTCCTCCCCCTAGTCCCATCAAGTGGGACCCCAAATCTGCTCTAAGATTTCAAAGCCCCTCAAGTGGCCACCTGGGGGCTCCCCACCTTTCATCTGGGTGGGTTCTCACTCCTGCCTACATCTACATGCACTCTTCTCCTGCCCTGGCCTGGTTCCCAAATGCTGACTTGAGGACCACTACCAGTCCCAAGAAAGATGGTTTGCTTATTTCCACTTTAATAACAAACAGAAGAGTTTCTTGAGCTCTTATTATGTGCCAGGAACACAGCGTGTCCTTCACTCAGACTAGATCTCATTGAATTCCACAATGACTCTGAGCTAAGAGCAATTCTTGTCCCCATTTTACAGGTGGGAGCTGGAGGCACAGAGAGGTTAACTAACTCACGGAGGCCACCTAGACTGGATGGTCATTTAGACTAGACTTTGAGAGAATGAGAAAAATAAAGACAATGGAGGGCTGCTTTGTTTTAAGATATGGTAAACATAGAACGGTCCTTTATTCTGAAATTATGTTCTTTGGACTTTTTTGCCATTAAAATGTTCGTTCTTTGATAAAACGATGGTGCCAGCAGGGGTTATTTGCTTGTTTGAATGAATTATACTTGATAAAAATTAAGATGGTAACTGCACAGAGCCACTCAGATTCACTCTGAAATATTGTGTCTTTGAAACCCCAAAGTTTGGGAACCACTAGTCTCCGAGATAGGAGTCCAGAATCTGATTTGAGCCGAGGACCTGCCGCTTCCCTTCCCTGGGGCCTTTGGGGCAAATCCTTTCGCCTCTGCACCTCAGTCTCCTAAAATTTAGCTCTAACTTCTGAGGTTTTTAGGATTAAGGGATTCATTCATCAAATATTGATTATTGGCCTCCTGGGTGCCAGGCCGATACAGCCCGCCATGGAGACAGCCGTGAACAAATCAGGCAAAAATCCCTGCCCTTGTGGAGCTGACATTCAGTGGGTAAGACAGATAATCAAAGATATTGGTTATGTCCCTCAGGAGTGGCTCAGTGGTTGGGTGTTGACCTATGGACCAGAAGGTCAGGGTTGGAGTCCCCAGCAGGGGGCGTGCGGGAGGCAGCCAATCAATGATTCATCATTAATGTTTTATTTCTCTCTCCCTCTCCCTTCCTCTCTGAAATCAATGAAAAAATATTGGTATACTATTTGGTGTGGGTGACAATACATGATGTGGGATGGAATTTTACTTTTAAAAATGGGGTCAGTAATCAATTAAGAAAAAAATGGGGGTCAGAAAAGGCCTCGCTCAGTGAGAACTAGAAGGCAGTGAGGGCGCCGGCCATATAGCTATCTGGGGAAGAGTGTCCTGGGCAGAAGGCACAGCCAATGCCAAGACCCAGAGGCTGGGCCGTGCTTAGAAAGGTTGAAAACCAGCAAGGAGACCCATGTGACTGGAGTGGAGTGAGCAAGGGAGGGAGTGTAGGAGGTCAGGTGAAGAGGTAAGTGAGTGCTGAATCAGAGAAGAACCCTGTCTACAAGGCAGAGCCTCTGCAGGACTTTCAGACCTCAAGAGTCTGACCTCTGTGGGTAGGTGAGGCCTACAGTGTGCCTGGAACAGTGGCTGCCAGTCATGCGCCCAGAATATTTTTTTCTTCCTTCCTTCCTTCTTTCCTCAGAACTGCTCAGGGCTTCCGGCCTCCAGGTGGCCTGTGTCCTGGTTCTGGGCTGTTCCACCCCATGGCTGCTGTTCCCCGCAAGCACAGTTCCGATCTTGAACTAGGGGCTTTTTAAGCTGAAAATAATTCAAAGCTAGAGGAGCCCTTGGTGATTGTTTTCATACATTTCCTCTTTTCAACAATATTTTTATCTCTGCACAAACTTAGCAACTTGTCTCTGATTGAAACAAGAAACCCCCCCTTTTTTTTTCTGGGCGCAGGGGGAGCAGTGACCAGGAGAAGCAGACAGCTTGTGGGTGGCCAGCTGGGAACCTTGGGCAAGTTACTCAACCTCACTGGGTCTCAGTTTCCTCATCTGTAAAATGGGAAAGATAATGACTATCTCCCAGAGTAGCTCTTGAAATTAGTGAAATTATATATAAGATGCGCTGAGTACACTGTAGGTGTTTAATAAGTCCTTCCTAATCGTTAGATGATTTTAGATTCCCTTACAAGGACCAAACACGAATTTAGCTTTTTCCTTTGTTGGAGCAAGAGCCAGGCTACACTGACTTTTGTGACTCTGCACAAGCAATTTACATTCTCTAGGCCTCAGTGTTTGCATCTGTACAATGGGGAGGTAATAACAATACCTCTGCCCTGTGTGGCCTCCCCACATGATCATGCCCACTCCTTTCTCAAGGTTTATTGCTTTAATCACCTCCTCCAGGAAGTCCCCTGGCCTCCCCCACATCTGCACTCTCACAATCCTGGAGTTTGCTGCCACTTATTTCAGCAGGTGGCAATGGTCTCTTTACACTAGGCTGCAAGCTCATTGAGGACAGTGGCCTTGTTCACCTGAGCAGGTCTGTTGAATGAGTGAATTCAAATAAGCATGTTTGCCAGGAAATGAGCCCAGAAGGGCCAAGCCCCAGCTGTTAGAAGCTAGTTTCCAGAGGGGTGGGGTGAGAGGGTAAGAATAATTCTGGGGACCCATCTCCATTCTGGTGGCACAAGCCCAGCTAATGCTGGAGAAGAAATCCCGTGGGAACCCGAGACAATCCACCCCTTTGCTTACGCAAACTCCAGCTTCTTTAGGTCCCGAATGGCGGGGAGTTCCCCGGCTATGTCTTCTGAGGAACTTCTTGTCCTGGAGAGAAGGGACAATGTTAGGCGGGAGCAAGCTCTCTGCCTGTTGCTGAGCCCCTATCTATGTGTCCTAAGATGCCTGCCCCAATGCCCAAAATTCCCCCCAAAGATTGCCTTTCTTGTGGCTACAGATGCCCCCTATTAAAAAGAAAAACCTGAGACAGGACATTATTAAGGCATTACTGTGTGTGCCACGGCAAAGCCCAGAGTGGGCACTTCCCAGACCCATCCCAGGCAGCACGGAGTATGTGCTCAGACAATGCATGATGATGGCATGAATGAAGGCAGTTGTCCTGTGGCCAAGTTTCCTCTGCTCTCTGGACTTTAGAGCGCTGCTCTCTATAAAATGGGTACGATACTGGTCCTGGCTGCCTTGAAAGGCAGCCGGAGGTGTCCCTTCTGTTATCGGCTGTAGAAGGCAGCTCAGCTTATTAAAATCTCTTAGCAAAGCACTAGCCGGTTTGGCTCAGTGGATAGACGTCAGCCTGCGGACTGAATGGTCTCAGGTTCGATTCTGGCCAAGGGCATGTACCTTTGGTTGCGGGCACATCCCCGGTGGGGAGTGTGCAGGAGGCAGCTGATCGATGTTTCTCTCTCATCGATGTTTCTCTCTCAATGTTTCTAGCTCTCTGTCCCTCTCCCTTCCTCTCTGTGGAAAATCAATAGGATATATTTAAAAAAATTTTTTTTAAATCTCTTAGCAAAGAAGAGTACGCACATCCCTGGCTTTAGCTGAGAGAATGAGGTACATGATGGCGAGTTTTGTACGGGGCCAAGTGAAAGTTCTCGGGGCTCTGCACTGAGAGATTCTGGTAGCTGTGGCCCAGGGCGAGGGCCCGGGATGTCCCAAAGGAGAGGATGCCTAGGAAGTGCTAGTGGCAAACTTGATCTCGGGTCCTATAGGTCTTCCACTTGCATGGCCTGGACCACCTCCCTCCCCTTCCCCCTCACCTCTGGATCTGCACAAGGTTGCCCAGGTCTTCCACGTCCTTTATGGAACTGGCTTTGAAAGGCTCAATAGTGAACTTCTCTTCCACCGCCTGGAGTAGCTTGGTCTCCCCATGCTGTTGTAGGGACTCCCACAGCCCCACCGTGTCACTCAAGGCAGCCCTGTGGAGGGAAGGCCTCAGACCCATGCACAGTGACAGGGCTAGACCATAATGAAGGGGCAGCTTCATGAAGGGACCTCCTACGTATTCAGATACTTTCCTCTCTCAGCTTAACCCCTACCTCCTCCAGAAAGCCTCAATGACCACTCCAACCCTTACTAATTTTTTTTTCCAAATCTCTGAGTGGTTTTGTTTCCCTTTTTGCTTTGACTACTAGGAATCTCAGTGCTAAATTCTTGATTGAACCACTACAATGATGTAGGACCTTACAGCTTGGGTAAAGTCTATTATTTATGGGTAAGGTGGGAGGGAGTCTCTAGACATTAGGCTGAAGTGATGAAACAGATCACAGAAGGATTTAAATGAGCCAATTTCATGAATTTAAACTTCATTCTGAAGGTATTGGGATGCTTTTAAAGAGTTGTAAGTATGACCAGATTCAAGTTCTGGGAAGACTGCTCTGATGGTTAAATATAGTGAAGTGGAAGAGGAGAGAATGGATGGAAGTAGGGAAGTTGAGGGAAGGCTGTGGCTTTAATCCAATCATGACAGAATGGTGGCTTGATCAGGGGTGGAGAGAAAACAAATATGAACCTCAATCAGTCTTAGATTCTAGACACGGCCCAGTGCCTGGCCTATGGGCACCTTCAAATATTGGTTGAAAGAATGAAGCTGTCCCTCACTGGGTGTATGGATGATCTTGGCAAACTGCTGGTCCTCTCTGAACTTCAGCTTCATCTTAATAATGGAGGGAATCACTCTGCCCGTCTCCCCACCCCGCCCCTGGCTGCTGTGCGTACTACAGGAGACCCCACAGCATGAACTCAGCATGGGAGCAAGACCACAGCAGGTGCTCAATGCAAAGAAGCCGCCTCCCTATCCCCTGACCCCACCTGAACTGGGTGACACAGCTGAGTCCCACGAGACTCCTGAGTCCAGAGGGGTCAATGCCAGTCCTGCGGAGGTCCAGGGAAAAGTCACGGCCCGCTGTCTCCAAGGTCCTGCCCAGGATGTGGGTGTCCGGAGGTGTGAGCCGGGTACCCAGGAAGGAGAGGTTGGCGGGGAGCCCCTGTACCACATGCTGCCAAAGGCCAGCGTCCAATGCCTCGTGAGTACAATGTAGCAGCTCCAGCAGCCGCCTGGCCTGCAGCAACCCTGGCTGCAGCCGCTTCAGGTACTTGGTGAGCGCCTTCTGCTTCCCATCCACCACACTGGCCACCACCGGCCCGGCCAGGGCTCCCAGGCAGCGGGCATGAGGCTGGAAGACCAGCCCGGCCAGAAAGCGCGGCATGCCCTCCAGCCAGTTGTCATAGGGCCTCTTCTTCCTCGGGGTCAGTGCCAAGTACTGCGGCAGCTCCTTGTCCTTGATCTCACTGCTCAGGGCCAGCCACAGGGCCGCCAGGAAGCACTGCAGGAGGAAGCTGGGGAAGGCCAGCTCATTCTCTGGAGCCCCAGGGCAAGGCTGCACCAAGCCTTTGGCCACAGCCCAGGCCCTCACCTTCTCTGGGAGCTGGTCCTCCCGCAGGGCGCTGTGGTGTCTCCGGCCCAGCTCCCAGGCCAGCCTGGCCAGGGTCTCCAGGGCCCCAGGGGGGCTGTCACGGACCGCTGGGCCTAGGAGACCAACATAGAGTCCCGTAAGTGTGGAAGGCAGCTCGGCCTCCTCTCCCAGCTCCAGGAGGGCCTCCGAGAGCTGGCACACGGCCCGGCACACAGTGGGACTGTGGCTGTGACTGAGAAGAAGGGGCTGGCCCCGGAGGAGCGCCACGGCTCTTTCCTGCTGGTGAGTGGCCCCCAAATGTTCAAAGTAGCGCTCCACATAGGTCTCAGCCTGCTGGGCCGAGAAGCCGGCCATCTGGAACAGGGCGTCCGCCTTGCTCAGGCTCTGAGCCAGGCGGCCCCGGGACCGGGCCGTGACCAGCAGGGTGCAGCCTCGCAGCAGCTTGCGCTGGAGGAGGCCGGCCAGCAGCCCTCGGAGGGAGCTGGGCTCCGCCGCCGACATGGGTCCACATGTACTGGGCAGGAGGCCGTCTTGGGCTTCGAGCTCCTCAAAGGCATCCAGGATGAGCAGGAGGCGGTCAGGCCTCCTCAGGATGTGACCAAAGACCTCACTGTCCCCCGGCAGTGGCTGCGGGCCCAGGGAGAAGAGCAGATCCTGCAGGCGGTAGGTGTCCCCTGGTCGGTCCAAACAGCGGCAGGGCAGGTAGAAGACGAAGTCGTACTGTGGCAGCTGGCCACAGGCCCAGGCCCGGCTCACTGCCCGGGCCCAGTGGCTCTTCCCCTGTCCTGCCTTGCCCAGCACAGCAATCACCTGTGTCTCACGCAGCCGCCGGCAGTCACTAGCAGCAAGCAGCACCCCAGCCAGACCCTCGCGGGCTGGCTGCTGCTCTGCCCAGTCCAGGATGACCAGTTCCCTCTCCAGGCTCTTGCTGCTGCTCCTCTCCAGCCGGGCCCTCATCAAGTCCACCTCCACCAGGATGTCTTCCGGGCCCGCGGGCTTGGCCTGGTACTTGTCCCGTAGTGAACGGCAAAACTGCTCCACACACTCTGCAAAGCCAAGGGGTGTGTGGGGTGAGGGGAGGATGCTAGTAGCAGGAATGGCCACCAGGAGGGCAGCCAAGAGGCCAGCCTGGCCACCATCACTAGCTTCTTCATTCATACTCCACACAATCTTTACCAACTACCTTCTTTATTAGCTGCCTCGTTGTTACCCAAATACTCATTCATTCCCACACCCATTCATTCCCTCATCTTCTCACTCATTTACCTTTCCACTCCTTCATTTACTCCCTAACCTCCTTCTTTACTCACTCACAATAGGGAGGACATTGGTGGGGTGTTAAGAGTTAAGATTGTGAAATCCAGGTGTCTGGTTCAAATCCCAGCTCCACCACTTATTAGTGTATCTTGAGCATGTTATATACCTGCTATGCCTCAGTTTCCTCCTCTGTAAAATGGGGGGTGATATAAGGGTTGTTTGTGATGTTAATGATTTAATATAGAAGAGTACTTGGGACAGAGTAAGCACTTAACTAACTTGGCTATTCACTATTTGCTCTTCCATTCTCACCTTCTATCCTATACTCATCATCAACTCCTTCCATCCCCTCACTCAGTCACCCACTCTTCTTTCATTCATTCTCTCAACCTTGCAAACAAGATGCAGCACTAGTGTGGGCTTATTGAGGGGTAGGTCCTCAATAAGTATTACTTAAGTTTGAGTGCCAGAATGAATGCTGATATGATGGCAGAATCAAATGAGTGAATGAGTGAATGAATGAATGAGCATGCCAACATTAGCAGTTGAATAAATGTTGAGTGAATGAGTGAAGTAAAGCCAGATTTGGGCTCCTGTCCTCAACTCCCAGGGCAGAGGGACCCTGCTACCACTCACCAGGATATTTTGGAAGCTTGCTGGAGACCTTGCGAGCTGCCCGGCATTTGGTGGGGGACATCTCATCCTCTGGAGACGAAGAAGACGGTGTCAGAATTAGGGGGAGGAGTACGCTAGGGTCTTCCTCCCTCTGAGGCATTCAGTACTCTGAGTATGCAGAAACATGCAGAAGGTAGAGCCCACAAGGGCTGGGGGGCAAGGGGGTATCACAAGATGGGGACTTGAGGTTGTATCCTGCTCAAAGATGTCTTCCTTTGGCCAGCTTTACTGTACTTTTAAACATTTTCGCCAATGTTTTTAAAAATCACAATATGTAAAAAATCAAGATTTCCAGATCCTGCTGACAATTCAGAAGATCTGGCCACACTGGGCTTTCCTGCCGGGTGAGAAGCTGGTAAAGGCTGGTGGCCTGGTTTAGGTGGGACATGGATTCTCCAGCTGTCGTGTGTCCCCCCCCCCCCCCCCCCCCCCCGTCCACCCTCCCAGGCCCTCCACTTCCTGGACACCCTCCCAGCCCTGTTTACATAAACTCAGCCCGCTTGTCCCCGCAGGCAGCTGGGTGTGGGCGTGATCATCTGCAGCAATTCTTCTCCCCGGGGCCTGAATCCTGCTTCCAGTGCCTCTCACAGGCCCTGAGCCCCTTACCTGTTGTGTTTGCACGGGAGGTCAGGGCTGGCTCCGGCATGCTGGGAAGGTCAGCTGCAGCCGGGGCGAAGGGGCTGGTGGAGCCAGGCCGGTCTGGGGACTTCGGGAGGCTGGGGATAGCTGGGCTGCTGGAAGGGGGTGCTTGGGGCATCTCGCCTACATTAGGTAGGAAGGGAATATAAGAACAACCAGATGCCCATCCAGGAACCCAACTGAGTCACCCCACCTCAGATCAGCCTGTGGGGCTTGGGAGTCTGGGGAGAGGAAAAGAGAACTTTCAAAGGACAACATTTCAGGATGGAGTTGAAGAAAAAGCTCTGGAGTGACATCTAGCGCCTGAAACCTTGGTTTCCCCATCTGTGAAACGGACACAATTAGCTCAGAGAGAGCTTAGGTCAGCGTTCATTTTCCTAGATGCCCCAAATGTCCCCTTGCTTCTGGGGAACCTGTGCGTATACATAAATTGGCAATGCGACCTTCAAAGGATGCTCTTCAACTGAGTGGAAGTGTACCCCTGGCCTCATTCTCTCTCCCATCTCTGAGAGCCAAACATGCCTTCCCTTGGGCGATTCACAGCCCATCATTGTGGCCGACAGAATGGATCATTTTACTAATCACGAAACAAGGTAATTCAGAGAAAGCTGTGCAAGGATGCACACCAAACTGCTCACAGGGTTTTACTAAAAGAGTGAGGGAGAGACTCAGTGATCCTTATAAGCATCTCTTATTGTTTGGCTTTTTAATGCATATGTATTGATGTAGTTTAAAAACATAATAATGTTTAATAGTGTGGGGAAAAGAAGGAAAAACAGAAGGCTTAGTGAGGAAAAGTGACACCTGAAGGCCACACAGCCATTCAGTGGGTCCCTCACCCAGACCCCCTTGGGAGCTCTGCTCCTCTACTTTGATTCTTGGGAAATGGGGACAGACAGAGGAAGGATCATGAAAGGGTACTAGGCTGCACCTGCCAAATGCCTGGGGAGGAGGGAGCAGTCAGGTAGCAGGGAGGGGGCGGGGCCAGGCCTCCCTCACTCACCTTGGTAGATGAGTATACTGGACACCTCTGTCCCGGCTCCTGAGATTTGCCAGAGCCCCTGGGGCAGAGCAGGGAGGGTGGGGATGATGTGGATGGACCCAGCAGGGAGACTCAGGCAGCTCAGCAAGGAACTGGAGGGGGGCGCTGCAAGAGACCAAGGCAGTGAGGTGCGACCCTCTGCAGCACCTGTGTTTGTAATCCTGTTTTGTGCTTATCTGATTAGTATCTGACTCTCTTCCTAAAGGGCTCCAATCTCCCGAAGAGCAGCAGCGGTGTCTGCCTTGCCCACGGCAGTGTCCCTGGCACCTGGCAGAGTGGCTGGCACAGAGAGGTGCTCCCTCCACAGTGGATGGATGCACTGGCTGGCGGGCGAGTTCTCTAACTGGTGGGGATTCCCTGCTGTGCCTCCCGGGGCGGGGGGAGGGGGGGGGATAGGGTGGGTGGGGACATGTTTTCTGGCACAGACTGAGCTGATGGGAACCCAGGATGGGACTGGCTGGGACGGGAGTGGGTGACACTGGCTGGGTTCCAGATTCTGTCCCTGGTGGGCCCTGCCTTCGTCACTCCTCTGGCACAGGGAGGGGGAAGCCCTCCTTCTCCCAGCCCCTCACCTACCAGGCGTCAGGACGGTTTCCTCCAGCTGGGTCTGGACGGATGTTGGCTCCTTGCTGAACAGAGCAGGGGGTGATGGGCAGGGCAGAGCTGAGGAGTCACTCACTGGCCCCACCAGGAAAGTGCCGGTCACCATGGGCGCAGTCAGGGGCTCGGCTGTGTGGAAGGCCGTGTTAGAGGCTGCGTGGGGTCTAAGTGGGTGCCTGGAGGGGCCTTCCTGGGGTGGGAGCGCTCTGGGAGCAGAGTAGATCTCTCTCCTGGCAGTTGGAGGAAACTCCTGTCTGCTTCTCAGCCCTGGGCAAAGCTGGTTTGATCAGCAACTACTCTGTGCCCAGCAGCCAGGCCCCTGTCCCCAGCCCTCTCCTGGGCTCTTAGAGCTTCCTGAATGGAGACTCGTGATGGCCCCATTGAGCCACTGAGGCAGGACAGACCTGTACGCAGGCTGCTCGCCCAGGGCCCTTCCACTTTCTACAGCCAGTCACAGAGCTCCCAAGGAGCCCCAAGCACTTCCCATAGAGGAGTGGCTGTACCCCCATCAGACTGGGGCAGGGGTGTAATGGGGAGATCTAAGAGGGTAGAGACTTGCTTCCCCCATTCGATTGGGAGCTCCCTGAAGACAGGGACTGCTTCTCCATTATCCTGGGATCTTCATGGGCAGGACCCCTACCTCCCTGAGTTCAGGGACTAGGCTTCCTCCATCAGACCATGAGCCTTTCATTCCTCAGTCTGTTCCCGAGGGACTGGTCTTTCCACCTTTGCAATAACAACTGGGTGGGAGGAGGGAGGGGGCGGGGGGGGGGGGGGCGGGGGGGGGGGGAGGAAGCATCTGGTGGGGAAGGTGGTGAGCTAGGAGGAAGAGGCTCACTGAAGCTTGGGGGCGGGAGGGCACGGGTGACTGACTGCACTCTGAAAGCAGCAGTGGAGCAAGGTCTCAGCTGTGACTCAGCATAAAGAAGAGGGATGTTAGGGAGGAGGCTTTGTAGAAGCTGAGTTTCCCAGCAGCCCTCGAACTATACAAACTTTGGGATCAAAAACCTGTTTTTAATCCCAGCTCCCCCTCTCACTAGCTGTGTGATCTTGGACACGTGGCTTTGCCTCTCTGATTCGCGACTCTCAAATGCCAGTTTCTTTTTTTTTTTTTTTTTTTTCCGCTAAAAGTATTACAAAGGGTATTACATAAGTGTTCTTTTTTCCCCCCCACCCTTGAAAATGCCAGTTTCTATGTGCGCTTGAGGAGCCCTGGCTTTTCTGCCTTGCAGTCCACCGCCCCCCCCCCCCCCCGCCCCCCACCGCCCTGGGCCCACCCGCCCTGCTCACCGAGCTTCCTGTGCTTCAGGTCTGCAGGCAGCTCCTCTGGGAAGGCTGCAGAGAGAACACCAGGGTCAGCAGGCCCAGGGGAGGGGTGTTCCCAGCCAAGAGGGGTTCCTGGGCCCCAACAGGCTAAATAGCTTTGCCTGGGAGGTGGCCTTGGGGGTCCCACTCCCTTCCCCTGACCATTCCTGCTTCCCATGTCCATTTGCTTATAACCAAACCCCACCTCAAAGCTCACAGGACAGTGAGGTACTGGAAGTGGCACAAGCACAGAGTGGACACACAAAACGAGTTTGAGTTTAAAAAAATATGAAACGCCTGCTTTTGATCCCTTTCCAGCTGTGTGTCTTTGCAACACAGCCTCTCTGAGCCTGTGATCTCTCGTCTGTAAAATGGGCGTATGGGAGGGTGATTCCACCTCGCAGGAGTACACCGGAAACCAGTGAGTGAGGATCAGATACGTAGCACACCAATGGAGAAAACCCCCAGGTGTCCCTGAGCAAGGGGTAAACAAACCATGGTTCATCCACCAACAAAATACTGTGCAGACTTGAAATGAACAAGGGTGGACGCTGAAAGAGGGATGTATGGGGAAGTGTGCTAGCATCTGCAATTCACTTAAAATGTTCCAAATGTAAGATGAATGAATGGGTGGATGGATAGGGGGATGAACAAATGGATAGAGATGGGTTAAGGCAAATACAGCCAAACATTCATTATAGAATGTAAAGTGGTAGCTATGTGGTTGTTTGAAATACAATTCTTCCACCTTTATTGTATGTGGCAAATCTTCATAACAAAATGTTGGAAAAATATTCATAACATGAAGACGAGAGAGAGAGAAAGAGAGAGAGAGAGAGAGAAAAGAAAAAAGGAAAAAAGGAAGGAAGGAAGGAAGGAAGGAAGGAAGGAAGGAAGGAAGGAAGAGTTTCCTGGAGGCAAGACAATTCTCCATCAGTGATACACAAGTGACCGCGCCCCCTCCCCCCACCCCCCGACTGTTAAATGAAGAAAGCCAGGTGCAGATAGTATAGGTGGCCATTTGTGTAGAAAGTTAAAAAACAACAACAATAACATTGAGTTCGGTTCTAGATAAATAACATGTCTAACAAGGCAAAAAGGAAAATGACAACATAGGTTGTCTTCAGAGAGGGGAACCGAGAGAAATAAACTGAAAAAAGCTATTTGAACATAAAGAAATTGGTACAGGGCTTACACGTGGTCTGGCAGATAGTATGCACTTCATTAACTGTTATGCCCATTTTACAGATATTTTCATTCAACGGATACTTATTGAGGTACTGCTGCATGCCAGGCACTGTGGTAGATTCTGGGGCTGTAGTGACAAGTAAGAAAGACAAGGTCCCTGTCCTCACAGAGGGGGAACTAGGCAAAAGGCAACAAATAAAATTAGTTCAGACTATGACAAATACAGGTTCTAGGAGAGACACAGCAAGGTGAAAGTAAACGAGGTAATCACGTGAAAATTGTGGTCAAGGAAAGCCTACAGGAGGAGGTGACATGTTAGCCAAGACCTAAAAGATCTGAAGGAGCTGGCCATGGAAAGAAGTAGGGACGGACATTACAGATAAAGAGAACAGCCAGTGCAAAGGCCCTGGGGCTAGGAAGGGCCCGTGGGTTGCAGGAATGGAAAGAAACCAGTGTGGCTAGAGCAGGGTGGCTTATGGGGTTTGGAGAGGTGGAAAGGGCCTAATCATGCAGGCCTTGTGGCATGTATTTTGTAGCCATTGGAAGGTTAACAGGGAAGTGGAATGATCTGATTTGTATTTAAAAAGCTCATGTTGGGAAACCAAGATGGCGGCATAGGTAAACACCAGAAATTGCTGCCTCGCACAACCACTTCAAAAATACAACTAAAAGACAAAACGGACATCATCCAGAACCACAGGAAGGCTGGCTGAGTGGAAATTCTACAACTAGAAGGAAAGAGAAAAGCACACTGAAACTCAGAGGCGGTGCGGAAGTAAAGTGCAGAGGTACGGAGGTGCACCTGGAAAGGGCTGGCAACTGAGGACACAGTTGTCTTTTTCAATCGGGAGGGAGTCTCAAGCTCCCGACTGCTCTGAACTCCAGTTCCGGGTGAGTCTCTGGGGACCCAGACTCATACGGGGAGAAACTGGACTGTCTGGCAGCGGGCGGAACTCGAGGGCGGCTTTCCCTCAGAGGTGCTTGCAGTGATTACCAGGACACTGAGACGGGGGGCCTCTTAGGGTAGGACTGAGGAGCAGCCATAGCTGCTTGCTCTGCCCTGTTGATCCCCTGAAACGCTGCCCCACCCAAGCTGTGCACAGAGGCTTTTGCATATGAAAGGCCTGGCCCTTTGCAATCTGAAAATTACCTAACAAACTGCAGCTGGGTCAGAGAGACCCAGAACTTCCAAAAGAAGGCCCAAGGCCCCACAGCAGCTTGCATTGCTTCACAGCTGGGCCTCATCTGGGCACCTCCAAATCCCAAACAAAGAAGAGGAATCTGCAGATCTCTCCATAGCTCCTGCTGGGTAGCCTCAGGCAGAGGCTAAATTAGCACCTCCTTAGAGATCCAAGAGCCAGTGTACCCAGTGGTCAGAGTGGGACCATCCAGATTACAACTCCTCAGATCCATAAGGGACACACTCAGGGGGCAGACTCAGTGAGCACCAAAGCCCCACTGAAGCAAGTCTTGCCCCAGAAGGGTGTCTCCAGCACAGAAGTTCTCCCACTGCAGACACAGCTGATTCTCACAGCCAATTGGCCAGGAGGTCAATTCCTCCCAGTGATACTTACAACAATCAAGGCTTAACTACAACAAGACTGTGCACAAAGCCCACAAAGGGGTGCACCAAGAGTGTCCACCTCAGGTAATTGGGGAGGCTGAGCCACTGGGCCCTATAGGACACCTAGCACAGAAAGCCATTCTATCAACACAGGGAAGCAGCCAAAATGCAGAGACAAAGAAACAGGTCACAAATGACAGAAATGGAGGAAAGCAAACTACAGGATATAGAGTTCAAAACCACATTTACAAGGTTTTTCAAGAATTTTCTAAAAACTGTCGATAAATTTAGTGAGACCCTCAAGAAATCTAGTGAGACCCTTGAGGATATGAAAAAGGACCAACTAGAAATTAAGCATACACTGACTGAAATAAAGAATATTATACAGAGTTCCAACAGCAGACCAGAGGATCGCAAGAATCAAGTCAAAGATTTGAAATACAAAGAAGCAAAAAACACCCAATGGGAAAAACAAAAAGAAAAAAGAATCCAAAAATATGAAGAGAGTGTAAGGAGCCTCTGGGACAACTTCAAGCATATCAACATCCGAATTATGGGAGTGCCAGAAGAAGAGATAGAGCAAGATATTGAAAACCTATTTGAAGAAATAATGACAGAAAACTTCCCCTGCCTGGTGAAAGAAATAGACTTACAAGTTCAGAAAGTGCAGAGAACCCCAAACAAAAGGAATCCAAAGAGGACCACACCAAGACACATCATAATTAACACTTGGATTGCAGGAAACGAGTTAAGTCGGCTCGCGTGAATTGCGCGTACTCCGAGGGAGCCGTCTTAACTCCGTTCATATAGATTTGCGGTGGAGTGCGGGAAACGTGTAAACTCGGGCCGATTGTAACTGCGTATTACCAAATATTTGTTTGTTTGCCGTTCACAAAGATGCCTACCTGCGTATGCGAACCGCCATCTTATATTTTGGCGGGAAATTCACCCGACACCGTAGTGTTAAAATGCCAAGAGCAAAAGACAAAGCGAGAATATTAAAAGCAGCAAGAGAAAAACAGTCAGTTACCTACAAGGGAATACCCATACGACTGTCAGCTGATTTCTCAATAGAAACTATGCAGGCCAGAAGGGAGTGGCAAGAAATATTCCAAGTGATGAATAGCAAGAACCTACAACCAAGATTACTTTACCCAGCAAAGCTATCATTCAGAATTGAAGGTCAGAGAAAGAGCTTCACAGATAAGAAAAAGCTAAAGGAGTTCATCACCACCAAACCAGTATTATATGAAATGCTGAAAGGTATCCTTTAAGAAGAGGAAGAAGAAGAAAAAGGTAAAGATACAAATTAGGAACAACAAATACACATCTATCAACAAGTGAATCTAAAAATCAAGTGAATACATAATCTGATGAATATAATAGAATTAGGGGCATAGAAAGGGAATGGATTGACTATTCTTGGGTGGGGGAAGTGGTGTGGGGAGTGCGGGAAGAAACTGGACAAAAACCGTACACCTGTGGATGAGGACAGTGGGGGGTGGGGTAAGGGCAGAGGGTGGGGTGGGAACCGGGTGGAGGGGAGCTATGGGGGGAAAAAAGAGGAATAACTGTAATAATCTGAACAATAAAGATTTAATTTAAAAAATTAAAAAAAAATAAATAGCTCATGTTGGCTGCCAGATTGAGGAGGCAGGGAGACTGAATAGGAAGCTCAAAAAGGTGCAGGTACTTGCCACGGGCACAGGGAGCATAAGTAGCAGATCCAGGATTAAAACCTAGTTCTTGCTGATTCCAAAACCTGCGCTTGAAGAGACCTCCCCCAAATACAGGGGTGTCAACTAAGGACGAAAGGGAAGCCAGAGCCTAAAGGTCCTTTGGACATGGCAGTCAACACAGACAGTGACAGAGACCCACCAGCAGAGTAGCCGTTTGCGCCTGGGCCATCTGCTTCCTCCCTGGGTCACCAGGGGGCAGTGGTGAGGGGAGAGGCAGGCGGGACACCCACACCCAGGTGGATTAGACAGGACTTAATGAGGGAAGGGGCTGAGAGCCTCAACAGGCTGTGAAGCGAAGGCAGGGCCAGGAGGCAAGCAAGACTGGGTAAGACCAGGGAGGGGCTCACTCACGTCTTTTCTGACTCTTTTGTGCTGCTTCCTCCAGCATCTCCACACTCTCGCTGATCATTTCTTCTAATCCTATGTGCTCGACTATGGAAGAAAACCAGACACCAACATGCACAGTCAGTGGACACCCCAGCTGAACCCGTGCTGTCCCTTTGTTGGGAAGGTATCTGACCACCCACTAAAGAATGGCCTTCTGGCATTACAGTGCGCCCCAAGGAACAAGGAAGGAAATGTGGACTGAGCCAAGAGCCCCCAACTTACTGAAAATGTCTTTGCTCAGGCCCTCGAACTGGGAGTCCTGGAACACATACTGGTCCAGTTCCGCTGCCCAGACAAGGAAAAGTGCAGTCAGTGAGTTCTCAGTCATGTTTACTGAATGAATGATCAAATTAATGAAGGAACACTGAGCCTTCATGGGCTCTTACTCTAACTGAAGGGCTGGGGTATGTATCCACAGAAACTTATCTATTGCTCTAAAGGAGTGCAGCGCAGTGTGGATGAGTTGTCAGGGGGGCTTGAGTTCCAATTCAGCGCTCTCCCCCACTATGCCACCTTGGGCCAGTTACTTAACCTCTCTGGGCCCCCATTTCATCATCTGTGTCATGAGAATAAATAATACCTACAACCCAGGGACCGATGGTGAGAATTAGGGGCTCTGCATTTAAAGCATTCAGCACAGTAGTCAGTACACAGTAGGCACTCAATAAATGAAGTGGCTAATTATATGAAGGAGAATGTGGTTTGGAACCAATAGGAAGACAGCGATCATGGCAGGAGGTCAGGGGAGAGAGTGGGATGGGGCAGTCAAGGAAGGCTTCCCAGAGGAAGGGATCCTGGAGCCAGGCCTTGAAAGATGGGGCAGAACCTGAGAGGTCGAGAGTGGGGGCTTTCTGGATATCTGGGGTACGTATGGGAAACTCTGAGAGACAGGTATCTGCAGGAGAAGTTTCATGTTGGAGAAAGTTAGGACTTAATTTTACAGATAATAGGGAGTCATTAAAGGCTTCTGAGCTGAGGAATGGAGTAAGGGCAAAAATAATGATGATGATGATGATAAGGGTGATGATGACTATAGGGGTGGGGTGGTACCTAATACTTATTGAATGTATACTCTTTGCAAATTCCTTTTCTAACTGCTTTACACACATACATGTATTCAATCCTCCCCAGCCATTACATGGGGAAAGTGTGATTATTATTCCCATTTCTTACATATATGGAAACCAATGTGATATTTCAGGATGTCTCAAATGATTGCGTGCCCAGGAGCAAACCCACAGACCCGAAGAGCTCAGGCAGTTCCACTTCCTGTGTAGATGCCCCTTACGGGAGAAACCCCCAAATCCTAGCGATGCCCAGCTCCTTTACTACAGCCTCCCGCTGTGAGGAAGTGTGAGTGCCCTCCGCCCCAAACACTTCTGCTTCCTGCAAGTAAATTCCCAGGAAGAAAGGAAGCAGGCAGGCTCTCGGTTCTGTAATTTGAGACACCGCTCCATCCTCTGCGCTGGCGTGACACTGGACTGTGCCCTGGGAAAGACCAGCCACATTTGTGCTGACCACAGGCCTCCTGAGTGACGTGCTCCTGGGGTTGCCAGGAAAAGGGCAATGAAGAACAGCTCTGCAGGCTGTTCAGTGTACAAGGTGCCCAGCTAAGAGGGCAAATGGGGGGCAGGAAATTCAGCTGGCACTTTAAATATTTTAAAATTGATTTTAGGGAGAGGAGAGAGAGAAACATCGATGTGAGAACGATTGATTGATTGCCTCCTTCGCACACCCCAAACCAGGGATCCAACCCGCAACCTGGGTAAGTGCCCTGACCAGGAATCAAACCCGCCACCTTTTGGTGTACAAGACGACCTACAACCAGCTGAGCTACAACCAGCTGAGCACATGGCCAGGGCTCAGCCTGCACTTTAATAGCCAAGTGGTTACTTTCCGGTGGGGGCTGTGTCTTCCAGAACAAGGGCTGCCTTTTTCCACCTCAACAATGTCTCCGTGTGGGATAGTGGTGGCTCCGGTGAGGAGGGATCCTTACCCCACCCAGCCCCAAACAACTACAATGCAAACACCTCTCCCCCAAGACTTCCGCCCTTCCGAAAGCCTCGCTCTTTGTAAAGCTGCAATCCAGCCTCTCAGCTTATGCCTTAGCAAACCTTCCCACCCCAGATACTTCCCTTTTTGTGGTTAAGTGTAAGACCCTGAAATGAGAAAGGCGTCCGTTAGAATTTCAGACCTGCCCATGGCTATCTCTAATGCAGGTTTGGGTAGACTGCTTCACCTCTGAACTTCATTTCATTATCAGTAAAATGGAGATACTAATAATGCCCACTTCTTCTGTTGTAAAGGATGCAACACATCTGGTGATAAGAGTAGTTTGGTTTAGGAGCTGGGAGAATGGGAGGGAAGGATGTATAGCGTGGGCTTTGTTCAAAGGGAGGAAAGAACAAGAAATAGAAAAAGGGAGAGAAATGGAGGCAAAGGATGTAAAAGTGAGGGTTTTTTTTGCCTGTGGGTCATTAGTGGAGGGGTCCCTTTCCCTCACTTTTCTCCATCTTCTTGGAGTCCGTCCCGGAGTCTGTTCTTTTAGCCCTCGCCCCACCACCCCCTTGCCCCCATGTGTGAGAGAGGGGCTGTGGCTCATGGTGAATGGGGGAGATTGACAAAAGAGGAAAAACACTTTTCCCCTTAACTGTCCTTTTTCTGGGCTCGGAGTACTTTCTTACCGATATTGGCGTAAGCTTCCTTGGTCTCTTCATCACTTTCTATGTCGCACAACAGCCTGCTGAACTGCTCGCAGTTGATGGTATCTGTGTCAGGTTCTGTGGGGAAAAGCCCCTTGAATGAGACAGGAGAGATCTGGGAAGAGGGCTGGTGGGGAAGGCGGAAGAGAGGAGCGGAGCTGGGCTGGGAGGCGTTGCCAGTGAGAGAGCCAGCCTCCTGCCAGGGACAGGAGCTGTCCGCGGTGCTGACCGGAGCTCCGTGGCCCGCGCTTACACTGGTTGCTGCCAGTCTCCACTGCAGGCTGAGGGTGGAGAGGGGCTTGGGAGGGACGGGAGGGAGGAGAGCGCACCTGAGCAGAGCTCCATCTCTTCCTCTCCAGCCAGGTCCATCTGGTCATAGAGGTGGTAGAGCTGCAAAGGGTCGGCATTGCTGTTGAGCAGCTCCAGGTACCCACCTTCTAGAGGCCCCAACTCCATGGTGGTACACTGTCCACTGCCTGGAAGGGAGACACATGTGGTCACCTTATCAGATGTTGAAAAGATGCAGAGAATTAACATAGTTACCAGCTGAGTTACTTGGTAAAGGCCAGGGTTAGGGTAGCCAACAAAAGTGCGCAAAAGAGCTCAGTCAGCTCCTCTTATATGCTCAGGACATGGGAAGAGGACGCCATGGTTCCTTCCTTCAAAAAACTTACAATTACACTAAGAAGATGCTCATAACACAGGAGAGGAGACTGGAGAAGTGTAGAGTCAAGACATCTTACACATGGTAAGCCAGGAGACCCAAGTTCCACATCCTGCACTGCCATAAATGATGACAGCTAGGACAGAGAGCACCTACTATGTGCCAGACCCATAGGCTAGTACACTTACTCCTCACATCAATAACTATATGAGGCGGGTATTATCATGATCCTTATTTTATACTATGACTCTAGGGGAGAATCCTTCCTTGCCTCTTCTAGTAAACTAAGTCTCTGAGAGATGAAGTGACTTACATAAGGTAACCCAAATCCAAGTGGAACCAGGATTTGGTCTGGGCAGACTGACTCAAGGACCTACATTTAGCTGTAATGCTCTACTGCTGTGGGTGACCTTGAGCAATTCTCTGCTCCTCTCTGTACCTCAGTTTCCTAATCTGTAAATTGAAGCAGTTGGGGCAGTTTTCTGTAAGATCTTTCATTATCCTTTGTTAAAGGCCATAGAAAGTACCTTAGATGCTACTTCATTTAATCTTTAAGATAACCTTGGACATGTCCACACA
Organism: Myotis yumanensis; assembly: GCF_028538775.1. Taxonomy (NCBI): domain Eukaryota; kingdom Metazoa; phylum Chordata; class Mammalia; order Chiroptera; family Vespertilionidae; genus Myotis; species Myotis yumanensis. The sequence goes on from NW_027223755.1 coordinate 93,418,237, forward strand.
AAAACTTATGTGTAATTCATAACAGCCAAAATAATAGAAGCAACTTAAATGTCCATCAATGCATGAATGGGTAAACAGGATGTGGTAAATCCATACAGTGGAATGTTATCCAGCCATAAAAAGAAATAAGTATTGACATATGCTACAACATGGATGAAACCTGAAAACAATCATGCTAAGTGAAAGAAGTCAGACAGAAAGGCCCGCATATCATATGATTCCATTTATATGAAATATGCAGAATAGGCAAATCTTTAGAGGCAGATAGTAGATTAGTAGCTAGGATTGGGGTCGAGTTGTGGGGGGAAATGGGGAGCAACAGTTAATGGTACAGGGTTTCTTTTGGGGAGGATGATGTAACTGTTCTAAAATTGACTGTGCAGAGGATTGCACAACTGTGTGAATATACTAAAAAGACCATTGGATTTAAATGGGTGAATTGTATGATGTATGAATTATATCCCAATAAAGCTTGTATTTTTTTCCACTGATTTTATTTTTTTAAGAGCTGGGGGAAGGAAGAGAAAGAGAAAGAAACATCTATGTGAGAGAGAGACATTGATTGGTTGCCTCCAATCCAGGTATGTGCCCATGACCAGGAATCGAACCTGCGACCCTTTGGTGTGAGGGCTGACATTCTAACCACTGAGAAACGCCAGCAGGGCAAGTTTTTAAAACAAAATAAAACACTAACCCTGGAAGGTAGGCTAGCTCTGGCCGGCTAAAGCCAATTTGAAGCCTCACCTGTGTGGCTCCAATACCCCCACCTGCTCCCTACTGCTGCAACAAACCACCACAAAACGATCACCTTAAAACAATACAGCCTTATTCTCTCACAGTTCTGCAAGCCAGAACTCCAAAATCAAGGTGCTGACAGGGCCCTGGTCCCTGGAGGCTCTGGAGGAGAATCCTTCCTTGTCTCTTCTAGCTTCTGGGAACTGATGGCATTCCTTGGCATGTGACCTTGTTGGCCATGCCACTCTAATCTCTGCCTCTGTGGTCACATCACCTCTTTGTGTCTCAAAGTTTCTGCCTTTTTCTCATAAGGACACTTGCCATTGGATGTAGGGCCCACCCGGAAAATCCAGGATGATCTCATTTCAAGATTCTTAACCTAATTCCTGCAAAGGCCCTTATCCAAAATAAGGTCACATTCTCAGGTTCTAGGGATTTGATGTGTTTATATCCCTTTGGGTGCCACCATTCAACGCACATGGGACACAGATACATGTTGGAAGGAATCAGAGGAAGCTTCTTGGAGGAGGTAAGAGAAGAGCTGGCCTTGAAGGCCAGGGATGTGAGAGAGCCTTCTGAGAACCCCCACCTGACCCAGGAGAAAGCAGAGTTAAAATGGGGAAGGACGGTAGGAGGGTAAGATTGTGAGAAAATACACACAACTCACTACCTTCCAGGTGCTCTTTTCCTTTCACTCTCAACAACTCTCACTACTGATGGGAGCGGGGTGGGGGGATCTCAGCACAGACCCAGAAGTCACAGAGAATGGACTTTCCAATCCAACAGAGGGCCCTGGCTGGAGTTGCCTATTTATAATGCTTTAGGCGATGGTAACAGGAACCCAAACAACAGGTTTGCATCAGGGCCCAGCCAGCCATGACTGGAGGAAGCATAACTGAAAGGCCAAGCTACCGCCCTTTTCCTGGGCCAAGGCGGGGAGGCGGGGAGACAGAGGAGGGGGAAGGGCTGAATCTCTCCCAACACGTGGCCTGAGAGCCCCAAGAAATCTACCATTTTCTCAAGGATGGGGAGGAAAGATGTCCCTGCCCCAAATCTTGCCCGCTGCCTGCCTCCCACTTTCAGTCCATTCTACTTGTTGGGAGTCTATTTTGTAGCAATCTGCCTCTTTTTCCAGGTTGTTAGGCTTAGTGCTAACAACCCTCTTCGCCATTACCCTGCGGGACCTTTGGGAGCGGGTCTCCACAAACCCTTACCAATAGACAGGCTCAGCTTCAAACTTTGGGCAATATCACTAAATGTGGTCAAACGCAAGAAACTACACTGACAAAGAGAAAGAAGGCAATTCATGGAAGTTTTGGAGTCAAATTGCCTGACTCTGAAAACACTGCTACCGACCAACCCACCCCAACCTGGAAAGTTCATTTTTTAAACCTCTCAGAGCATCAGTTTCCCCACCTATAAAATGAAGATTAAAATAACTGTAACTCCTAGGGATTAGGTAAATTAATTCATGTAGTGCCCTTGGGAGGTGACTGGTGCTTAGTCAGCACTTAATGAATGGAAGCTTAGAACAGCATCCACATATACATGATGAGTACAATATGGGTAATGGCCATTATTATTATTACTAGTGGCCTGGTGCACGAAATTCGTGCACACTAAAAGGGAATTAGAGGAAATATTTTAATATTGCTATTTGCCCTTTATAATAGAAGTGTCAGAGATAAAAGAAAATTAGTAAAATGTATATGAAATTCTTCCTCCTATCAGAGTCTGGGGCGCACCGCAGGACCCAGAGTCAAGTCCTCACCCACCCACGCACACCTCAAAATCACGCGAGACCCAGACCCAGCCGCCCCTACCCCCATTGGGTGAGATCCAGACCTGGCCGGCCCCACCCCTGTCAAGCCCCGCCGGGTGGGGGGTGCAGCTTCAGGTCCCCCGTCAAGCCCTGCTGGGCATGGGCATGGCTTGAGGTCCCCCGGCCTGGCGCCGGGGCAGGGGGCGCAGCCTGAGGTGCCCCAGCCAGAGTCAGGGGTGCATTTTGAGGTCCCCCATCAAGTCCCATTGAGCAGGAATAATGAAGTCTACCTTGAGGGACCCTCAAAAGGCCAAGGGGGTCTCTGTGTGGTGCACCAAGCCCTCAGGAGGCCCACAGTCAGAGGAAGCCCATTAAGTCTGAGCTGGGACTCAGACCCAAGAGTCTAGGCTCCTAGTCTAGATCTCCAGCAAGGCCACAGTGCCTCCCATTCATGCCAAGATCTACCTGCCTCTCGGTCTAGCTCTTCTCCTCTCAAGTGATCCCACAACCATGTTTCCTGTGTCTCTAGATCAGTGGTTCTCAACCTGTGGGTCACGACCCCTTTGGGGGTCGAATGACCCTTTCACAGGGGTCGCCTAAGACCATCGGAAAATACATATATAATTACATATTGTTTTTGTGATTAATCACCATGCTTTAATTATGTTCAATCTGTAACAATGAAAATACATCCTGCATATCAGATATTTACATTATGATTCATAACAGTAGCAACATTACAGTTATAAAGTAGCAACAAAAATAATTTTATGGTTGGGGGGTCACCACAACATGAGGAACTGTATTAAAGGGTCTCGGCATTAGGAAGGTTGAGAACCACTGGTCTAGATGCTTAGGATATTATTCAAAGGCCCCTCAACTGGACCCTTTCTCCCACCTGCAATTCCAGGGGGCGGGCTGACGGCAGAGATGGCCTGGTCACCACACTGCAGAGGAGAGAGGCCCCTTCAGCTGCCCAGCACAGGGCAGACCATAGAGGCGGAGCCCTGGGAGGGCCGGCCCCTGTCCGTCTCACTCACCTAAACCTGGGTTCCAGCACGTGGTGGGCTCCCTCCATCAACAGGAATGATGCATAACTAGAATTCACAGGTGCCTTCTGAGTGGCAGGCACCAAATGACATGATGTATAAACATGACCCCATTTAGTCTAACTCACACATTAGCTATTTGTATTCCCTTTCCTCTAAGGAAGAACCAGGCTCAGAGAGTGGGGAGCTGGGTTCTGAATCAACTGCCTGGCTTCTGCTAGTCACTCTTGGCCCCCAGTGCCCCTGGGGAGGTGCCCTCACCCAGCAAGAGAGGATGTGGGTGGCAAGATGATTTCTCCTTTTGAGGAGCTTCTGGGGCGCAGCAGAGCAGTCTGTGTGTTTTTGGTAAATGGGCAGTATTTTTAGAAGGTCCTCTTTGAACCCACCCTTCCCCCAGGGCTAACACCTTCCACATCCAACTGAAAAAAAGTTCCTAGTCCTTTTGCCACCAAAAGTCCCTTCTGGGGATCAGTTCTATCTTCATTTCAGACTATACTGTAGGTTTTGAAAGAGTGTATGCACCAAAATGGTTTCTGAAATAAAAATTCATTTTTTCTCCCCCCACCCCCGCCCTGCCCCTGGGAAATCAAGTGTGACCAGAATGTCCTCAGTCAGACCCGAGCAGCTTGACGTTCCTTTTATGTAGCTCTTCCTGTGTCAACACAACATCCTCCCGGAAAGAGGGCATATATCTTTGAGGGTCTGAGGAGGAATTGAGAGGGAGACAGGGGCTCCTCTGTTGCCCCCCAAAACCTTCAGCACTGCTCTGCACTGCAGTGCAAGAGTATGAGAAGTGATACTTCCCTACTTGTTGACTATGAGCTTCTCCTCTGGAGGAAGGAACGGAAAAATCTCAGAACTTTGTGTCTAAAGACATGGGATTGAGTTCCAGCTCTACCTTTGATCTTTAAAAAAAAATTATATATATATTTCAGAGAGGAAGAAAAAGGGAGAGATAGACAGGAATCAATGATGAGAGAGAATCATTTAATGGCTGCCTCCTGAATGCCCCTCAATGGGGACCCAGCCTGCAACCCAAGCAGTCACCCCGACCAGGAATCAAACCAATTAAACCGAGACTTCCTGGTTCAGTGGTTGATGCTCAACCGCTGAACCATGCCAGCCGGGCTATCTTTGATCTTGAGTTCATTTCTTTACCCCTCGGAACCCGAGTTTCACCAACGGGTGTGGGAGTCCATACAGCTAAGGCCTTTTGGGAATCTAGATTTCTCATGCCTTTCCCCTTTCTATTCCCCCAAGGCCCCCTCAGCACCCTCATAACAAGCTGCTTCCGGAGGTCAGACAGTGGTAGGAAGCAGAGACCCAGAGATACTTATCTACCACAACCAGCACCCAATCAGCATCTCTGTGAGTCTCAGGTCAAAGAAGTTCCTCTTTCCTCTTGCACCCTGCAGCCCTCCAGATAAACACAAAGAAACCTCTCGCCCGTTTTTTTCTCTCTGTAACACAATGATTTACGGAGCATCTCCTACAAGAAAAGCACTGGCTCGGGTCTCCAGGGCCCCTAAAGAGGTTGCAAAATATCGTCCCTGCCTAGAAGGGTGTGGTGCAGACCCGGGTAATATTTTAGAAGGGGGACAAAATAGGATCATAATAGTACAGGGGTTAAGAAGGTGAGCTCTGGGTTCAAACCCCAGTTCCACAGTAACCGTGTGAGTTCACACGGGTGACCTAGCCTCTCTGGGTTGTGAGGTCTACGGTGCTGGTTTGGCATCGCGTGTCTACCTCATCTGTTTGCTGTGACTCGCCTACAGTGAGACATCAGGACATGCTTCTAAGCTGTAAGCTCCACAATGAAAACAGCAAGTTGTCACTTGACACTGTACAACCGGCAAAAATTGGAAAGCTGGGCAATGCTCTCAAACGGGCTGGAGGGAGAGGGCTGGTGTGACCGTCCTAGAGAAGAACCTGGACCACGTAGCACGGGGGTCCTCAAACTACGGCCCGCGAGCCACATGTGGCCCGCCGAAAACATTTATCCGGCCCGCCGGGTGTTTTTGCCGCCGCTGCCTGTCCTGCTTAGCAGCCGACTCGTCCCAGGCCCGCAGTGCGCATGTATGGAATGTCTGAGGGACAGTGAACTGGCCCCCTGTTTAAAAAGATTGAGGACCTCTGACGTAGCATATCTAAGGATGTGGAGACCCTACAACCCAGCAATTCTGTTCTTCGGTCTGTGCAGCTCCAAGAACTATTCCCATAGCTCTACAAGGACACACATCTGAGGATACTCACTGCTGTGCTGTGAGTGGTGACAGGGAGTTGGAGGCCACCTGTGATCCCTTGCTGGGGGAGGGACAGGAAAAAGTAGCCACTACAACCCATGGAGGATGGTGCAGTGATTAGAAGCAGCAGACCAAATGCACACAGAGCAACACGGGCGGACTGTAATAACACAGTGCAGAGTTAAAAAGTAAAAAAAACAGGATGAACTCTGGTAGCCCAGTTGTAGACGTGCCGAGTGACAACATGCGCATACAAAAAGCAACACCTATTCTACAAGAACACATACAAAGAGGAGGAAGGAGGTAAAGGGGGTCAAATATATGGTGATGGAAGGAGACTAGACTTTTGGTAGTGAGGTTACCATGCAGTATACAGGTGATGTATTACAGAGTTACTGGTATACACTTGAAAATTCTATAATGTTATTAACCAATGTCACCCCAATAAATTCAATTTGAAAGAAAGGACACATATAAACAAAAGGACACACACTGAATGCGTTGGAATGGGTGACAGAAAGGGAAGAGGGAAACTGAGAGTTGCCTTATGTGGACCAAAGACCATAGAGTGCTATGAAGTGAGGTGTGTAGTTAGCAAGGTTGAAAGGTTCCTGAAGTTTATAAGAAACAAAGTCAAACACGATGGACGCTTCATGGGGTGGAGTATCTCTGTGGCTTCCCAACAGAGCCTGGCACCTATTGATACTGGGAAAGGAACACCTGTACTCTTGAGACCCTGTAGGCTACCCCAGGAGGGGCAATCTGGGCCCAAGAGCCTGCAGTTCTGGGGGGAGGAGATGAGAATGGCCAGGGCTTGAAGGAGGACAGGGGAAGGCAGGGCCGCCTTCAGAGGAGAAATCCCCAGCACTCTGGCCCGCCGTCTGCCAGCCCAGCGTGGGCACCACAGGAAAATAAGAAACTGCTGGTCGCTCTCAAGACTTTCACTTCCTAGAGGGACTGGAGGAAGTCACAAGAGACAGAAGGGAAACTGAGGTATGTGGCAATGCTGAGGGGCTTATGGGGCTGGAAGTGGCTGGAGGTTCTAGTCCAGGGGTGGGCAAACTTTTTGACTCGAGGGCCACAATGGGTTCTTAAACTGGACCGGAGGGCCGGAACAAAAGCATGGATGGAGTGTTTGTGTGAACTAATATAAATTCAAAGTAAACATCATTACATAAAAGGGTACGGTCTTTTTTTTTTTTAGTTTTATTCATTTCAAACGGGCCAGATCCGGCCCGAGGGCCGTAGTTTGCCCACGACTGGTCTAGTCTCTTCTCTTCCAGGCAGGGAGATCAGAAGATGTGTGTGCATGCAAGTGTGTGCATGAGTGTGAGCATGTACTAGGGGGCAGCAGGCCAGACAAGCTCCATGTCAGGAGAGGTCTGCAAATACTGCTATTGGTTAGCTCTGGCACTCGACTCTAACTGCAGGCTCTTATGCCTCAGGGGGCTTGACTTGGAACATGACTCAAAAATGAGGGTTGAGTCAGACCCATAGGCCTAGGTATTTTATCTCCCAAGGCAATCTGATTATGTATATGGGTGTCTTAATTACCCTTGCTACGTCTCCATATAGTGTACACGATTGTTGCCAAAGTTCCCACTGTCCCCTGTTGCCTTCTGCCTGACCCCATTTTGCACTATTATGGTCCTTCAGGCATTTGGGTTTGCAACGCTTGTCTTAGAGACCCTCTAAGGTCCCTTCTGTCTCTGACCTGCTAGGAAGAGGATGGCTTGGAATGGGTGGGTGATTGGGGCAGAAAGAGGCAGGATTAAACTATTCTACCCCACAATGGCACAGGAGGGTCTATTCCGACAGAAAGTCTTAGAGGGGACTGGCCCTGCACACCCACACGGTCAACTCCACAAAGGGGAGGAGCAGGAAGCATGGGAATTGTGGCATCTGGCATGGTAGGTGTGTCTTTCCAGCTCTGATGCCAGCTTGGACTGAAAGGCGGTTAAGAGATAAGCTCTCTGGGAACTGTGGGGCATGGAGTTCCATTGGATGCCAGTGGGCCCACCCCCCCCTCCCCCAGTTCCAGCACCCTCAAGTATCTTGGCATTTCCATCACAGCTCCCCAGCCCCTCTGCGCTGAACAAAGAGGCCTCAGAGCAGGAAAGCCAAAAATGGAAGCATGATTGGCTCCAGGCCCTGATCACAGGGCTTCTCAGCAGTTGGAGGGAGGGGGAGGGAGGGCATGGGCATGGCCATAGCGATGGCTGAGTTTACAACAGAACAAGGATGAGATCAACATAGGGACTCATGAGACCTGGGATTTGGGCCCTGCTCTGCATCTGATGGGCTGTGATAGGCGAGCCCCTTTCCGTCTCTGGTCTCCAGTGCCCTCATCTGTTAAGTACGAATGTCACTCTAGAGCAGTGGCTTTCAAATGAAATTGAAAAGAGCCCGAATCTCAGAACAGGCGATGAGGGAGCTGTTTGGTTCAAGGGGGTGGGGGGCCCTGAACCTCCCCTCCCCAGAAGGGGCTGCCCAGCGTACAGTTAAAAACACAACTTCAAGTGACCGTTTAGGCCTTGACCTCCAGATACTCTCTGACTTGACAATTTACACTTGTGTGGTGGATACTGCGGTGTGTCGCTCAGATCAACACAATTAGCAACAGCTGCTGAGGGCAAGTGGTTCAAGCTCGCGGCTCCAGCCCTATCAAAATGATCCAAAGTCACACTCTCTCTAGGGGTAGCCCACGTGTGATGATTGGTGGCAGTGGAGTGCAAAGGTCTGATCTCCGTGCCTCAATGTGAGATAACCCTGTAGTCTGTCCCAGCTTCAGCGTCCCCCCTGGGATTGGCTGAGACCTTTGATATGACTATATCGTAAGCCAACTCCTCCCTCTGCCCAGTCCTGCTTTCTGCCTTTCCCCTCGTGTCTCCCCGACCAACCATGTCCTCTCTCCAATAAACCCTCTATGTGCAAATCTCCATCTCCTAGTTTGCTTCCCAGAGAGCCTCACCCAAGACAACTCGGCTCTGGTTTTTCCCAAGTGGGGTCTGGAAATCATAAAGAACCCCACAATTGGCTCGGTTGACATAGTTCAGTGGTTGAATGTCAACCTATGAATCAGGAGGTCCTGATTGGGGTGCATGCCCTGGTTTCGGGCTCGATCCCCAGTGTGGGATGTGCAGGAGGCAGCCGATCAATGATTCTCTCATCATTGATGTTTCTGTCTCTCTTCGTCTCTCCCTTCCTTTCTGAAATCAATAAAAAAAAAATTTTTTTTATATAAAGAACCTCACAGATGCCCCCACAGAGACCAGTTCTGAGAGCTCAGGTAAGCCACCTATCTCTCTGGACCCCCATTGAAGGAAGCCACCTCATCACAACTTGGGGAATCTTAGAACTCAAACAAGACCACCTTGGTTTGTGCATGTGTCAGTAAGTGGTACAGTTATTGGGGGTGGGGGGCTGGTGGCCCTGGGACAAAAAGGGAGGAGACACACTAGAGCTGCAGCCAGGGGCAGAGGGGTGCCTGCAGTGCTAGTGCAGAAGGTAATCCTCCTTCCGGCTCCCTGGCCTCCCCACCCTCCAGTGGCCTTCCCTCTGCATGTCCCAACATTTCTAGCTGCAGTCAATGACCTGGAAAAGGAGTCAACACATTTTGGGGGGAAGAAGCCTGAGCCAGATGCTGGGGCGGGGAGGGGAATGAGGCTGCTGTGCTCAACCCTCGCTCTACCTAATATGGCACCTAAACCAGCGCTTAGCTCTCTGCTGGGCGCTGGAAACTCCGAGATGAATCCCAGGCTGGCCCTGTCTGCCAGGATCTGTCTACAGAGCTCAGCAGTTGACAGACTTGGTTATGAATTAAAACTGCCCCAGAAAGAAGAGAGAGAGAGAGAAAAAAAAAAACCTACCTGGAAAAAGTTGCTCACCACATAGCAGCCTGGGCCTCACCCCCACTAAGTTCTGATTCAGTAGGTCTAGGTCAGGGCCTGGGAATCTGAATTTTTGAATAAGCATCCTTTTGTGTCTCCTTCTTGACACATTCTGAGCACTAAGAGAGGTCCTATTTCCAAGGAAACTGAGTTTCCACTCGCCAAGAAGACACGGACTCACCTGGCAGGGCTTTCTTGACCACCAGGAAGGCGATGCTTCTCCTTCCCTCAAGGGAACTTTCTAGACCTCCGTTTCTGCCACTGCTGGACACGTCCTCAATTCTTAAATTTTTCATTTCAAAAGTCCCTCAGCTGCTCTGCCCTTGATCTAGGAGCCCTCAGTCCCACAGCCTAGATTGTCACAATAGCTACAAGGTCTTTCCACGTATGCAGAGTCTCCCCAACTCCAGCCAACCATCTGCCTCCTTTAGAATTTTTCATCATATCTTCATACCACCTATTCTATCATTTACCTTATCATTTTCCTTAAATTAATTTTAAAAGAAACAAATATATTCATTTTAAAAGAAAACTTTCTAGCCTGGCTGGCATAGCTCAGTGGCTGAGCGTTAACCTATGAACCAGGAGGTCTGTGTTTGATTCCCGGTTGGGGCACAGGCCCGGGTTGCAGGCTCCATACCCAGTGTGGGGCATGCAGGAGGTGGCTAATCAATGATTCTCTCTCATCATTGATGTTTCTATTTCTCTCTCCCTCTCCCTTCCTCTCTGATATCAATAAAAACATATATATTAAAAAAAGAAAGAAAACTTTCTAGAGTTGAAGGCAAGGACTCAGATATATACATGAATATCCATAAAAGCGCTATTCACAATAGACAAAAGGTGGAAACAACTCAAGTACCCACGGACAGATAAACAGATAAGCAAAACGTGGTCTATCCATACATTGGACTATCACTCAGCCATAAAAAGGAATGAAGTTCTGACCCAGGCTACAACATGGAGGCACTTTGAAGGTATTATGCTAAGTGAAAGAAGCCAGACACAAAAGGACAAATACACGATTCCACTTATCTGAGGCACCTAGAATAGTCAAGTTCTTAGAAACAGAAAGTTGAATGGTGGTTGCCAGGGACTGGGGTGGGGAGAGGAGAATAAGGAGTTATTGTTTAATGGAGACAGACTAAGTTGGAGAAGATGAAAAAGTTCTGGAGATGGATGATGGTTACGTTTGCACAACATCGTGAATGTACTTACTGCCTCTAAATTGTACATTTAAAATGGTTACATTGGTCAAGTTTGTTATTATTTTAGAAAAAGAAAACTTTCTGTGACTACTTCATATGAAAAAACAAAACCAAAACCACAGTATCACTTGCCATTGAAAACAAAACAAGGTTATCAAAATAATGTTAGCTGCCTTACCAATTTGTTAAAAAGGAACCTTAGCGAGTATCACATAGCCTTTAGAGTGCTGTTAAAGACCCCTACACACAAAACAGAAGGAGGATGAAAAAGAACCAGTAAAGCACCAGTTTCCTCCCTATGAGAACCAGTGTCAATTAATGCCTCTTGGAGAACGGTCTTTGGACCACTCACCACATATGTGTCCAAGTCTTTGGAAAACCTCCCTTCTGCTCTGAAGACCTCAGTTCAAATCCTGACTCTACCAAATACGCAACTGTGTGGCCTTTAACAAAACCTCCCGGGGAGGTTCCCAGAGTTTCTGTAAAATGGAGAAAGCACAGGGGTTGGGGCACATCTGTGCCTCTCAATGTGTGTATGACCATTGGACCCCTGACATAAGAATTGCTTGGGATAACTGCTTTAATCTGCCTTTTAGAGGCCCACCCCCAGGCCTAGCCAATGGGGTTTAGGGGCAGGGCCTTGGAACCTGCACACTATACAGCCTCCAGGGGATCCCTTGTGTGGGAAGTTGGGACTCCCTGGCTCAGTTATCTCTGAGGACCCTTCCAGTCCACATCCTGGCATCTTGGAGACCAGGTCCTTGCCTAAGGCAGCCTGGGGTTTGGAAGATGAGTTGCTGGGGTCTCCTCCCCTCCCACTTCATCTCCACCAGGCCAGGCACAGGGATGGGGAAGGTCTGGCCAGCAACATCATTTGGCCTGGCCCTGCCAAGGAACTAGGGGTGAGTTAATTAAATGTTTGACCAAATCTAGCAGGCTAATTTTTAAAAATTATGTTGATAATTTTTAAGTTGATAATCTATATATATAAAAAGCCAGTGACCAGAAGGCCTTAATGACCAGAACAACCAGTCGCTACGACACACACTGAGGCCAGCCAACCGGCTGATCAGGGGGTGGGGTTGGATGGTCAAACCCCCCTTCCCCCAGGCCGGCCCAGCCCCAGATCGCCCACCCCATCCCATCAGCCCGAAGCCCCTCCCCCGAGCCAGCTCCCGCTCCCCATTTCCCCCCCCACACACACCAATTGGGGGTGGGGCTGGCCAGCCAACCTCCCATGGCCCCCAATTGCCCCCCCCCCCACTCCAATTGGAGGCGGGTCTGCCAGCTAATCACCCACGGCACCTCCCCCTATCCCACCAGCCCTGATTGCCCCTATGGGGCAGGCCTGCAGGCCAACCTCCCTCATCTCCTCCTCCCCACTGACTCCATCCACCCTGATTGGGGGGAACCCCACACATGCTCGAATTGGTGCACTGGGCCTCTAGTGACATTGTAAATATCCAAATGGCCTTTGGCAAAAAAATACTGCTTCATCACTGCTAGAACAAGAAGCACCAATTTTCTTAACCTCTGGTTGACCTGAAGTAGTTCTTTGGGCAGGGAAGGTTGGGCGGGGAAGGGAGCGTGCATAGATGGAAGACTTCCTGCCCAAGTAAGGAACCCCTGGCTGCCACTGGAAGCGGGGCGCTGTGGTCTTCTGGGCTGTATCCCCTCCCCTGTGTCAGGTGGACAGAGGGCCTGTGGGACTCAGAGAACTGCCCTATTAAGGGCCCCAGACAGAGCTAGACATGGTGGCTCCAACTCTAGTATTCTGGGGCCCTAGAGAGCACACACCCCCATTCCAGAGGCTCAGGACCCCAAAGAGAGGTAGAGATACCAACTTTCAAAGACATTCCGGGAAAGACCCCACTTCCCAATATCCTCAGAGAGGCACGGATTTCTCCAGCGGTTAAAGTTCCTCAAGTTCAGGCTGCCCGGAGCCCTCCCAGCAGGGGATTCCCCCCAGGAGGGCCGTTCCCAGATTCCAGAGTCAGAGCAGGGATATGATCCAACAGGGACACTGAGCCCCACGTCCCCTTTTCAAGCGCCCCCACAGAGGAAGAGCTTGCGTCCCCTGCACTCACCTGCGCGCCTCTACAGACTCTAGGAGGCGCAGTCAGTCAGCCCGGCGCTGACCCACCACCTGTTTCTGCTCTGCGCTCTCCCTCTGCGTCCCAGTCCCTCTGCAGACCCGCCCTCCCACCGGCTCTCCCTGCCGCCTCCCTCTGCCCCAGCGTTTGGGGCGCTGCAGCCCAGCGCCGGTTCCCAGCTCAAGGTCCTTCAACGGATGCTGGCAACCACGAGTTTCCCAGGTCTACATTCTGCACACCCTCTTCCCCTGCTCCCAGCCTTGCTGTGTGACCTCCGGCAAGTAGCTGCCCTTCTGAGTCTCAATTCCCAGCCCAACTTTAGGGGCTGCAGAGGGGACCTTGCGCACCTACCGCTGTTCCCTGGACTCCCGCGCGGTGCCGCGCTGCTGGCGGCCTCTCCCTCCGACAGCTCCGGGGCTATGGTGAGCCTAGGATAGCCAGTGACCTGGCCACCCCGCCTCCACCCCCTGCAGCTGCCCTTTTTCTCTTTCATTTTCATTCTCCTCCGCGAGGCTTGGACCACACCGGGGAGTAAACAGGCATCCAAGCCTCCCCCTGCTGCGTCTACCACGTGGCTTCTCAGAAGCACCTCTGTGGCACCCCTACACCCCTGGGCGCCTCCAGGGCGTCCCCTGCTGCGGGGCGCCAGCCTGCCCACGGGCATGCGGTCTGCACGCCCTGGCTTGCAGGGAGTTCATCCCCTTGGTTTCTGTCTAGCTCACCACCGTGAAGGCAGCAAACCACGCTGCAGGGCATGTGAAGCGGAGCCTGCTCCCTGAGCTTTACTTCCAGGAAGCTGGGTGTCCTTTTCGGGGAGAAACAACGCCTCAGGGACCTGCACTGGAGGTTCAGCCCAGCAACCTGGCATTTCCAATACCACACCCCCTGCCGCATGACTCTTGCCTTCCTCCTCCAGAATCCTGGACCCCTGCCCCGCCCACTCTGAGACCTTTAGGGCGGTAGGGGAGGGGGGGAAAGGAGGGGTTGCGGGTGTGCGTGTGGGGGTACTTCCCTTCCCAGTCTTGGATTTCCTCACCTGGAACTGAGGGGGTGGGTCAAAGTGGCCCCTCTCTCCCCCTCAAAAACTCCCCCAACAGCCCTGGCCCATAGCTCAGTTGGTTAGAGCATCCACCTGATGGGTTGCGGGTTCAGTCCCTGACCAGGGAACTTACAAGAACCAACTAATGAATGTGCAACTATGTTGAACCCCAAATCAATGCCCCCCTCTCAAATCAATAAATAAAAAAAATTAAAAAGCAAACAAACTTCCCCAACAAGTTCTGGCTGCATCCAACAGAGCTGGCAAACTTGTCATAATCTGGGGTTCAGAGGAAGCCACACATTTCAACGGTGTCTGAGCCAAGGAGTCCCACCACTTCCCACCACACAACAATGGCCACACCAATAACATCGGGCTCCTATGATGACAGTCAATTCCTACAATGTGCCAGGCACTGGGCTAGACCCTTTAATCCCTCACCATTGTCCTGTCAGAAGACACTTCCCCTTCTCCCATTTTACAGCCCAGGAAAACGGCCTCAGAGAGGGCTGGCGACAGGTTCAGTGTCACACGGCAGCCAGTCCACCCTGCAGCCGGGATTCAAACCTGTGCTCTGACTTCAGAGCTGGTGCAAGTTGTCTGTACTACGCTGTCTCTCTCCATCTGTCCCCTGCCCCCCAGTCCTCCCCCAAAACACCACTTGGAAACTGGGGAGAGGGCAGCGTCTGTCCAGGGGCCAGCTGGCTGAGGCTCAACAACTATACCAAGGGGCTGATTCTGGCTTTGGTTTCCCTGCTTCTCTGAGGATGGGGTGCGGTCTGGCAGGAGTCCCGTCCTTCAAGGGCACCCCTTAGTGTTTACCTGGCAGCTAGAGGGCCTTGTGATTGGCCAAGCCAGGCCACCGATGCTGAGAGCTAACAACACACCCTCTGAAAGTGGGCCCTCAGAACTCTTCAAGGGCTGATAAAACCCTCTCACATCCCAGGCATCTGGACTGACTGCCCCTCAAGTGGAAGGAAACGGCCAACCACCTCACTTCTTCCAACAGCTATGGCTGGACTAGGGCCCTCTCTCTTACCCCCCAAGTCCCCCCTCCAGAGTATGTCTGTTTATTTGGGATGGCAAGACCAGCTGGGAGCACCCTAAATTAAGAAGCATCCTCAACTTCCTCCACCCACTTTCTTACCTTGGGGCTCTGGCAGGTAGGACCCCGCAGGGCGTGGAGCCAGGCAACGCATGGTGTGTGAGATGCAGCGAGTCCGGCAGTCCCTCCTGGTACCCTCAGCCTGCCCAGTGGTGCTTTCGGGTGCTCAGCTCAGGAGCAGGCAGCCTCATCTCTAGCCTGTTTCCTTACAGCAGTCAGGTCAGGACAGGAGCCCGCCAAGACTAAGCCAGCATGCAAAGAAAGCCAGCAAGGGACCAGCAGAAAACTCTTCCCCTACAAGGTGGCTTCAAGCTCTCAGATCTCTCTGTTCTAGACACCACCTAATTTGTCCACACTCCCTTAAAGCCAAACTCCCCAGCCTCTGTTAATTTCAGTTCCTGTTGTAGACAAAAATGGGGTGACTGAAGGAGGTTATAAAGTTGTTTGTTGGGCTGCCCTTCAACACACTAACATTCTGAAGTGATGGAGACCACAGTGGTGCCAGATGCCAATATGTGCCGGACTCTGCAGGATGGGGCCAGGACTAGAGATCCCCAAATATCCTAGATTCCACTCCCCTCCACCACTACCCTTACACCAAGTCACCCTGAATTTCCCTGCACAGCATGAGTGGTTTGCCCATCATTTTATTCCAAGACATTGAACTGAAACATAAATTATAAAAAGGCGCTACCCAAAACATGGGATGTGTGCCCAGTGTTTGGAATGACACGCAGATGTGGTGGCAAATAGCTTTGACTCGCCCAGGGAGAAAGTTAGTGCCCTTGCAAGTCCCTGCCCATGTTCCTGAGAGCATCAAGGAGACAGTCTTAGTTTGGGGCTATGTCTTTAGCACCTAATGTCTGAGGTCCCCATTTCACAGAGAGCAGCCCCCAGCCTCAAGCCTTGGGTAGACAACAGCATTTGTCTAGAATCAAACAACGTTGCTCTCTTTTCCTATCTCCTGTGTGGCATTCTTCTTCGTTTATGACAGACACAAACTCTCCTTAGGGAATAAAGTCGAATAAAAAATGTGAGCGCTTTGAAAGAAACTGTCAAGCAAATAATAGTGTGGGTGGTAAGCAGACATCATGAGGGTGGTACTGAAATGAAAGAAGTTTGGGAAACAAGCACTTAAGAGCCTCATGCATTTTCACTGAAAGTGCACTGGGTTGGGCCTGGCCAGTGTAGCTCAGTGGTTGAGCATCAACCAAGGAACCCAGAGGCCACGGCTTCCATTCCTGGTCAGGGCACAAGTCTGGGTTGTGGGCTCAGTCCCTTGTGCTGGAGGCAGCCAATTGATGATGTTCTCTCTCATCGATATTTCTATCTCTTTATCCCTCTCCCTTCCTCTCTCTAAAAAAAATCAATAAAAAAACATAAAAAAAATAAAAGCACTGGGTTAGGAGCGTGAAGAGCTGTCACTAGTGGGTATGTGACCTTGTGTAATAGGCAGTTAGACATCAGCAGAGCAAGGACGATGGGCCAAGTACAGAAGGTCACCAGGGCAGAAAGCCCGGTGTCGGGCAATGGGCTAAACTGGGAAAATAAGGACCTTGCCCCTAAGGCAGCGGTTCTCAACCTGTGGGTCACGGCCCCTTTGAGGGTTGAACGACCCTTTCACAGGCGTTGCCTAAGACCATCGGAAAACACATATATAATTACATATTGTTTTTGTGATGAATCACTATGCTTTATTTTTGTTCAATTTGTAGCAATGAAATTGGGGGTCACCACAACATGAGGAACTGTATTAAAGGGTCTCGGAATTAGGAAGGTTGAGAACCACTGCCCTAAGGTAACCTTTCCTCCCCTAGCATTGCTGGTCATGCGATCTAGACACTCAGACTTTTAGTTCCAGGCCCAGAAAAGCAGCAAAACTGGACAAGTGCCTCTGTGGCTGCCTCAGGACCATGGGCAGTGACTAATGACCCCCTGCCCTGGCTCTGACCAATCAGTGGAGACCACGACCCTGAAAGAGCGCACCTGGAAAGCTGATGGATATTCTACTAAGACCTTCCCCTGAGACCTCCCCTAAGATTCCCACCTGCAAGACAGAGACAAATACCCTCAGGATGAAGACTCAGTGGGCGCTCTCTTCCTCTGGGGACCACGCTGTGCCATTCCCTGCCCCCTTACTTTCCCCCACAGGTGTGTATCTCCTAATGTCTAAGGCCGTGGTCGGCAAACTGCGGCTCACGAGCCACATTCGGCTCTTTGGCCCCTTGAGTATGGCTCTTCCACAAAATACCACGTGCAGGTGCGCACGTACATTGCGATTGAAACTTAGTGGCCCATGCGCAGAAGTTGGTTTTCAGCCTGGGCAAGTCTATTTTGAAGAAGTACTGTTGATATTTGGCTCTATTGACTAATGAGTTTCCGACCACTGGTCTAAAGGACCCAGGACACTTACAACCAGGGGAGAAGTGGGCAGCTCCTCCCGTGCTAACCTCCTGACCCTGTCTCCAAGGCCCTTTTCTCTGACTTCTCAGTGAGCCAAAGCAGCCCGGCCGAGGCCCTCCTGGAGCTTCTGCCATGCCCTTCCTCGTTTCTCTGTCCAGGTGTGTTTTTGCCATGGCCAATAAATTCTTGCTTGCTTTGCTGCACTTCGTCTCTTGACTGAAATCTTTCCTTTAAGAAGATAAGAACCGAGGTTTCCTTATCTCACCGGCAACACTTGGACCCCTCACTTCCCTTGTGTGGGCCTCAGTTTCCCCATATGAAATGAGGATAACGATGCCTATTTTTGTATGGTGGTTATTTTGAAACAGTCACTGCATTCAGAAGTCCCAGGAGAGGAAGTAGGCAGACAAATAAGAAATGCTAAGAGTCAACTTAGAAATGCTAAGAGTCAATCTGAAACAGAGTCCTGCTTTGGTCGGCTAACAAAACAGAAGAGACGGATATTAGAAATTCCAAGAATTCTCACAGTCCCATGACCTGGTGCCAAGAGAGGCATCCCTGGCCATTCAGCTGTCTTGAGGCCACCTATGGGAGTCCCTTCCTGTCCTCAGACGCAGCCAGTTCCAATGGCCAAGGCCAAAGCAGTTCTGAGTCGGCTTCATGGCAGGGCAGAGCTCGCAGTGAGAGTCAGCCAGCCTGGAGGTGGGCCTGCCTGGATGCCATCATCTCTCACATGGGCGATAGCAGCAGCCTGCCACCTGGTCTCTTCACATCCCCCCTGGCCCCTCCAGACTCACACTCCACAAGACCAGAATCTGATCATGCCTGTGTCAACGCAGAAGGTCTCTGAGCTGATCAGTGACATGTGCTAGTCTGTGTGATTGGCTGGTGGCAGAGCCTGTAGATCACTACAAGGAGGGCCTGGGTGGAGAGAGGCACAGTGCTGCCTTGTCAGGAGCTGATGGGGGTCTGAATTCCAGCAGCCTGATGGTGGAGAGATGAGGAGAGAGTCAGGCCGGTGCCGAGTAGAAGACAAGCCTCCTGAACTGAGTGGATAGGGCAAGGAGTGGGTGGGCAGGTTACCGGTTAAGCCAAGCCCAGATTTTCTCCCTACGAAAGCATCCTGTATTCCTGCTGATGTTCCTCTTCAAAACTCCCCCAGAGGTAGTGACCATTCTCTTGAGCCCAGGGCTCCATACCCTCCTGCTGAGGGGCCTTCTCACTGCTACTGAAGCCAGCCTTGCCCTGGGCATCTGAATGTCTCTGTCTTAAGTCAGGATCTAGCATGACAAAGAGACCTCTCCTTCCCCACAGGCATGCATCCCCGAAACTCTAAGGGACCCAGGAGACTTGCAACCAGGGGAGCACGGGCGTGGCAGCTCGTCCCAGGCTAACCCCCTGAACCTGTCTCCAAGGCCCCCTTTTTTCTGACTTCTCAAAGCAGCCCAGCCGAAGCTCTCCTGTTGCTTCTTCTCTGCCCTTCCTTGTTTCACTGTCCTGAGGGTGTTTTTTGCTGCAGCCAATAAATTCGTGTTTGCTTTGCTGCACTTTGTCTCTTGACTGAAATCTTTCCTTCAAGACAAGAACCAAGGGTTCATCATCTCGCTGGTAGTAGTGCTAAATAAATGATTAAGAAGGAGGAAAGGAAGAAGGTGAGAAAGGAAGGAAAGAGATCAGTGAATAGAGAGCTAGGTACTAGAGGAGGCATGTCAAACTCATGGCCCGCGGGCCCCATGCTGCCCACAGTGAATATTTGTGGCCCAGCCAATATAACGGTATGTAAGAAACGTTTTAATAAAAATTTTGTAACTTAATTTTTACAATATCCTGTTATACATAATCATTAATAATGAACTACAACATTTGCTAATGACTAATTACTATAATCGTGTTGCATTCATTTCCCTTACATGCCTTACTCGAAGGCTCACCATTTCTCTCCACTAATACTAGCAGCGAATATTTTAGCAGCCAATTGCCATGTCATTAGTCTTGGACTGACTTGTTTGGTGTGCGCAACCGGAAATACTTTGCTTTCGGAGAACAAGAAAAATAGGTTTACTTGCATTATGCATATTAATTTGTGCAGTTATTTAGTGTCTGGTAAGTTAATGTTCAAGAAAAAATATTAATTTTTATTAAAATGTTCTATTATTTTATGTTAACAATTAATCATTTATTTCAGCCCTTTGAATTCAGCACGTTTCTATCAAAATAAACCTACGTTTCTATGAAAATTGAAGCTTTTGTTTTTTTGCAGCCCACATAAACTTAAACCTCGTTTATTTGGCCCATGTTAGCCTTTGAGTTTGACATGCTGGTACTAGAGATAATAAAACTGTATGCAAATTAGGCAGGTAAGGAGGTATATGAGAACATAAGCCCATCAGCAGGTATTATACAAACGGATTAGTTAATACATAAGTATATAGGCAACTAGATAAGTAGAAAGACTGATAAGTTGATACATAGATATAAGTAGATAGTAGGTGGGTAGGTAAACCAAGTAAGTTAGAGGGCAAGCAAGTAGGTGGCTGGAGAAACCAATAAACAGTAAGTAAACACACAGGTGTGCTGTTCAAGGTAACAACAACAGAGAACAGAAACCGTCTGTGGTTGGCTCAGGCATCAGGCATGGAGCCAAGCCGAGTATGGAATAGGCAACTGGTCAGCCTGGGAAAAACCCATAGGAAAGTGCCAACTTCCTGGTGCAGGCGATTCTCCTTCTGTGGTTCCTGCGGGTGAAGGTGAAATGGGTCTGACTGGCTGAGAAGCCGTCCAAGGTGAAAGGACAATAGTCACAATAGTTCGTTCGCCAACTTGTCTCCTTCCAGGAGGCACGGAAGGCTCCCCATAGGAGCAGGACCAGGTTCAGGGAAAGGAGGGAGGCGGGCGGGAGGGCACAGCTCCTCTCCTCTGTGGCCCCGGCTCTGGGGCTCTCATCCGAGGGCCAAATGGGGAAGGAAGCTGGAGGAAGGGCTTGGCAGCCTGGGCTGCCCCTCCCTTTCCAATAAATCAGGCAGCATCCTCGAGGGGGCTTTGTTCTACGGTTCCTAGAACAGAGTTCTCATGAAAACAGAGAGCAATGAAACACAAAGGAAAGACAAAGAGAACACTAATATATAAAATCAATGGGGCAGAGGGGTGTCCTACAGCCTCTTGGAAAAGTGCCCTGCTGCCCCTCACTCTGTTCACGAACCCAGGGGCGGTGACATTGGCATTCACCCACAGTTACCTTTCTGTTCCACCTCCGGTCTGCGCTTGCCCCAAAGCCTGATGAGTTAGAACCAACTTTCCTCTTGCCAGAAATGCATGTGCTTTATGTTAGATGAGGTCACTGAATCCTCAGATCCCCACTCTGGGGACTGTTATTACCTCTGCTTCTTAGATGGGGAAACTGAGGCCCAGAGGGGTCCCAGGAAGTGCTCTCAGTCATACCCCTTGGAATCAGGGAGTCATAACTGGAACTCAGGCCCTGAGGGCACAGCGCAATTAACCAATGTGCCAATCTGAGGGCAGGGGCCACACTGCCTCATGGCTCAGATGTCCACAGCACCCGAGCACTCAGCAATGTGTTTGTGCATGAAATGAGTGTCTAGATATTATCTGAGGCTCCCAATGAGGCTGCAGACACAATTGTTTTCTCAACTCCTCAAACTGCTGGTTTATTACTTCCATGTCCAGTTCTCCTTACGGTTAAGCACCCCTAGAATTATTTGTCTTAAAGCCAAGCACTACCATGGAAAGTTTCCAGCTGCTATTTCATTTAAGCCCCACCATAGCCCTGGGAGGTTTATAACACCACTCCCGTTTTAGAGATGAAGAAACTGAGGGTCATAGTGGTTTAATTACATGGCCAGATCACACAGTTGTAAGGAGCTGAACTGGGCCTCAGACCCAGAGCAGTCCAGCTTCCAGCCCGGTTCTTTCCCCGCCACTGCCTTCCTAAGTCTCTCTTTTCTGGCCTTGGATTGCCCTTCCAGGGGTGGTCGCCCACTGTCAACCAAAGAATGCCCGGGCGTTTGCTCTGATTCCCCAATGAAGCTGCTGCATTCTGTCAGGACAAGGACCTCGGTCCCTGGGCCTCCCTGAGCCTGCCTGGGGCTGGATGTGCACGTGCTGCTTTGTGTAGCAGAGTCAGACTCCCAAGGCCACAGTCCCAGAAGTGGGCTTTCTGCACAACTGCCGCAGTCAGTATCGGAAGGTGCCTTCTGAATCATCAGGCTGGTTTCATTTTGAAGCTGGTTAACCGGTTTTTGGTACTTTTACGGTATTCCTTTGAGTTGTTCAAAAGAGGCAGCCAAGCAGAAAGTGCAGCAATAGATCTGGACTTGAGAGATCCAATAGCTTCCCTCTGCAGGCCATGACTTGAGGCAAATTACTTAAGCTCTTTGTGCTTCAGTTTACTCATTTGTAAAGTGAGAATGATGGCAATAAGTGACCTATCCACCTACCCACCCACCCACTCATCTACCCACCCATCCATCCATCTCTCCACCCACCATCCACCCTACCCACCCACTCATCCATCCATCCATCCATCCATCCATCCATCCATCCATCCATTCATCCATCCACCCAACATTCAACAAATACATATTGCACACCTATCCTATGCCAGGCTCCACGCTAGGCAGTTGAGATGCATCTATGATCAAAACATAGATCTCTGACCACGTGGAACTTATTTTCTAATGGGAGAACCAGACAGTAAACAACTGCACACAAAAGTAAAATACATGGAAGGTGAAATGTCAGTCTGGGGGGGTGGGGCACTCAGAGAGTAGAGGGGCAGTTGCAATTCTAGATGAGATGGTCAGGGCGGGCCTGGTTGAGAAGGTGACATCTGAGCAAAGAGCTCAGGACATGAGGTGGTCGGCCAAGAGGGTATCTAGAGAAGAGTGTTCAGGTGGAGGGAACTGCAGGTGCCAGGCCTGTCCCAGGAACAGCCGGGGGCCAGCATGGCTGGAGTATGAGCAAGCACAGGTAGTGATGAGCGCAGAGAGGTGATGGGACCCAGAAGGGCCTTGTAGGCCATTGTCCCGATTTAGCTTCTCCTCTGAGTGACATCAGGGCCAGTGCCGGGTTTAGAGCAGTGGAGGGTGAAGATCGTTATGGGGTTGTGGAGAGAGTTACAAAACTCCACATGATGATTGCCTTTTCTGAACCCTCAGTGAAACTACAATGAGTGCAATTAATTTATAAATCACACTCTTTCCCGTTCTTCGCCCCCCTGAAGGCTGCTCCCTCTCCCGCGCACCACAGCCACACACCTGCCTAGGCCTGGGTCAAGCCTCCAGCCCTGAGGACAGCTGGCCTGGGGACAGTGTGGACGAAAAGGGGCCACATGCTAACCTGACCAGCTCAGGGAAGGCCTGCATGATGGCCTTGCAAACTCAGACCTAAAGTAACCACAAAGGATGGTCTAAAATGAAAGTTTTTTAAAATTAAAAGGCAGTTTATAATGAGTAGGTATGTCCTAGTCCAGTATCTTCCCTATAAAAGATCAACTTTGATCTTGACTGAGCCTATTGTGTTTTTACAATATCAGGGTAACTTGTAACTTCTCTTTTTAGGGACCCCTCAGGACACAACCAAAGCACGAGGGCAGAGATTACAAATTCCCTCACTGTTACTGTTACCATACTAATTGTTGACTGTTAACTATCCTGTCCCCACCTCCGGAAAAGAAGCATGTGCCTATCATTTTACTTTTTATCCGACCCCAGAGGTTCCCTGCCCTCCCCCCTTTGCTTTCTCCCACCTCCCTAATCTATCACCAATGGATTTCATGCAACCCACTTATGTCTCCTCCTTTGATGGTGATTTATAAAAATAGGTGAAAAACCGCCCGTTCTCCCAGAGCATTATCTCACTACATTGAGATTTTGCTTCCTGGCCATTGTCGACAGTTTGGCTCACACTCATAAAAATTCTTTGCAGGTTTGAATGTTTCTTATGTTGACAACAGAAAGAGCAGAAAAGAGAGTTGCTATTCTCTGTCTCTCAGCCTCCTGAAGACCATGGGACCCTGAGCTCAGTTCTCTTTCTAGAGTCATGTGGGGTCAGAAATAAATATATTACATCCCCAGGGAGGAAACACAGTTAATAACAGGAACCCGAGAGAGGAGGAGGGAGGACCGGAGGTGTCGGAAGGAACATGCAGTTGGGGGGTGGGGGGGCTTGTCTAGAAGAGAGGAAGGCTTCGACTTCCCCCAAGGTTGGCCTCTGCACTGCCCAGTGCCCTCCTCCCAGACCACCAAGTGGGTGAGGGCACTCAGGTAAGCAGTCAGGGAGATCATTCAGATGTGAAAGATGTGTCCAGGAGACCACCTGGGTGCGAATTTAACCACAGAGAGCCAAAACCATGTAAATTTATGTCTTGGCAGAAGAGTTGGAGAAATTACTGCACCACCCTGATGCCTAAAGGCAAGACCATCAAAAGGCTCATTCCCCTGCAGACCAGGTTGAGGATAAAAGCTTATCTGTCTTCAAACCCTGCCTCCACCACTTCCCACCTGGGGACCTAGAGTTGTGTCACCTCTGAGCAGTGTCTGCTTTCTTCTTTAAGTGTAGAATAAGGCTGGAGATTAGCAAAGGGCTTAGGATGGATGTGGGAACCATCTAAAGAGGTGCTTGAATGGGCTAGGCCAGTGGTCGGCAAACTCATTAGTCAACAGAGCCAAATATTAACAGTACAACGATTGAAATTTCTTTTGAGAGCCAAATTTTTTAAACTTAAACTATATAGGTAGGTACACTGTTATGAACTTAATTAGGGTACTCCTAAGGCTTAGGAAGAGCCACACTCAAGGGGCCAAAGAGCCACATGTGGCTCGCGAGCCGCAGTTTGCTGGCTACGGGCTAGGCTGTGCCTGGCTCACAGTAAATACTCCCGCAAAGTGAATCACTGCTATTATCCCAGGTTTCCAAGTTACTCTGAAGCCATAAAGGAACCAAGAAGGAGTAGGAATTTATGACACCAAGTCATAAAATTGGAAAGGCACAGATTTGCATAGAGGAGAAAGGACAAACACATGTTTTTGGGAAGAAGGTTGTTTGCAACAGAGAACCTCTTTGTAACTCTGGGGAAGACCTAACATGTTTGAGGAGCCAAGGCTGTGAGTGACACGGTATGGTGTGGACTTGTTTTGTCTGACTTAAGATGCATCAAGTGTCAATGCACTTTAAAAATAAGACACTCTCTCCCTCTGATCTACTTCCTATTGCCTGTCTCTCTCTTTCTCTTTCTCCCTCACCCTCTTTCTACTGCTCTTTCTCCCCAACCCACTCTCTCCCTTTTCCCCTTTCTCCCTTCCTCCCTCCCTCCCTCCTCTCCATCTCTGTCTGTCTCTGTCTCTTTCCATTCTGTCTCTCCCTTCCTTTCTCTCTCCCTCTGTCCTTTGGTTTCTGTCTCTATCCGTGATACAGATGCACATACATAGAAATGCATTACATGCACATATATGCCCACACACATGAACACAAGCCCACTCATATGTGTGCATGTATACATTATGCACACACAGCATCCTCTGCTCTCCAGCCCTTTGGTCCCTCCTGTCTGCGGCATCTCATTTCTCTATCACTGAACCACACTGATTGTGCCTGCATCTGACTTCCCCACTGGACTGTGAGCCCCTTGCATGCAAGCCCGGATCTGTCTATCTGTGGCTCCCAAGTGTCCAGTACAGTGCCTGACACATCAAGGCAGCTCAGAGAGTAAACCAAGTGGGCATTATGCCTCCAGGAGGATTTTTTTTGTTGTTAATCCTCCATTGCTTTTTTTTAGAGAGAATGGAAGAGAGGGAGGGAGAAAGAGAGGGAAATATCCATGTGAGAGAGACACATGGATCGGATGCTTCCCACACGTGCCCCTTCAAGGCCAGATATCGAACCTGCAACCCTTCGGTGCGAAGGCTGACACTCCAACCACCGAACTACACCAGCCAGGGCAGGAGGATTTCCTCTTTAGCAGAGTGGGAAGCGCGCTGTATGCCTCCAGCACGCCCATCATCACAGATTGAGTTCTCCAAGCCCTTGCGGCTCCTGCCAGCTCCACCAGACGGTCTGATTCCTGTCTAAGTCTGCCTTCCCATCTTGGAACAGAAATGACCACACTGACTTTCCTTTCAGAGAGGAAGGGGAATCCTTGAGGCGCCAAGGGCCAGTCGTTGCTCCTGGAGCAAAGGGGATGTCAACTTACCACCATGGTCCTTGTAGCCGGGGTCCCTCTCAACCACTGGGCCCTGCAGCCCATTCCAGGCCCATCCCAAGAGGGCCAATTCTGGGTCTCCTTTCTGCAGCAGCGTCAACGAGATCTTCCTGGCCAGAGCCTCGCCGTCAGGCTCCTGGAGCAGGGCGCAGTGGTACTCCCTGGAGAGAAGCTGCTCCTCCAGCAGGTTGTCCAGGAGGGCCTGCACCTGGCTCCGCTGATGGCTGGAGAGCAGCATCCGGACCTGAGTCAGGATGGTCTGGAAGTGGTTCATGGCAGCGCTCGGAGGAGGGCAGCTGCCCGTGGCCAGAGCCTGGGATTTCTGCTCACCCAGCCTGCAGCATCCAAAACATGAAGTGAAAAACAGGATGAGGGAACCTCTGCAGTTTATTGCAATTTATTCCTGTTTAGGAAGAGTTCCTCATTTGCATTGTAGGCTGGGGTTCCTGGTGAAGGGTTGGACATGGGTTCGTGGGTGGATTCAGACCCCACTGGCATTTGCAGGTACCACCAGTGTGCACGTGCAGAGAAGCCCACAGCTGTGGATTCCATTCGATCTGGTATTTACTGAAATTCCAGCTTGGTATGTACTGAAAGAAAGGGAGCCTGACTCTTCCAGGACCTCTCAGGTGAAAGGCCTTTTCAGATGTTTTATCAGCACAGGAAGGCAACTGGGGCATAAAGGTTAAGCAATTGGGTTTAGAGCCTGAGTTCAAATCCTAGGTCCACTGTTTGCTAATTATGTGACCTTGAACAAGTTATTCAGCCTCCATTCTTCCAGCTTCCATTCTTCCACCTGAAAAGGTAAAGTGATAATAATAGTATTTACCTCATAGAGTTGGATGGAGTGATAATAATAGTACATACATCCAGTGTTTATAGAATACCTATTATCTACAATATGATCAATAGGAGCCATTATTTTAATTCTCATTGCCATTATTATTATTATTATTGATTAATCATGCCAACAATTCTGTGCCATCTTGGGTTTAACCTCACTAAACTTCAGTTTCCTCCTCTGCAAAATCTCCTATGAAAAGTAATCCAATCTCATCTAGTTTTCTTGAGGATTACAAGAGATAATGAATGCATTTAAGGGTCTCAGCATTAGACCTAGTAAGTATGTAATGAACATTAACTATCTATATATATGAAAAGCCAGCAACCACAACATCATAACTACTAGAATGACTGGTTGCTATAACGCCCACTGTGGCCAGTGAACCACCTGGTCAGGGGGTGGGGTCTGCCTGCAAACCTCTCACCATCTCCTCCTCCCAACAGACCCAGCCCCAATCCACCCCGATTGGGGCCTGGCTGACCAGATACCACCCGTGCATGAATTTGTGCACTGGGCCTCTAGTATACTAATATTATCCCCAATTTAGTAATGCACAAAAGAAAGGTTTTGCACAGGAATAGGTCTCTTTCAAAATTTTACTCTAAAAATCCCCAACCTAACTTTTTTTCATAGCTGACTGCTCTCACTGCCCATTCTGAAACATAACCATGACCTGGTTTCCTCTCCTGGCCTCAGCTTTACCATCTCTTAGATGAGACCATTTGCATTCGCTCATTTTTATGAGACAAATAAGGACTGCCATTTCCAGTATGGTTGAGTGGCTCCTACCTGAACAACTCTGCCACAGATAACAACTATAAACTCTGGAGAAAAATATAAAAAATAACTACCTGGAGGTACTGGAGAGTGACCAGAGACGGCAGATACTAGAAGGGAGTCAACTTGTGGAAGATGAGACTATCACTGGTGAATTCTCAGCTCACAAGTTTAGTCTGAGGGAAGGTCACAATCACTGTTGTGCCAGACAAGTAAAACTGTTGAAACATACAAAGTGTTACTGCCCTAAATGACCAGAGGACAGAATTTGGGATAACAATCCCTGCTGGAAAATGGGGGTTGAAATTTGACAAAGGAGAGAGGCACAGAGAAGTTGCTCCAAATTCTATGCATAAACTGCCCAAATATTTAGCTGACCTCCAAATAGCTCAGCTAAGGCTAAAGGAACTGAACTGAGAATTGAGTTGCAACCTACTATGGGGGTGCGGAGTGGATGGGAGTCTTTGCATTTGATGCCAACCAAGTTATGAACCTGCTAAAATAACAAAGAAGTTAACACTGTTCCTATTATAACAGAATCCAGAGTGTTTACAATCTTTCATTCATGATGTGCAGCATCTATTCAAAATGACTTGACTATAAAGAAACAGGAAAAAGAGACCTAGAGTGGAGAGAACACGTTTGGCTTCTGGGGGCCCGTGCTGGGCGAGGTGCACTGTACCTGCGTATCTTGTAAGTCGCCAGCCATTTTCAGTTACTATACCAGAACCTCTTCTCATAGACCTATGAGAAGTGCATCTGCAACTGGATTGATTTCTTAATATATTGGAAGGTTTTTGTTTCCTTAAACTAGTAAGTCATCATACAGAGTTTTATTTTGAGTTTTTCTTTTTGTGCACTGTCCTCATGGCTATACTCTTCAGAGAACTCGTTCCTCTAGGAATCATATTTAATGAAGATATTTCCACATAGGAGTGAGGTAGGTGGGGTATTAAAATGAAAGGGAGGGGGTCGATGCATTTTATTCTGGACTATATTTGAAGTATTAGATGGCTAAGTATTAAAAGCATTCAAATTAAATCCTTAGCAATCAGAACACTTGCTTTATTGGATTTTGCCAACAGCTAATCTGGTCCTCTTTCTGAAACTATTGAGGAAAATAATTAACAATAAAGCTTCCTGTTATAAAGGCAAATAATTAATAATAATAATAAAATAAAGCGCAGAAATTCTGTGAAGCTTAGTCAATTCCATGCAGGATAAATGCAATGCAACTACACCTAGGCACATCAGAGTCAAACTGCTGAAACACAGATCAAAACAACTTGTTACATACAGGAGAGCATTAGAACCCATCAATGCCAGAGACAGTGTAGCTATACAGGAGGTCCTTGGGTTACATCGGAGGTCTGTTCCTACGGCGTGATGTAACGCGATTTTCACCGTAAGTCGGAACCCACCTATATAAGCACCTACGTCACTCACATGGAGCACATACACAGCAGTAATGAAGTGAAACAGTAAAAATAATTTAAAAGAAAGATAACAATTCCTTTACTTGTGATAAATAAATAATAAAAAACACAAAGCGTATATATATATATATATATATATATATATCTACACTAATAAAAGAGAAACATGGTAATTGGCGTACGACCGCTACCCTTTTCATTGGATAATCAGTGAGTATATGCAAATTAACTGTCAGCCAAGATGGCAGCTGAGAACAGGATGCTTGGTTGCCCCAGCGATAGAGAAAACCAAGGTTCCCGCCTGCAGCTGCGGGGCTCTGAGCTCCTGAAGCAACAGCTCCAAAAGATACATGTTTCAAGTAGAAGCTAAAAGATGACGGTTAATCTGCAAACTCAGGCTCCAAGCGGTAGAGCGAAGCCAAACAGCCCTGAAGCCGCAGAGCAGAGAGGCCTCACTGCCCGGGGATCAGCGGAGCAACGAGGCCTCCCGCCCCGATATCAGCGGAGCCGAGAGGCCTCCCCGGCCGGGGAATCAGCGGAGCCGAGAGGCCTCCCGGCCCCTGGATCAGCGGAGCCGAGAGGCCTCCCGCCCCCGATATCAGCGGAGCCGAGAGGCCTCCTGGCCCCTGGATCAGCGGAGCCGAGAGGCCTCCCGGCCCCGGGATCAGCGGAGCCTGATGGAAGCCCTGTGTGTTTATGCACCCTGGGGGTGCAGAGGTCCTGTCCTAGGCAGAGGCCTATGGCGAAATTTTCGACTCTGAGAAGCAGCCTACGGGCTGGAAGGCGGCTCCCCTGACCTCAGTGCTGGAGAAGACCATTAAGCAGAAAACTAAAGAAACTGATTTTACATCATTTCCCAGGTGGAGAACAGTTGGCATGTAAGCCCCTGACCAGTGCCCAGCCTCTCCTCTGTCAGTCTATCTCACTCTTAGGTACCATGTTCTTTGTTCTGTCTTAACTGCAACTCATTTTTAAACTAGATTGCTTTTTAAAGAAGACTAAATAAAGTTTCCCTTAAGTTATTTAGGTGGTGCTGGGGCTGCTGGGGGCCTGATAGAAGACACAAACACACAACAGGTGGCCTGTACCCAGCAGCTCCAAGGCCGGCCACCTTGGTGCTGGGGCTGCTGGGGGTATCAGAGACACAAACCGGCAGGCCTGGCACCCAGCAGACCCGAGGCCTTTGTGGCAGCACTAAGGAGCAGCAAGCCAAGTGGTAGGAAGCAGCAAACAGCTGGGCAGTAACAAGGGAGGGGTCCCGGACTGCAAGAGGGCACATGCTGGGCTCAGGGACCCCCCACCCATCCCCAGTGCACGAATTTCGTGCACCAGGCCTCTAGTATATATATATATATATATATATATATATATATATATATATATATTGAAATGACAGAACTTTTTTTTTATAAACATATGGGAGATGGTGACGTAACCACGAAACGATGTACGTCGAGTCTGATGTAACCCGAGGACTGCCTGTATCTTGGAAGAACTGAGAGGAAAAGCAATTGTCAACCTAGATTTCTAAACCCAGTGAAAATATTCTTTAAAAATGCAGAAAAGATAGATATTTTCAGGTAAAAACAAATAAACAAACCCAAACTAAAAGAATGTGTTGCATCAGACCTGCACTTCAAGCATTGCTAAAGTAGCCCTAGTCGGTTCAGCCCATGGACTGAAGGGTCGAGAGTTCCATTCCCCAGTCAAGGGCATGTACCTTGGTTGCAGGTTTCCAATCAGTGTGTCTCTCTCACATTGATGTGCTTTTCCCTCTCTCTCCCTCTCCCCCCTCCCTTCCACTCTCTCTAAAAATCAATGGAGAAAATATCCTCACTCCTGGGGTGAGGATTTAAATAAAGCTAAAGTAATTTCTTTATGTGGAAGGTAAATAATACCAGTTAGAAACTCAGATCTACAGGGATGGTTGAAGAGCAATAGAAATAGTAATCTCTGGGTACAGATTTAAAAGCTGTTTTTTTCTCTTATTTAAAAACATAAAAAAATAAAGCAAAAGTTATAGCATTGTCTTGTGACTTTTAAATATATGTATATACTAAAGGCCCAGCACATGAAATTCGTGCACGGGTATGGTCCCTAGGCCTGGCCTACGATCAGGGCCATCTTCCCTGGCTGCCCATAGCCAGCCCTGCCCCCAGCATGGGTCACTCTGTGTGTGGGGGGCAACTGGCATGGCGGGGGCCTTGGCCTGGCACTGCCCGCATGCCCTGCCACCCACTCCCAGTTCCCTGTTCACCATCAGGCGATCGGAGCCTGCCGGCTGGGGAAAAGGACCAAGAGGTGGTAAGTGCGCCTCATAGTGACTGGTCCAGTGGTTGTTCTGGTCATTCTGCCGTTAGGGTCAATTTTCATATTACCCTTTTATTATATAGGAATAGAGGCCTGGAGCATGGATGGGGACCAGCTGGCCTGCCCTGATGGGGGCCTCTGGATCCGGGTGGGGGGTCCCTGCTGGGGGTGGGGCAGGCCTGGGCAAGGGGCCACGGAGTTCTGGTCGTTCTGGTCGTGATGGCTTTACAATCCTTGGCTTTTTATATATATAGATAATATATATGATGACTATAGCATAAAGGATGGTTGGACCTATACAGTTGCAAGGCTTCTATATTTTATATCAAGTAGGAGAAATGGAAGATGTATATTATAATCCCTTTTGCAACCACTAAAACATACTGTAAAGGGGTATAGCTAAACAGCAACTAGAAATTAATACAGACTTTTAAATGAAATGGACTCTCAACTCTTGGTTTGAATGAGCAGTCAACAAGATCATGACATTATAAATTTTGTGCATAAAGGCAGAAGGGGAAATTACTCAGCTCTTATTCTCACCTAACAAAATATGTATGCTTTTAAGCAAACAGAGATGTCAATGTAAATATTACTCCCAGGGTAACAAATTATCAATTAAGATCATTGAAATTGCATACGTTATAAGCATTAAAGAGCAAATTCACAGGGCAAATCAATAATTTTTTGCAGGCTGGGATCTTAAGACTCATTTGTACAAATAACACTTTCAAGAATTTGTGAACATGGAAGTCACTGGTGAAATTGGCAAAAGCAATTTTAGGTGATGGATGGAAGCACAGAAAGACAAACCAGAGGAAGAATGACTTCAAGTTGAGAAAGCAAAGGGGGATAATTTTGACAGCTTGTTGTTGGAGGAGGTCAAGAGAACCTGACCACTAGTTGACCCTTGAGCTGGACCTGGACAGTTGAATATTCTTCACCACCTCCCCTGCCCTTGGAATATACGTCCTGCCCACTGTTCCCAGAGCCAGAGCCATTTTCAAGGACACAGCCTTGAGAAAGCAATGCTTTGTTGACCATCTGGATGGTGTGCGTGCCTGAGCCCAGTTAAGACCTCTTTGTAACTTTTAAGATTCTGGCAGGAGGATGTGGAAATCTACTTGTCTTTCAGTCACCCTGTTTACTAAAGATGCTACCTAGCAAAAAAGAAAAAAGAATCCTATATGATAAAAGGCTAATACGCAATTTATCCCCTCGACCAGGAGCTCCACCTAAAGTTCGAGCAGGGGGCGGGGCTAGTCGGCCAACCTCCCACATCCCTTCCCCCTGACAGGTCCGGCCCGATCGCCCCGATCAGGGCGGGCAGGCCAGACCCCACCCGTTCACGAATTCGTGCACTGGGCCTCTAGTAGTTTTGTAATCACAGACGAAGCTTTGCATTTTGACACAGGTCTTCTCTCATGACGGGAGAACCAGATGGGTACGTGTGCCAATGTTCTCAACTTTATCAGCACCACCTTTGCGATGCTGAACAGTGTCTGCTTTACTGCAGCTCCAGGGGAAGAGGAAACTTCCGCCGCTGTCCCCTCTTTCTGAGAGTTCTATTTCCAGCAGTGAGGAGACCATGCAGTTTCTTGGACAAGGCAGTGATGCCCATCAATTAGACCTGAGAGGAAAAGGAGCTTTGAGGAGCTTAAAATGTAGGAGTTAAGAAAGAAGGAACCAAAAGAGAATTTTCACAGACGGAACACCTGGCGTGGAACCCTCAGCCGGGCTGTGGAGGAGTTGGCAGGGGTTGCTGGGAGCGATAAAGAATCTGTGTTCTTTTTGTTTTTGTTTTTTTTTAAGTGAACAATGCACAAAATAATGAATTTATATCTCAATACATTCTCCTGCCACACATATTTTTCATCAAATTGAGATCATATTGAAAACACAGTATTTGTGTTTGATTTCTAAAAATAATATACCATGTCAACAATATACTTGAAAAATATTATTGTTGACAGTATCCCATTGTTTGGAATAGCCCAGTCTATACTTGTTGGTCTTTTAGGTTGCATTCGATCTTTTGATCGTTACAAATTCTGCTGCAGTAAAGAATCTTGTAACCATATCCTTTTACATTTACATAATCTGATATTTCACATTAGCAATAGCTTTACTCTTTTTGTTTAGAAGTTGTTTCAACTAATATAAAACAGAGAACAGACTGATGGTTGCTGGAGGGGAGGAGAGTTGGGAGGCTGGGTGAAAAGGGGGAAGGGATTAAGAAGTACAAATTGGCCCTAGCCGGTTTGGCTCAGTGGACAGAGCATCGGCCTGTGGACTGAAGGGTCCCAGGTTCAATTCCAGTCAAGGGCACATGCCCGGGTTGTGGGCTCAATCCCCAGTGGGGGGCATGCAGGAGGCAGCCAATCAGTGATTCTCTCTCATCCTTGATATTTCTATCCTCTCTCCCTCTCTCTTCCTCTCTGAAATTAATACAAATTTTTTTTAAAGTAGTACACATTGGTAGTTACAAAATAGTCACAAGGATATAAAATACAGCATAGGGTATATAGTGAATAATATTGTAATAACTATGCTTGGTGCCAGGTGGACACTGGAAATATGGGGGAATCACTTTGTAAAGCACATGATTATCTAATCACTATCTGTATACCTGAAACTAATACAAAATAATATTGAATGTAAACTGTAATTGAAAAATAAAATTTAAAAAAAGGAACTTGTGCTCTTCAGGACCTCACCTCCGAGGCACTTGAGAGAGAAAAGCCATCCCCAAGCGTGTAAGGTGGGGATGCTGGACATGAAAGAGCAAACACTGCATGCACCTCGGGGACACGAGTAGCTCTCCCAGCCACGTGACAGCTGCCTTCCTCTTTCCTATCGATCCAGCCACTACCCCGTCATGAGTTTATTCAGGAAAACCTGAATGCCAGCCTCCACTCGCCGCTGACTCACTGTGCCACTGCAGGCAAGGCATTTCCTCTCTCTGGACCACAAAGCCGTCACCCATGAAGCAAATGGGTTAGTTAACACGATCCCCGAGGTTCCTTTCTGTTCTGAGAAGCTGCCGTTTTCAGGGACACGTGTTACCCAGCTGCCGGAGCCATTGGTCTTGGAGCTCCACTCCAGGACATTTCTGCAATTAGTCACGAGTTAGCATTTCCCTCGTGGACAGTACGCTCCCCCCTCCCTGCACGCCCCCCCCCCCCGCCCCCGCCGCATTATTTCATTTCTCAGAGAACTTGTACTATCATCTACCAGATATTTGCTTTAATCTGGCGTATTTATTTAATTTATCAGAGAAGGAAAGGTCATAAACCCATCATATCACTTGCCCAAGACTAGTAGGCAACTAAGACAAACACAAAGTAAAATGTTAACATGAAACTTTTTTTCCTTTTCTCTTGGTCTAGTCTAACTTTAACATCTAACACTTGCTAAAGTGTGGTTAGCAAGTGTTAGATCTTAAAGATAGACCAGCACCAAGCTGAAGCTGTCTGCATCTGCAGATGGCTAAACATTATGCTAAGCGAAATAAGCCAGTCAGAGAAAGACAAGTATCACATGATCTCACGTATATGTGGAGTCAGTCTAATGTACAAAATAGATCCAGAGACATGGAAGCATGCAACAGACAGGAATCTCAGAGGGAATGGCAGGAAGAGATTAGCCAAAGAACTTATATGCATATACTAGTATGCATAACCCATGGAAACAGACAATAATGTGGTGAAGGCCTGGGGGAGGGGGACAGGCGGAAGCTGAGTGGAGGGGGTCAATGGGGAACAGAAGGGGGACATCTGTAATAATTTGAACAATAAAGATAACTTTAAAAAACAAATAAAAGCTACCAGTATGGATGTAGAAAAATGGGAACTCTCCTACTCTCTTGGAGACCAGATAGAATCGTGCAATCACCTAGTGTAACAATTTGGCAATACTCAGAAGATGGGAAAAGTATACTATAGTATATCTAGCATTTCCACTCCTCAGCATGCACTCCAGGAAAATTCGTACACGTATGCACATGACACATGAAGCATCATTATTTGTGGGCACTCAGATCTTTCAAGAAGTATATACTTGAAACCTATATGATCCTATTAAGCAATGCCACCCTATTAAATTTAATAAAAACATGTTTTAAAGCCTGTTGCTTAAGTGACTGGAAAGTCCTTAAAAACAACAACACAAGAATAGATATAAATTTTTTTTGGTAAATATTCTGGAGTGTGTGTGGCTTTAATGAATTAAATGGAATTTAATTGAATTGAAGGAATTTAATGGTTGTTAAAATGAAGTTAGTCAAGTCAATTACACATTGGAATATAACCCAAATTTTAAAGGTTCAATGGTTGTCTTTACATTTTTTTTCTCCCTTTGTTTCATAATAGTATGGTGTTACCACCATAATATAAACGTAAATCCATAAGCTGTTTAATCCATGAGAGTGTCGTATTTCTAGGAAGAGACCAGTAAAACAGGTTACTAAGGGCTCTGAATTCAGCTACAGGCATTCTCCTCCTGAGCTCACCGGCTAGTACACTCTCCACACCTTCGGTGGCATTGGTCCATTCATGATTGCCCACCTGCAATTCCTTCCAGAATCATCATAAGTTATGTATCATTAGGGCTATCGGCCTGCACTTCCATGAAAAACGGATGATTTGAAGGAAAAGGGCTGTGCATCTTTTGTGCATTGAAGGATTGTGTCTAAAAGTGGTTTCTGTTGGACAATCCAACAGTAGCAAAGTGACCAAGTTAAACCTGTCTCGTGGATGGCAGCTATCTGGAGCAGAGCGAGATGTTGGCAGGTGTGAGTGCCATTCCCAATTCTGTTTACATTCTCTGTTTCTTAAAATTGTTCGATTTTTGTTATAAAGTTGGATGGTTTTTATGGTAAAAGCAAATGCTTCTATATTGCACATAAGCTTAAGAATGGCTATCTCCGAAGAGACAACCAAGATGGCGGCATAGGTAAACACCTGAACTTGTTGCCGCACACAACCACATTAAAACTACAACTAAAAGACAAAACGACTATCATCCAGAACCACAGGAAGGCTGGCTGAGTGGAAATTCTACAACTAGAAGGAAAGAGAAAAGCACACTGAGTCTGGTAGGAGGTGCAGAGGTGTGGAAGTGTGGAAGTACAGAGGTGAGGGCGAAGGAGGCTGGCAGCTGGGTACGCTGTTGTCTTTTTCAACCGGGAGGGAGATACAAGCTCCTGACTGCTCAGAACTCTAGTTCCGGCCTAGAATTTGGGGACCCAGACTAATATGGAGAGAAACTGGACTGTCTGGCATTGGGCCGGAACGTGAGGGCGGCTTTCTCGCAGAGGTGCTTGCAGCGTTCATTGTTCCTACACAGGGCCGTGGGACACAGACCCCGGGACCGCTCTGAGGCAGAGCAGACTGGTAGCCATTGAGGTTTGCTCCACCCTGGTGATTACCTGAGACCCCGCCCCACCCAATTTACAACCCCACCCAAGCTGTGCACAGAGGGCTTTTGCATACGAATGACCTGGCCTTTCTCCGCCTAAAAACCTGTCAAACTGTAGCTGGGTCAGAGAACCCCAGAGCTTCCAAAAGAAGGCATAAGGCTCATCAGCAGCCTGCATTACTTTACAGCTACGCCTCATCTGGGCACCTCTAAATCCCAAACAAAGAGAAGGAATCTGCAGATCTCTCTGTAGCTCCTGTTGGGTGGCCTCAGCCAGTGGCTGACTTTGCACCTCCTTGGAGATCCAAGAGCCAGTCTACCCAGTGGTCAGAGTGAGACCATCCAGATTACAACTCTTCACATCCATAAGAGACACACTCAGGGGGAAGACTCAGTGAGCACCAAAGCCCCACTGAAGCAAGTCTGGCTCCATAAGGGTGTCTCCAGCACAAAAGTGCTCCCATTGTAGATACAACTGGTCCTCACAGCCAATTGGTCTGGAGATCAATTCCTCCCAGTGATACCTACAATAATCAAGGCTTAACTACAACAAGACTGTGCACACAGCCCACAAAGGGGTGCACCAAGAGTGTCCACCTCAGGTAATTTGGGAGGCTGAGCCACTGGGCCCTATAGGACACCTAGCACACAAAGACACTCTATCAACACAGGAAGCAGCCAAAATGCAGAGACAAAGAAACAGGTCACAAATGAAAGAAACGGAGGAAAGCAAACTATTGGATATAGAGTTCAAAACCACGGTTATAAGGTTACTCAAGAATCTTCTAGAAACCTCCAAGAAATATAGTGAGACCCTCAAGGATATGAAAAAGGACCAATTAGAAATTAAGCATACACTGACTGAAATCAAGAATAATATACAGAGATCCAACAGCAGACAAGAGGATCCCAAGAATCAAGTCAAAGATTTGAAATACAAAGAAGCAAAAAACACCCAACCGGAAAAGCACAAGAAAAAAAGAATACAAAAATATGAAGATAGTGCAAGGAGCCTCTGGGACAACTTCAAGTGTACCAACATCCGAATTATGGGGGTGCCAGAAGAAGAGAGAGAGCAAGATATTGAAAACCTATTTGAAGAAATAATGACAGAAAACTTCCCCTATCTGGTGAAAGAAATAGACTTATAAGTCCAGGAAGCACAGAGAACCCCAAACAAAAGGAATCCAAAGAGGACCACACCAAGACACATCATAATTAAAATGCCCAGGGCAAAAGACAAAGCGAGAATCTTAAAAGCAGCAAGAGAAACACAGTTAGTTACCTACAAGGGAGTACCCATACGACTGTCAGCTGATTTCTCAACAGAAACTATGCAGGCCAGAAGGGAGTGGCAAGAAATATTCCAAGTGATGAATAGCAAGAACCTACAACCAAGATTACTCTACCCAGCAAAGCTATCATTTAGAATTGAAGGTCAGATAAATAGCTTCACAGATAAGAAAAAGCTAAAGGAGTTCATTACCACCAAACCAGTATTATATGAAATGCTGAAAGGTATCCTTTAAGAAGAGGAAGAAGAAGGAAAAGGTAAAGATACAAATTATGAACAACAAAGTGACAACAAATACATATCAACAAGTGAATCTAAAAATCAAGTGAATAAAAAATCTGACGAACAGAATAAACTGGTGAATAGAATAGAATTGGGAGCATAGAAAAGGGGTAGACTGACAATTCTCTGGGGGAAGGGAGCCTGAGGGGTGCGGGAAGAGACTAGACAAAAATCATACACCTATGGATGAGCATGGGGTGGAGGGGTAAGGGCAGGGGGTAGGGTGGGAACTGAGTGGAGGGGAGCTATGAGGAGGTAAAGAGAAACAACTGTAATAATCTGAACAATAAAGATTTATTTTAAAAAAAGAATGGCTGTCCCCAAGAGGAAGGCATTATATTTATGAACAGTGATAAACACACTGTGCATATCTATAATTTCATCGTTCAATAGCTGTGACTTGATTAGCTCCCTCTTAGAGGATGTGTAGAGTCAGTTAGGCCCTTGTGATGTTTTATATGGCTGGTGACTTTGGCAGCATGAAAATGCTATGTAAACCAAGGTTTTAAGGAATCAGAGATTGAATTTTATTATTGAAAGTTGAAGCATAACATATATAAACAAAAACTAATAAAAGAATATAGGCATTTTGTTGACTATTAAAAAATCACCTCAAGACCCTAGAAACAATTTACATATCCTTCTAAAGTAGAAAGGGTAACACATTGCTATATATTCCTATGATGGGGTCCTACACAATGGTAAAACACATAAAGTAGAGCTACATATAATAACATGCCGAGCTCAAAAACGTAATGAGCAGAAAACCAACTGTATTCTGCAAAGAATTATCTAGGGATAGGATTCATAACAGGGGAGGATGTGTATGAAAATTACCAACTGTCATTTCAGGAGACAGCAAAGGGGGTGTGGAGGTGGGAGGGATAAAGGGAATAGCATCAGGGAAAAATTCATAGGGGACTTCAATAAAACTTTAATGTTTTATTTCATTAACAGAGTTGTGATTGCAGAGCTCTTCATATTCTTATTCCTTATTAATTTGTGGATATCTAAGATATCCTATTAGGCTGAATCGTATGAAATTGCTAATATTTGTCTGTTTTGATTTACAAAAATCACGATTTCATATGGTGTGACCCAATATAATGATAATGGCGATGATGATAAAGAATTGAAAGGGAACCCTTGTTCTTCCCATGTGGTCCATTGTTACTTAAAGCCTATAGGTAAGCCGTTCCTCTCCAGTTCTCTAGGTGCCAGCAGGGTGATGCAGGAGCCACACTCTGACAACACTGATTTAGTGAATGTTGTCATGACTCTGTCACAAATCAAGACCTGCGGTCTGGCCTTGGGGATGAGAAATTTGTGGTCTGAGACTAGAAGCAGGGGAAAGAGAGGGTGCTGAGGGCTTTGCAGAGAGGAGTCAGTACAACTGGGTCACATGTAAAATGCTCATGTTCAGGCCCTTAGATCAAGGTCAGGGGTCAGGTAGTTCTCAAGATCACCTACCTGCTGAGAGGGAGGCAACTACTTTCTCTGTATCTTCCACCCCTCCTATTTGGAGACCAATGATGATGTATTAAAATATTGCAATACCCTTTCTTTTTTTTTCTTTTTTATTGACTTCAGAGAGAAAGGGATAGGGAGAGAGAGATAGAAACAACAATGATGAGAGAATCATTCATCAGCTGCCTCCTGCACACCCCTACTGGGGGTTGAACCTGCAACCTGGGCATGTGCCCTTGACCAGAATTGAACCCGGGACCCTTCAGTCTGTAGGCTGACACTCTATCCACTGAGCCAAACCAGCTAAGGCGCAATACCATTTCTTGAGTGAGAGTAGTTGGGAGCTAAACACTTCCTGTACATTAGTGGCTCTCAACCTTCCTAATGCTGTGACCCTTTAATACAGTTCCTCATGTTGTGATGACCCCCAACCATAAAATTATTTTCATTGCTACTTCAGAACTGTAATTTTGCTACTGCTATGAATCGTAATGTAAATATCTGATATGCAGGGTGTATTTTCATTGTTACAAATTGAACATAATTAAAGCATATGTAATTATATATGTGTTTTCCGATGGTCTTAGGAGACCCCTGTGAAAGGGTCGTTCGACCCCCAAAGGGGTCGCAACCCACAGGTTGAGAACCACTGCTGTACATGGTCTCCTCATCATCAATGGCACCACAAGGTAGGCATTAATTATCTCAGAGAACAGATGAGGCCCAAAGATGTGATGCTGCAGAACATGAGCAGGAACCTGGGGCGAATGTCGGGCTGTGGGTTTGCAAAAGGAGAAGAGGTTCTGGCCGCTTCCTTCTGAGAGGCCAGGGGGGACCAACTTCCTGGGCCCATGAGGCCTCATGAGCATGCGAGGGCTGGTCCCTGTGGCTGCCATGTGTCTGCCCACAGATCAACACAAATGGGCTTCTGTGTCTCAGCTTGAGTCTCCTTGATCACCACAGGATGCTGACTGCTACCTTTGCTTCTTGGGTTTTCCCCCAAGGCACGTGGAGTCCATTCCTGGCTTGTGACTACAGAGGTAGTGGGGAGAGTTGATGGGGACTGGCATATAGTCCACAGGGTTAGGACACAACTTGCTGTGGCTTATGTGAGCCGGAAGTAGGAGTCAGGAGACGTGGGCCAAGTAGGGTACTAGAGTCAGCTTCACCATCCACCTCCACCAATGGCATCATCACCACCACCATCTCCCCCTCCATCATTACTACCCTCATCTTACCAACCACTTCCATTATCACCACCATCGTCTCCTCCTCTACCACTTCCATCATTTCCACCATTACTTCCATGGTCACCATCACCTCTAACACCTTCATCATCATCATTCCTACCATCTCTATCATTTCTACCTTTCCCATCACTACTTTCACCACTTCTCGCATCTCCACTATTATCACTACCACC
Source organism: Myotis yumanensis (assembly GCF_028538775.1). Classification (NCBI taxonomy): domain Eukaryota; kingdom Metazoa; phylum Chordata; class Mammalia; order Chiroptera; family Vespertilionidae; genus Myotis; species Myotis yumanensis. The sequence continues at coordinate 93,459,230 of NW_027223755.1, forward strand.
TTCACAATCACCATCATCTCCACCAGCTCCACACATCCATCATGATAAGCACTGTTCCCACCACAACATTATGACTACTTCTGGCACTATGCATTATCTACTGCAATGAACAAATCTCTACACCAGCCTATAATGTGGATCTTCTTATTATTATGAAGATACAATGAAGACTGAAGAAGATTCAAAACAAGGTCTATGTTATTTCTCTTGCTATACTTAATAAGGAGGTGTTATGGTCACATATTGACTTCAACTTTGACCCAATATAGAGATGCCATCTGTTTCTCCCAGTGGGTCAATTCTGGAGATGTAGAGAGGATCAAACAGTTCTCTACAAGAGAGTTAACACTTAGCAAAGGAGTTTGTGTATCACAGGAATATGAGACTCAGGGCCATCAAGTGTCCTGCTCAAGGTCACATAGCCAGTAACTGCCAGGATTTAGTCAGAGAGTGTCTCCTGTCAGAACCTACAGGACCACCAGCTTATTGTGGCCTTAGTCACAAAACTGGGGTGATACAACTCCTTTGCAAAGGCTGTGACAGCCGTGGAGATGTGCCACTCAACTGTCTTCAAGAGAGAACTTGCCACAGGGTGTGCAGTCCACAGGGTGTGCAGTCAGCGGACAGCTTCTAGCTGTGGATACCTCCAGGCTCTGCCTCAGCTTATAAGTTCATGCCAGGTGCTTCCCAGGCAGTCCCTGGGCAATGGCTGAGCCTGGCAGTGACATAAGGACTCACCACTTCCGGGCACTGCGTGACTCTTCCATGGATCATCTATATGCCCAAGCTCCCTGCTGACCTGGCTGAACCTTCTCAGAGCTGAACCACAGTCTGAGGCTCTTCCTACAGAGCCCTCCTGTTTTCCTCTTTTTTTCCCCAGTGCTAATATCTTTCTGCTTATTTCTGTTCTCTCCTCCCTCTATCTTTTGGAGGCATTACCCCTATAAACATCTTGTACCCCAACGCTGCCTTGGTATCTGCTTTCTAGAGGACCTCAAATGACACAAATATATGTTTGTATCATCATAACACAGGGAATTGTTTTCTTTCCTAGCCTTGAGGTTTGACTTTATTTTATTTTTTTAAAATATATTTTATTGATTTTTTTATAGAGAGGAAGGGAGAGAGATAGAGAGTTAGAAACATCGATGAGAGAGAAACATCGATCAGCTGCCTCCTGCACATCTCCTACCGGGGATGTGCCCGAAACCCAGGTACATGCCCTTGACCGGAATCGAACCTGGGACCTTTCAGTCCATAGGCCGACGCTCTATCCACTGAGCCAAACCGGTTTCGGCGAGGTTTGACTTTAGATACACATACTCTTTAGCCCTATGGAATGAGTGTATACTAATATAACTGTTTCCTATAGCAACTAAATAACTGTTATAAATCAACTGCAGTGTCATAACACTGCACAGGGATATGAATCCCTGCTCTACAGTGAACGAGTTTGAGCACATCCTTCTAGTTCTCTGTGCTTTAATACCTTAATCTCCTCATCTGAAATGGAGTTAATCATCCTAACATTGCAGGGCTGTTTTGAGGTCTAAACTGTTTAAGTCATCATAAAACACGTACACCCAGCCTGACACATCCACAAATTCATATATCTATTGAGTGCCTCACCCAAGTGTAGCACTACATATTAGGCACGGGGACACAGCAGTGAACAACAAGGACAAAAATTCCTCGTGGAACTTATGATCTTATTCGTGAAATCTAAATCTAAAATATCTTGAAGATAGCTTGACTGCTATAAAAACTAAGTAAGACAAGCCTCTCCTTTGAGAAGAGAAAAATGTGAGACTGGAACTATAAGTATCTCTTTAAGAGGGAAATCAACTTTAGTTAAAGGAAAACTAGGAAGCAGTCACTTGGAGCTTTTGACACCCAGTTCTGGGCAGTAAATTAACTCTGCCCTGAGGACACAGATTGAATAATGAATGCAGGTTAGTTGGACTTCGTAAGTTAAATTCAAAGGTCAGTGAATTTTGTTCCTTCTTATGAAGTCCCATCACCATAAGGTCCAAAGAGATAAATATTCTTTGATTGTATATACTGTCTGTTTTTAATTCTCCTAGTTACCATTTTATTATTAATTTTTAACTTAATAGTATTGTGGTCAGAGAAAAAAGTCTGTATGGTATTTGTTAAGGCCAGTTTTACTATCCAGCTTAAGGTCAATTTGTGCAAACATTCTATGTATACTTGAAAAGAATGTGTATTCATCCAACTTTATTTTATTTTATTTTTAAATATATTTTATTGATTTTTTACAGAGAGGAAGGGAGAGGGATAGAGAGTTAGAAACATTGATGAGAGAGAACCATCAATCAGCTGCCTCCTGCACACCCCCTACTGGGGATGTGCCCGCAACCAAGGTACATGCCCTTGACCGGAATTGAACCTGGGACCCTTCAGTCCTCAGGCCGACGCTCTATCCAGTGAGCCAAACCAGCCGGGGCTTCATCCAACTTTAGAAAGTAATTTTCTATATATGCCCCTTAGATTGAGTCAGTTAATTATGATGTTTATACCTTATTTATCTGCACTGGACTCTTTGCCTAGTCTAGTGGTCGGCAAACTCATTAGTCAACAGAGCCAAATATCATCAGTACAACGATTGAAATTTCTTTTGAGAGCCAAATTTTTTAAACTTAAACTATATAGGTAGGTACATTCAACTTTAAATTCACGGTTTTCATCTTCTGTTTTTCTTTGCTTCTTCTTTGTAGCCATCTCAAACAGGGCACCTAAAAAATGTTTCCTTTTATAATAATAAAACCACCAACACAAAAGAATTACAATTCTTAAATTGATGACAAAAATACCTGTAGGATTTGCAGCTGGTTGGAAAAATACAGGTAACTTTATGCTTCGAGTAGGTACTTTTGTCACCTGCGCGTGATTTGCGGAGGCAACTAGCACTAACCACTGCACATGAGACTGCTGACGGACGGGCTCACTCAACTCGTGCATGAATCGCACCCGCCTCCCCCGCACTGCGTTTCCCTAGCCCGCCTGCACCGCGTCTCCGGTCGCCCAACCGACTGACACCCCCCACTTCTTCTAATGCCACTTCTTCAAAATAGACTCGCCCAGGCCGAAAACCGACTTCTGCACATGGGCCACGAAGTTTCAATTGCACTGTACATGCATGCCCGCACATGGTATTTTGTGGAAGAGCCACAGTCAAGAGGCCAAAGAGCCACACGTGGCTCTCGAGCCGCGGTTTGCTGACCACTAGCCTAGTCTATCTATCAATTAATAAAAAACAAATCTTAAAATTTCCCAAAATGATGGTGGAGTTGTCACTTTTTCCTTGTAGCTCTATCAATTTTTACTTTATATTTTTTGAGGCTGTGTTAATAGGTGCATTGAAGTTTAAGATAGTTAAATCTTCTTGTTGAATTGAACTTTTTATCATTGTGCAATGATTCTCTTGACCTCTGATAATACTTTCACTTTAAAGTTTATTTGCATCATCTCTAACAATAAAAGCATAATATGCTAATTAGACTGGACATCCTTCCTTCAAGACAAAGTTGCAGCGGGTGGGGGCCAAGGCAGAGGTGGCAGAGGCCCCTGGCCTCGGGGGCTTCAGTGGCGGCAGTGGGCAGGGGCCAGGGCCAAGGCCGTTGCACGAATTTCGTGAGTCAGGCCTCTAGTACTAATATAATGATACTAGCTTCAATTATGTTTACCTGGCATATCTTTTCCCCATCATTTGACTTTTAATTTCTCTAGTGTCTTTAAGTTTTAAATAGAACTCTTGTACAAAAAAAATCTAGTCTAAAAGTCATTGTCTTTTAAATGAAGTTTTAGATCCATTTACATTTATTGTAATTATAGATCTATCTTTACATATTAATAAACCATGTGCTTTCTATTTGTCCCTCTATTTTTGTTTCTTTTTCCTTCCCTCTTTCCCCCCCTTCTTTTGCATTGAGTTTTTTTCTTTTTTCTATTTCTCATTCTACACTTTGGATTAATTTTGGAAGTGATACACACTATGCCCATTCTTTTAGTGGTCTCTCTAGCTATTTTAACCTGAATATTTAACAAAATCTAAATCTAATCAATCGTTTTCCTTGTTTTTTAAGCAATATAAGAACCTTAAAATACTTTAACATCAATTACTTCCTCCAAAGGCAAATGATACTATAATCAAGTTTTTAGTTCTCTTTTTTATTTTTTCTACTGTGCAACCTGCTTCAGTGCCTGCAGCCTATGGGCAGAGGCCGGGCAATGACTCAAGGCCGCAAAGTTTTTAGTTCTATTTCCAAATTAAACATTATATTTTTTCTATAGTAAATTTTTGTTTCAATAGAATAAACATAGTAATTTATGTTTACTTACGTATTTACCAGTATCTGTTCACCATTCCTGTTTGAATCTTAGGCCTTCTGGTTTAGATTTTCATTCTTTCTCAAATATCTTCTAGAATCTTCTTTAATGAGGATCTTTTGTTGGTAAACTGTGTTTTTGCCTGAAACATTCTTCCTTTAGATCCTTTTCTTAAAAAATAATTTATTGGTTACAAACTTTTGAATTGATGGTTATTTTCTCTTAGTACTGTATTTTTCCTCCCCTTTTTCCTGACCTCCATTTTGCTATTGAGTAAAAGGTTGTCAGACTAATTGCTATTCTTGGAAAATTCGTTCTTTATTTCTGTCTTTTTTTTTTTTGAGATTTTCTCTTATTCTTTCTTTCTCTGTAGTTTCCTTATTTGTTTGTTTGTTTGTTTAATCAATTATGCTTAGGATTCAGTGGGATACCAATAAGCATGACCTGGTATCTTTCAGCAGTTTTGGAGATTTCTCAGTCATATATCTTTGAATATTATCCTCTTCCCATTTTCTCCATTATTTACTTCTGAAACTCCAATTTGTTTTATATTATACCTATCACAATACTCTCCATGTCTTTTCACATATCTTTCACAACCTTCTTCTTAAGAATAAGTGAATCAGAAAATATGATGATTCAGTGTTTAACCTGTCTACTAAGTTTTAATTTTTAGTTATTATATTTTTTACATATATTTTATTGATTTTTTACTGAGAGGAAGGGGAGAGGGACAGAGAGCTAGAAACATCGATGAGAGAGAAACATCAATCAGCTGCCTCCTGCACACCCCCTACTGGGAATGTGCCCACAACCAAAGTACATGCCCTTGACCGGAATCAAACCTGGGACCCTTCAGTCCGCATTCCGACGCTCTATCCACTGAGCCAAACCGGTTAGGGCTAGTTATTATATTTTTAAGTATTTCTAGTTCTTTTTGTACTTTGAAAAAGTTGTTCTTTTTTTGTTGCTTTTCCATTTGTTTGTTTGTTTTGTTTTAGAGAGAGTGGAAGGGAGAGGCAGAGACACAGAGAGAAACATCAATGGGAAAGAGACACATCAATTGATTGCCTCCTACACCCTCCCCCACCAGGGCCAGGGATCGAGCCTGCAGCAGAGTTATGTGCCCTTGACTGGAATTGAACCCTGGACCCTTCAGTCTGTGGGTCAACACTGTTTCCCCTGGGCCAAACCAGCCAGGACCAGTCGTTCTTCATAGCGACCTGGGAGCTGGTCCCTGGCATTCGGAGGCTCCTCATCACCTCCCTGTGTTTGGACTGTGGGCTCTGCTTGCCTTGCCTGCTCCCAGAACTGCTCCAAGGCCACAGCCTTGAGATGGAAATGTGGTGAGGAGACGATCTGGACCGGGTATGTAACTCCTGGGAACGTGACTGAACCCAGTTAGGGCCTCTAGATAAACTTTTGAGGTTTTTTGTGAGTGCAGAAAATGATTCACCTGGCTGCCGCCCAGGACAAGCTTCCTATGTACGTTCCCTCACTTATGAAACCTGCCACCTACCAATCTGGAGTGGTGGTCTGCCTTTTTCTTTGGTCTCTTCTTGTCTTCCGTGTATGGGGGCCAGTTTCAGATTATATCCAGGAAGCTCCTGAAGAGGCTGCAACCCAGCAGTTGGCAAGGACACCAAAAAACTAGGCCTTGGGAAAGAGGCCTCCACGGGGGAAATCCCGAGTTGGCCATGACCTCTAGTTAGGGAGGAGTGGCCTGTATTCCAGATGCTTGAGGATTGCTGTGTGAGCACAGGGACACCCTGGGAATGCCGGCTGCTTTAAAGCAACTGATGGAAGAACTGCGTCTAGCACCTTGCGGCGGAGAAGGGAAACACATGGCTGCCCAGTGTGCTGGCCTCCGCTGTGGGCAGTTGGGCTGGTCAACAACGCCCAGCGAGAGGCTGAAGCTCCGCTTAGAAAGCTGGAAAATCAGCTGAGAGTAGAGAAGGACCTGTGTGTCCACTGCTCTCCCAGCTTTAGGGCAGGCAGACAAGGTGGGAGCGCAGGATAGTAAGTAGAAAACCTTAGTTGCCATTTTGCAAAGCTAAGAGGGCGTAAGCTGCTGCAGAATAAGACTGAGTGCTTATGCCAAAGCCTGATTGGGACGCTGAGAGATGGAATCCCAGGAAACTGAGGAAATCGAAGAGGAGAATGCAATGGTGATTGACAATGATATGGATAGAGTGTCCCTTGCCATCCAACCCCTAATACAAAGGAAAATGTTAAATAGCAATTACCCTAGATTCTGATTATAGAGACGTATACCCCAAAACTCCTAGGAGAAGACGTGCATTCTTTCTGTCTCTTAAAGTTGTAAATTTTATCATGTCTTTGAAACACAAACATGCAGGAGCTGACCAAAACATTGCCCACGGAGACCGAAGGGAAAAGAAGAGGGCTTTTAAAGATAGCTCTCTCCTGGCCGGTGCGGCTCAGTGGTTGAATGTCAACCTATGGTTTGATTCCCAGTCAGGGTACATGCGCGGGTTGCGGGCTCAGTCCCCAATGGGGGGAGCTTGCAGGAGGCAGCCAATAAATGATTCTCTCTCATCATTGATGTTTCTATCTCTTTCTCCCTCTTCCTCTCTGAAATCAATAAGATTATTTTTTAAAAAATACAGTTCTCATGCCAAATTTGATTTGTAAGAAAGAGGTAAGTATTTTCACAAAACTACCAGAAAATAATATGGAGGAAAGATAATGTCTGTATATGGAAAGTAGGATGTATGTTTTTGGTAAAAGAATATGAAAAAGAGGGATGCATGTTTGTTGAGGGAAGAGAAAGTTTTTTATGGATAAGGAAATAGAAAGGATGGGGTTTGGGCAGGAGGTTTTCTGAAAAGAAAAAAAAGTAATTTTGTATTAAGGTAAAATGAATGTTTCAAAATAAGAAAGGGCAAGAACAAAAGCTGAAAGGTATGTGAAAGTGGCAGAAGGCTGGTGGAAATTGCAGAGGGTTCCGAATGCAGGAATCTTGAGGAGGAACTGAACGTGTGGTCCGGCCCACAAAGAGTGGAATGGATGACTAAGTCAAGCGCGTCATTTGGTGTGTCTTGAACTCTCACCTGATCTTAAACCGTGGCCATTTTTAAGTCTTTTGTCATTTGCAGACAATTATTGCTTTCTTCTGATGCTTTCCCAAAAGCGTTCCTGCTGAGGTGCCTCATCTTCATGGTGATTCACGAAAAGGTTCGGACAAGTACAGGTTTCTGATAACTAAGATGAATTTGCCATCATGTGGGAAGGACAGCAATGATCCTTTCACCTGCTTCCCCAACGTGGCTGCACAGCCCCACCGTACGCCATGGGACGGCGGCCCGAGCCCTGTCCCTGTTCTCCTTCCCCACGTCAGGATATGGGCCCGTTACACTGATGACGGAATGTTAACATGTGACCATCTGACTGTGCCGGACACTCTGCAGGCTTTGCTGGGAGATCTCCCAGGGAGGCGGTGGGCAGTGGACCCACAGAAAAACCACCAGAAGATGTGGGAGTCGTTTTGGTTGGGGAAGACCCGTGTTGTCCCAGAAGCTGTGATTGATAAGATGCAAGCCTCTCCAACCCCTGGGAGTGTAAAGGAGAGGCGAGGCTTTGTAGGGACCTGGGGGCATGGAGGACTTTTATTCCTCACCTGGCACAGTGCCTCCATCCCTTAGGCTGCCTGGTAGGGAAAGGGCACCTGAGGGACTGGGGTTAGAGCAGCAGCCTCTCTGGGAAGGCAAAGTGCCAGTGAAGCCATGGCAAGCTCTGGGCCTCTCCGGAGCAGGACCACCATCCGAGTTAGACGTGACTGTGACTGCGGAAGGCCTGGGTCGGGCACTGTGGCTGAGACAGGGGAGGGGAGAGTGCCCCTAGGGCTTTGGTCCCAGTCCCAGAAGGGGGCAGAAATCCAATATCCTCCCTAATGCAACCACACGGCACTCCCGCAGGTGCTGCCTCTCAGGAAGGGACAGCCGGCCACAGCCGGGGGGCTGCACTCAGAGCGGTCCACTTGGTGGCTGTTAGGATGCCCTCCCCCTGGCCTCTCCTTTCCGGATGTGTTTTCTGAAACATATTGTTATAAATTTTTTCCCATAGCGTGAAGCAAACGGCCTGCACGTGCCGAAGATAAGATACACTCCCCAACCGACTCGGGTGTTCGCCTCTGCCTGGGCTGTGTGCCCACCAGATACCCTGCTATCTTCCAAGGAGGCCCTGTTGTTCAGGCTGCGCTCCCAGTTGCTGGTGCCACCCTGACCCAGCCCCCTATGAGAGAGGATAAACACTCCCTCGATGCCGATATCCACACACTGGGCTCAGCTCGCTGTAATGTGATACAATTTCTTAAACTTTTACAATGTCTCTTGGCCTGGCTCCCGTTGGCACGGACCTAACAGTGACCACCCATGAGTCCTGGCTGCTAGCCCTCTGCTGGGACAGTTGGGCTATTTTAAAGAGATTAAGTCTATGGCTTGGACAACGGGTTGCTGAGGGATGGGTGATTGAGGAGTGGGCCCTGGTGGGGTCGGGATGTGTGGAGGGACACGGGTTCACCTGCAGGAGCCTGAGGTGGTCCTCACTGCCTTCCACATCCCAGCCAACAGAGCATTGCCACCCCCGGCCATCAAGAAGCTGATGCCCGAGTTTGGGCATGAGCCCTAGCAACTGACAGAGCAGATAGGACGCATAGACACAGTGGCCACCGTGGTGCCCAGGTGGGATGGCATATTGCCACGGGTCCTGGGCTGCCCTTGAAATACAGCGACATGGCTAACGCAGTACCAGCACGTCATGTGGATTTTAACCAACATCCAAGACAATGGCCAAAGGAGTCTGAGGCTCTCCATGGGTGTTGCCAACACGTGAGGGATGGCAAATTGATTATATTGGCCCTCCCTCTGCGAGTGAGGGTTCTAAATAAGCCTTGGTTGGTGTGGACACCAGGCCTGGTTTAACCAAGCTTTCCTGTCACCGTGCAAACCAGACCGCCTCTAGGGGATTAGAGACACTGAGCACCACATATGGATACCCTCGCTGAATAGGGAGTGATTAAGAGTCACATTTCAAAGGTCATGATATGCAAGACCGAGCAAAAGAGCATGACATTGAATGGAGTTTCCGTCTCCCCCTACAACTTGCAAGTGGCAGGCTTGGTAAAAAGTTAAAAGGGAATATTAAAGCAGTAGATTAATTTACTAACAAGTAAAAGTGCCTTGGCCGGGTAGACTAATGTACTGTCCCAGGCTTTAATACATTTGAATGATCAACGAGTAAGCCTCTTGCCCCATATGTCAGACTGGGGACCCCTGCTGAGGCACCCAGTCCTGTAAAGGAATGGAAGTTTCAGGAAGCAGCCATTTCCCCAACCCCCACCATGGGCCAACATGCTGTGCTGCTGAGCACACGGAGCCCATCTCACCGGGGGCATTTACAATGGGACGCCCCACCAGGATGACAGGATGAGTGAACTCCTTCGCTCCCCTGGGTGAGGAGAAACTGCTCCGTTTGCACTGGGATCCCGCTGTCCTGCTGCAAGCTGGACCTGCTGAAATGCACTGTGCCTGGAATGGAACAAGAACCACTGAAAGAGGGGAGAAGATGGGGTTCAGGTCTGGCCTATGCCACCCCCAGTCCATCTCCTCACACCCGACGGTGCTGCCTCAGCCGGCCACCAGGTATGGATGCACATCCAGGTCAAGTTCCCTTTCCCCCAGGCCAGCTGGGCACATTGTTTCCCACGGGCACAGTCGTTTGGCTACCATCTTTGTTCCCTCCATTGTCCTGGAGGGCGCTGTAGCATTCACAGAAACCCTAAATTCACCCAGCAAGCCTGGAATGGTCGCCAACAAAGCCTGTCCTTACTGATCACTGAAATGTCTCTAATGACAAAAGCTGCCCTCCAAAATAGGGTGGCCTTGGACGTGATTACTTTCTTGCCAGGAGGCACATGTGACATTATCTAAACAGAATGTTGTTTGTTCAGACCTGACGCAGCTGATAATGTGTCGTCTTTATTAAATCACATGAGGACACAAGCGGACACCATGAGTGGTCTGGTCCCAGCCTAAGGGACTTGGTAAATCAATGGTTTAAACCACAGGGCTTTTGGCAAAAAAAAAAAGGTACCACTGATTTGGGGAACCATTGTCTTTATCTGTTTTTTCTCTGTATTGTTGCTATGGTATCTGCCTCCAGTACAGCCAGACCTCCACCAAATGCGCCACCTCCGTGCTAGAGAAACCCCTTGCTGACTGCTCAGAGCACAACGTGGAAGAGACAGCGTGTGTGTGAGATTGTAAGAGTCGGTCCAAAGTGTGGAGCGTTGAGGGAGGTGATCGAGACTTTACCCGGGAGCAATAGGAGGCTCCTCCCGCATCTCCTGTGCTTTGGACGGTGGACTCTGCTTGCCTTCCCTGCTCTCAGAGCTGCTCCAAGGTTACAGCCTTGAGATAGAAATGGGATGAGGAGACTATCTGGACTGGGTATGTGAGGCCCCGGGGTACATGACTGAACCCAGTTGGGACCTCCACAGGCAGCTCCCCATGACAAGCCTCATAAGATCCCTTGCTTATTAAACCTGCTACTTAGATCAGGAGTGGTCTGCCTCTTTCTTTGGTCCCTCCCTGCCCTCTGTGTACTGGGCCAGTTTCAGATTTCACCTAGGAAGCTTCCAAAGAGATTATAAACCAACAACAGTTCTCTGATTTTTTTTTTCAAGCTTCTCTTTTAATTTTTGAATATACTCTGTGGTCTTTCAGTCAAGGTTTAACAACTGACTTTCTCTACAAAGATAAATTTTAAATCAATAAACATATAAATAAATACCTTCATTTATAGTGTTTGCCAACTTCTCTGCTGTAAATACTCCTGCCACAGCCAGTCTCAAGCTACCAACATGATACTGCTGAACATGGAGTTGGGAAGAGATGCTCACCATCAGCTCTGGTGAGCTAGCATCAGCTGCCTTGAGCACATCACTGATTTTAAACATATTTGAAGTTATATTCTGGTGTCTGAAGTGTGTGGGTCTGTTTTTACTATCTATTGTTTCTACTTGTTTACACTCCTGGTGCTTCCTTTTCTCTGTGTGCGATTTTTTTGTTTGTTTGTGAGCTATACATTTCTTTAGAACTTTATTGTAGGTGACCTTTAAGTTCTGGTGTAAAGTTTGGTTCCACTAGTGTCTGATTAATTTCACGTCTGCTACTTCCTGGGGACCCTACTTCAAATTTGTAACATCTTTAAATACTTTGCTTGAGTTTTTTTTGTTGTTGTTGTTGTTTTGTTTTGTTTTTTACTACTTAGGTAGCATGAATTCAGGCTCAGACATGAGTCAGGACCCCCTGATGATGACAAATTCTCAGGTGAGATTTTTGTCTTCCCCTACACTCAGCCCTAAGATTGAGATGGGCCAATTTCATAAGCTGTTTCTTCTGTCTGGGGTCTAGCTCTCTGAGGGATCTATTGTTAAATTCTCACCTTGGGTGTGCCCTAGATTGTGTCCGGCTCTTACGTCTGCTGCAGCCTTTAGAGGGGAAGCTCAAATTCTCCAGAGTTTGGAAGAAAGCCTCCGGAAAAAGCTGGCTTTGGTGAGTGCTCACCACCCAGCATCCCTGACTTCAGGTCTCTGGGGGCTCTGTTGATCCCTTACCTTTGTGCGAGATCAGCAAAGTGTTGAAAAGATGCATTTGAGTCTTTTATCCAGCCTTTTAGTTGCTTCAGTGGCCTGAGTATTAGAGTATCTAATCCTCCATAGCACTAGAATTAGAAGTCTCCTTATCACTTCTAATGTATAAATGATCTCAAGGCATTTGAAATTCACTAGAATTTTTTTCTTAGTCCTCCTCTCCTTTCTTGAACAAAGTCCATTGGTTCCCCAGACAGTAAAAGCTTGGCATAATTTCTAGTATTTGAGATAACACGATAGGTACTATAGTTCCTTCTAGAACTCTTTATGACGCTTGCTCAAACCCAAGCCCAATGGATCTGAACTAAAAACCTGCTCCTCCCTCTTTGTTCCCTGAGTCACCAAATGATATTCCATCCAGCTAGCAGCCAGGTCAATGACCCGGAGCTCACCTTCCTCCTGTACCCCGTGCTCCCGCTCCATGCAATGTTTCCAGGTCATTTAATTATATGACCAATACATTTCTGGAGTCTCTCATCCACCTTCCTCCTTCACTGCTGCCCAGCCTACATTCTAACCCTTGATTCAAATCCTCCCAATGAGCTCTCATCTAGCTTCCTATGTGGCACATTATTTGACAGTTAATCTTCCCGACAATCCTATGATGTAGGTACTATTATCATTCCCATTATAACGATGAAAAAGCTGAAGCCTTGCCCTAACCGGTTTGGCTCAGTGGATAGAGCGTCGGACTGCGGACTCAGGGGTCCCAGGTTCGATTCCGGTCAAGGGCATGTACCTTGTTTGCGGGCACATCCCCAGTAGGGGGTGTGCAGGAGGCAGCTGATCGATGTTTCTAACTCTCTATCCCTCTTCCTTCCTCTAAAAAAAAAAAAAAAAATCAATAAAATAAATTTAAAAAGAAAAAGCTGAGGCCTTATTCTTTTGGAGGTGAAAGCACCACTGAGAATTTGTGGAGATATTCATGGACAGTATACAGATTTACTACGATTATCTGACTATGGAGGTTTCCCACAAGAAGCCAACTATCTTTTCTTAGGAGAGAATGTGGATAGAGGAAAGTAGTCTTTGCAAACCATTTGTTTGCTATTGGCTTAAAGAAGTCAAATATCCAGAGAACTTCTTTCTCTTAAGAGGAAACCATGAGTGTGCTGGCATCGATCGCATGTATGGGTTCTGTGATGAATGCAAACAAAGGTTCAATATCACATTGTGGACGACCTGCACAGACTGTCCCAACTGCCTGCCTACAGCTGCCATTGCAGCGAGGAGGTCTGTTGCCATGGAGGACTGTCAGCAAACCTGCAATCGAGGAAGCAGAGTTGGAGAGTTATGGGACCCACCGATGTCCCCCATACAAGTCTGCTCTGTTATCTGCTGTGGTCTGACCCAGAGAAGGATGGCAAGGCTTGGGAGAAAATAACTGGTGTTCCCTTCACGTTTGGAGCTGAATGGATATGATTTTTTTTTTTTTCTAAATGACGATAGTGAAAGGGCGAGGACTATGCCCTCCATCTTGCCCCAGGGTAAGGGCTATGCCCTCCATCTTACCCTGGATCCTCCATTTTTGGGCAGCCATGTGCTCGGCAAGGCTTCTTCCCGGAAGCCCAAGCCTCTGCTAGCCACACCCAGGACTTCTTTAAACTAACCAATGTCAATCAAGGAAAGTGCACACCATAGATATGACCACATCCTGTGTAACAAGACACCGACTTGAGCCTGGCCAATTGGCAGAGCCCACAGTCCTTTCTCCTCCCCTTACTCCAACCCCCTATAAAACCCCTCTCCCCACAGGGCTGGGTCTCTCTCTGCCACTTGCTGCTGCGTCAGTAAGGAGGGTAGGGGAGCCAAGCCCGGGCTTGAATAAAGACTCTTTGCTTTTGCATCGGACTCGGCTGGCTCCCTGGTGGTCTATTGGGGATCTTGAAATCTGGGCATGACAGATAGGTAACCCTATTTTCAGTCCCAGATTGTTGTGGCAATTCTGATCATGCTGGTGGAATGATTTGTGTGGATGAAGGTAGGATGTGTTCATTTCAGGTGCTGACATCATCTGGAAAGAATGCTAAGTACCAGCCTGGTGGGCTGGGCTGAGGAGGTCCTGTCACTCCACTCTGAACAGTTAACTCACTGAAGAAAAGGTGAAGAAAGGAACTGTGTAACATAACCACCAGATTGGTTAAGAACATTCTTCATAACATATGTGTGCACTATACATCCAGCCAGCCATTTGACACCCTTTATGATGTCACACCTTTAACTTAAGGAGACTGATAAAGAATCTTATAATTTTTTTCTAATAGAAAGATGTGCTGTACTGTATCATAATAAGTATACTCTGTAATAATATGCAACAAAGTTAAGTCCAAATTCAAAATTACCCAATAAGTTACATCTTCACTTATCACAGTTTTTAAAGTTGAGAAGCATCCCAATTAAACTAGATAAGACAGTTAAACCAGATGAAAGCATGATGGTCCATCTCCATGTGGTTTTAGTGATATGTGACTGTGTAATTACATTGAGCTTGTTTTGTTTGTTTTTGATAGAATAATGGCAACTCTTTTAAACTTTTTTCCTAAACATTAAAAAAATTATTTATTGGTGAGAGAGAGAGAGAGAGAGAGAGAGAGAGAGAGAAACAATGATTTGTTGTTCCACTTATTTATGCATTCATTGGTTGATTCTTGTATGTGCCCTGACTGATGATCGAACCCACAACCTTGCTGTATCAGCACAACACTCTAACCAGCCGAGCTACCCAGACAGGGCTTTTCTAAACATTTGAAAAAGTATAATGTGGTCCCTAGCTGGTTTGGCTCAGTGGATAGAGCGTTGGCCTGCGGACTGAAGGGTCCCAGGTTCGATTCTGGTCAAGGGCACATGCCCAGGTTTCTGGCTTGATCCCCAGTGGGGGGTGTGGAGGAGGCAGCTAATCAATGATTCCCTGTCATCATTGATGTTTCTATCTCTCTCTCCCTCTTCCTTCCTCTCTGAAATCAATAAAAATATATTTTTAAAAATAAATAAAGTAAAATGTGGGATGAGCTCTGAAGATATTCACCAACTATTATTTTCTCATTTACTAACATACCTTATTACCATAAAAAGAAAAACTTATGCCTCATTACCATAAAAAGGAATTTTAGAGATTGATATTTTTTAAAATATGCAAATTATCCAATCTGGTAACTTAAACAGTGTTGGGCAAACTTTACAGCTGATAGTGAATATTTTGCTTCGTATAGACATTTCCACCTATTTGGATTTGTGCATCCTGGTTTTTAACTGCTCTATGGTGCAGTAGCACTTCATTTAACTCATGTAGTATTACCCAACTAGCTGGTAATGTGATTATGTGGTACCTTGGCTTTAAGTTTTAATTCTCATCAAACACCTTTGGACAGGCTTGACTTTCTGGTAACACCCTTACCTGCATTAATTTTGTTTTTTGGGTTTTTTGTTTTGTTTTTTTTTGTTTGTTTTTAGACCCACAAAACATGAGAATCCTTTTTTGAGATGCCTTAGAAAGCTCCCATTATCTCTTTTTTCCTCCCTCTGTGTAAAGGATGTATTTGAATGGATGTTGGTCCGTGGGACATTTTGCCAGCTATGGCTATGGGGTGCTTAATGTCTAATATTGCCATGTGGATATAATTGTAAGGCGAAGGTCACTGAAGAGTTTTATTTTTGTTCTTCATGATCAAAGTTCATATGACATTGTATAGACATGTTTTGTAGCAATAATTACGGTACATGATCCAGGGTTTATTGCAGCATTTCTTTTCCTGTTCTCTTTTTCCTATGGGTTAGTATGAACAAATAGCAGGAGTACAAAAGTGAGCATAAAGATTTCATAAAGAAAACTTAGAGGACACAGGTTTGTAATTTTTGGATGTCATTATAAAAGCTTTTACGGAGCACTGTCAAATCTGTAACCTTCGTAGGGATGGATATCATTTTTATAATGCCCTTCTATATGTGCTACCATGGATGTGAAATTCCTGGCCTTAATATCGTCTTTTAAAGTGTTACATGGAGAATTCTGTTAACTTACATTGTATGAATTGGCGTATTGTATTACTGCAAGAGATTTGATTTTTCAGTACAGTGCAAAGTTCTTTCTAGTGCATATGTCTTTTCTCCTAGTTCCATTTTGTTTTAAATGTAGTTTTCTTGTTTAGTAAAAGTTGTCTATTTGATATGAGAAAAAAGCTGAGGCTTATAAAGGTTAAATAAGGGTCCCAGGGCTAGTCAGTGGTGGAAACTGACTCCACACCGTGGTCTAACCTAGAGGGTAGCTCTTAGCCACCACTCTGTACTAGTAAATGTGGTTTTCTACTTTCAGCCTCATCTTCTCTAATTCACTATCCTCCACAGCAGCTAGAGGGGTCTTTCTAAACCGCAGCACTGATCATGTCCTGTCTCAGCTCAGATCCCTCCGGTGGTTCCCTACGGCCTTGGGACAAAGCGTCGGCTCACATCCATAACCTCTACAGCCTCATCTCCCGTCGCACAGAATCGCCCCTCACCCCATTCGCTCTGCAGCAGCCACATCGCAGCCCACTCCCAGCCACCACGGCATTTCCACCCTCCCGTGACTTCAACTCACACTGTTCTCCAACGGCATACATAGTATCCTCTTTTTCACTCGGAGAACTCCTACACATCCTTCAATACTCAGCCCAAATGTTACCTAGTAGAAGACTTTCCTGACCTCCCCCAGGTAGAATTAGTCATCGTGTCCTTCACTCTCTATATAATACGTTGGCAGGCATTCTTGGCCTTTGAGGATTATGAGGGCCAGAAAAAGTCAAGTAAAAGCATATCCAGTTAGAATGGGACTAGAGTTTTACAGTTAATATCAAGGAGGATAAAAAAGGATTTGATTGAGGTGAATGAAACTTAAAGAATTCTGTACGAATGCTTAAACTAAACAGATGATGAACCAAGGACTGATATCCTATAGAATAAAACCCTAATATGCAAATCGACCGAATGGTGAAACGACTGGCAGAATAACTGGCAGAATGACTGGTCACTATGACGCACACTGACCACCGGCAGTGGCGATCAGGGGGCAGGGCTGGCCAGCGGGGGGCGGGGTCAGCCAGCAGGTGCCACCAGGCCACCACCCAAGGTGGGTGCTAGCGAGGGTTGAGGGAGGATGATTGCCCCGCCCACTGGTTGCCCCAAGATGGCCCGGATTGCCAGCCAGGCCTAGGGACCCTACCCTATATATTGGGAACAGTCTCTTAGATTTAAAAATTAAAACCTGGCAAGGCTACTCTAACACTGAAAAAAACAGGATGATGCAGTGATGACATGCATGGACTCTGGCTTGCACATTTTGTGGTCAGCCCTGATTCTGACACTTATCACTGTGTGACAAAGCCAATTACTTAACTTCTCTCTGCTTCAGTTTTTCCACCCTTAAGATGGGGAAAATGGTACAGCTGGCTCAGAAGGATCATGTTATGTACTACTTTTTATAATCAAGGTAAAAAAAATGTAGTTGCCCATACAACAGCAAGATGCCTTTCACCTATATGAAAAGTATGGTCACTGGTGCATGCAGCATCCCAGATTGCGAGAGGGATGTCCAATTGCTGGTTTAGGCCCAACATCCCCTGAGGGGCCCCGGATTGCGAGAGAATGTAGGCCAGGCCATGGGACCTCCCTGCCCCCATGCACGAATTTTGTGCACCGGGCCTCTAATATAATTTCTCTTTGGTGTAATTTCCTGACAAAAAAAATTTTTTAAGCATGATATAACATCCTTTTCTTACAAGTTCCATACCATGATCACACAGAGTCAACTTTGCAAAAATATAAGATACTTCCAGTTTCCCAGCAGGCCTTAGTATTTTCATAATGAAATTATTCTCTTTTAAGCACCTGTCCTGTCTTCTTTGCAATAATATCCTCTTCTTTAGATGTTTCTTGGTCTAAGAATTACATCAGCCAGATGCTCATTTGTTGATATAGTTGGGGGTGAGTAGTTCTCCAACATCACTTACATCAACTTTAGGAAAATCTATAACTTTGCAAGAATTGCAATTTTATTTTGCAAAGGGTTGCAAACACTCAGACAGACTGACCAACACCCAAAAAAGAGGATGTTGATGTGATGAACAGAGCAGACATTGGCGTTCAGCTGGTCCATGGTTGAGTTAATTCCAATTGGGCCAATGTCAGTTTCCCAGGTCTAATAATGCCCTGCAGTTATGTGAGAGGTTGCCATTGGAGGAAGATGGGTGAGGAACACAGCATACCACTTGGTGCTATTTTTGCAACATCTTATGGGCTTATAATTTCAAAATAAGAGTTTAAAATATTATAAAAATATTTCACAACCAAGAGGAGCCTAAGGAAACACGGAGACTAAATGCATGAGAATGAAGCATGATAATTAAACTTATAAATAACCAGATACTTGATTAAAATTTCCTTGTACATCACTTTTTCTTTCCTTGGCAGTCTCATCACCATGTGGGGAGAATGTGTTTTAACTAAATACTTGGGTTTTCACTAATCCTTCCATGGAATTCTAATTATTCATGTAACCACAGTAAACCCTCAATTTTGCAATCTCAATTTAACAGACTTCAGATTTAACAGACATACAGACAAAATTTCCGGTCCATATGTCATATGTGAACATTAATACCCCGTTAATTTTAAATGCTTTTAACCAAGATTTGCTTATAATTAAATTAACAAGTTGTGGGGTTTTTTTGGTTATTAATTCATTGTTATTTTTGACAAATTTTAGCAAATAGGCCATATGCTGGAAAGAACACTAGTAATTTTGCCAACATAAATAAGTATTACATATCTACAACTATAATCTAATCTATATATTTAAATCCAAGAGTCACAGTTTGTAAACAGTGTTTGGCAAATGATTAGCACATGATCACACCACATCCTGGTTCTGTTGTTGAGTCACATGACTTTCTGTAGCAGTTTTTTATTTTTAATACTAGAGGCCCTGTGCACAAAATTCATGCACTCGGGGGGGAGGGGGGTGGTCCCTCAGCCTGGCTTGCGCCCTCTCGCAGTCTGGGAGCCCTTGGGGGATGTCTGACTGACAGCTTAGGCCTGTTCCCCGCACTGCCACAGCAGTCGGACTTCCTTAGCCAGCCGTGAGCCTGGCTTCTGGCTAAGCAGCGCTCCCCCTGTGGCGCTCCTGCATTGAGTGTCTGCCCTCTGATGGTCAGTGCGTGTCATAGTGAGGAGTTGTTCTGCCATTCAGTCTATTTGCATATTAGCCTTTTATTATATACTAGAGGCCCAGTGCATGACATTTGTGCACTGGCGTTGGAGGAGGAGGGGTGTCCCTCAGCCCAGCCTGCACCCTTTCGCAGTCCAGGAGCCCTCAGGGGATGTCCAACTGATGGCTTAAGCCTGCTCTCCACAGGGAGTGGGCCTAAGCCTTCAGTTGGACATCCTTAGCGCACCTCAGAGGTGGGAGAGGCTCCTGCCACCACCGCTGCGCTTGCCAGCCATCAGCCCAACTTCTGGCTGAGCGGCGCTCCCCCTGTGGGAGCACACTGACCACCAGGGGGCAGCTCCTGTGTTGAGCGTCTGTCCCCTGGTGGTCAGGGTGCATCATAGCATTCCACCATTAAGTCGATTTGCATACTACCCTTTTATTATATAGGATGATATTTTGATTGATTTCAGAGAGGAAGGGAGAGAGAGATAGAAACATCAATGATGAGAGAATCATTGATCAGCTGCCTCCGGCACACCCCTCGCTGGGGATCGAGCCCGTAATCCAGGCATATGCCCTTGACCAGAATCAAATGCTGGACCCTTCAGTCTGCAGACTGACACTCTATCCACTGAGCCAAACTGGCCAGGGCTCTGCAGCAGTTTTAACTCTGTGCTGGCCAATGTGATGTTCCTGTGTGCACTAAGCCATGCCCCAGCCATGTGTATTTTATTTACTTGCGGTGACTGGTGAATACACGCATTTACTAGATCTATTCAGTATAAATTTAAAATTCCAATAACATGAATAGAAAATTTTTTGTGAAATTAAACTTTTCATACATATTTAATTTTAATCACACAAATGTGTCCACAGAAGGAAAAACAGGTAAAATAACCAATTGGTCAATTTTTTAACATACACACTTGGAAAACCTACTTTATTATATAACAGACGTTCAGCTTTATTAGTCTGTTATTGTCGAGGTTTTACTGTACCCACCTTCTCCCGTTGGACTGGGAGCTCCTGCAAGCATGTCAAACTCGCCGCCAGCAGGCCACATGCCTTGTTTAAACGAGGATCTTAGTCATCTTTCTGTTTCGAATGCCCATCACAAGGCCAGGCATAGATTAAGCCTCAGATAAACACTTAAGTGAGTGAATAAGTGAATGAAGATGTGAACAAAGGAACTGAAAGACTGGTTTCTAATTTGGCCCCGGCACGGGGAAGCCCTGGGAAGGACCATGCCGGTGATGCCTCCTGTAGAGGTGGTTTGGCTTGAGCTGCCCATGGAACAACACCGGGGATAAGAGCCTGCCCCGGGGATATGCTCAGCTTGCACTTAGCAGATGCAGGCAGGCGGTGCTCACCCACATGCCCCTCCTGGCTCCCCCGTCGGTGAGCAGCGCTTGGGGAATTTCAGGAGCTGTATGCTTGGGGAAGCCCAGTTTGGGGTGAAGCCAACTCCGCTGCCCCCTGGAAGGTGCCGAGAAGCTATGGATCACCTCTTTCCGAAGCTGCCCAATCTCAGGCGCAGTCTGGGGTCCCCTGGGAACTAACAACTTTGTCGTCAAAGGGGTATCAATTCTTGCACTCTCCTTGCCTCCTTTCTTCTCCCTAAAACTGATGAAAAATAAATTCTGCTGCCTACATGGAGACCCTCCTCCTAGAGCAGTGGTTCTCAATCTTCCTAATGCCGCGACCCTTTAATACAGTTCCTCATGTTGTGGTGACCCCCAATTTCATTGTTGCAAATTGAACATAATTAAAGCATAGTTATTAATCACAAAAACAATATGTAATTATATATGTGTTTTCCGATGGCCTTAGGTGACCCCTGTGAAAGGGCCGTTCGACCCCCAAAGGGGTCATGACCCACAGATTGAGAACCGCTGCCCTAGAGGCAACTTAGGGAAATTTTCAAACATCATACTGCACATACTGCTTAACAACTTGATTTTCACATTTTTCTCTTTATGTATTTTGAACATCTTTCTATGTCCATTCATGCAAATCTCCTTCAATCTTTTTTAAAAATATTTTTTTATTGATTTCAGAGAGGAAGGGAGAGAGAGAGAGAAGCATCAATGATGAGAGAGAAGAGAATCATCGATCAGCTGCCTCCTGCACGCCCCACACTGGGGATCGAGCCTGCAACCCGGGCATGTGCCCTGACCGAGAATCGAACCATGACCTCCTGGTTCATAGGTTGATGCTCAACCACTGAGCCATGCTGGCTGGCCTCCTTCATTCTTTTTAATAGCTGTATGGCATGGAATGGATGTGTCATTGTTTACCTAACCAATTCCTCTTAACGATCACCATTGACGTTGATTTGGTTTTGTTATAGACAATCCTGCACAGTTCAGACACCTTGAAATGCCTAGATGTTGCTGCCTACTGTCAATTTGCCTTCCCAAAACACGGCTCCTGTTTTCACACTCGCAACTGCAGCATATGGCATGAAGCTGAGTCTCTTGAAAGAAAAAAAGCAACAACATATTACCCATGATGGTGATGCTAACCTGGGCTGGGAAGAATGAACCTTACTTGACAATGAGCTTTTTAAGCTATTTTTGTCCTACTATCAACAATCCCATGGGGACAGTGGGCCTGGTTACTGGTGTTGCTATTGTCATCATTATTTACTTTATAAGCATGTAGTGCCAGGACCATTGAGATGCCAAGTGAGGGATGGGCCGGGGGCCTAACAACGGCCAGGAGGGGAAGGCAGTCCTCAGAGGTACCTCGCTGGGCTGCACGTGCCCTTCCAGCCCAGCTCCACTTCTCAGCTCCCTTTCTTTCTTTTTTTTATCTTTTCCAATTTCATGATATATAATTAATGTGTAACATGGTGTAAATTTAAGGTGTACAATGGGTTGACTTGATGCATTTATATATTGTAATATAATTTCCACTGTAGTGCTAGCTAACACCTCCATCATGTCACATAATTACCAGTTGCTTTTATGGTGAGAACATCTAAGATCTATACATCACAGTATTGTTATCAGTATTCACAATGCTGTGCATCAGATCCCCAGAACTTATTTGTCTTATAACTGGAAGTGTCTACCCTTTGACCAAAATCTCCCTCTTTCCCCCACCCCCAGTCTCTGGTAACCACCCATCTACTGTCTCTATAAGTTCAGCTTGTTCAGGTTCCACATGTAAGTGAGGTCATGCGGTATTTGTCTTTCTCTGTTTGACTTATTTCACTTAGCATAATGTCCTCTAGATTCATCCACGTTCTTGCAAATGGCGGGATTTCATTCTTCCTTATGACTGAATAATCCTCCATTGTACTTCTTTACCAACTTCTTTATCCATGTATCTGTTGGGCAGACGCTTGTCTCTCGTGAATGATGCTGCAATAAACATGGGGTTGAGGATATCTCCGAGATCCTGTTTTCATTTCCTTTAGATATATACCAGAAGTGAGATTGCTGGATCATGAGGTAGTTCTATTTTTAATTTTGTTTGAGGAACCTCCATTCTGTTTTCTATAGTGGAGGCAACATTTACATTCCTACCAACAATACACAAGGGCTCCCTTTTCTGCACATTCCCACCAACACTTCTTATCTCTTGTGATTTATGATAGCCAAGCTAACAGGTATGAGGTGACATCTGTCTAACTCCCCTTAAAGCCAGACCCTGGAAAGCATTATCTAAACTCCTCCGTCTCAGATTCCTCTCCTTCCGGTCTCTCTCACACATCCTTCCACCCACTGAAATTGCTCTTGGCAAGGTCACTGTTGCCTCCATGCTCTTAAGAACAATGATCACATCTGACTTTAATACCAGCAGCATTTGGCACAGTCCATCATTCTTTCTCTGTTTCTCTCTTTTTTAAAATCCTCGCCCAAGGATATGCTTTTATTGCTCTTTTGAGAGAGGAAGGGAGAAAGAGAGAGAAAGAAGCATGGATGTGAGAGAGAAACATAGACTGGTTGCCTCTGTACATGCCCTGACCCGGGATCAAATCCACAACCTTTTTGGGCATGGAATGATGCTCCAACCAACTGAGCCACCCAGCTGGGGCCCTCATTCTCTCTTTGAAATACCTTCCCCACTTGGGGTTGTTCTGCTCCCATATCTCCTCTTCATCACCTCCACTTATCAAAGTTAGAGCACCCCCAAGGCTCTGTGCTCAGACCTCTTATCTTCTGTAGCTGCGTTCACGCCCTGGGCGATCACAACCAGTGCCATGGATTGAAACACCATGCACATGCTCTGGACGCCTATATTACGTCGCCATCCCACACCTCCACCATGAACTCTAGACCTACTCGTCCAGCAGTCTCTGCACCATCTCCATCTGGATGTCCAGCAGACATCTCTAACAGAACATGCTCACCTGTGAACAGATGCTCAGGATGTTAGTCATCAGGGAAAAGCCAACCCAAACCACTTCACACCCACTAGAACAAGCATGTCAAACTCGCAGCCCACGGGCTACATGTGGCCCACAAAGAATATTTTTGCAGCCCAGCCAATATAACGGTATATAAGACACATTTTAATAAAAATGTTGTAATTTAATTTTGACAATATCCTGTATACATAATCACTAATAATGAACTACAATGCTCGCTAATGACTGATTACTATAAGCGTGTTGCATTCATTTCCCTTACGCCCCTTACGCACAGGCACACCATTTCTCTCCACTAATACTAGCAATGAATATTTTAGCAGCCAATTGCTACACCATTAGTCTTGGACTGACTCGTTTGGTGTGCACAACAGGAAATATTTTGCTTCCGGAGAACAAGAAAAATAGGTTTATTTGCATTATGCATATTAATTTGTGCAGTTATTCAATGTCTGGTAAGTTAATGTTCAAGAAAAAGTATTAATTTTTATTAAAATGTGCTATTATTTTATGTTAATGATGACTCATTTATTTCAGCCCTTTGTATTCAGCATGTCTCTATAGAAGTAAACCTATGTTTCTATGAAAATTGAAGCTTTTGTTTTTTTTGTGGCCCACATAAACTTAAACCTTGTTTTTTGGCCCATGTTAGCCTTTGAGTTTGACATGCTTGCACTAGAACGTCTAAAATCAAGAGGATGAAGACTAGAGGGTGTGGAGAAACCGAACCCTTATACATTGCTGGTGAGAATGGAATGTGGTGCAGCCATTTTGGAAAACATTTTGGCAATTCCTCAAAAAGTTACATGGAGAGTTACCATGTAATCCAGTAATTCCACTCTCAGGTATATACCAAAGAGAAGTGAAAACATGTACACACAAACATTTATACAAAAACTAGAGGCCAGTGCATGAAATTTGTGCACGGGAGGTGTGTGTCCCTCAGCTCAGCCTGCACCCTCTCCAATCTGGGACCCCTCGAGGGATGTCCGACTGCCCATTTAGGCCCGATCCCACTGGGATCAGACCTAAACGGGCAGTCAGATATCCCTCTCACAATCCAGAACTGCTGGCTCCCAACTGTTTGCCAGCCTCCTGCCTGATTGCCCTAACCACTTCTGCCTTCCAGCCTGATCACCCCCTAACCAATCCCCTGCCAGCCTGATCGATGCCTAACTGCCCTCCCTTGGAGGCCTGGTCCCTCCCAATTCCTTCCTCTGCTGGCTTGATCGCCCACAACTGCCCTTCCCTGCTGGCCATCTTGTGGTGGCCATCTTGTGTCCACATGGGGGTGGCCAGCTTGTGTGATGGAGTGATGGTCAATTTGCATATTACTCTTTTATTAGGTAGGATATTCCAGAAGTTTGACATCTTACAAACGTTTTTCACAGATCAAACAGCACACACTGGGGATGTTGGTAAACCTCTTTCAGGCTTTGTGACTTTGGACAAGTTAATTGACTTCTCTGAGCTTTGTCTGTGAAACGGTAGTAGAAATAAGTCACTACCTCTTAGGGTTGCCATGGGCTAAAATGAAACATGGCAAATGAAACACCTGAGCCCAACACATAGTAAGAGTCCAATACAGATTATTATTTATTACTAGAAGCCTGGTGTACGAATTCGTGCAGCAGTGGGGGTCCCTCGGCCTGGCCTGCGGGATTGGGCTGAAATTGGCTCTCTGACATCCCCCAAGGGGTCCCGGATTGCAAGAGGGCACAGGCCAGGCTGAGGGACCCCACTGGTGCATGATCAGGGCTGGGGAGGGATGTGGGAGGTTGGCCACCCGGGGAGGGACCACGGGAGGGCTCCCGGGCATGTTCGGCCCATCTCGCTCAGTCCTGATCGGCCGGACCCCAGCAGCAAGCTAACCTACCAGTCGGAGCTCTGTCCCCTGGTGGTCATTGCACGTCATAGTGACTGGTCGACTAGTCGACTGTCTGCCCCCTAGTGGTCAGTGTACATCATAGCGAGCAGTTGAGCAGCCTTAGCACATCATTAGCATATTACACTTTGATTGGTTGAACAGATGATCAGATGACCAGACACAGCATATTAGGCTTTTTTTTTTTATTTTATTATTATTATTATTTTTTTTATTTTTCACTTAAAGTATTACAAAGGGTATTACATAAGTGTCCTTTCCCCCCCCCCACCCTTGACAAACCCCTACCCTCCCTTACCCCCCAGTGTCTTATGTCCATTAGTTATGCTTATACAGCATATTAGGCTTTTATTATATAGGATTATTATTATTATCTCAAAGTAATGCTGCCACATAGATCCTCTAACCTCCATTTTACAGAAGAGGCACTCGAGGAGCAAAGGGATGAAGCAACATGTGTAGCTCACAGCAGTGAGCTAGAATGCAAACCCAATTTCTGGCCTTTTGCTCTCCTTCCCCACGTCTTTTAGGGATTCTGTCTGTTTCTCACATTGTGCTTTATGCTCACTGGGCTTGTCCCATGTGTGAATTTTGAGTCATTCTCCGATTTCAGGTTTCACCGAGCACCGATGACAATGCTGGGCTTCCCAGGCTTTCATGACTTTTGAAAGCACACCCATCTAGGATTTTCACACTACAGGGCGGGTAGGGGGAGTCCCCATTTCACAGACATAAAAAATGAGGTTCAGAGGGGCAGAGCCACTTGTTTATGATCTCACAGCAAAAAAGTGGAAAAGCCATCATTAGAGCTATCCCAGATTCACCCTCCACAAACTCATGCCTTGTCTCTTCCCTTGTCCCTCAGCGGGAGGAAGAATTATTGAAAGGTGCAACCTGAGAGTGGGTGACAATAAACGTACACAAGGCCAAGGACCATCTACGGAGACACTGAGGAAAACCCCAGAAAGGCAAGTGGGGGTGAGCTGTGCCTCAGACTCACTCATCCTAGAAATTCTCCTGACCCCAGCCAGGCTGGGCCTGGGCTCCTCCAGGCAACATCTGGACAGGGGAAGCTAGAAAATTCTAAGTATCCAACATTTTGGGGGAGAAAGTGTTTCAAAACATGTTGTGGTTGTTTGTTCTTTCCATGGAACTTCCTCCCAGGAGGGAGGAACCACAGGGGTAAGTTCTCCTTTCCAAATAATTTCATCAATCTGCTTCTCCAAATTTGTACTGAGCCTGGGACAAAAATTCACCCAAGTTCCAGCAAAGCCCAGCTCCTGTCATCGAGGAAGCGGCCTGGTTTATTGCTCACTGTTCTCTAATCAACAAACACAGAGCCTGCGAACTTGCAGGGGTAGCATGTGCTTAGCATGCAAAGTGAAATGTTTTAACATGAAGGGCAATGTTCTTGGGAGGAGGGAGATGTTATGGACGAAATGGGCCCATTCCCCAAATTCATATATTGAAGTGCTAGCCCCCAGTACCTCAGAATATGACTGTATTTTTAGATGGGGGTCTTTAAAGAGGTAATCCTATCTAATAAAGATGAGATATGCAAATTGACCATCACTTCGCAACAAAGATGGCGGTGCCCACAGCCAATAAGGACGGGATATGCAAATTAACGTGACAAAGATGGCGGCGGCCGCCCGGAGCAAAGGCGGGAGGTGGTGGCCAGAGCAAAGGCCCAGGTCCTGGATGCCGGAGAGAAACTGGTGCCAGCAGCCAGCGGAAGGAAAGCCTATTCTTGCATGAATCTTCATGCAACAGGCCTCTAGTTAAGCTAAAATGAGGTCATTGGTGTGGGCCCTAATCCAATGTGACAGGTGTCCTTATAAGAAGAGGAGATTAGGACACAAAGGGAAACCCATGTGAAGACACAGGGAGAAGACAGCCATCCACAAGCCAAGAAAAAAGGCCTCAGGAGCAATCGACCCTGCTGACACCTTGATCTTGGACTTGTGGCCCTAGAATTTGGCGGGGGGGGGGGGGGGGGGGGGGGGGGGATCCATTTCTGCTGTTTAAGCCACATGGTCTATGGTACTGTGTTATAGCAACTCCAGCAAACTAACATAGAGAGAATGCTCTCCTTACTTGGGCACAACCGCCACCACTCTCTGTTGCCTTACACACGCCGGCTTTACTCGCTTACATTGCCTCTTTTCTCCTGATGGTGTGTGAGTTCCTACCTACGAAAAGGTTACTTGTGGAAAGTTAAAAAGGTAGTTACTTTTTTTTCTCCCAGTTTTTCATTCATTGTGGTAAACTATGCCTAATATAAAATGAATCATCTTAACCATTTTAAGTTAATGATACTAAATACATTCATAATGTTGTGCTACCGTCACTATCATCCATCTCCAGAACTCTTTTCACCTTGTGAAACTGAAACTCTGTACCCATTAAGCAATAACGTCCCACTCACTACTTCCCCGCAGCCCCTGGCAACCACTACCCTACTTTCTAGCTCTACGAATTTGACACATGGGACAAACCCATGAGCATTTGAATTTGATTTATATTCCTCATATAAGTGGAATCATACAGTGCTTGTCCTCTTGTGACTAGTCTATTTCACTGAGCGTAATGTCCTTAAGGTTCATCCATGTTGTAGTATATGTCAGAATCCCCCCCCCCCCCCCGCTTTTTTTAAAGGCTAAATAATATCCATTATACGAATACACTACATTTTGTTTATTTATTCACTCATTTTTTTTTATTTTTATTTTTTTATTGCTTAAAGCATTACAAAGGGTATTACATATGTGTCCTTTTTTCCCCCCCACCCTTGACAAGCCCCTCCCCTCCCTTACCCCCCAGTGTCTTATGTCCATTAGTTATGGTTATATGGATGCATACAAGTCCTTCGGTTGATCTCTTACTCCCCTCCCTCCTGTCCCCCAACCCTCCCTGGCCTTACCACTGATATTTATTCACTCATTGATAGACACAGGTTGCTTCCGTATTTTAGCTCTTGTGAATACTGCTGCCATGGCCTTGTGTCTCAGTTGGCTGAGCATTGTCCCATGTACTGACAGGTCGCCGGTTCGATTCCTAGTCAGGGCATATGCCTGGGTTGTGGGATCGATCCCAGGTCATGGTGCATTTTGGAGGCAGCCCATTGATGCTTCTCTCTCATCTACATTTCTCTTTCTCTCTCCCTTCCTCTCTTTTTCTCTCCCTTCCTCTCTCTCTCTCTAAAATCAATTTAAAAAAATATGCCATGAACATGGGTGTACAAATATCTCTTTGAGATCCTGCTTTCAGTGCTTTTGGGCATATACCCAGAAGTGAAACTGCTGGATCATATGGCAATTCTGTTTTTCATTTCTTATGGAGCTGCCATACTGTTTTCCATAGCGGCTGTACCGTTTTACATTCTCACCAACAGTGCACAGGGTTTTCAATTTCTCCACAACCTCAGCTTCACTTGTTTTCTTTGTTTTATAGTAGCCACCCTAATGGTATGAGGCAATACCTCATTGTAACCTTGGTTTGCATTTCCTGGCTGGTGAGTAATGTTGAGTTCTTTTCATGTGTTTATTGGCCATTTGTACATTCTCTCTGGAGAAATAGCTGTTTAAGTTCTTGGCTCTTTTGGATCAGGTTATTTTGTTGTTGTTGTTGTTGTTGAGTTTTCTATAGAGTTTGAATATTAATCCCTTATCAGACATATGATTTGAAAATATTTTCTCCCCTTCTGTGGGTTGCCTTTTAAAACTGCTAGTAGTGTCTTTGATGCACAATTTTTGTGTGTGAAGTACAATTTACCTATTTTTTCTTTTGTTGCCTGGGCCTTTGGTGTCATAGTCAAGAAATCATTGCCAAATCCAGTGCTGTAAGGCTTTTGTCCTATGTTTTCTTTTAAGAATTTTATCGGTTCAGGTCTTGCATTTAGGTCTTTTATTATCCATTTGAGTTAACTTTTGTGGATGGTGTTAGGTAAGAATACAACTTCACTCTTTTGCATGTGGATATCCAATTTTCCCAGCACAATTTGTTGAAAAAACTGTCCTTTGCCCATTGAATAGCAAGGGTTTTGACACCCCTGTCAGAAATCATTTGACCATATACATGAGGGTTTATTTTTTGGTGGTCTAATCTATTCCCTTGGTCTATATGTCTGGCTTTATACCAGCACCACACTTTTGATTACTGTAGCTTTGTAGTAAGTTTTAAAATCGGTAAGTGTGAATTGTTCCTTTTAAAGATTGATTTGGCTCTTTGGAGTCCTTTGATATGCCACATGAATTTTAGGGTGTATTTTTCTACTTCTGCAAAACAAGGTATTGGAATTTTGATAGGGATTGTATTGAATCTGTAGATTGCTTTGGAGAATGCTGACATCTTAACAATATTAAGTCTTCCAGTCCATGAATATTTATTTCCTCTTTAATGTCTTTCAGCCATGTTTTGCAGCTTTCAGCACAAAAGTCTTCACCTCCTTGGTTAAGTTAATTCCCAAGTATTTTATTCCTATTGAAGCTATTACAAATGGAATTCTTTTCTTAATTTCCTTTTGGGATCATTCATTATTAATGTATAGAAACACAACTGATTTGTGCGTATTGACTTTATACCCTGCTACTTTGCTGAATTCATTTATTAAACAATTTTTATGTGGAATCTTTAGGGTTTTTTTTTTTTTTACATATAAGATAATATCATCTGCAAACAGAAGTAAGTTTACTTCTTCCTTTCCAGTTTGGATGCCTTTTATTTCTTTTTTTAAAATTAAATCTTTATTGTTCAGATTATTACAGTTGTTCCTCTTCCCCACCCCCCATAGCTCCCTTCCACCCGATCCCACACCACCCTCTGCCCTTACCACCCCCCCCTCACTGTCCTCACCCATAGGTGTACGATTTTTGTCCAGTCGCTTACCACATCCCCCACACCCCTTCCCCCCTGAGAATAGTCAGTCCACTCCCTTTCTATGCCCCTGATTCTATTATATTCACCAGTTTATTCTGTTCATCAGATTATTCATTCACTTGATTTTTAGATTCACTTGTTGATAGATGTGTATTTGTTGTTCATAATTTGTATCTTTACCTTTTTCTTCTTCTTCCTCTTCTTAAAGGATACCTTTCAGCATTTCATATAATGCTGGTTTGGTGGTGATGAACTCCTTTAGCTTTTTCTTATCTGTGAAGCTCTTTCTCTGACCTTCAATTCTGAATGATAGCTTTGCTGGGTAAAGTAATCTTGGTTGTAGGTTCTTGCTATTCATCACTTGGAATATTTCTTGCCACTCCCTTCTGGCCTGCATAGTTTCTGTTGAGAAATCAGCTGACAGTCGTATGGGTACTCCCTTGTAGGTAACTGACTGTTTTTCTCTTGCTGCTTTTAAGATTCTCTCTTTGTCTTTTGCTCTTGGCATTTTAATTATGATGTGTCTTGGTGTGGTCCTCTTTGGATTCCTTTTGTTTGGGGTTCTCTGTGCTCCCTGGACTTATTAGTCTATTTCTTTCACCAGGTAGGGGAAGTTTTCTGTCATTATTTCTTCAAATAGGTTTTCAATATCTTGCTCTCTCTCTTCTTCTGGCACCCCTATAATTCAGATGTTGGAACGCTTGAAGTTGTCCCAGAGGTCCCTTACACTATCTTCATATTTTTGGATTCTTTTTTCTTTTTGTTTTTCTGGTTGGGTGTTTTTTGCTTCTTTGTATTTCAAATCTTTGACTTGATTCTTGGGATCCTCTAGTCTGCTGTTGGAACTCTGTATAATATTCTTTATTTCAGTCAGTGTATGCTTAATTTCTAGTTGGTGCTTTTTCATAACCTCAAGGGTCTCACTAGATTTCTTGAGGGTCTCAATAAATTTATCGGTGGTTTCTAGAAAATTCTTGAAAAACCTTATAACCGTGGTTTTGAACTCTATATTCAGTAGTTTGTTTTCCTCCATTTCTGTCATTTGTGACCTGTTTCTTTGTCTCTGCATTTTGGCTGCTTCCCTGTGTTGATAGAGTGGCTTTCTGTGCTAGGTGTCCTATAGGGCCCAGTGGCTCAGCCTCCCCAATTACCTGAGGTGGACACTCTTGGTGCACCCCTTTGTGGGCTTTGTGCACAGTCTTGTTGTAGTTAAGCCTTGATTGTAGTTGGTATCACTGGGAGGAATTGACCTCCAGGCCAATTGGCTGTGAGAATCAGCTGTGTCTGCAGTGGGAGAACTTCTGTGCTGGAGACACCCTTCTGGGGCAAGACTTGCTTCAGTGGGGCTTTGGTGCTCACTGAGTCTGCCCCTTGAGTGTGTCCCTTATGGATCTGAGGAGTTGTAATCTGGATGGTCCCACTCTGACCACTGGGTACACTGGCTCTTGAATCTCTAAGGAGGTGCTAATTTAGCCTCTGCCTGAGGCTACCCAGCAGGAGCTATGGAGAGATCTGCAGATTCCTCTTCTTTGTTTGGGATTTGGAGGTGCCCAGATGAGGCCCAGCTGTGAAGCAATGCAAGCTGCTGTGGGGCCTGGGCCTTCTTTTGGAAGTTCTGGGTCTCTCTGACCCAGCTGCAGTTTGTTAGGTAGTTTTCAGATTGCAAAGGGCCAGGCCTTTCATATGCAAAAGCCTCTGTGCACAGCTTGGGTGGGGCGGGGTCTCAGGGGATCAACAGGGCGGAGCAAGCAGCTATGGCTGCTCCTCAGTCCTACCCTAAGAGGCCCCCCGTCTCAGTGTCCTGATAATCATTGCAAGCACCTCTGAGAGAAAGCCACCCTCGAGTTCCGACCTATGCCAGATAGTCCAGTATCTCCCCGTATGAGTCTGGGTCCCCAGAGACTCACCCGGAACTGGAGTTCAGAGCAATCGGGAGCTTGAGACTCCCTCCCGATTAAAAAAGACAACCATGTCCTCAGTTGCCAGCCCTTTCCAGGTGCGCCTTCGTACCTCTACACTTTACTTCCGCACCTCCTCTGAGTCTCAGTGTGCTTTTCTCTTTCCTTCTAGTTGTAGAATTTCCACTCAGCCAGCCTTCCTGTAGTTCTGGATGATGTCCGTTTTGTCTTTTAGTTGTATTTTTGAAGTGGTTGTGCAAGGCAGCAATTTCTGGTGTTTACCTATGCCGCCATCTTGGTTTCTCCTGGATGCCTTTTATTTCTTTTTCTTGCCTGACTGACCTGGCTAGAACTTCCAGCACTATGTTGAATAGAAGTGGCATAAGAGGGCATTCTTGACTTTTTCTGATCTTAAAGGAAAATCCTGTGGTCTTTTATCATTGAGTATGATGTTCACTGTGGGTTTTTAATATATAATTGTTATTAATTTGAGGAAATTTTCTTTTATTCCTAGTTTGTTGAGTGTCTTTATTATAAAGGTTGTTGAACTTTGACAAATGCCTTTTCTGTATCAAATGAGATGACCATGTGATGTTTTCCCTTCATTTTGCTAATATGGTTATTACATTGATCAATTTTTATATGTTGAACCATCTCTACATTCCACCCCAGAGTGGCATATAATCCTTATAATGTGCTGCTGAATTTGGTGTAAATCCTTTTAATATGCTGCTGAATTTGGTTTGCTAGTGTTTTGTTGAGAATTTTTGCATCAATGTTCATAAGGGATATGAGTCTATACTTTTCTTTGAGTTTCTTTGGCTTTGGTATCAGGGTAATGCTGGCTTCAAGAAATGAGTTTGGGGTGTTTTCACCTCTTCCATTTTTTAAAGAAACATTGAGAAGGATGGGTGTTAGTTCTTTAAATGTTATATTAGTTATAGAGATTAATTATATAGATCCAGAACTTTTCTTTGTTGGGAAATTTTTGCTTACTGATTTAATCTCTATATTAGTTATATTTCTTTATTATTTAGTCTTGGTAATTTTGTGTTTCTAGGAATTTGTCCTTTTTATCTAGGTTGTCCAATTTGTTGGCATACAATTGTTCAGAGTAATTTCTTATAATACGTTTTATTTCTGTAGAATTGGTAGTAATGCCACCATTTTAATTTCTAATTTAGTAATTTGAGTCTTCTTTTTTCTTAGTTCATCTAGTTAATGGTTTGTTGATTTTGCTGACTTAAAAAAAACATTTGGTTTTATTGATTTTTTTCTATTGTATTTCTATTCCCTATTTTGTCTATCTCTGCTCTTTTATCATTTATTAAAATACTAGAGGCCCGGTGCACGAAATTCATGCACAGGGAGTGTGTGTCCCTCAGCCCAGCCTGCACCCTCTCCAATCTGGGACCCCTCTTACAATCCAGGACTGCTGGCTCCATCCCCCCCCCCCCCAGCTGACCTGGTCGCTCCTAACTGCCCCCCCTTCCAGCATGGTCACCCCTTACTTCCCCCCCTGCCGGCCTGGTCGCCCCACACAGCCTTCTGTTCAGTCCTTTGGTTATCCCACACTAATCCCCTGCTTGCCTGGTCACCCCACACAGCCTGCTGCTCAGTCTTTTGGTTGTCCCTCAATAACCCCCCTGCCGGCCTGCTCGCCTCACGCAGCCTGCTGTTCAGTCGTTTGGTCATCCCTCACTGCCGCCGATTAATTTTTTTGAGAGTGAAAGGGAGGGGGAGAGACAGAGACAGAAACGTAGATGTGAAAGAGACACATTCATCAATTGGTTGCCTCCCACATGTACCCTGCCAGCCTTGTCTCCCTACTCAGCCTTTTGGGTCATCTGTTCGGTTGTCCGTTTGGTTGCGATGGCCCCTGGCTCTTTATATATATAGATATTTATTATGTTTACTATTAAAATATAATAATTTCAGTATTTCCTTCTTTCTTCTAGCTTTGGGTTTAGTTTTCCTAGTTCCTTAAGTTGTAAAGTTAGGCTATTGATTTCAGATTTTTTAAAATATAAATGTTTATAACTATAAATCTCCCTTAGCTCTGCTTTCCTGTATCCTATAAGTTTTGGTAAGAATTACTTTTTTAAAAAATTTTCATCTGAGGATACGTTTTTATTGATTTTGAGAGGAAGAGGGAGAGAAACAATCACGTGAGAGAGAAACTTTGATTGGTTGCCTCCCATACACACCTGACTAGGGATTGTACCCGAAACTTGGGTATGTGCCCTGACTGGGAATCAAACCCAAAACCTTTTTTGGTGTATGGATGGACACTCCAACTGACCGAGCTGCCTGGCCAGGGTGGTAAGAAATACTTTTGATCCTCCACCTCATATGCCGAACCCACCATCTCCAGGGTGCTTTCTCACCACATTCCCTGAAGCAAGCGACTTGAAGAACCATTGTTCATCTGCTGCCCTGTTTCCTTCAGTTCCAGGGAATTTTCCTGTGTTATCTCTTTGGTAATTTCCGGCCTTCTGTTTTTTCAGTTCTTAATTTCTGAAACCCCTTTTAGTCAGATGGCAGGCTTCCTAGATCATTCCTCTCATTATTTTACCCTTTCCCTCTGTTTTCTGCATCTTTGTTCATTTGTTCTGCTTCCTGGGAGGTGAGGTAACACCAACAGTTGCATCCCTTCTGGTCAGTTCTCAGATGGCTCCTTCCCCTGCCCTGCTAGTCAATCACCATCTATGAGCTTTTTACCTTCCAAAAATGTGCTGATTTTTCTTGCCTGCTTTTATCTTCTCTTCCATTCTTTTTTGCTCCCCTTCTCTCTGTGTTTTTTCTTTTCTCCATCTCTCCCTCTTCCTTCCTTCTTTCCTTCCTTCCTTCCTTGCTTCCTTCCTCCTTCTTTCCTTTCCTCCCTCCCTCCCTTTTTTCCTTCCTTCCTTTCCCTCTCTTTCCCTCTCTTCCTTTCTCTTCTCTTCTCTTCTCTTCTCTTCTCTTCCTTTCTCTTCTCTTCTCCTCTCCTCTCCTCTCCTCTCCTCTCCTCTCCTCTCCTCTCTCTCTCTCTCTCTCTCTCTCTCCCCCCCCCCCCCCCATCCATTCCTGTGTAAGTAATGCTGATAAAATATGTTCACACAGCTCTCCCCAGAGGAAAAATGGGTAAAGAGGCCCACCTGTCTATGTACCTGCTCAGGTTCTGCCTCAGTCTCCCTCTTGCTCGATATGGAAAGCGGAACAATGGAAAATAGACACCCCAATGATATGTTCAAATCCTAACCCTCGGTATCTATGAGTTTGACCTTACTTGGAAATAGGACTTTTGTAGATGTAATGAAGGATCTTGAGCTCAGCCTAGATGTGGAGTGGGTCCTAAATCCAAGGACTAGTACCCTATAAGAGAAAGGATAGGAAGGTCTGAAATAAAGAGACACAGAGAAGAAGGCCATATAAAGATGGAGGTAGAGATTAGAATTATGGCGCCTCAAGCCAAGGAATTCCAAGGATTCTGGCAGACATCAGGAACTGAAAGAGGCAGGGAAACACTTTCTCCTGGAACCATCACAGGAGGCATGGCCTTGCTGACACCTTGGTTTTGGACCCCTGACCTCCAGAACGCTGAGAGAATACATTTCTGTTGTTATTACAGAATTTGCTATGGCAGCGCTGGAAGCTAAAGATAGAGCTAGAATCAAGTTTGTGGGACCGTGAGCAATTCACGCTATTTTTTTTTTAATATACATTAGTTCCCACCTCCACGAGATGGAAAGAGAGGCAAGAATATTCTCTCCCAGGGTTGCTGGACTCTAGCGTGCCATAGGATTCCTCCCAGGGCTTGTTGAAACCCAGATTGCTGGTCTCCAACCCCAAACTTTCCGGATCAGTAGGTCTGGATGGGGCCTGAGAACCTGCATTTTAAACAAGTTTCTAGGTGATACTGATGCTGTGGGTCCCAGAACACACATCGAGAACCACCGCTACAGAGGATCCAAGAGCTGGGCCCATTAGAAAAATGTCAACCCCAGAAAAACTAAGAATAGCTAAGGGAAGAAAAAGAGGGAACAAGCAGGAAAGCCAGTGGGTTGTGCGTTGGTAGGAGGTTTAGGAGAGAATTTAGAAGAGTGGTTTTCAATCAGGGGATATTGGCAATGTCTGGAGATATTTTTTGGTTAATAAAACTGGAGACTGTGGCACTACTGGTATCTAGTCGGTGGAGACCACGGATGCTAAACATCCTTTGGGGCATAGGACAGCCCATGACAAAGGATTATCTGGCTCTGAATGTCGGTGGTGGTGCCAAGACTAAGAAACAGACTTCGAGCAATGGTTCTCATCTGCATATGAGACTCACATGGGGAGTTTTTAAAAGGTCTGATGCCCAGGATGCACCTCCACCCACTAATCAAACTCTCAGGAGTGGGATCCAGGCACCTGGTGACTCTAATGAGCAGCCAAGGTGAGACCCACTGCTTGAGAGTTGAAAGGGGAACGTATTCACACAAACATCTTGCAGGAACCTTGCTGAAAGCAGGTTCTAATTCCGTGGGCCTGGGCTGAGAGTGTGCATGTCCCACAGGTGACGCCTGGCATGTGTGCCTTGGGGGTCATCCCTCAGAGCTGGGCTGTGGGCGGCACTGAGATCCAACTGAGGCTGGGGAAAAGTTTCTAACTCCTTTCTCTGCCTTTCGAGATGCAAAGATTTCCACCCCAAACTGTCTCCTCCAGGATTGAGTTGTCTATTTGAAATGCAAACATTCAAGGAGAGAATTGCTCCCTTCCCATCCCTGCAGGAGAAGAGCCTAACCTGGGCACCCGCTTCAACGTGCACACCGCCTCCCGTCATTACGATAGCAGAAGTTGTTTCTCCTCCAGACAAGCATCATTTAGCAAATCCAAGTGACCTAGTCACATGCACAACCCCCCTTCCAGTCCCCCAGTGCCTTTCCCTCAGCAGAACCCAGCCTTGCATCGCAGGGAAGTTGAGTCCAGTTCGCGCTGGGCCCTCTGGCTGACGGCAATAGCATCACTGAATAAAACCTGTCCTCAGCACTTAACTAACTAATCCCTCGTGGTGTTGATTATTAATGGAGGGAGCCAGAGGAATAACTACCTCAAGCTCAGTCTCATCCACCTTCCCATCTCCTGTCTGGATCCCCATTGGCCAATGGAAGCCGAGGTCTTGGGAGCCTGTCTTTTGATTGGTCCATGCGGGCCAGCCCTGTGCTGAGAGCAGGTGGGGAGGGGTGCAGAGGCAGGAGGGCACTCTCTGCTTCCTCTGGGGTCTCCTCCTCACAATCTGTCAACATCCTGCCATCGCTTTACCTCGGCACAGCCCTGGAAAGGCCTCACTTCTGAAGAATGTGCTCCCAGGGACGGATCCCCACTCCCACTCAGCCATGCCTCAGCCACACTGACATCCGGGCTCTCTGGACGGCTTCTGATGTCAGGAGGAAGGTGCACCATCCATGCCTCTCTGGTCTGGCATGCTACGCCTTTGAAGCTCTTGTGTCCGGCCCAGGCCCAAATCCCGGCCAAGAGAAGTAGTGTCCAGTCCAAGCCCCAGCTTTCGGTTTCCGGCTGAGTGTGGGAGCTTGAGGCCAAGCTAAGACCAAGGACTAGAAATGTTTCCTGATTCTGCAACCTGAGGAAATCCCCGAAAACTCCCAGCAGGAGGTTGGGTGCTCCAGACTTGGGGGTGTGGTTTCTCTCTTAGCACGTCCCCAGCCTGAGGCCACCCAGCCTCCCTGGCTTTCCTACCTCCTTCCCGGGGCTTGGAAACAAGAAAAAGGGGTCCGTGGGAAAGGAGGTGGAAGCTGTTTATGACAATGAGCTGCCACTCCCCATCGGGTGGAGAACATTTTAAATCCAAAAAGAAAAACAAAATGGTGCCATTAGAAGGCAGGGCAGGGTGCCCCTGGAAGGAGGGGCCTGAGGAGGGACAGGAGGGCTGGAAGTGGCCTGGGTCTTGACCTGGGGGCGGGTTACATGGAACCGCTCAGTGTGTGCAAATGCATGGAGTTGTAGTTTTCACTTTTCTGTACGCAATGTTATGCTCCCATTAATTTTTAAAAAAACTTAGTAAGGCCCTAACCGGTTTGGCTCAGTGGATAGACCCTCGGCCTGCAGACTGAAAGGTCCCAGGTTCGATTCCGGCCAAGGGCATGTACCTTGGTTGTGGGCACATCCCCAGTAGGGGGTGTGCAGGAGGCAGCTGATCAATGTTTCTAACTCTCTATCCCTCTCCCTTCCTCTCTGTGAAAAATCAATAAAACATATATTTTTTAAAACTTAGTAAGGCTTTGGAGAACAGTCTGGCACTTCCTCAAAAGGTACAAAAAGTTGGACTAAATGGTGGTGGAAGGAGACTTGACTAGGGTGGTGAACACACAGTACAATATACAGATGATGTCTTAGAGTATTGTACACCTGAAACCTATATAATTTTATTAACCAATGTAACCCCAATAAAGTCAATAAAAATAAATAAGCAAATTTGAAGAAAAAGACACAGAGTTACCATCTGACCCAGCAATTACATTGCTAAATATTTACTGAAGAAAAATGAAATGTGCATGAATTTCCATAGCAGCATATTCATAAGAGCCAAAAGTGGACACAACTCATATGTCTGTCAATGATGAATGGATAAATCAGTGGTGGTCTATCCATGTAACCGAGTGTCATTTGGTGATAAAAAAAAAAAAAAAGAACAAGTACTGACATGTACACCATGGACGGACCTTGAACACATGCTGGTGAAAGAAGCCAGACACAAAGGCCCACGTATTGTGTAACTGCTTTTATATGAAATGTCCAGAGTGGCACATCCATAGAGACAGAGTGGATCAGTGGGTGCCTAAGGCCGGGGGAGGGGGAAATGAGGAGTTTCAGGAATAACAGAGAAGGGGGCTGATGGGATGTCCTAAAACTGATTGTGGTGCTGGTAGGACAACTCTGTTTATACACTAAAAGCCATTGAGTTGTCCACTTTAAATTGATGAATTGCCTGGTGTAGGAATTACATCTCAATAGAACTGTTATAAAAAGGATACCCAAACTAACCGGTTTGGCTCAGTGGATAGAGCACTGGCCTGCGGACTGAAGGGTCCCAGGTTTGATTCTGGTCAAAGGCATGTACCTTGGTTGTGGGCACATCCCCAGTAGTGGGTGTGCAGGAGGCAGCTGATCAATTTTCTCTCTCATTGATGTTTCTAACTCTCTATTCCTCTCCCTTCCTCTCTGTAAAAATCAATAAAATATATATATTTTTAAAAAGGATACCCAACATCAGCATGAACACCAGCCGGACACACCCTCAGAGCTACACCGGTGCTGACCAGGTGACCCCAGCCATCGGGCAAGAACGGGTGGTCTGTTGGCTTCTCAGGCCCAGGAACACTTGGGAGTGCAAATGGGGTTAAGAATCCTGAATGCAGGAAAGCTCTTTAGAAAGGAAACCTGAGATAAGAATGTGGGTGGGAACTGTATTTGGGAAGGGACTACAGGAAGAAGGAAGCCAAAACAGGAGATGAGTAACTGAGACTCAGTCCCAACTTAGGGCAAGGGTGCTGGCATATTTATCCTACACCCCAGGGTTGTTTGCGGAGCCTCACTGCCTTTCCCCCCACCCTCAACCCTCCACCCCCGTCCCCATCCCCGCCCCCACATGGGCTGAGAGCCATGGGAGAGGAGTAGCTGGTATCTGCAGTGAGACGCTGGGCCTGTGATGGACTTGTATGTGCCCAGGGGTGTGGGAGGGCAGCCCTCAGGCGTGTGGAACCCTGGGTAAGCCCTGTCCTGCAGGCCTCAGTTTCCCTTTCTAGAAAGTACACAGAGAAGGTGATGAGGGCAGCGCTCTCCACCTTGGGATACTGTGCCCCTAGGCCAGCCATGGGCAAACTACGGCCCACGGGCCGGATCCGGCCCGTTTGAAATGAATAAAACTAAAAAAAAAAAAGACTGTACCCTTTTATGTAATGATGTTTACTTTGAATTTATATTAGTTC
Organism: Myotis yumanensis; assembly: GCF_028538775.1. NCBI lineage: Eukaryota > Metazoa > Chordata > Mammalia > Chiroptera > Vespertilionidae > Myotis > Myotis yumanensis. Next base: position 93,499,441 of record NW_027223755.1, read on the forward strand.
ACACAAACACTCCATCCATGCTTTTGTTCCGGCCCTCCGGTCCAGTTTAAGAACCCAAAGTTTGCCCACCTCTGCCCTAGGCGAACCTATGACACCTCTCACACGCGAACTCATTTTTTTGGTTGATTTTTCTTTGTTCAGTGGCATTTAAATATATAAAATAAATATCAAAAATATAAGTCTTTGTTTTACTATGGTTGCAAATATCAAAAATTTTCTATATGTGACACGGCACCAGAGTTAAGTTAGGGTTTTTCAAAATGCTGACACGCCGAGCTCAAAAGGTTCGCCATCACTGCCTTAAGCAGTGGTCGGCAAACTGGGGCTCGGCAAACCGTGGCTCACGAGCCACATGCGGCTCTTTGACCCCTTCAGTGTGGCTCTTCCACAAAATACCGACTTCTGCGCATGGGCCACGAAGTTTCAATCACACTGTATGTGCGCGCCCACACGTGGTATTTTGTGGAAGAGCCACACTGAAGGGGCCAAAGAGCCGCATGTGGCTCGCGAGCCGAGGTTTGCCGACCACAGCCCTAGGGGGACACTGGCAATCTCTGCAGACATTTTTCCTTGTCACAACTGAGTGTGGGTGCTCCTGGTGTCTAGTGGGTAGAGGCCAGGGATGCTGGTGAGCATTCCACACACACAACAGAATCCCATGGCAATGTTACCCAGCCCCAGTGTCCTGGGGCCGGTGGAGAAATCGGAGGGGGGGGGGGGGGGGCGGACTTGAGAGTGAGTTCCAGCTTGAACATGCGGAGCCCTGAGGGCACCCAGAGAAGATGACTTCACGCTAGTCAGGAATGACTGTCCCCTCAGCCATCCCAGGGCCCTGGCTCCCAGCTCCAACCCTGCTGGAGACCTTTTCTGCCCTCTACCCCCCAGTGGGCAATGAGAACAGAAGCTAGGACCATCGCTGGGGCCGGCAGCTAGTCCTAGAGGCCCCCACTCCTCAATCTGAGCCCCCGACTTTGAGGCAAGTGCAGGCTTCGGGTCACACATGCCTGGACTCAAGCCCCAACTCTGCCACTTGGCAACGGGACCATAGTCGTGTTGCTCAGCCCCTGGCCGTGGGAGAAGCAGCACAGCTATAACGCAGCACTCGGGTTCCGGAGAGTCTGCCCTTGGCGCTTCTAGTGGGGACTCCTGGAAACTGCTGGGGGTTTTTTGTTGCTAGCATCTTAATCCTGAAGACCCCTCTCTCCATCTGGCAGCACGGCCGGGTTCTGCTCCCCTGGAGCCTGGGTGACTGCCTGTCTCTTTAAGAGGTGCCCCCAGACTTGGGTCATGGAGCCAACATTTTTTTTTCTTTTTTTTTTTTGCGATCAGGGTGTTACAAGTCCTGATCACGCAGAGACGTTAATCACAAATCATCACGAATCTCCAATCATCGTGTTCCAATCTGCCCTCCAAAAGGAGGAACAGGTAAGGATTATCCTACCTGATGATAGGAGCCAACATTTTTAACTCAAACCATCCCAGCATAAGCCGGCAGTGGATGCATATCCCCCTGGCCACTTTTACATGATGCAGTGCATGAGAAAAGATACAGGGACGGCTACTCAAACAAAGGTCAGAGTAGGAGTGTATTTCTCTCCCACATAACAGCCTGCACAGAGGTCATTCAGAATAAAGAACATGGCTCCCCGATGCAGAAACCCAGGCCCCCTCTCTGGCTTGGCCTTCCCATCTTCTCTCGTGGCTTCCACCTCACGATCCAAAACGGCTGCTCCAGCTCCTGCCATCACAATCGCGTTCCCCCAGAGGGAAAGGCATAACCCCAAAGCAGCACAACTGGGTCACATGACCACACTAACTGCAGGGGAGGCCAGGAAAGGTGGTTTTTCGTTGATGGGGGCATGAGCCAACTAAAAATTCTCTTCCAATGGAAGAAGACACTGGGATTAGCTAGTCGCTTTTGCCACATCTCACAGAAGAACAGAGACGATTTTACTTTTATTTGTGGGGCTGGATGAACATGCAGACCAAGTGGTGTGAGTAGAAGCCCCCAAACCCCAGCAGGGGAGTGGGCTGGAGGGAGGCGAAGTGCCTCTGGGAACCCTGCCAGCGTTTTTCTCGTGTCACAAACACGCATCTACGTTGTACATAACCAGAGCAGGTGCTGGGTGTGTGGAGCAGAAGTGGGAAAGGCCTGGTTGTTTCCACCCCACACGACTGTCAACCACTTACATGCCTTTATTCACTCAACCTGCTTACTACTCTGAATACTACTATAATGCCAGGCCGGGTACCTCTTTCCTTCTGAGAAGGAAACCAACCCAATCTGACCCCGAAAGACTCTCACAATGAATCTGCTGCGCCCACAAGCCACCTGGGAAAATCCTTCTGTTCAAATCGTGCCTGCTGGGAGGTTGGCAGGGGAAATGCCTCGCCTGATGCCTGGACCCGCCCCACCTCCACACAGTCCGGCTGTGGCCCTGCCCCTTTTCTGACATCCCAGGCCTGGAGCAGGCACCCCCGGGTCTCTCCTCGGGGCAGTGGCGACCCCTCCCCTAAAAGTGGACAGGACTATGGGTGTGGCTGACAGAGTGGCATGTCATGCAGGTGGCTTGGGGAACACCCAAGGTGATGGACTCCTGGTTTGCTGGGACAGTCCTGGTTTTAAGACCACAAGCCCTGAATCCAGGGACCCACTCAGTCTGGTTAAACTGGGATTGTGGGTCACCCTGGAACTCGGACCCTGTATGTTTCCTTACTCTCACCTCCCCCCAAACCAGGGCTTCTCAACCCTTGGCTGCACGCTAGCATCACCTGGAAGAACATTTAAAATGCTGCTGGGGTCCCACCTTGGCCCACTTCACTCAGAGCCTCAGGGGCGGGACACGGGTTTTGTGAGAAAACCTCCAGGGGATGCTAACATGCAGCCAGGTTGAGAGCTCCTGGGCCCGGAGAGAGCAGCCGTGCCAAGGTCAGCTGGGGATGGCTTTTTGTCTTCTATGTTTGTTGTTGTTGTTCATCCTCATCGAGGATATTTTTCCATTGATCTTTTAGAGTGGGAGAGAGAGGGAAAGACAGAAAGAAACATCCATGTGAGAGAAACACATCGATTGTTTGCCTCCCGCATGCAACCTGACTGGGACTGGGGCCGGGGCCGGGGCCGGGGAGGAGCCTGCAACCAAGGTACGTGCCCTTGACCAGAATCGAACCTGGGACCCTTTGGTCCACAGGCCAACACTCTATCCACTGAGCCAAACCGGCTAGGGCGATATTTTGTCTTCTAGGTGAGGTGGGAGCTGAGCAGGAGTGAACAAGGACCACCGGACTGGGTTCATCTGGGCTCACTGATCAGTTATGTATAGAGGGTCTATCATGGCACCGGCACTGTCCTGGGGCTGGAGATACGGGGTGGAGGGAAGAGGACAGTGAGGACCTGCTTTCATTCTGGTGGGGGACACAGCAGGTGCCACCTGGATACTTTCAGGGGAAGATGCTCAATCGAGCCGATGTGCAGGGCTACTCAGATAGGGCATTTGTTTCGCTGGGCTGCCAAGACAACAGGAACTCATTCTCCAATAGTTCTGGAGGTCAGGGCTCCAAAACCAAGGGGTCAGGTGGGCTGGTTCCTCGGGGGGCTCTGAGACAGAATCTGTCTCATGCCTGTCCTGACTTCTGGGGTCACCATCAGTCCTTGACATTCCTTGGCTTGCAGATGCATCATTCCAACCTCTGCCTCTGTCTGTACATGCCGTTCTCCCGTGTCCTGGCATGGCCTCCCTCAGTCTGTGTCCTCTCTTTACAAGGACACCTTGTCACTAGATCCTGAATTACATCTGCAAAAAAACGTTACCCCAAATGAGGTCCCATCCTCAGGTTCCAGGGGTAAGATGTGGACACAGCTTTTCTGGGGCTACAATCAACCCCCTACAGACAGGGTGGGTAGGGAAAGACTCTGGAGGTGAGACTCCACATGAATCTTTCCAGAAGCCAACTCCAAGGATGTGCAGAGACTGCAGAAGGTGATCAGGGCGGAAATAGAATACTGGGGGCCAGCTATAATTATAAGAAACAGTAATCGTGCTCTGTTAACCGTGATTGTTTTGTTCTGATGAAAGAAGGCACAGTCTAACCTGGCTGGGAGTTGCACAAGGGACCTGGGAGCTCACCTGGAAATGAGGCCCATCCTCCCCATCCGGGAGCTGCCTATTCTCATGGAACGTTAGCAAGCTTGGTGCAGAAACCAGAGCTGCCAGCTCTTTGAGGACCCCCACCCTTTGCATACCCACAGACCTTTGCAAATCTCCAGCCTGCATTACCTGTAAACTGCCCATTTGGCATACCCTTTTGCCTACTTCCCCATGTCATCTTTGTCCTTTTACCCAATATAGGCAGCTGGCTTTTGACCGGGGCGGGGGGGGGGGGGGGGGGGGGACAGAGCAGATTTTTGTGGATGACCTGCTGCTCTCCCATCCTGCCGGCAGTATTGGAATAAACGTTCATATATGATTCAACCCTGTCTCTGCTTAATTGGCTCAAGTAGTGACAGGCAGCACAGACTCCTTGGTTGTCTAGTTACATAATTTCTGTTGGGAGACAGGGAACGGAGGGAGCAAATTTGGGGTGTGTTATTGAGCAGATGACCACTGTGGGCAACTGGGGCTCAGTCCCACCAGGGACCTCTGGAAGTTTCCATAGAGCAGGAGCCTCGGAGCTACCTGGGGGACGAGGGTGCTAAGCAGTCAGACACCAACTCCTGAAAGTCACCGTGGGAGGAGCTCCCGGGGCTGCCCCACCCGCCTGCTGGGCTAGCAGGTTCTGGAGGACAGAGCAAGCCCCCAGCAGAGAATGGAGGGTGTTTGCGGGCGTGGGAACCAGGTGTGCTGAGAGGTCCGGGCGGGACACAGCTGCGGCTGCCCCGGGAAGAACCGCTTGCGCTGCCATCTGAGGGATATGGATATAGAGGAGCCAGCTACATGTGCCCAGCATGCCAGGGCATGTGGAGACAGCGGGGCAGAGTCCCCGAGGCAGGAGCCAGCACCCTTGCTCCAAGAACAGCAGGGATGGCAGCGTGGCTGCAGTGGGTGGGGTGGGCCATGGCAGGAGGATGGGGGAAGTCTCTGTGGGTGCAGAGCCGGGATTGGATGTGGGACAATGAGGCCTTTGGAGAGCTGCAAGCAGGAGTCGACAGGATCTTGTCACTGTTTGGTCCGGAGGAAGCCTGCAGGGAGGGAGGCCAGGCAAAGTGGAGAAATCGTGTGTGAAGGGCCTGGCTCCATCTCTCCCAGCTGCATGCCTCTCCCTTCCCTTTCCTGGCCTTCACTTCCCACTTGAAAAGCAAGGCCAACAAGCCTGGCCTGTTTCAGGAAGGTGTTGGTGACTGCTGAGGTCACATGAGCAAGAATCCCCCCCGCCCCCCTTGCTCAGGTGCGGGCCCCGTGGCAGTGGCTGGAGCAGAGGGAGGGGTCTTTGGAGCCCTGTAGTTCTCCTGGGCAGAAGTGGCCTTGCCTGGACCCATGCAGTTCAGAGTGGGGCCTCCACTGTGTGGCTGATTTTTGCCCAAAGTGAACTCAGCTAAAATTATGTATGATGAATGCCATGTCCTGGAGGCGTGAAGACCAAGCTAGTCTGAGAAATGAGGACTGAGTCTTCAGGGTCCAAAGAGCCCTGGGTGGCTGGTCATCTTGTTCAGGGCTCTGAGAGGCAGGAGCGGCAGCTGATATTCTCTGTAACTGGCAACACGGCGCTGACTCAGCACTCACATCTGAATGTGGAGACCGTTGAACTGAATTCTGAGAGAGCTGTGTAACTGTCAGTTTTCGCCGACAGAGTCCAAGTGGTCATGTTGCAGTTAATGCCCCAACTCTCAATATGCCCAGACCATACGTTTGGCTACCAGAAGGTCCAGCCCTGTCCGTGGTCCTCCCCAACTACATCCAAGAACCTCAAGGGTAGCTACAAGTATCCGGTAATGCTGGATACCCATTTACTAGTATCCAGGGTTTATCCTGTGTTGGGTACTGTGCAAAGCATTTTATATGAGAACTAGAGGCCTGGTGCACGTAATTCATGCATGGGGTGGGGGGTATCTCCTCAGCCCAGCCTGCACCCTCTCCAATCCAGGATCCCTCTCACAATCCGGGACCGCTGGCTCCTAACTGCTCACCTGCTTGCTTGCCTGATCACCCCCAACTGCCCTCCCTGCTTGCCTGATCACCCCCAACTGCACCCCCACCAGCCTGGTTGCCCCTAACTGCCCTCCACCCCCACCAGCCTGGTCGCCCCATGCAGCTTGCTGTTCAGTCGTTTGGTCATCTCTCACTAACCCTCCTGCCGGCCTGGTCACTCCATGCAGCCTGTTCGGTCTTTACTGTTACTGTGACAGTGTCCTGGACAATTTGCATATTCCTCTATTATTAACATAGTTGGCTATCATTCTCATTTTAGAGTGGAGCAAATGGAACCCCAGAGACACTGATTGTGGAAATCAATGGAAAATGCTGGTAGAAACCATTTTTTTCATCTTTCATAAAAATAGGATTATAGTCAAGCACACAACTAGACTACATTTCCCAGCCTCCCTTGCATTTGAGTGTGGTCATGTGCCCAAGTTCTCTCCAGTGGCACCTCTGCCTTTTCTGGGTCCTTCAAGAAAGTTGGTCCTACCTCCTCTGTATTCCTTTCCTCCACCGCTTTCTGGGTATGGAAGACAACAGGGTCTTGGGGTACAGTGGATGCCCTGATAGGAAGAGCCTGGGCTCTTCCCAGTGGAGAACTGCCCTGCCAGCTTGAACACTAACTGGGGGCTGTTAAGTGAGCAAGAGAGACTGCTGTTCTGTTAAGGCCTGGAAAATATAAAGCCTGCATGTTGCAGCCGCCAACCCAGGCTTTGCAATGCTCAGTGTGGCAGAGCCGGGGCTTGAGCGGCCTGTAGGCTCCCGGAGTTGTGTCAGCTCCTACTTGCTGCGGTGCATGGTCATGGGGATGGTCCTACAGCACTGAGGGCCCCAGCACTTCAAGCAACGGTTCATTCTGTCAGTGCTGCTGGCCTCAGCCACGCTCTGCTGCTGGTGAGTTTAGAGTCAGGGGTTCCCAACTGCTGCCCCCCCAGGCTCTGCAGAGGGAAGAGCCAGGACCATTCCACCTGCCCCTGCCTGGGGAGCTGGACAGGGCACCTGACCGTGCTGCTTAGCAAGCTGGGGCTTCCAAAGCCTGGTGCTCTCGCAGGACGAGGCTGCCATCCGCCACCAGGCCGCCTATTCTCTCTGGGGACACGTCTGTGGCTCTCCCAGACAGCAGTGCTGCCCGCCTCCCCATGTTATGCTCCTAGTCCTAGTAGGTGCCCCACAGCCACGCTGCCAAGGCCCCCAGATCCTGCAACAAGCACTTAAGTGCCAGCCGACCGGAGCCACCTCCTCCTCGACCCCAGGCTGCCAGCTGAGTCAGATTCCCCACCAGGGGGTCCCATTTCCTCCCTGCTATCCTCAGTCCTGGTGCCCTTTCCCGCACACACATGCTGCGTTTCACCAGTTGCGTTTGAACATCCCCGAGCACCCATAGGGCGGGGTTTCAGAGCCAGGACACCCATGTCTCCCAGGGCTCCTCAGCCCCTCCGTGAGGCCGACAGGTGTGAGGCCTCTGCACACCTCCACCTGCCCACAGTCCCGGAGTGCCAGCCGGATCAGGGCACATGTGGATTAGGGTGAGTGGGTATGGACCACCCCGGGCCCTGGCAGCTCCAGTCCCAGTCTGTGCATAGAGAAAGGAAGGCACCAAGAGGCCAGGGACTGAGTTAGTGTCAATCCTCACCAAGCAAGTGGGTGGCGGGTGTGGGGTGAAGGATCTGCCTCAGTGCATCCAATGGAGGGTGGGTAGCAGGTGCCCACAGCCCGCAGACCCCTTTCCCACCTTTATGCCCGAGATCCCTCTACCCCCTCAACAGTACCACCTGTGCCTCTGTGATGAGGACAACCCCCATGCCTGGCCTGTGTGCCCAGAGCCAGAAGCACCCGGGAATTCCTGTCCCTGCCGGGGACAGCCCTTCACCAGGGCCGATGGTGAGGGCGTATGAATACCCCCACTCCCTCACCCGAGTAGAGACTCTGAGTGAGCCAGGGTGACCTTCTGCTTGGGCTGAACTGTGTCCTCCCCGACCCCAATTCACAGGTTGAAGTCCCAACCCCTCACATCTCAGAATGTAACTGTATTTGGAAATAAGTCGTGGCCAATGTAATTAGTTCTGATGAGGCAACACTGGAGTAGGGTGGGCATGACTGGTGCCCTCATGGGAGGGGAGGTGTGGGCACAGACGCACAGGGAGACGCCCTGGAAAGGTGGGAGTGATGCTGCCACAGGCCCAGGAGCCACCAGAGGCTGGGGGAGAGGCGGAGCAGCTCCTTCCCCGATGCCCTCGGAGAAGGCACGGCCCTGTCAGCACCTTGACCTCGGACTCCAGGCTCCAGGACTATGAGACAAACAATTTCTTTTTACTTTCTTTTTTTTTTTTTTTTTTTAACAAACAGTTTCTGATGTTTAACTCATTCAATTTGTGCTACTTTGTTTCGGCAGCTCTAGGAAGCTAATACACCTTCGGTGGGGCTTTACCTAATATCACGTGGCTGTGTGGCCTTTCCCGTCATTGCGTGCTCCCCACACTCCCGGGGGACGCTGCCTACTGCCTCCCGCTCCCCTGCGTCATTGTCACAGGGTGCCATCTGCTCCTGGGAAATTCCACCTAAGACCGTGGGTCCTAAGGAGCCATGGCAACTTACCAGGGGCAGACAGAGAACATAAAGGAGTGAGCTGGGGACTGGGGAGGGTGAACGGAAGGGGACAGCCACTGCTCAGCTCCTGCCATGGGGGCTGCAGACTCGATGTTGCCTGAGCTTCCAGTTTCTTAAGAGAAACCAAAAATATGATTTAAAAAAAAATAGCGACATCTTATTTTTAAATATTGGCAATTAACTCCCTTAACTCCATTTGTTTGTTTGTTCTTTTAAACTATTCCCCAGCTCCAACTCAAACAAGTCTAGAGGTCAGACCTGGGGTCGAGAGCTTGGCAGGGAGTGCACACCCGCCTTTGTGTGGCAAGAAGAGCTCGGAGCCAGAGGCCCGAGGCCCGAGACTGACTCAGGGTTCTCCCACCTGCTGGCCAAGCGTGCCTGCTTTAAGCACGCACGCACGCACACACACACACACACACACACACACCCCTGAGCCTCAGTCACTTGTCTGTAAAATGGGTACCATCTGGTGGAGATTGCTTACCTCCTGGGGTGGTCATGAAGGCAGACTGACATAATTTCTTTAGCAAACACTACGTGCAAGCCATGCTCTGAGCCCGTGGGCAACTACTAAGTCTTGGGCTCCTCCCTTGCCCCTCCCCCCCCCACGTCCTTAGAAGGTGCCACCATAATTATCCCAGCTTCACACACAGAACTGAGGCTGAGGGCTTACTGACTTGCCCAGACCTCCCAGCTCAGGCAGTGGAACCGGCATCAGATCCAGGCAAGCTCTCAGCCAGGCACGTGGCTGCCTCTCGGGATGCATTAACATACTTTACCAAGGGAGTGTTCGTTCTCTCTCTCTCTCTCTCTCTCTCTCTCTCTCTCTCTCCTTTTATTTTAATAAATGGGGAGGAAGGAATGGATAGGTGGCCCTGTCTCTTGGCCAGCAGCTATTGCTCCACGAGGAACTGGTGTTAGCTGATGTGGTTGCACAGGCTTCCTCACCCGTCTGGACAGGGGCCAGTGTGTGAGGCCAAACAACCAGCCACCCTTTCTTCTCAGTCGAGCATTTCCCGTAAGTGGTGGCTCGCTGCCTGCTGGCTGGCCCGCCTGGTCCGCAGCCAGGAGAGGGCTGGGCGCCGCCTCCTTGAGGCCAGGGTTTCCACGCTGCCTGCCCCCCCCCCCTGCCTGCCCCATCCCAATCTGGGTCTGTGCTGTGTGTGTGTCTTAGAAAATCCTGGATCCAGACCAGAGCTCCAGGTGGGTGTCCAGGCCTCTGTTTCCCTGACCTGAAAAGTCCTCACTGCACGATGGGCAGAGCTTCGCTGCCCGAGCATCTCCAGAGCTGGCCATCTCGCCATTCACTTGCTCCCCAGGCACCTGTCCAAGGCCCCTGGTGTGCCCAGCACAGAGCCAGGTGGGCGGAAGGGGCACCTGCTCTTATGAAGATAATACCCTAGTGAGGGAGTGGGGAGGAGCCAGATTGCTGAACTAATAAGAAAACAAGAGAATTAGAGATCATGGAAAGTTTGAGAAAGAGAACAAAACACGTCTATCTATATCCCAGACCCCAGAGAGGGACTGAGTGATTGGCTGGGATGTGAGCTGGGGGTCAGGGAAGGGAGACCTCAGATTTTCAGTCCTAAGAAAATCTACAGGGGAGGGGCATTCCTGGGAGGGAGCAGCGGTTCCACAGCCCTGGAGTAGGGAGGGGCTGGGAGTTTCTGGAACTCGGACAGTCGGGCCTGCTGAGTGGGAAGGTGTGGGTGGGACAGGTTGGCAGGTCCCCAGCAAGCAGGGCCCAGAGGGGGCACGGTGGTGGGGGCCACCTCCCCTGGTAGGGGACTACCCAACGGGGTGAGACCGGCGCTCTGATCTCCCCGCACTGACCCGTGGGCGGACCCGCCCAGCTCCTGCCACTCCGGGCCGAGGCCAGAGCTGCAAGACAAACAGGAACCCCTGCCCATCCTTCCAGCTTCCAGAGGAGAAGGCCCTGCTGTGGGCATGGCTTTCCTGCCCCTTGTCCCAGGCCCTGAGCAACGCGGTGCTTTCTGTTTGCCGACTCCTCTCTGGCCTGGCCGGATGGCAGGTTGTTTGGGAGGCCAGGCGGGACACGGCAAGGCTTGGCTGCGATTTCCCCTCTCTGGGAATGCCAGCTGGCCTAGCATGGCAGTCTGGAAGGGGAGCAAGCTTCCAGCACAGATAGGCCGCATCGTGGGGCTGCAGCAAAGGAGGCCCCCAAGGGTGGGAGCCAGGAGCAGCCGCAGGAAGGGGGCAGGAGTGGCAGCTGCAGAAAGGCCAGAGCACGGCTGTCAGTGCCAGCACCTGACAGATCAGCCCATCCATCCCCACGCAACCGCCCGGCAGGGCTCGTGTCATTAGAACACCACCCGCAGGGAAACAGAGGCAGGGCTCCAAGCCACGCAGACATCCTGCTCTGTTTGGGACACACTTATACTAAAAATACATCAACTGCTTATCTCCAATTCATATGTATCTGCTGTCCTATCTTTCATGTGGCAGCCCTATGACTCCAGGCCAGGGTACATCCAGGCCCAAGAAGCCTGGGACTCCCCCCCACCCCACCCCACCCTCTGGGGTGTGGGCAGCTGCCCCTGCCTCTCTCACCCTCCGCCTCCTGCAGAACTGTGCCTATGCCATAGTGTTCCTTCCACCTGACCCGGCCTCTGTCCCTCTCTCACTGGCACCCAAGGCAGGGGCCCAGGCAGGCAGAGCAGATTGCCAAGAGAAGAGGTGGGGTCCTCCCGTGGGCTGTCCTCAGGGCCCCCCTTCACCTTGCTGGGGGCAGATGGTACATGGAGTGAGCCCTGGATTCTACCCCGATGGACCTCAGCTGTGCCTGGGCCTCCACTTGCTCATCTGTGAGGTAGGGAGCGAGCCGCTGCCCTGCCCACCCCTGCCGGGATCCTCACCCACTCACCCACCGATTCTGTGCTGGGTACACTGGTCCAGGCACAGGGGTGCAGCACTCAGTGAGGTTGTAGGTGGATAAAAACAACCAAGTGAAAGGAGAAGTCACGTGAGCTTTTAGAAAGGAGCACTAAACGCCTCCAAACAAAGCTGAGCTGTGCAGTCGGGAGCCAGGAGCCCCTCTGGGCCATGGAAATGCTGAGCCGTGCGTGTAGGCACACGTGGCTGAAGGCCTTGTAGAAAAATATAACGTAAAATACCCTATTCGTCATTTTTAAATTGCTTACATGTGGAAATGATCATGTTTTGGATGTACTGGGTTAAAGAAAAATATGATTATGATCAACTTCTCCTGTTTCTTTTTACTTTTCTAGCGGTGGTTCCTAGGCAATTTAAAATGGCACATGTGGTTCAAATTACACTTCTATTACTGGAGAGCGCCTGGTGGGAATCGAAAGGAAAACAAAGTTGCTCTGAGCCTCAACTTTAAAAAAAAAAAAATGTGCTCAAATTTAAACAATAGTGAACAGTATAATAAACCCCCACACACTCATCCCAACTCAAAATTCTCAGCGTGTACAGCCTCTTCCTTGACATTAATACATCCCCTTCTTCCCCCTTCTGTATGATTTTGAAGCAAATTCTAACATCATGTCACCTGAATTTTTTTGGTAAAAATGGATTCTTAAAAAACAAAGCCATAAGCAATTCAACTCCCAGGGAGGTACCCAACACAACACCTTCCACAGGCATGTTCACAGCAGCATTATTCATAGTAGCCAAAAGGTAGAAGCAACCCAAGTGCTCATCAGCGAACCAAGAGATAAACGAGATGTGCTATATCCGTACGATGACTATCGCTCTGCAATGAGGAATGAAGTACCAATGCATGCTGCAACACAGGTGGACCCTGCAAACACTGTGCCCAGGAAAAGTAGCCAGATGCAAAAGGCCACACGTGATACAATTCCACTCACATGAAACGTCCAAAACAGGCAAATACAGAGACAGAAAGCAGACTAGCGGTTGCCAGGGCCTGTACTAATTGCTAATTAGTACAGAGTTTCTTTTTTTAGGGCGAAGAAGCATTTCTGGGATTAGATAGTGGTGATGATTGCCCAACTTTGTGAATGTACTAAAAGCCACTGTATGTGATGCTTTAAAAGGGTAAATTTTATTATATGCGAAATGACATTAAGTCAGTGGTTCTCAACCTTCTGGCCCTTTAAATACAGTTCCTCATGTTGTGACCCAGCCATAAAATTATTTTTGTTGCTACTTCATAACTGTAATGTTGCTACTGTTATGAATCGTAATGTATAAATATCTGATAAGCAGGATGGTCTTAGGTGACTCCTGTGAAAGGGTTGTTTGACCGCCAAAGGCGTCACAACCCACAGATTGAGAACCGCTGCATTAAGTCCTCACTTAACGCCTTTGATAGGTTCTCGACAACTGTGACTTTAAGCGAAATAACATATCATGAAAGCAATATTCCCCTAGGTTAATTGACAGAAAAAAGAGTTACGTTCCTACGGTGAATTTCTAGTCACAAAAACATCACCAAACTTCTAAATAAAGACCCCAAACAGCCCTGGTTAGAGCCTCAGCCTGTGGACTAAAGGGTCTTGGGTTCATTTTCCGTTCAAGGGCATGTATCTGGGTTGCAGACTTGATCCCGGGCCTGGGTTGGGACGCATTTGGGAGGCAACCAATCAATGTGTCTCTCTCACGTTGATGTTTCTCTCTCTCTCCTTCTCCTCCCTCCCTTTCACTCTCTCTAAAAATCAATGGAAAAAATATCCTGGGGTGAGGATTAACAAAAAAATAAAAAGACCTAAAACACTTCTAATATTAAACTTTGAAATCAGTGTGAGCTAAACATAAACTTACAAATGATTAATAAAAACAAGTAAGGTCATGATTTCCAACATGCTTATTCCACTTCAGGGTTGTGTATGGAGGTGGGCGACGGGGGAGGCAGGCGGGGGGGGGGGGGGGGGGCGGGACAGAATCTACCGCAGCAGCTCAGGGCCCGGGGAGGGACCCGTCCTGGACAGGATGCCCGTCCACCGCAGGGCCACTCACACACCCACAGGGGCTCAGACTGGGACAGCGTGGACAGGCCAGTTCACCTCAGGTGCACATCCTCGGGAGGTGGGAGAAACCGGAGTCCCCCGAGAAAACCCACACGGGCATGGGGAGAACACGCAAACACCACGCAGACAGTGGCCTGGGCTGGGAATCCATTTCTTCTCCCTCATTGACGTTATAACAAAACGGCGCTGCACGCAACAATGCTTTTTGAGGACCCGCTGTATATATCAGTTTTTAAAAGCCACAATATCATTATCATGTCTTAGCAATGAGTAATAACCCTCAGTGTTATCCAACACCTCATCGGGGCTCAGTCCCTGATTCCCTCATATTTTTATTTTCCCGTTTGTTCACGTCACATTGTAACCAGGCCCACACGTGGCGTGTGATAAATCTCTTTAAACCAGAAGGCTCCTCTCCCCAACGGTTTTCTTGCAACATGTTTAGGGGAGGGAAGACCTGGGCCCTTTGCATCTTCCCACAGGCTGTGTTCTGTTGCAACCCTGGCGGGGGGTAGGGGGGGGCGCACCCCATATTCTCAGCCTGCAGGGAACCTCGCCTCACCCCCAGGGGCAGCTGGGGAAATGGCAGATTACTTACCAAAGAAATAGCATATCCAGGTTGGGGCCGGGACAGAGCCCGGCGCAGGTGAAGGGGAGGGCTGGGCCTTACCTGCAATCCGTTTGCGGAATGGATGGTGGTGGTTGTCAGAGAGACCAGGCTCCTACCTCGCAGGGCCACCCATCCTGCCAGAGCCCTTCTGGTGCAGTGCAGGAGGTGGGGCGGAAACCTGAGTCTCAGTCCTCAGTCAGGTGGCTTTGACCTTCCCCCGCCCATCAGGTGGATGCCAAACTCTCCTCGGACCAGAAGGCCTTGCGGGGCAGGCTCTGCGATGCACTCTGCTATGGTAGGCAGGCCAGATGCGATGATTCTGAAAGGCGCCCAGGCCCTTCCCGCCTCAGAGCCTTTGCACCTGCTGCTTCCTCTGAATCAAAGCTCCTCCACCTCACACACTGATTTTTCACGGGGCTGAAAAGGTAGAGGCTCAGAGCAGCTCCTCCTGACCTCCTCCCTAAGTCCCACCTTCCACTGCCTCTACACCAGTGGTTCTCAATCTTGGCTGCACATTAGACTCACCTGGGAATCTTTTTAAAATCCTGATTTCTGGGTCTCATCCTCCGGAAATTCTGTTTCTTTGTTATGGGGTGGGGCCACAACATTAGTAACGAAAAACAGAATTTCCGGAGGATGAGGCTCAGAGATCAGGATTTTAAAAAGATTCCCAGGTGATTCTAATGTGCAGCCAAGGTTGAGAACCATTGCTCTACACCTTTGCTCTCTCTGTTCTGAGTTCTTGAAAGACGGTTCACATCTTTCCTAACTCTCTCTCTCTCTCTCTCTCTCTCTCTCTGCCAGGTTTGGTAATTCTTATTCTCTCTTAACTAGAATTTCAGCCCATTGAGGGTGGGACTCTGTGCTGCTACTCAAGCACACAGTAGGTAGGTGGGTGGGTGGGTGAGTGGGTGAGCGAAGGCCCCCAGAGTGGGCAGGGCAGTGATTCTCTCCCCATCTCACAGGTACAGCTGAGGTCCATCCGGGTAGAATCCAGGGCTCACCATGTACCACCTGCCCCCGCCAAGGTGACTGGGTGATACCAAACAAGTTTGGCTGCCTGCCGCTCAAAAGCCAATAATCAAGAGACAAGGGCTGGTGGAAGGAAAGTAAGTTTATTAAAGAGCCAGCAGTTTGAGAAGCGACTCAGGTCACAGACCATCTTAACATCTCAGCACAGGCAGGTGTTTTTATAAGGAGGGAGACAGAATGAAATAAAAACCAGAGGAATCGAAAGAGTTCTCCATGGAGGGAGTACAGCCAAGCCAACATAGTCTGTTCTTCTGACAACTGGTTGAAGGCCAGCAAATCACCCTGAGCTGAAATGCCTGAAGGTCAGAGTCTGCTTCTTTTTAAAAATAAATATATTTGTTGATTTTTTCTTTTCTTTCTTTCTTTCTTTCTTTCTTTTCTTTTTTCTTTTTCTTTTTTTTTTTTTTTTTTTGAGAGAGAAAGAGAGGGAGAGAGAGAAACAGAAACATCAAGAACAGAGACACATTGGGGAGGGTGGGGGTAAGGGGGAGAGATCAACCAAAGGACTTATATGCAAGAATACAGGCCTAACCAATGGACACAGACAACAGGGGGGTGAGGGCATGAGAAGGGGGTGTGGGGGTAATGTGGGGATAAGGACACATACGTAATAACTTAATTAATAAAGAAATTAAAAAGAAAAACAAGATTTGGGAAATAAAAAGGTTTTTTTTTTTAAAAAAAAGAAAAGAACAGAGACACATTGATCAGCTGCCTCCTGTACACCTCCTACTGGGGATCGAGTCACAACCCAAGTATGTGCCCTGACCAGGAATCAAACGGGACACATGGGATGATGCTCAGCCATTAGGCCACACTGGCCAGGGCAGTTCACTTCTTTTGAAATTAGTTCCTAGAATTCTTAAGCAAACAGGCTATTTATCTGAAATCACATATTAGTTAACAGGTCACGTTTACGGAAATAATGTTAAAAGATTGGTGGGGTGAGGTGCATAGGGATCCTGAGGGGAACCCACAGGAGGGCCACACCTTCTCTCGGCAATCTGCTCTGCCTTCCTGGGTGCCAGCGTGGTGAAAATCAGGACTGGTCAGGTGGAAGGACCACGGTGACATGAACTCAGCTTCTGCAGGAGGCGGAGAGTGAGAGGGGCAGGGGCAGCGGCCCAGACATCAGGGTGGGGGCCCCCGGCCTGGAGTCATAGGGCTGCCAGATGAAAGACAGGACAACAGGTAAATTTGAATTTGAGATAAACAACTGATAATTTTTAAGTATGTCCCAAATATTTCACGGGACATACTTATACTAAAAGTTATTGTTGTTTATCTGAAGTTCTATTTCTCTGGGCTCCTCTATTTTTACTTGCTTGATCTGGCAACCCTATTAGGGGGGGAATGGCAGGGCCATTGCCAGGTGCCAGGTGCCAGGTGGGCAGATCTGAGGGACTAGCAGGATCTTAGGGAGTGTCACCCCCGGGGAGTGCGAGGCTGAGGATGAATTGAGGCTGCTGGCCCGGGAATGACAGGCCTGGGGTGCCACTTCCAGCCTGCCTGATGGGAGAATGGGTGTAGCTCAGGGCCTTTTCCAGCCCCAGGTCTGATCACACACACATCCTGCTCTCACTATTGAACTCTGTGCCAAGTGCCCGTTTCCCACAGGATAAGAGCAGAACATCCGTGTGGCCCAGACCCAGACATAGTCCAGCCATGCCCACACCTCCTGCCTCCCCAGCCATAGTCCAGGCTGCAGTACTCAGCCACATCAGTTCACATCCAAGCTCCTGCCTCCTGGTCCAGGGTGTCTGAGGTCCCATCTGGGGGGAAGGGCTGGGCCCTGCCCCAGATGTGTTTGTCCTGGATACAAGCCGTGTCGGGCCCACAGTAGGTGCTCAGAGACCCCAGGGCCATCCTCATGTGTGGGCAGGGAGGGTGCTCTCCTGGGAGGGGAGACTGGGCCTCCCAGGTCTGGCCCCGCCATCTGCATCCTCAGCCTGTGCCCCCAGGTGCATAGGTTGGGGGTTGGAGAGAACGGCATGACCCACTGCTTGTGGGGTGACCTCCACGTGCTGGGAGCTGTGGCTGTTTCTCGAGGCACCCCTAACCCGATGGCTGACAACGAATGACAGTTGGTCCCCAAAGGGGGCTTCCAAGGGGGTTTTCCTGCCTCTTCACCCCGTTGGGAACTCTCTGAGCCCCAACTCAACAGACACCAACAGCTGGTGATTCTCAGGGTAGGAGAAAAAGCCCCTAAATGTTCTGCAACGGTTTCTCACCTCCACCTGCCCGCCACAGCTCCTCCCAGGCAGCTGGGGCCCAGCTTCTCAGTATGACACTCTTTTGTGCCTGGAGCCAGCTTTGGGTTAGAAGAGCCCACAGCCTTTCTAGGAAACAAGGCTTTGGTGGTTGAGTCATTACAGTGCGAAGGGTGGTCCAGAGGCCAGCGGCATCAGCATCACCTGAGAGCTTGTTAGAGCTGCTGCACCTAGGCCCCACCCAGACCCTCTGCCCCCTAAAGACGACAGTCTAGCCCAGTGGTTCTCAACCTTGGCTGCACATTAGAATCACCTGGGAATCTTTTTAAAATCCTGATTTCTGGGCCTCATCCTCCGGAAATTCTGTTTCTTTGTCATGGGGTGGGGCCACAACATTAGTACCAAAGAAACAGAATTTCTGGAGGATGAGGCCCAGAAATCAGGATTTTAAAAAGGTTCCCAGGTGACTCTAATGTGCAGCCAAGGTTGAGAACCACTGATCTAGCCCCACATACCCTCCCTCCACACATGCCCGGGGGCCTTTTGTGGGTCAGTTTAGGGAATGAAGGGGAACCTACCCAGAGATCAGAACTTAGGCAGCTCTGCTTCCTCCTCTCCTCCTGGCACATCCCAGGCCGATCACTAGGGGGGCAGCAGCGGTTGAGTGTGTCAGATGCTTGTACCCGCAGCCCTTCTCTGGGTCACCAGGGGTGGGGGACAGGCCCCTATTGCCTGTGGCAGGAGGGCGAAGGGCAGGACTAGGGTGTTGGAGTCTGGACTCTCAGCTGGGCCAGGAAAGACTTTCAGGTGGCAAGCCTTCCTTCCTGGGAGATACCTGGAAACACTATTACTGCCAATAGTAGTTACTTTGTGCTCAGTATGTGTCTGGCACCCGGATGCATGCAGCTGTCACTGTGGTCAGCAGTGATTCCCAAGCTGTGGCTGCAGCAGCGTCTGCTAAGAACGGCAGATTCCAGGACCCCACTGCAGGCTTCTCCATCTCCAGGGCCAGGCCCGGGAATCTGCTTTTACTAAGGAGCCTGGGAAATTCTTGGGATCAGAGGTTTTTGGGAAACACTAACTTCTCCGAACTCTGAGTGGGGCTGCCCAACACTGACATTCATTCATTCACTCATTCACTCATTCACTCGCTGATTGGAAACTTATGGAACATCCACCTCATTCACTGATCCAGCCCCTGTGTTCCTCCCAGGATCACTGTTCAAGGTCCTCAAGTCCCCCTCTGAGTCCAAATCGCCCCCTCCCTCCCATCGCTCTGTATGCACCCCACCTCTCCACTCCCCAGCGAGTACCCTGGCCAGGGGCCCTCCAGGCCCCGCCCCATCCCGCACGGGGAGCCCACCTCCCAGCCCGCGACTGCGCTCTGGGCCCGCGCGCCCCGCCCCCACAGGAGACCTGCGCGGAGGCGGCACCGCAGCCGCAGGCTGTGACCCCACCAGGTCTGCGGCCAGTGGCCTGAGGGGCATCCCGGCTTTTTTGCGGCGAGAGGCGGAGCAGGAGCCTGGGGACTGGGCTCCAGGTGGGCTCTAGGGAGGATGAAGCAGGTAGGGCCGCAGGGATGCTGGGCGTGGAAGGATGATGGTGAGGATGGGAGGAGCCTGCGGGAGCGCTGGGGAAACAAGGGGAGGAGGAGGGATGCGCGAGGCGGGGGCCTGGGCCCAGCTGGACCCCAAATGGGCTTGAGGGTGGAAACGGGCTTGAGTCGCAGCCGAAAGGGAGGGGCCCGGTCTGCAGGGAGGATGCGGGTGGGCTCTGCACCACGAGTGGGTCTGTCACTCGCCTTTGGTGCCCGCCCCCCCTCCACACACACACACACACACACACACACACACACACACACACACACACACATCTCCTCCCCCATCCCAGGCCCTGGTGGACGACACTGAGGATGTGTCCTTGGACTTTGGCAACGAAGAGGAGCTGGCCTTTCGGAAAGCCAAGATCAGGTATGTTTGGACTGGCTTTGGGCAAGCATCCACCAAAGCTGCAAATTCATTCCACGTTCATTCATTCACTCATTCATTCACTCATTCATTCATTCAGAATGTATGAGCACCTAGTGTGTGCCAGGCATGGGCTAGTGCAGTGATGGCGAACCTTTTGAGCTCGGCGTGTCAGCATTTTGAAAAACCCTAACTTAACTCTGGTGCCGTGTCACATATAGAAATTTTTTGATCTTTGCAACCATAGTAAAACAAAGACTTATATTTTTGATATTTATTTTATATATTTAAATGCCATTGAACAAAGAAAAATCAACCAAAAAAATGAGTTCGCGTGTCACCTCTGACACGTGTGTCATAGGTTCGCCATCACTGGGCTAAAGACACACCGTGGACAGATCAAAGTTCCTGCCCTCCTGGCAGGAGGCTGGAGAGGTGGACAAGGGCTTGGAGCCTGCAGTCTAGGGCTGGGGGGCGGGGGAGGGGGGGGAGACCTAACATTGAACAGGCAAACAAAGATATTTGGGAGGAAGTCAACAGTGTGATTGAAAAAAGAGAAAGTGACTGGGCAAGACCACTTGCCTTAGCACAGTCAGGGAGGGCATCTCTGGAGAGGTGACATTGGAGCTGAGACCTGAATGAGGAGATTTCCACTGGAAGGAACAGCAGGTACAAAGACCCTAAGGCCGTGTTGGAAGGTCAGAGAAAATCTTCTATGTCTGGAGGGTGATGGGAGAGGAGAAAGGGGTTGGCAGGAGGCTGGAGAGGTGGGCAGCTTGGATTTCTATTCTAACCCCTGCTTTAGTTCCAGCCAGCCAGTCCTGGGTCGAATCACTTCCTGCCTGAGGCGCGGCATCACAGAAAGTGGCAGGACTAAGGTGTGAAAAATGACCCGTAAACGTGTTTGCTGATGACCCAGCAGCTGCCACATTAGAAACACCCAAAGCTCAGCCGCACTCACTCACCTGTGCCCCATCTCTCCTCCCCGCCATCAGAGCCAGCAGGCGTGGGGACCTGGCACCTACATGCCATTCCTTTTACGTTCTCTGATCCAAATCCAAGAAACCTCAGAATGAAATAGGACAGTATTAGTTTCCCAGGGCCACTGTAACAAATCACCATAAACTCGTTGGCTTAAAACAACAGAAATGTATTCTCTGACAGTTCTGGAGGCCAGAAGTCCAAGATCAGTTTCACGGGCTGAAACCAGTGTGTCCGCAGGGCCACACTCGCTCTGAAGGCCTAGGGGGGAAATCTGTCCTTGGTCTCTTCCGGATCTGGTGGCTGCCGGCTTGGGGCCCCTTCTTCCATCCTCGAGGCCAGCAGTGTAGCATCTTCAAATATTCTCTGCCCCATTCTCACATTACCTTTTTCCTCTGTGTCAAGTCTCCCTTTGCCTTCCTCTTATAGGGCTCCTTGTAGTGCATTTAAGGGCCGGCTGAATGATCTGGGATAAGTTTCCCATCTCAACCAACTTAATCACACCTGCAAGGTCCCTTCCGCCATATGTGGTAACCCTCACAGGTTCCGGGGAGTAGGACCTGCATGTTTTGGGGAGCATTATTCAGCCTACCATAATGATCAGAGAAAGACATTGTGAAAGAACTGGGATCCTGGGGCAAGAATCTTATACAGCATCTGAGCTCAGTGTTTATTGAGCACCTCCTGTATGCCGGCGTGGGGCTGTTGACTGGGACTATGTGGTATAAGGACACCTCCCCCTGCCTTTATGGAGTTGCCCAGTCGAGAGCAGAGATGGTCAGCCTCGACACTGCCAACATTCTGGGCCAAGCACTTCTTGCTATAGGGACCGTCCCGGGTATTGCAGGATGGTTAGCAGTATCTCTTGCTTCTACTCACCAGATGCCAGAAGCACCTACCAATAATGTCTCCAGACACTGCCAAATGTCCCCCCAGAGGCAAACTTGCCCTCCTTGAAAACCAGTTGTGTGGGGTATAGGGTGTAGGTATGCCCGTGGCTGCTACGACAGTGTTTCATGCTTGGGCACTTGTCCTGAGCAGGCGAAGAAGTGACAGCTGAGCTGAGACCTGAGGAATGGAGGTGTGGGGGGTAATTAGCTAAAGCAGGGAAAAAGATGGGGTGTCACAAGCACAGGCTTAGAGTTAAGATGAGTTTAGGGAGCTGAGAGTGGTTTACTGGGGAGCAGTGTGGGCAGAGACTGGGGCCCACACCCTGAAGGGTTTATACTTATGGATGTGTGATGTCTGTTAGAATGGGAATCTACTATACCTGTGCTGTCAAATATGGTAGCCACCAGACACATGTGGCTGCTGACACTTGATCTGTGGCTGGTGTAACCAAGGGCCTTCCAACTGGGTCTTTTAGCTTTAATATGCTAACTGCTGTTTGCTTTAGCCTCCGGCATTCAATAGCCCCAGCGGCTACCCTATTGCACAGTGCAGTTCTAGAGGTGGAATTCGTACGGGGCAGTGACATGATCAGAATCCTAGCTGGAATGAAAGAAGGATACAAGGCCGTGACATGGCATCTTCATCTCCTTGGGAGACCCAGCCCCCACCCCACACACATTCCTGGTGTCTGTTACCTAAATGGGCCAGGTTGGGCCGCCAGAGGCCAAGGCCAGGGTGTTGTGGGTCACCCTGAAGCCTAGAAGCTTCAACCTCTGTTTCCTGCAAACCTTTCTATGACTCTATTCACCGAGACGGCTACCTGCCTGCCAGCTCAGCTCCTCCAACCCAGGGGCTGTTCCACGCAGGTCACTCCCAGGCAAGCCTGGTGCTTACCCTTTGTTTACAGTGACCTTGAACAAGTAGGGCACCTTCCGGATCCCCATTTTCTCATTTGTAAAATGAGGAAGACGTTAGTCCCATCGTAGGGTTGTGTAAAGAGGACTAAATCAAGTGACAAACTTATGTAACAAGACCCATTGGAGCCCTGACACCTCATGTGGGCTCCATAAATGGTACCTGTTATCTGACCCCAAGTGGGACTTCTGTGTCCTTGGGGCAGAGGCACGTCCTTGGCTGGAGCAGGACGTCGTGCTGGGGTTGTCCTTGGAGCGGGAGACTGTCCCTCCTATGGAAAGTGTTTATTCTTTGAAGGCACTGGCTTCACAAATTCATTTAGACCAGTGGTTCTCAACCTTCCTAATGCCGCGACCCTTTAATACAGTTCCTCATGTTGTGGTGACCCCCAACCATAAAATTATTTTCGTTGCTACTTCATAACTGTATTTTTGCTACTGTTATGAATCTTAATGTAAATATCTGATATGCAGGATGTATTTAGGCGACCCCTGTGAAAGGGTCGTTCGACTCCCAAAGGGTCTTGACCCACAGGTTGAGAACCGCTGATTTAGACCCAAAGGTCATGGATTTCAATGGATTCCCACCCAAAGCAGGATGGTCTCCTCTGGCCTCAGACGGGTTCCTTGGACCTGATTTGGGTGGGAATTGTTAGGGTTGGTTGGGTCAGCATTTCGTGCTTGGTCCTCACTCAGCCCAGGGGGCATCCAATGAGAAGAACGCCATGGGGAGTCACATGTTAGTGGGGACCAGGTCCCCAAGCAAGACCCACATGAAATCAAAACTACCTTTGCAAATCCCTAACCAGTGTCTCAAGTAGAATGACATTTTGTCTTTCAAGTAGTCTTTCATGTCAATTTATCTTCCCACGTTGGATATAAAAGCTGTTCCTCAAAATGAGCTGCAGAGGAAATTGTTGGCTGTGTTTTAGGGGAAGTTATTTTGAATGAAAAACAGTAATAGCAAACACTTTCCTAGCACTTATATGCAGGCACTATTCTAGGTGTTTTGCTTATTATAATTCATTTAATCTGTATTACAAACCTATGAGGTAGACACTCTGATTTTTATTGGTTTCAGGATGAAAGAAATTGAGGGAAAGAGTTGAGTGACTTGCCAAATGTCACACAGCAGTTAAGTGGCAGGGTGGGGAGTTAGGCTCTCAGCAAGCATGTCAAACTCAAAGGTGAACACGGGCCAAATAAACAAGGTTTAAGTTTCTGTGGGCCACAAAAAAAACAAAAGCTTCAATTTTCAAATTTCAAATAAACCAAAGAAATGTAGGTTTATTTCGATAGAGACATGCTGAATACAAAGGGTTGAAATAAATGAGTAATGTTAACATAAAATAATAGAATATTTTAATAAAAAGTAATACTTTTTCTTGAACATTAACTTACCAAACACTGAATAACTGCA
Organism: Myotis yumanensis; assembly: GCF_028538775.1. Lineage (NCBI taxonomy): Eukaryota > Metazoa > Chordata > Mammalia > Chiroptera > Vespertilionidae > Myotis > Myotis yumanensis. Next base: position 93,523,177 of record NW_027223755.1, read on the forward strand.
CAAATTAATGAGGGTAATGCAAATAAACCTGTTTTTCTTGTTCTCTGAAAGTGAAATATTTCCTGTTACGCACACCAAACAAGTCAGTCCAAGATTAATGATGTGGCAATCAGCTGCTAAAATATTTGCTACTAGTATTAGTGGAGAAAAATGGTGCACCTGTGCGTATGTAAGAGAAATGAATGCAACACAATTATAGTAAATTAGCGAGTGTTGTAGTTTGTTATTAATAATTATGTATAACAGGATATTGTAAAAATTAAGTTATGAATTTTTATTAAAACGTTTCTTGCATACTGTTATATTGGTTGGGCCGCAAAAATATTCATTGTGGGCCGCTTGTGGCCCGCAGGCCGCAAGTTTGACATGCTTGCTGTAGAGTCTGACCTTATATTACATTGTGCTTAGGAGCAACACAGGAATGAGCTCTGCAGTGGGAGCAGCATTTCCAGGGCTTCAGTCTTATGCCTCACCTCCCTCCCCTTTTAGAACAGGCTTTCTAAGCCTTGGCTCTGTTTATATTGGGGGCTGAGTAATTCTCTGTGTGGGGCCGTCCTGTGCCCTGCAGGGCTTCACAGGATCCCTGGTCTCTACCCACTAAGTGCCAGCAGCACTGCTCCCCTCTTTCCAGAGTTGTGAGCTGAGGTATATTCCTAGGGGCAAAGTGACCCTGGTTGAGAACCCTGACTTAGGTTATTATCTCTTTCTCTAGGGTGTGGATTTGGATAAGTTAAATTTGTATTTAAAGGAACTCCTTGCATTCCTGACACCTCTGTGTTTGACACTGACCGAGGGAAGCCGCTGGGGTGGGGGTCAAGGAAGGAGAGGGGACAGGTTATGGTACAGATGTTACATTAGTGGCTGCCCATCATTCTCAGAAATCAACATAGGCACACAGACACAGACACATGCAGACACACACGCAGACACACACACAGGCACACACACAGGCACACATACACACAAGCACACATACAGACATCATGCTCCAACACACTGAAGAGAAGATTTTGGTTGTTCTTTGTTGTGATTCCAGGAAGTCTGTTGGCCTCAATAAGTGAGGACCCCTTGCCCTCTGGGATCCCTCTGTTCCCACTGGCTTTGGGGAGCAAGTCATCCTGCCCCTCTCCCATTCTAAAAATCTACTTTAAAAATATAGAAATATGACACATAAGCAGGTCTCACCAAGAGCTGATTATTTAGTTTTAAGGAAGGTCTATGGTTACCAAGGAAAAGAACCCATAAAATCAAGGAACTAGAAATTTCAGTTCTCTTTGATTAGGGCACGGAATTACACATTTTGAAATTAACTCCTTATATTTACAGCTGCTTAGCTTCCTCTTACTTATATTTCTTGTTAACGTGAAATTGAATGCTGTCCCAACAATCAAATCACTGAAGAGAGATTTCTGGTGAACTGTGACTTACACAATTAAGGAAGTTGGTGATCAGAAGGGGACATTGGTCAAGTCTTTGATGTTTGATATGGGACAGCTTGACTGAAAGATTTAACTCATTCATTCATTTACTCCAGTGTTGATGCTACTGGTGTTTGGGACTGAACATCCTTTGTTGCAAGGGCCGCCCTGTGCACTGTAAGATGTTTAGCAGCACCCCTGCCTGCACCCACTAGATGTTAGTGGCAGCCTCCCAGTTGTGACAAATAAAAGTGTTTCCAAACATTGCTGGGGAGGCCCCAAATCAGCTGCCTTTTGAGAACCACTGGTTTGTTCTTTTTCCCACCCATTTACTCATTGAATCAACAAAAATGTTCAAAGACCTTTATGTGTCAAACACAGTTCTAGGGGACACAGAGGCCCCTGTCCCCTGGAGCTGACATTTTGATTAGGGGTAAGACAGTGAACATATCTATAATAATAAAAGGGTAATATGCTAATCAGACTGGACGTCCTTCCGAATGTCCTGGACAAAGCCTGGGCCGGAGGGAAGCCGCTCAGGTCCCAGGTGCTGGAGGGAAGCGGGTGCCGGCAGCTGGGGGGAAGGAAGGCCTACTCTTGCACGAATTTTCATGCATCAGGCCTCTGATGTTATCTAAACAAAGTAACATCAAAGAGTGGTAAGTACCATGAAGAGGAATGCGAGAAAAAGGGGGTCCTGGGCCAGGGGGCTTCTTTAGGTCATGGAGGGCTCAGAGGAGGCCTGAGGAGGTGCATTTGGAGGGGCCAGGCATGGAAAAAATCCACAGGAAGAGCGTTCTGGCAGAGGAAATAGCAAGTGCAAAGGCCCTGAGGTGAGGTATATTCCAGGGATTGTGGGAATCAGGCCAGTGGGAGAGTGGGAGGAAGAGACACAGTTGGAGGTGTGTTAGGAGAAGGGATGTGGAGGGCTTTGAGGATTCCCCTGGGGGGTTTGGAATTTTGCCTGCTTTTGACAGACAATCTTTGTAGACGAGCAGGGGATGGTCAGATCTGATTGACACTTGAGAAAGCTGTCTGTGACTGCCATGTGGCCTGTCGGGCAAGAAAGGAAGCAGTGAGGTCCGCTAGGAGGCCCATGAAGCGTGAAAGATGCTGGTGGGTGGGACTGGTTGTGTCCCAGGGATGCCCAAGGGAACTCGGTTCATGCTGACCTTTGTCCATATTCTTCCAGGGGCCGGTCTGGGCTTCTGAGGTTGGAGAGAGGTGGTGGAAGGCAGGGTCCCAGATGCAGGTTTCAGGTCTGCATTCCCAGAGTCTCACCTTCATCAGCATCCCCAGGGAACTTGAGGTTCTCTAAGGGAACATGCTGACTCAGCGGGTGTTGAGTGTGAAAGGCTCCTGCTGTGAGATCCTGCTGTGCTCCCAGGGGCTTGGAACATTTTTCCAGGCTGTTATTTCTGCATAAATAAGGAATGCTCACACTTAGTAAAGACCAGCTCAATGAATACGGGTTGGAATCCAAGGGGAAAAGCCCAGGGCTGGCCCTTTGCCCACCCCAAGGAAATGCTCACAGGGGCTCAGCCGGGAGGGTTCTATGGCCAATGAATGACTCACTCCTCACTCATCACAGGAGCAAGGAGGCTTCCAGAATGACTCAGAAATAGCCACAAATACGTTAATATTTCCCTGCGTCTCAATACAGATGTATCTGTCCCCTGAATTTTAAAATACTTTAGAATAGAAACTGCAAAAGGACAGTCAGCTGACTGACTCTAAGCCTCAGAGATACTCTTAGTCCAGGGAAGTATTTTAAATGAATGTGAATTTAAATCTAAAAATTGGAATGGGTCACATTTGAAATCTGACTCAGCACAAAGACAGAAGGGCAGACTGGTGGTTTTCAGGGGCTGCAGAGGGAAGAATGGGGAGAAAGTTCAGCTGCGTGTGGGGTTTTACTCTGGACTGATGGAAATGTTTTAGAACATTGTGAAGTACTAAATGCCACTGAATTGTTCACTTTAAAATGGTTAATTTATGTGGTGTGAATATCACCTCAATAAATTTTTTTGTATTATTTTTATTTTCTAAACTTTCTTTTTTAAGTAGTTTTGGGTTCACAGCAAAATTAAGGTGAAAGAACAGAGATTTCCCATATACCTCCCTGCCTCTTCCCACACATAGCCTCCCCCATTATCAACATCTGCACCAGATGAAACATTTGCTACAATTGATGAATCTACATTGACTCATCATAATCAACCAAAGCCCATAGTTTACATTAGGGTTCACCCTTGGTGGTGTGCATTCTATGAGTTTGGACAAATATAATGATATGCACCTACCATTACAGTATCATATAAACTATTTCCATTGTGCCTCCCTCCCTCCACCCCGAATCCTCTGTGCTCCATCTATTCACTCCACCCCGCCCCCCGCCCCCCAACCCCCGGCAACTACTGATCCACTGTCTCCTTCGTTTTGCCTTTTCCAGCATGCCATATATTTGGGATCATATAGTATATAGCCTTTGCAGACTGGCTTCTTCCACTTAGTAGTATGCAATTAAATAATTTTAAAAATCTGGATTGCTGACTTCTTTTGAGAAGCCGTTAGAGTTGAGAGGATGGGCTGAGTTGAGTTGTGAGGCCTGCTCCTTCTGGGTGAGCCCCAGACCTCACCCACCCAGTTGACTTATTTACCAACTCAGGTTGGCCCTGTAAGCACCTGAGTTTACAGCCCCCCCCCCCCCCCACCACCACTTCTTGAGGACAGTGAGGAGCAAATATTACTCCATCGATAGCATCTCTACTTCCAAGGGGTGTGAGGGGCTTTGAGTTGGTATTCCTCTCTGATGCCGTGGTTTTCTCCCCAGACCTCCAGATGCTGTGGCCAAGGGATGGAGGGGCCTGTCTGTGAGGGCCCGACCTTGGGGGTCAGGCTGTGCCTGGCCATCGGAGGCTACTTACCCTGAGCCCCCATGTTCCTGCTCATCCCCCAGTCTTTGTATACCGTTTGCTCTCTGCTGCCTAAATTTGTCCCTTAGATCTTAAAATGTCTTTAAAACTTTATGTTTTTAATTAACATATAATCCACACACCATAAAAGTCATCCCTTTGCCCTAACTGGTTTGGCTCAGTGGATAGAGTGTCGGCCTGTGGACTGAAGTGTCCCAGGTTCGATTCCGGTCAAGGGCATGTACCTTAGTTATGGGCACATCCCCAGTCGGGGGTGTGCAGGAGGCAGCTGATCGATGTTTCTAGCTCTCTACCCCTCTTCCTTCCTCTCTGAAAAAAAATCAATAAAATATATATTTAAAAAAAAAGTCACCCCTTTGAAGTGTACAACTCAGTGGTTTTTAGTACATTCAAAAGGTTATGCAACCATCGTCACTGTCCAATTCCAGAATATTTTAATCACCCCCTCCCGAAGGAATCCCATATCCTTTGGATCTTAATCCTCATCAATGCTAAGAAGCACCCCCTATCCTGAGCCATGTGCCCCTTCTCTCAGCCCCTGCAGCCCCGTGTCTGACCCCAGGCCTCATGACTGACTTTTGTGTCCACATCTTGGGTTTTCTTAAAATGTCAGTAAATTACCATGAACCATGTAGGTGCTCTGCCTGACTCCCATACTAAAGGGTTGGCGCCTGGAACAGTACCTGGAACAGTATGGACAGCTGGTTGGGATGCTGCACCACCATTCCGATTGGACAGTGGCCATGCTGTGTGAGTTGTCGAAAATTCTGATGGTGACTCTTCTTACCCCATTAGTGACACTTTCACACTGAGTTGAAATTGCCTGTTTGCTTCTCTGCCCCTTCTTCTCCCAGAGACTGGTGATGTCCATGAGGGCAGGACTGGGTCCATTTGTTCACTGCACTTGGACCTAGCATGTGCCTGGTTAAATATTAGGGTGTTTTTTTTTAATGTAGTGCTGCTGCTTTAAGCTTGATTCATTAAAATTGCATACTTCTTAAACGATTTTGAAAATCAACTGAAGACATTTATGTTTGGATGACAAATTCAGTTCTATATCCTTAGACACTTTCAACTACAGTTTCAATTTCCGTGATAGTCATTGTTTTGACTACCAGATTCATCTGCAAACAATAAGTACGCATGCCCGGCAATTATAAGTGTTCTGCTTTCAGTGCGATGGGAGTGTTGGTGGCTAATGGAACCCCAGATGAAAGAACTGTAAAATACAGCAACAAAATATGTAAAGTTGGAAAATAATATTTTGAATTAATGTCTTTGTAAAGTCTTAAAAAAAACACCTCTTTTTTTTTTAAATAATTTCAGACTTACCAGAAAATAGCAAGAACAGTACAAAGAACTGACACGTGTTAACTAACACTTTGGTGTATGTGTGTGTATTTGTTTTCTGAAGTGTTTAAGAGTAAGTTGCACATACCATGCTTCCCAACCCCTAAATATTTCACTGTGTATTACAAGAACAAGGCATTCTCTTACATAAGCAGAGTATGATGGAAACTGAGAAACATATCTAATCCATAATTCATAGTCCAGTGTCCTTTCCCCCAGTTCAAGATCCAATCCAGGCTTGCCCATTGCCAATTAGACAATCTGGAACAGTTACCAGCCTTTCTTTATCTTTCACAACATGAACAGTTTCTGAAGACTGGCGGCCAGCTATTTTGAGGCATGTACCTGAACTTGGGTCTGTCTGATGTTTCTCATGATTGGATCCCAGTCATGATTTGGGGCAGAAACACTGTAGAAATGACGTTCTGTTCCAAAATAACATTTGTTTCCCAGATCTGTCACTCAAAAGGTAGCCCAGAAATGGCACATCTTTTTTGGCCTCCACTACTTCTTATCTGCATCTCAGCCCCCAGGTTTTGGTCTTTTATTTATTTATTTTTATTTTTTAGAGAGAGAGAGAGAGAAAGAGGAAGGGAGAGGGAGAGAGACACCACGTGAGAGCAAAACATTGTTCAGCTGCCTCTTGCACACCCCCTACTGGGGGATTGAGCCTGAAACCTGGGCATATGCCCTGACCAGGAATCAAACCAGCAACCTTTTGATGCATGGGATGTCACCTAACCAACTGAACTGGATTTTGGTCTTTGATTCTCTTCACCACCTGAAGAATCCACAACGCCTGAGAGAGTCAGTTCCAAGTTTTGAGGCAGAAACCAGTCGGCTGGATTTGGAACATCCTTTTGTTACCAGAAAGCACAACTGTTTTTTAAAATGTCACAGACTGTTATGAAAAATGAAGACACCAGTTTAATGGTGCCCCACAGCCCAGGCTGTGGTCGTGATCAGTATTTGCTGAATGAATTAATATGAGTTCACTCAGTTCTCCCATTAAATAATTTGTAAGTTGGGCTCTTTGTCCTAAGGTGCTATCGTTTTAAAGTGCACTGGTTCAGTTATAGCTTTGGGAGGTAGAAAATAAATACCTTATTAATATTTGCAACGATTAGTGCAGTGGTTCTCAACCTTCCTAATGCCGCGACCCTTTAATACAGTTCCTGATGTTGTGGTGACCCCCAACCATAAAATTTTCGTTGCTACTTCATAACTGTAATTTTGCTACTGTTATAAATCATAATGTAAATAGCTGATATGCAGGATGTATTTTCATTGTTACAAATTGAACATCATTAAAACATAGTGATTAATCACAAAAACAATATGTAATTATGTATGTGTTTTCCGATGGTCTTAGGCGACTCCTATGAAAGAGTCGTTCGCCCCCCAAAGGGGTTGTGACCCACAGGTTGAGAATCGCTGCATTAGTGGATGTATCCTGATTCCCAAAATATTAAAATGGTTAAAAAAAAAAAAATGCAATTTAAGGAAGGATTCTCTCCATTTTGCAAATGAGGAAACGGAAGCTCCCAAGAGCCAAGTAACAGATCCAAGCTCACACGAGAGCTAATATTCGATGCTTTCAAATCCTGCCCACTTTCTAGCAGACTCTAGCAGCTCTTCAGAAACAAAAGCACATAAATGGGTGAATTCTACTTTTTACTTCCAGTGCAAACAAACAAACAGCACCCTACTCACAACAGGGGTGAAAACGAGCAGGAACCCAGGTCCCTTACTCCTTCAGCCTCTCCAGGGTGTCACCTGCTCTGCGAACCTTCCTGCCGGCTGACTTCCTCTCCGGCCTTCTGGAAAGTCACTCCTTGGCTGCTCTGCTCTCTTTCTCTCCCTCAGTTAGTAACCCCAAGTCTCCTGTTTAAAAGGGGTGAGTGTAACTGCAGCTGGCCTCATGCTCTCCTCCCACCCCCAGCTTTAAGGAAGCCTGGGATTCTTCATTTTACCACCCTGATTCTTAGAGGAACCCAAGCTCCTTGTCCTTCCCACCCTTGGGAATCACCTGACTAAATAGAACGTGGGTTTTACACAGTTAAAAGTCCTCAGCATTAGAGCCTATAGTAGTTAGCTATTGCTGCATAACAAATTCCCCCCAAACTTAGTGGCTTCAGATAAAAAATATTTCTTACCTCCACTGAGCCTAAAGGTCAGGGTCTGGGAGCAGCTGGGCTGGGTGGTTCTAGTGTGTTCTTCCATCAGGGAGCTCCTAATGCCTGGGTGTCTTCAGCTGCTATTCTTTAACATTGGGGGGTGCGTCATGGGGTCATTCTAATTCTATCATTCTGTCTTCATCTGTGAGCTGAAGAAGTCTAGAAAGAGAAACCCTCCCTCTTCAAATATATAGTCATTACAAGGCATACTTCATAGAAAAATAGCATAATAGATACTTGATTCTTATCCTTCATTTTTGTTCAAGTAATGAGCTCATTCCCCAACATCCCCTACAGCTGACCACTGAGGGTTTAGTTTAAGAATCACATGACTGCCCGGCCAGCCTGGCTCAGTGGTTGAACGTCGACCTATGAACCAGGAGGTCACTGTTCGATTCCTGGTCAGGGCACATGCCGGATTCCTGACTCGATCCCCAGTGTGGGGTGTGCAGGAGGCAGCCAATCAATGATTCTCTCTCATCATTGATGTTTCTCTCTCCCTTCCTCTCTGAAATCAATATATTTAAAAAAGAATCACGTGGCTCATGGATAAGACATTATTATTGCTGCTTAAATTGTTGCACCTCTGGCCAGTGGGAGCCCCTTCCTGTTGGCTCCTGAGTCTTTCTGACCCGACTCTGTTGTCTTCTGACAGCTTCCTTGCTACCTGGGTGTGTCGAGGGCCCAGCCTCCTCGTATGCATCTCTCCACCTGCCCCTGGCATCGCCTTTTCTCCAAGGAACCCTGGCTCCTTTGGAGAATGGAGTTTAGAAGCCCCAGCCGGGGCTCATCTGCATCAGTCCTCAGGCTGCAGGGCTAGGAAGTGCATCAAGCAGGGCTGATGATCATCCCTTTGTATTTTTCGGAGTCACTGTTGTCACCAACTTGATCTGTGGGAAACTCTGGGCTGAGACTGAGTGAAGACTTCGGTTCTGGTGCTGATTCTGCCATTAAAGCCGCTGTGAGCTCATACTTTTCTGCGACCCAGAAAAGATGACTCTTCCTCAGGGAGTCGGTTCTCTCCAGAACCCGCACCTGGCCTATATGCATGCGCCTGATGCCAGCAACACAGCCTCTGTGCCAACTCTGGGGCAGTTCACTGCCCCTCTCCCAGCACCCTGCCCTCTGCAGAGCAGCGCTCCATCCCCCTCTTAGCTCACTTCTTTCCTTGGGGTGCCTTTGTCCCCAGGCAGGTGTTATGGGTTGACAGGTTCTGGTGCTGATTCGCTATCAGAGCAGCCACTAGGCTGTACTTGCTGCGACTAGAAAAGATGTCCCTTCCTCAGGGTCATCTTCCTCCAAAGGCATGTTGAAGCCCTAGCCTCCAGTACCTTGAAATGTGACCTTACTTGGAACAGGGTCTTGGCCGATATAATTAGTTAGGATGAGGTCATCCTGCAGTAGGGTGGGCCCCTAATCCAATATGGCTGGCATCCTTATAAAAAGACAGCCATGAGAAGACAGGCGGGTGGAGAAGGCCATTGGACAATGGGGGCAGAGATCGAAACGATGCGGCTACAAGCCGTGGACTGCAAGGGTGCCAGCTGTCATCGGAAGTCAGGAGGGAGGCCTGGGACAGAGGGTCCCTCACAGCCCTTAGAAGGAACCAACCCTACGGACACGTCATTTTGGACTGCTGGCCTCCAGACTGTGAGAGCAAGTTCTGTTGTTTTAAGTCACCTAGTTTGTGGTGCTTTGTTACTGCTGCCTGGGAAACACAGCCTGCGACAGCTTCCCTCTCTCCCCTGGGGTTGGTCACTGGACCAGCAGCACTGACATCTCCTGGGGACTCATTAAAACGCAGACTCTCAGCCCCCTCCCCGCCCCCCCCCCCCCTCACCCCAATTCCTGAATCAGAAGCTTCATTCAACAAGAGACTCAAGCATGTCAAACTCGCGGCCGGTTGGTTTGACATGCTTGGACCAGGTGATTCCCATGTGGAGCACTGCCTTACACAAAAGGAGGGTGGTGGGATGGTTACTCCCATTAATTAGCTGGCACTGACGGAACCCTTGGTGCCCACCAGGCAGTGTCCTAAGCCCTTCTACATGCACTCCCATTATCATGTAATCTTCCCAGCAAGCCCATGCCATTGGTACTGTCACCAGTGTATATGGCTGCGCAGGCATGCACTGCATGTGACCTTTTGTGTCTGGCTTCATTCACTTAGCAGAATGTTTTCAAGCTTCCTGTTGTAGCATGCACCCATTCTCTTTTCTTTTCCAAAGTTTTAAAATCGTTGTTAAATATACATAACATCAAATTTACCATTTTAACCATTTTCAAGTATACTGTTCAGTGACATTAAATATGTTCACACTGTGGTGTAACCATCACCACCATCCATCTCCAGAACTTTTTTGCTCATCCCAAACTGAAATCCTGTACAGTCAAACCTCAGTTCTCAAACGTCTCCATCTGGACCAATTCAGTTCTTGGCCAAGTTGTTCGGGAAGGGGGTGGGGGGAGGGAATGTCTCAGTTGTGTAACACGGGGGCAGTTGGGGATGAGCAGGCCAGTGGGGGCAGGGGGGGGCAGTTGGGTGCAAGCAGGCAGGCAGGGTTGGGCAGTTGGGGGTGAGCAGGCCAGCCTGGGGGGGGGGGCAGTTGGGGGCAATCAGGCCAGCAGAGGGGGGCCAGTCGGGGGCGAGCAAGCTGGCGGGGGGGGGGGGGGAGGGCAGCGGGGGGGCTAAGACTGGAAGTGGGGGCAGTTGGGGGCGATCCAGCCAGCACGCAGAGTGGTTAGGGGTGATCAGGCAGGCAGGCAGGTGAGCGGTTAGGAGCCAGCGGTCCTGGATTGCAAGAGGGATGTCCCAGATTGGAGAGGGTGCAGCCCAGGCGGAGGGACACCCTCCCCCCACCTCTGTGCATGAATTTCATGCACTGGGCCACTAGTATAGCATAATATTCCATGGTATGGATGTGCTACATTTTGTTCATCCACTAACCTGTTGATGAGCATTTGGGCTGTTTCTACCTTTTAGTGACTGTAAATGGTGCTACTCTGAGCATGTACTCAAAAACTCTTGGTCTTTAGCTAAGGAATCTGGTCCCTGAGTCCAGCAGCAGCAGGAGGGTGTGGCCTGGGTGGGGATCACCAGGTGCTCTGGGCAGAGGAGATAGTGTTCCACACAGAGTCCAGCCTGGGCCACGTGACCAGGGGCCCACTGACTTGTCCCTGGGGTTCACTTTCATTTTGCAGCCTGAGCATATTCAGCCTCTAAGGTTGGGATGTCTCTTTAAAAAGAAATAAAGAACAGAAACAAGAGGGAATACAGTGGTCACCAGAGGGAAGTCTGTTCTTTTACTCACTTCCACACTCAAACCTCTGTTGTGCTGACCTTTGAATCAAAGCTGTGAGGACTTAGCAATCAGCATCTACTCAGACATCCCAATAGTCTGAAAACTCGGCAGTCTCCGGCTCAGATTTTGGGGGAGGAGGAGGATGTGCTATTGTTTGAAACAGGGAAGCCAGAGTCTGAAGGATGATGGTGCTAGCATTGCTTGTGGAGCATTCTAGAGAAGAAAAGTCAGATTCCACCCAGTGCTTCATCCTTGGAGCATGGGGTTTCTGAAGGCTTGCAGGGGTCTCTGCTTTTTCAGGCATGGGATCCTTCCATCCCTTTCTGCTTTGTTCCTGGAGCTGGTTTATCTTGAAAAGGGAACCGAGGAAGATTCATCGATTTTAATGAGCATAGGAATCACGTAGGGCCGTGGTCGGCAAACTGCGGTTCGCGAGCAACATGCGGCTCTTTGGCCCCTTGAGTATGGCTCTTCCACAAAATACCACGTGCGGGCATGCACGTACAGTGTGATTGAAACTTCATGGCCCATGCGCAGAAGTCGGTTTTTGGCCTGAGCGAGTCTATTTTGAAGAAGTACTGTTGATATTTGGCTCTGTTGACTAATGAATTTGCCGACCACTGACCTAGGGTCTTGTTAAGATGAAGATTTGGGCTCAGGAGGCCTGGGGTGGGGCCGCCGGTCCTGCATTCCTAACAAGCTCCAGGGCACGCGGGAAGCTGGCAGATGGAGAATGGCTGAAGGAGGCAGATGTCATCCTAGCTGTCTTCCTCTCACACTGGAAGTCCCCTTCTGCCCACATCTTCACGGTGGCATACCGCTGCTAGCAGTAGAGCCACCTGACTCCAAGTGGGTGTCAGGGCTGAAGAAATAAATAGTAGCACCCTCCTCACTTTAAACAATGGGGAAGAGCATGTCTGACATCACTGATCAAGGCTTTTTTCACACTTTTGTCTGTTCTCAAAAATCTTGACTGTTAATGAGTCAAACAGGGAGATTACTGTTAGCTACAACCACCCTCTGGTCTGGCATCCTGGGTATTGTATCTCCTGGAAGCCTCAGACATCTGAGGTAAATGGTCTCCCATTTGACAGGTGAGCAAACTGAGGCTCTGAGTTTAGTAGCTTGTCCAGGGTGGTACACAGCAAGGATGCGGCTCAAATGTCGACTTAGGCTCCCTGGCCTTCACTGTACCCACTGTCCAGGTGGGGACTGGGGGGGGGGGGGGGGCAAGTAGGCATTTGTACTCCATATAGCAGTGGCCCTTTCTTTGCAGAGGGACCGGTAAGTGCAGAAGAAAGGACCTGCTTTCTGGAATTTTCCTCATGCATCCAACTGTAATGGCTATATACTCAATTGGAGAATTTTAGGTCTGGAATTTTTTTTTTTTTTTTTTTTGACCACACATAACCCCCAGAATATCAACCCGTGGGCTTGGTTTATTCTGAAAGGCGTTTGGCCTCAATGCAAAGTTGAGGCTGCCTTGATGATTTATTTTTCTACTTTTTAATTCAAATTTACATAAAAGTACAGAGAGCAATGACCATGTTGTTCTGGTTGCCCAGGTTCAGTCATGATCAGCACATGGCCATCCTGTTTCATCGTCACCCACCCACTCCCCGCCCTGAATTATTCTGAAGCAGATGCTAGATGTCGTCGCAGATGCTGTGTTTGTGGTGGCAAAGTAAACCCCAGACCTTTGCTGCAGGGAAAAGCAGAAAGCTTTTCTAGAATGCCTGAAAGATGATGAAGAATTTAAAATAGGACATTGGATGAAGAATGCAAGCCAGAGACAGTCTTTCGTCCTGGGGACTCTTTCCCCGTCCCTACATGGGAGTCTGTACTTGTTCTTGAATAAATTTCCACCTTTACTACAAAAAAAAAAATCAGCATCCAGTTTTCAAATTGAGTACAGTTTACTTATCCGTTTAACAATTAAATAAAAGGCAAATTTTAAAGATACTGTTAGACTACTGCTAATCTAACCAGCCGGCCTCCCCCCTTCCCAAAATCAAACATGACTTAGAAGTTTGTGGGAAAGGGGTATGTGTCTATGGGACATCAATTCCCCGATTTATGCCATGTACTGCCTAGACAGAATATCCCTCCCTGACCCATATCCATTTTTTTAGAGTGGTTTTAGGTTTATAGAAAAACTAGAGGCCCGGTGCATGAATTCGTGCACAGGGGGGTCCCTCTGGGTGGCCTGCAGGGATTGAGATGAAATCTGCAGTCCAATGTGCCTGCAGCTCCTACCTGCTGCTGCCGCTCATCCTGGCAGCTAAGATGTCCAAAAGGCGTTTGGCCCCAATGCAAAGTTGAGGCTGCCTTGATGATTTATTTTTCTACTTTTTAATTCAAATTTACATAAAAGTACAGAGAACAATGACCATGTTGTTCCGGTTGCCCAGGTTCAGTCATGATCAGCACATGGCCATCCTGTTTCATCGTCACCCACCCACTCCCCGCCCCGAATTATTCTGAAGTAGATGCTAGATGTCGTCGCAGATGCTGTGTTTGTGGTGGCAAAGTAAACCCCAGTCCCGATTGTGAGAGGCTCGCGCTGCCACAGCAGTGCTCACCAGCCATGAGCCCTGCGTCTGGCGCCCTCCCAAGGGGAGTGGCCTGAGGGATTGGGCTGAAACCAGCTCTCCGACATCCCCCGAGGGGTCCCAGATTGCGAGAGGGCACAGGCCAGGCTGAAGGACCCCACCAGACTCCAAGGCGTGTCTGGCCCATCTCACTCAGTCCCAATAGGCCAGACCCCAGCAGCAAGCTAACATACCGGTTGGAGCATATGGTCAGTGCACGTTATAGCGACTGGTCGACCAGCTGACTGTCTGCCCCCTGGTCGTCAGTGCGCATCATAGCGAGTGGTTGAGCAGCCTTAGCATATCATTAGCATATTACGCTTTAATTGGTGGTTCGGTTGTTCTGCTGTTTGGTCTATTTGCATATTACCCTTTTATTATATAGGATTGAGCAAAAATACAGTCCTCACAAGCCTCTCTCCACCCCAAATTTCCCCTTATTATGAAAAAATCTTGCTCAATTTATTACAATTGATGAACCCATATATTATTATTAACTAACATCCATAGTTTACATCAGGGTTCACGCTCTGCATGTACAAATGTATAATGACATGTGTCCACCATTATAGTATCATACAGACTAGTTTCATTGCCCCCCAAATCCTCTGTGTCCCACCTAGTCAACCTCCCTCCCCCAACCCCTGGCAACCACTGACCTTTTTTACTGTCTCCATAATTTAGTCTTTTCCAGAATGTCATATAGCTGGAATCAGTGTGTAGTCTTCCCAGACTGGCTTCCTTAGCTTAGTCATATGCACTTAAGGTTCCTCCATGACTTCTCCTGGCTTGATGGCTCATTTCTTTTTAGTGCTGAGTAATATTCCATTGTGTAGATGTGCCACAGTTTATCCATTCACCTATGAAAGGACATCTTAGCTGCTTCCTCTTTTGGACAATTATGAATAAAGGCGCTAATATCTGTGTGCAGATGTACGTTTTCAACTTCTTTGGGTAAATCCTGAGGCATGCATTTGCTGGACTGTATCACATGGAGAATTTTTAGTGTGACTTGCAAACATTTTTCCTTGGTCAGTGGCTTCAATCAGAAACATTTTCTTTATTGAGGTGTAGTGTTCTGCAGTTAAGCACACGAATCTTAAGCATATGGTTTGATGAATTTGTACACATATGATCAAGATGTGGACCATCTCAGCACCCAGAAGGCTCCTTGTGCACCTTCCCCCTCACCGCCCCTCAACTGTCCAGAAATGGCTACTGACTTCCAGCATAATCACTGGTTCTGCTGGTCAGGCAGCTCCCACGCTGCCACTATTGAAAGCAGATTTTTTAGGGGAAAAGAGGCCGTTAGTAGCAGCTTGTTTCCTTTTTGGTTTGTTTTGAGTGGAGCCTGATTTCATCACCAAATTGTTCCTGCTGGTCTGGACCAGGGGTTGGCATACTTTCTGGGTAAATATTTTAGCTTTGCAGGCCAGCGGATGAGTGAGCATGGCTGCGTTCCAATAAAACTTTAGTTATGGAGATAGGAAGTGAGCCCAACGGGGCGCTAGGCCTGCATTTGCGAACCCACGTAGAGCAGAGCTTTCAAAGCTTTGAGAGGTTCCGTCCAGGCCCGCTCAGCCTGCACCCGCTTGTGTGGGACAGGAGCGTCCACATTCGAAGGCCCCTCAGGAGACTCTCATGCACTTTCCAGGTTGAGATATCTCAGTGTTTCCTTCTAAGGAGGAAGACAGTAGGTGTCCTGGGACCAAGAACTCCACAAATAGCTTTAAATGTAAACAAAAGCCTATTGAGCCTCTTCCCACCTTAACACTTTGATGAAGGTCTCATTTCCCCTTTCACCATCTGTCATTCTTCCCACCTCCTTTACTGAGAGAACAGGCTTCTACGGGCCAGGTGGAGGGGGCGTTGGGGACCCAGTGGAAAACTCTCCGTATTAAAGTTGAGGAATGAAGGTGGTTCTTCAGCAAAAGCATCGGGGCAGGGGAATATGGAATCTGGAGTCTTGGGGGAATCCTGAGATGAAAAGTGCCCCCGGGGAATGAGAGGGGGAAAGTTGTGGTCAGAGGGGGAATTTTCCAGTGTGGCTCCTCGAGGTGGAACAGTTTCGAGTGACTCCGAGGGCTGAGATAACAACAGCTGCTTGCAGTTACCGAGCACGGCCTGTGTTTCTAGCACTTCATACTCGCCAGCTCCACTTGATCTGTTCGGTATCCTAGGAAGTGGCTGCTGCTCGCACTCCCATTGTACAGAAGCAGAGACTGAGGCTGAGGGGTTACGTAGCTTAGGGAGGGCTGTGGAGTGACTCTGAGGTTGGAGCCAGGACTGGAACCCTGGCAGTTGGGCACCTCTCAAGGGACGACCAGGTGGGTGCCTGGGAGGGTGGAATTGGAAGCCAGTGGCATTGAGAGGTGGAGGTGGCGTCGGTGTGTG
This sequence comes from Myotis yumanensis, assembly GCF_028538775.1. Classification (NCBI taxonomy): domain Eukaryota; kingdom Metazoa; phylum Chordata; class Mammalia; order Chiroptera; family Vespertilionidae; genus Myotis; species Myotis yumanensis. The sequence continues at coordinate 93,539,345 of NW_027223755.1, forward strand.
TTTGCTCTGCAGCTGCAGAGGTGGCAGGAGAGAATGCTGGCAGGATGGAGGACCCCATGGCAGGGAAGAATGGCCAGGCTTAAGCCATAGCCTTCAAAACTCTCAAAACTAGAAAACTCGCAAAACTAGAAAACTGGTCTGCGGCCACATTAGCGCTAGCTGGGGGCAAATGCTGGGCAAATTCCAGAGAGAGACTGCATGAGGCTTTGGAGGGTTGTCCAGAGAGCAGCCTGCATAAGACAGGATTAAAGCAATATTTGAAAGTGCAACAGGCATCATTTTCTACTTGCTTTGGGCGTTGTGCGAACAATAGTAATTTGATTGAATGACAATAATAATACCTCCCAACAAAGCAGAACTTTCCAACAATTGGAATTTTTTCTGTGTTTTATTTCAGGAAACCACAGCCTAAAAAGAAAGAAAAAGAAGTGGTGGGCAGGGGATTTATTCAATTACACCAACTTCCAGGTTTTACTGCACACTTGGGTCTCTCTTACATCTTTTAAGTCTATATTGTCCTACAAAGAGGACAGATGTCCCAGTGTGCCTTAAATGACTCAATTACAAGTTTCAACACAACAAAAATTTGCTGAGAATCTTAAAAGTCATGTACTCTTGGGGATATAAAAGTATCTAAAACATGGTTCTGCCTTCGAAGAACTTTCCAATGTGGTAAGATGATTCATTTATCTTCAGCGTGAAGGGGTAAAATTGTATAGACAGTTTATTGAAAATCCTCAATAAGATGAAGGCCAAAAAAGGTATAAGAGATTCCCAAAAGTCTTGTCTTCTGGAACAGTCCAAATTTGGATGGTTTTGATCACATCTAATTCTTTTTTTTTTTTTTCAATCCTCACCTGAGGATGTTTTTTTGATTTGAGAGAGAAGCATCAATGGGTTGCCTCCCATATGTGCCCCGTCTAGAGATCAAACCCACAACCTAGGTATGTGCCCTGACTGGGAATCGAACCCATGACCTTTTGGTGTATGGGATGACGCTTCAACCAACTGAGCCACCCTGGCCAGGGCATCACGTCTAATTCTTAAGTGCCAGGTACTCTGTCCAGGCCAGCCTTTCACCCAGGCTGCCAGGAGAGCCCAGCGTCGGAAAGGCACAGATGAGCAACATTCTGGCGCATGGCCGGTGTTTGGGCACCGGCCCCTGCTTCCTCTGGAACTTCCTCTGGAACATCAGGAGTATGTGCAGAAGTCATAAACTCTGCTTCTGAATCTTCGTCCACGTTCCCTTGGGAGTGTGAAACCACCCCACTCTATAGGAGCCCCTCATTGACTTACTCTGACCCTGCTGCTTTTTGGGAAGTCCCAGCAGGCTCATGCCCTTGCAGGTGTGCTGGCTGCCTCTTTGTCATCCCAGATGTTGCAAGCGGGCGGCTGGTGGGCCAGGATGATATGCGGCCTGCATTATTTTATTAACAGAATTAGTAGTCATCGCTTAAAATCCTATTTGCCATTTCTAGCTTCTTGTGAAATGTTGAATCTGGCAGTACAAGGGTAGATGTGCAGAGTACAGTCCCCTGCCCTGGAGGGAGGCCTGCCCCCTGCCTCCCTAGCAATGGATGGCGCTTTCATTGCCATCATCATTGGCCCTGCACTGTTGCTTTCTTGATCTTGATTGAGTGTTTTTCTCTACCTGAGCTCTATCAAAAGTGGATTCCTAACAAAATAAATAGAAAGCCATGAGTGTCTTCTCTTCTGCCTGGCCCATGTCACCCACGGCTGTCGCCTGCCTGACCCCTACAGGCATTTGTTATCAATCTGCTCCGACAAATGGGTGTCCCTCGTTATTGGTTACCCTCAGGTCTCTCATCTTCCAGATATACTTTTGAAGCATTTGATGTAGGATGAGCACATTCCCCTTGGTTCTGTGTCTTCTTTTGTGCCTCGGGGTTCAGTGAACAAAACCTGTCTCCCCCTAGGCTCCATTCCATCATTTAAGTCCCACTCGTCATGAGCAATCACGAGTTAGACCTGTCGTTGGCATATCACTCTCATTTCCCTCTATCCAGGAACATGCATTCCCCGATGACTCGAGACAGCACCCATGAGCGGCACGTGGACCCACTGCTCCACAACTGGGTAATAGCCCAACCTTTGCTTTAGGGAACTAGTCACTGCTGCTGCTAGGTGGGAAGGCAGTGAGTGACCACGGTCACACTTCACTTCAAAGGTGACCCAGTTTCAAAGAGGGCAAGTGATGTTTGTCATCAAAAGAGGGGAAAGTACGGGATTCTTCAAGAGGGGAAGAAATTGACTACAGTGCTGACTGTCGTGGGTCTTCTAATTTAGGGCTGCCTGCCCCTGGAGCTGCAGCCCGGCTGAGTTTGGTATGAAATGTGCCAGGGAGAGCGTGGGAAGTCAGACACCATGGAGTGAGGGGCCTCCTGGGCTCTTTCCTAGGCACCCCTTGGCCACCTTCTTCCACCTGTTCTTCCGAGTGAGCGCCATTGTCACTTACGTGGGCTGCGACTGGTTCAGCAGAAGCTTTGTGGGCTGCTTCGTCACCGTGCTCCTCCTTCTGTCCTTCGACTTCTGGTCTGTGAAGGTGAGGCCCCCTGTGATGCCGCTGCGCCCGGGTGGTGGCTGTCCTGATGCAGGTGGTCGATTTGAGCGAACAGTTGCTCTGGCTGGAACTGCTGATACATTCTTAGGAATACGGAGCTGGAGTCACTTAAAATTAGAGGAGAAAATACATTGTTTAGTGTGGAGTAAATGGCTTCAGGATATCACCTGTTGCAAATATGTGCCATGTGAGGTGACAACTCCATATGGCTTTGATCTTTAATAAAGTTTACATAGAATATACAGAGATTTAAATGTTCTACCTAATGTGGATATATATATATATTCGGGGAGTCTGTCACTTTTTAAGGTAAGCTTAATTAAAAATTAGAAGCCTTGAAAACTGACTGAGAAACCACCACAGTCCAGTTCCCCACCTCTCTGCTCCCAGTACAAGTTTAACTTCTGTTTTATTCACCAACAAACAGGTGACGACCTGCCCTTTGCCCAAAGTGCGCTGAGAGTCACTTTGTCCCTTTTCCTAGAACGTAACTGGGAGGCTCATGGTGGGCCTCCGCTGGTGGAACCAGGTCGATGAAGATGGGAAAAGCCACTGGATTTTTGAAGCCAGAAAGGTATTCTCCATGACGAGACGAATCAGCACGGGGAAAGCGGCTATGGGAAGTGTCCGTGGGTTCTGATCCTGCCCTACCCAGATCCCACCGGGGCCGGCGCCCGGTGCGTAACAGGAGCACATGTAGAATCAATGAGCATGACGGCATGAATCACTTTCCCACACAGGTCTCTCCGAACAGCATCGCCGCCACCGAAGCAGAAGCCCGGATCTTCTGGCTCGGCCTCATTATCTGCCCGATCATTTGGATTGTGTTCTTCTTCAGCACCTTGTTTTCCTTGAAGCTAAAGTGGCTGGTAAGGCAACACCCGACTCTGACGTTGCTTTGACATCTGCACACAACCAGGGGTCCCAGGAGTGGATTGTTGTTTATTGACAGATTTATTGAAATAGCCGTATTGAGATAATTCACACACCATACTGCTCACCTATATAATGTGTATAACTCAATGGCTTCTAGGTGTTCAGTTGTGCAGCCATCACCACAATCACTTTCCGGATTTTCACCGCCCGCAAAGACACCCTGTAGCCTTCAGCCATCACTACCTCCCCAGTGCCCCTGCTCACCCAGCCCGACACTTACTCATCTTTGTTTCTATAGGTTTGTCTATTCTGAACATTTCCTATAAGTGGAATCATACAATATGTGGTCTTTTGTGACTGACTTCTTTCACGTAATGTAGCATTTTCAAGGTTTATCCATGCTATAGCATGTATCAAGACATCTTTCCTTTTCAGGCTGAATAATATTCCCTTGTATGGATGGGCCACATTTTATTTATCCCTCCATCCACTGATGGCCGTTTTGGTTGTCTCCACCTTTGGTGCACGAATAATGCTGCTAAGAGAGGAGTTATAGAAAACGCCTATGACATCCTACCTTGGACAGGGAACCCTTCCTAGGTAGGAATAAGCTAGCCTCAGAGTTCTGAAGTTTTATTTCAGAGCTACTGTATTTTGTTGCCATGACCTGTTTCGTTCGCTGAGAAAACAAAATATCCATAGACAGTATAAGCAGCAGCGTGATTAGAGGTGTGGACTCTGGCGTTTGGGTCCTGGTTTGGCCTTGCATCAGCTCCTGGACTTTGGGCAACTTTCGTGTCTCTGGGATGATAATGGCACCGACTTCTCAGGTTGGTGATTAAAAGGTGTCCAGGAGTCTTGTAGGTGCTCAGTCAAGGTTGGCTGCTACGTCAGGTGCAGGCCAGAGCCACCGCCACTGGGTGTGGGAGGAACATTTCCATCTAAGCTCAGGAGACTGACCTTTGCTTTGTCTGAGCGCAGGCCCTCGTGATAGCGGGGATCTCTCTCCAGGCCGCTAACCTGTATGGCTACATCCTGTGTAAGATGGGAGGCGAGAGTGACATCAGCAAAGCCGCAGCCAGCTTTCTGTCCCAGACGGTGTTCCAGACGGTGAGTGACTGAAGCTCGGGGGGAGGGGCCTGTTGGCAGCTGCAGTGTTGAATGTTTCCTCGTCAGTCAGGCTGCCAGTTAGTCTCTAAATTGCGGTGAAATATACACAACATGAAATTGACCATTTTAACTAGTTAGTTATTTTTAATCACCTGAGGGTATTTTTTTCATTGCTTTCTCAGAAAGTGGGAGGGAGAAAAAGAGGGGGGGAGAGAGAGAGAGAGAGAGAGAGAGACAGACAGACAGACAGACAGACATCGACTGGTTGCCTCCCTCACACTCCCGAACAGCAAACCAGGTACATGCCCTTGACCGGGAATCGAATCTGTGACCCTTCAGTGAGCAGGCTGACGCTCTAACCATGAGAAACGCTGGCCAGGGCCATTTTAACTATTTTCAAGTGTACATTTCAGTCTCATCTAGCACATTAACATTGTTGTGCGACCATCCATCCCCACCCACCATCTATCTCCAATCTAGAACCTTCCCAAATTGAAACTGTACCCATTAAACAGAAACTCCCTGTTGCCTGATCCCCAGCCCCTGGAATTCACTATTCTACTTTCTGTTCCTATGAATATGATGACTCCAGGGACCTCACCCAAGTGGAATCATACAGTATTTATCCTTCTGTGACTATCATCGTTAGTCTTCCATGATTTTAAAAACTGCAGAATTTAGAAGCACAATTTTTTAACCTCACATATAAACGAGGTGAAATAAATGTGACCAGGCTCATCCTGAAGTGGTGTGGACCGTGTTAAATGTTCATACACTACTGTATGCTCTTGGCGCATGGTGGGTTTGCCCTGGCCTCGAGTCGGAATCGGGCCAGCACAGGTGGGACCGAAAGCCATGGCTGCCTTTCCTTGCAGGCCTGCCCACGTGACTTTGAGAAGCCTGGCCTCGAGGGGCTGGAGATCCACAAGTGTTAGGTGAGAGGCGGGATCAAGGCAGGGGTCTGGACCGGGGCTGGAGGCTTGTGAGAAGTGCAGCTCCCCCGTGCTCGGCTGTGCCCATGGCCTGGGCAGCCTACCCAGTGCCCTGAGTGGCCAGGGGCATAGCCAGGTGGGGAACCAGCCTGTGCACTGGGCATCCTGGGCTTTGTGACTGCATCATCCTTTACTGGGGTCCCACCTTCCTCACGTTGGACATGTACAAATTCGACCACATGCAGGCATGAGGGGGAGCAGGGAGGGAAATGAGAAGATGAGAGGAAAGAACAAGGGAATTTGCCCACCTACCCCTTACACTCGGAGTTAAGATGGAAAATAGGAATTTACGCTTCCCTCACCGTCTCCATCCCTGTGCATCTCAGAGGGAGCTCTCTTGGCAATGTCCATAATTCTAGAGTTCACCCCTGTCTTTCCTGTGAAATGTCTTGTGTGCCACCGGAAGTTACTGGGGGAGTGTCATGTGACTATACAGGGCCGACACAGACCCCAGTTCGGTTTAGTGGGTGATCTCAGGGCTGCTCAGGGGTGTTCTGACCACGTGCAGCTGCATCGATGCTAATCTCAGAACAAGCCCTGGCTTGAGGCTCCATCGATGTTCCTTTCCCCGATCTGGAGAGTAACTGGACTACTACTAACACCGTGACCGTGTGCTCTGCACCGAAGCCACACCTCATCCCTTTGCTTCCCTTTCAGGCGTATCTTCAGAGGCAGCAGTAGCGAGGTGAGGGGTCTGCAGTCAAGCAAGCTCCAGCAGGCATTCCGACCAACAAGCCGCGGGTTTTCAGTGAAGCAGGGACGTTTGAGGAGACGCTTTTATTTTTTAAATGGCACATGTGTAAAGAACGCCCTTTACATGTGATCTAAAGAAAACTGTACAAATATCAGATGATTAAAGTGTCTGCAAAAGTGACTTCACACCACACCAGAGTCTGGTCCCTCTCTGCCTTGAGCCCACTCTGTGCCCGAGCGGTCAGGACGCGCTGGCTGTGCTGCTCGCGTCCATGTCCCCCTGTGTTTCAGCAACTAATGAGGTCCTCTCTTCTTCTGGCCGATGGAGGCTACAATACTCCTGGATTCCTGGAAAACAAGGCGGCAGGCAGAGAAACACTGGCAGCTCCTAGTGCCCCGGGCAGCCCTGCCTGTGCCAGCCTGGGCGCTTCCAGGCTGGGGTGGAATCCCCAGATGTTGACCTCCCTAAAAAGCCCCATTTCTGTTGATGCCCCGAATCTTCAGTGACCTGAATACCACACACTGCCCATCGTGGTGAGAACCACGCTGGAGGCCCGTCCTCGGTTCATTCTTCAGAGCCTGGGAGTGATGTTACTTCCCCAACACCACTTCACTAGGCAGAAAGCCCCGCACAAACCAGACTGTAGGCCTTTGACGACTGTCGCCTTGGCTGCCGGTTGGGAACTGGAGCTGCACGTGAGTTTGGTGTGGCTCACTAGGCCTTGTGTCTTTTCTTCTTAATTTTCTTTGGACAGCTTTACCGAGATGCATTTTCTATGCCGTAAAAATCCACCCTCACTGTGTCTTTTACACTCTGACTTAGCCCACAATATTGACGTCCTGACAGGTTTCTCAGAGACTCCCAGCCCCTGGGTTGAGGGGGGCGCTCTCCAGGTCATCCCAGACCCCACCGCACTGGCCTGAATGCCCAGCCGAGGCTACGAGGCAGTGACCACTTATGATCCTCAAGGCTCTCCTCACACCCAGCCCACTCTGCTCGTTTATGTCACCCCCTGGCCCCACAGCCACCTGGATTCACAAGGCTCACATGAACACTTACTTTGAATGATACTTCTGTAGGCTACCGTAGCTGGTGAATCCGGCGTGTCAACCAAAAAAGACCGTCCTTCATCACAACTCTTCCCTTAAAGAAACAAATGAAAGGGAATTAAATCCCTGAAGAAAACCAAGTGGCAACATGGCCTTGGGGCTCTTTCTGTGCCTGTGACATTAGGAAGCTCCTGAACCTGCTGCATTCATAAGGAACGACGCCAAGAAAGAATGGCAGGGCCTCAGAGGACCCCCTGCCTCCCTCCATCCACAGGGGCCCTCCCTGGCCCAGGGTGTTCCGTGTGTGTGCGCCTACAATTCATCTGGGTGGTGTGGCAATGCAGGTTCCAGGGCCCCACACTGGACCGATTCAGCAGCTCTTGGGTGGACCCAGGGACTGAGTTTTCAAAGATTAATTAGTTCTTTTGAGTAAAAAGATAATGAATGCACATGGAGGAAAACGTACCATAAAAGGTGAGGCTATCAGTGTTTCAGATGTCTTTCTAGAAACTGTATGTGCATATATACGTGGCACGTATATGCACACGCACCCATATACTTAAAAAAAAATGAATGGCAGCGTATGATACACATGTTCTGCCACTGCTTTTTCCATGTATACTCGCATCCTGAAGGTCATTCCACATCAGCATCAATCTGTCTGCAAATCTTTCATAAGACTGTCCACCCCGGTGTCCTCCTGTGGATATGCAGGTTGCCTCTAGGACCTCATGTCAACCCAGTGTCCCGGCGAACAAATGCAGGGGGCCTGCCCCAGTGGGCGCAAGGCCTTCTCGCCTCCTCCACCTGTCTGCCCACCCCCATTCCTGCATAGACCCCTGCGGTCAGTGTTTCTGCCCCTGCCCCCAGATGCTGAGCACTGCTGGAGAAGCAGGCTCAGTGATTCCCCACCCACAGCTGCTCCCCAATCTCAGTGGGCCCTGGTGAGGCCAACCTGGAACTGTCATTTCCTTGACTCCCCCACGGGACAGGGAAACCCGAGCGGGGGAGGAGCCCAGGTGAGGGGGCACAGAGGTGGAGCTCCCGTAGGAACGTGTGGAAGCAGCTCGGGAAGCCCGCCGGAGTTCACGGCAGCAGAACCAGGTCTGGGAAGCACAGGTCCCAGAACTGTCCCCTAAGGGACCCTTGTTCATTTCCTAGTGCTCTCCCTGCACCCGGCATCGCCCTGACCAATCTCTCCTCCACTCTTCCAGCCCCACCTCAACCAGCCCTGCTACCTGAGGTCTGCCTGCTCCCCTGGCTACCTGCCCGCCTGGTTCACTGCCTCTCTCCATTGCAGGAGGAGCTCCTAGAGGTAGTCCAGGGGCCGGGCCCCGGTGTATGAAGGCCCCACTGAGCAACGGAACCGGGCGTGGAGACTCACTCACCTATGTGCGGGTCCAGGGGCACTTTGCCGAGGAGCGGTATCTTCAGGTCCTGGCACATGGCCTCTGCACCCCCCGTTGTGGGCGGGAATATCTGAGACTCTTTCTGTGAGGCAAAGTAAATGGGGGGAGAATCATGACTTTGTTTCAGGATCACAAGACTGGACCACATTTTAAAGGAAGTTTTCAAAAACGTCCCTTCTGAACGTGAAGCACTAACTACCAAAGACTTTCCATTCAGCCAACAGTGCAGCATTGTCACTGTGATCCCACTTCTGGAAACAACGGGGAAAGCATCCGGTTTCACAGAGACCCGCGGAAGGGGCTGGTCAGCACTCACCTTGCACTTGGGGCAGACGAAGCCGCTCATGTTCTCCACCACCCCGATGATGGGCAGCTTCACCTTGTGACAGAAGCTGATTTCTTTCCGGACATCCTGCAGGGACACCTCCTATCACGGTTCAAAAGACCAGTTGTTTGAAAGTCAAAGTACAAGAAAGAGAATGTGTGTGGTCGAGGGACGGCTGCAATGCAGTGGCTCGCCCTCAGAAAGCTTAGGGAGGTGAGCCGTTTATCCAATGAGTACCTTAGTGCCGACCGTGTGCTAAGCCCTGTCCTAGGCATTATTCATTTCCCACAAAACCCAGAAAGAATGAACCCGCACAGCCAAACATCAAATATATAATGAGTCTACAGAAAAGTGACCTTTTAGCATCTTTTTTTTCCTTTTTTTGGATTTATTGAAGTGACACTAGTTAACAAAATTAAACAGGTTCAGGCGTGCAATTCCACAACACATCATCTCTACACTGTATTGTGTGTTCACTACCCTGTCAGGTCTCCTTCCATCACCATGTATCCCCCTACGCCCTCCTCCTCCCCCAACTAGCATGTCCCAATGTTTACTTTCTTTTCAACATACTATGCTGAGCCAAAGTGTGCACTATTTTTCATTCAGAGGCTGGGGAATTAGGTCTGTGTCGAAACCTGGCTGGCTGCCTATTTGTCAAGTTCTTCTGAAACCCAGCCATGCCCGTTCTTTACATACTGTCTCCAGTAGCTTCCACCCTACAGTGGTACAGCTGAGTGGCTAGGACAAGGACCACATGATCCCCAAAGGCTAAAATATGTACTATCTGGGCCTTCACAGAAAAAGTTTGCTGACCTCTGATCTAGATTATGATGAAGACAAACAACTTTGTGGACAGAAAGGAAATAAGATCTTTGGATCACTTAAAATTCACTTCTGAACTCTGCATGTATATTTCACGGTGTGAGTACTGAGTATGATCATTGCTTAGTACCCCCCCCACCCCCACCCCCTTACCCCCATTCCCCGGTTAATGTTGTTGCAGACACATGTCCTCAGCACTAAGGTGTGACTGACAGTCACGGCTCCCGAAGGATCACAGCTCGAGTCGCCTACTCTCCAGAAGCACACGTTTGGCTCTAGGCCTCTGTGAGGCTGGGTGCAGGCATGTAGCTGGAGCGTAAACCGGCTCTGACTGCATCTCATTGCGCCTCTGGTTCTCTCCGTGGTGTCCTGTAAAGCCTGCGGTGCCCGATGTGAAGGGCTCTGAGAAAGTGGGTGTCCACAGCCCGAAGTGACATTGTCCAGACAGGCTCTATACAAAGGGCACACGTGGCGCGTGCCTGCTCCCCATGGCTTCCCGGGGAAGGGCCAGCACCTGTTGGTCCGTCTCCTCTTCCTGATCCCTCAGGGACTCCATGTTTCCATTCACAACAAATGTGGCATGGAGAAGCCGCCTTTGCGCCAACTAGACTTTTGCTAATAGACTTTCTTTTTAGAGCAGCTTTATGTTCACAGCACACCTGAGCGGGAAGTACAGGGACTTCTCACAGGCCCTTTCCTCCACACACGGAAAACCTTCCCCGCCATCAACATCCCGGGTGGTGCATTCCAGCCAGACTGTTTCCTTCTAGTAATTACATTGGGAACAATCCATCTTCTCTCCACCTCCAGCGGGCCAGTGCCCAGGTGGCCTCTAGCCACCCAAGTGGTGTCTTGCTCCTCATGCCCCCAACATCTCTCTGCACAGGGAACCAAAGTGATCCGAAGACATGAATCCTGTCACACTACGGACAGCATCCTGCGTGTGCCCATATGTGCAGCGCCCACGTTCCTTGGTGACCACATGGGCCATGAGGGGGGACCGGTATGTTTTATTGCCCTGGTGCCCGGCCCAGGGCCTGCATGTAGTGACTGCTCAGTGAGGGCTTGGTGAAGGATGGGGCCGGGCTGCCTGATTCAGAGGCAGACCAAGCCTCGTTACCCTGCTTCCTTAGGAGTGGGGAAGAATATTGTGAGAAGCATAACTGAAGAGAACCAGCTGTTGGTTTCTTGGGACGCTTAAGATCAGCGGCAATGATAAAGCACAACCCAGGCCTGATGCATTCATTGCCTCCGGACTTACCCAGTGGGGGTTCCTCAGAGCCCTGTGGCACAGCCTCTGTGACTGGTACACGAGGAGCTGGCAAGGCCTGCAGCAGCTTCCCCAGAAATCCCCGCCTACGCCCGGGCGGGTGCTGTGGAAAACTGGGGAGAGTTCCAAACTGTCCTGCAATGCGAGTGAGGGGGCCCTGCAGACTGCGGGCTTGATGCATGAGCGTGGTAAGAGTGAGGTGACCATGGCAGACCATCTGAATTGCAATAGCACCATCGCTCTCGCTGGCTTTGTGAGAGGAAATTAAAAGGCAATTCTGAACTATTGCTGGACCAAAAAAACCAACTGTGGAATGCTTATTTGTAAAACGCAAATGCCCGGACCAAACATAAACGGGGTTTCTGCAGAGACAAAGCAGGGCTGCTCGTCCCGAAGGGCCCTTGGCAGACCAGGGTCTCGGAGTCTGCGAGGAAGAAAGCTTTTGGGCGGCACAGTCCCCACCCAGCTCCCTCCGCACTCGGTCACCTGAGGGGTGGTGATGATCACGGCGCCGTCGATGTGCGCAGCGGCCAGGTACTGGACAACTGAGAGGTGCTCGTCCGACGTCCCAGGGGGGGTGTCCACGATGAGGTAGTCGACCTCTCCCCAGTCCACATCGCGGAGGAACTGCTTGATCATGCCTGAGAGGAGGGACCGCACTGAGGCCAGGCCTCCCTTTCCCCAGGCTGGGCTGGGGGCTCCACAGAAAGTCTGGGACCCTCACGCGCAGACTCTCAGCCATGGCGTCTGGCAACGTCTGGAGACATTGGTGGCTGCCACGCCGAGGGAGGGCGTGCTGCTGGCATCCAGCGTAGAGACCAGGCTGCCCCTGACATCCCTGGTGTGGAGCACTGTCCACCCCTCCCCTCACTACTACGGCCCCCCATGTCCCAGGGCCGAGTTTGAGGACTCTGCCTAAGCCTCAGTGCCCACTCAAGCTGGTATCGATTTCAGTTCAGACACTTCTCTCTCTGACACAAATAAGCCACTACGAAACCACAATAAATATGGATAATTTCAGGGTTATACAGGTTTTCAGGAGAAAAAAAAACCCACAATAGATAATAAAAGCTGTAAGACAAAAACTGGTATTTCTTCAACCAGTGACGACAGAGGCAACTGGACGCTTAAAAATCCTGCCGCGGGGCCCCGACAGCAGGGGCGCAGGGGAGCCCGAGCAGTCCTTCCTGGGAGAGCGACAGACAGAGAGCGGGCCACAAACCGTTCTTCTTGGGTCCTCTCCAGATGACAGCGTCGTCGGGGCTGCTGAGTAAGAAACCCACTGACATCACCCCCAGGTTGTCTTCCAGGAACTGGAGAGGATGAGGCAAGAGACATTTTACTTAAAGCCACAGCACAAGGCACTTCCTTATGTCTCGTCGGGCTGAAAAAAACCCTTTGGGGGTAATATTACTGTGATCTATGAGTACATGCACTCTTTGAACCCTCAAATCATTCTGAGGGCGAAAAGGGTACCATATGGTGGGATGGAAAGAGGTATCATTGGCCCTCAGCCACAATGACAGGCGACTTGGCTGAAATAAATGAGCATCATGTCCTCAACTGGCTGAGCCTGGGCTGGGCTGGGGCCCCTGGGCCACACCTGACCCACCATCTGCTTTTGTACATGAACTTTCACTGGAATACAGCCATGGTCATTCATTTACATATTCCTGCTTGTGAGCTACAGTGATGGAGAAGGTATGGCCCACAAACAGAAAATGGCCACTGTCTGACTCGACAGAAGCGGTCTGCCAAGCCCTGGTCTCAGTGGAGGCTTGCGCTAGAAACGTGCCCGGGGAAATGCTTGCTGACTGATGCGCAGGCGGGCTGAGAACAGTGTTGCCAGCCACCGCATACCCACTATGCATACATGGCCCAACTCCACTCCTTTGAAAATAAGGCAAAAACGTGAGCACTCACCACTGGAGACCAGCCCGAGCCACTCTGGTGCACCTGTGTGAACACGGGCATCGAGTCACTTGTGAATCCCGCGCCCTGGTCACCCTTCATAGACACATTTTGCGCAGCAAGAAGACAATTTTACAAAATAGAATTAATCTAAAATGCCACTACTTAATGCTTAATAGGAAGTGAACAGCTGCGGGGGTGGGGGGGGTGTGCTGGTTAATGAAAGTGATAATTCAATATCCTTTCCCCTGTGAAATTGGGCTGTTTTGAAACTGCTTAGATAACATCTAGTCAGGGAACCCGTTACCCAAGTCAAATATAATTTCGGGTCTGAGGTATTTTCAAAGAGTGACAGAAATTGCCTGTGGGTTACTGAGAAAATGCAGTAACTGTGGAGCAGCGGGGGTACCCCTCCAAGTCCGGAAGTGAAGAAAGTACGGTGAGTGAGTCAGGTGACACAGCACCGCCCTGCCCGTGGCCTGAGCTTCAGCTGGGGCCTGCTGTCCCCCGGGAGCAAGCACTGGGAGGAAGGTGACAGGGAGAGGCTCCCTGGGGGACGTCATGATGGACTCTCCGTCATGGGTGCTCATCAATAGCCAGGGCTCAACTTTGCACCACCTGTTCCGAAGTTAGAACTTAAGAAACTCCCAATGACATGTCAATCTTAGAAATCAGAGCAGCAAAGGAGCCAACACGGAAAGTCTGCTTTTCTTAATGAAGTCTTGCTTTCTAAAACAGCTCTCTGGAGACATCAGTCACATAGCGTACAATGCACCTACTGAAAGCGCAGAGTTCAACGGCTTTCAGGGTAGTCACATGATCGTACATCCACCACCACAATCAACCCTAGAGGACACCCTGCACCTCTCCCATCACCCCCAATCCTGACACTTCCCTCCAGAACGAGGTGACCACAGATCTACTGTCTCTGCACGCTGCCTGTTTCAGACAGTCACAGGAGTGCAATCATGTGACATGTGGTCCTTTGTGTCGAGCTTGGAAGTCTCATTAAAAAAACAACAACAACACAACAAAACCATTTGTGCCCTGGCTGGTGCGGCTCAGTCGGTTGGAGTGTCATCCTGTGCACTGAAAAGTTGCTGGTTCAATGCCTGGTCAGGGCACATACTGGGGTTGCAGGCTTGATCCCCGGTAGAGGGTGTGCAGGAGGCAGCCAACTGATGTTTCACTCTCACATCAATGTTTCTCTCTCTCTCTTTCCCTCTTCCATCCCCTCTCTCTAAAAATAATATATACATATAATAATATGCATATAAAATAATAGATACATATAATAGTATATACATAAAAAAATAAATTCATTCCTACTTATCCAATTTTTTTAAAAAAACCTTCCCAAAGAGCAGCTCCCATGCCTGCCCTTCTCCATGCTGTCTGCTGCCTCACCCTGCTTTAGTTTTCTATTATCTATCGTCTGTCCCTTCCCATGAGGGCCAGGGTCTGTATCTGCCTTGCTCACCACTGGATCCCAGTACACAGAACAGTGCCAGCACTTAAATAAGACTGAACCATTCTTGACGCTCCCAGCCCAGCCCAGCCCTCCAGCCAGATTCCAGGCACTGCCCAGGGGGAGGGAAGCCTTCCTGGGCTTGCTTCTTGCAGCTCGGAAGGGAGAGACCAGCACCTGCTCAGACCACTGTGGCCCCGCCCACCCCACGTCACTCTCCCACTTCACAGTCTCAGTTCCCCAGAGGTAACCACAGGGCAGAAATATTCCCTTGCTTCCAGGGTACAAGCCCCCAGCCAACTCTGGTCTGGCTTTCCCAGTCAGCTAAGCTTCCGTGTCTTACTTCTGCATTTTACTTGCTGTTTCCCTTCCCCTCTGAGAAGGCATCGAAACCAACACTTCTTTAATGGTTTAGATGAACTTTATAAATAATCCACCCCCCCCCCCCCCCGCCTCAATTCACAGTTATTGTTGAAGTAGACAGATGGATTAGCAAACATTTACCTGGTTTTATCATGTCCGTGTAAAAATACATGGGCTGTGCTAATCCTGTTTAGGCTGAGTAGCTCAGCACAGTAGTTTGCTGTAAGAGACCACTCCACTGCATTTTATAACACACCTCTTACCTGTTCTCCTTCCAATCCCATTATCTTGGGAATGGACGGCCCACATATATCGATGTCTAGAAGAGCAACCTGGGGAACAAGAAGAGACCAGAGCTGTGACATGACTGAAAGTACAATCCTGCAGACACACAGTTGGGAGGGGAATCGGGTTAGAGGAAAAAGAGGAGGGGAGAAGAGGAAAGAAACTGGGTCAAACATGGACCAAGTAGAACCTCATGAGGAAGAGTTACAGCACTTATCTTCCAGCCACGGACACAGTCAAGGCTCCCAAAGAGAGCTTGGCAAAGTGCGTCAGCACGGACTCCCTCCCTCCCGCCCAGACTGACCTGGCTCGAGGTGCTCCTATGGACCTGGGTGTCAGGTCACGTGGAAATTCAGGCCTTGGCACTGTTTACTTGGCCCTGACCATGTGCCTGGGGGTGGGTATCATTATCTCTGTGTTACAGAAGAGGAAACTAAGGTTCGGGGATGCCATGACCTGTTCAGTGAGCCAGGACAGAGCTGGGACATAAATCAAGGTCTCTGACCCCAAAGCCAGGGCTCTCTCCACTACCCCAGGGGGCCTGGCAAGGAGCTGAGCTCTGACCAAACCCCGTTGCCCTGTGATCCCGAAGGCTAGTGATAGCCTCGGCTCAGCTTCCAGAAAAGAAACTGAAAAGAAGAAGGAAAGCTAGAAAACCTCTTTGCTAGTGGTAAGCACAGCCGGGGATGACTCCTTCCACGCCAAACGCCCTGCTTTCCCTGAGGTGGATGAGGTGTGAACCGGCCTTCGGGAACTCTGAAAGGCGGCTAATATTCATCTGGAAACCTCTAATGTGCTGCATGCAAAGTGCAGCATCTCTGGGTAACTTTTTAACTTGCCCAAATTCGCTTCTTGCTTCCTTCTTCAAGGCTCTCAACCAACACCAACCTCCTACTTCCTCACCTGCTCTCAGACCCTGGGTAGGAAAGCTTTTCATACAGATCAGCCGGTTACCCCAGGCGCCCTCTGCTGGGCTAAGCAAGGAGTGCAACAGAATGACACAACTTGACAACCCGACCGTGCCAACTTTCTAGGTCCTGACACTTGGGGACTGATGTGTGTTCGTGATCCACAGACATTTTACATCACAACCTCACGATTTAAGAAATCATACTATCACCACCCCCTAATAGAGACTTGCATCAATTCTCTTCGGTTTCCAGCACAGTAGCCATGTTCTTCTGGGAACAATTTAATGTTTCCTTTTGAGGCACGAAACTCCCCACAACCAAGGGAGTGAATCATGAGTGCAATTACGCAAGGACGCAAGAACAGACTGCTTGCACTCACTCCTGTGGCAGGTCACGTCCATGCTGTCCAGATCTCCAGTGGTCCTGTGTCCTGTCCCTTCCAAACCTCCTGTCGATTCTGTCCCTATCCTCACTATCCTCAGTATCCATCCAATTCATTCACTTTCTGCTCAAGTTAAGCCACAGAACCCTTGCTGAGAGAAACGTGCCTGGTCATTCGCACCAGGGCCTCTGCAGAAGGTGCTGGAAGCCTGAGGGGAAGAGGAAGCCTTGCCACACCTCTCCCACCCACAAAGTGGTACAGTGGTCAGGATCCAAACTTCCCCCTAAGACAGTGATTCCCAATGTGGGCGCTACCGCCCCCCGGTGGGCGCTGCAGCGATCCAGGGGGGCGGTGATGGCCACAGGTGCATTTGGGGCGATGAGTAACTGCTATTAAAATTTTTAAAAAATTAATTTCCAGGGGCTGAGTAATATTTTTTCTGGAAAGGGGGCGGTAGACCAAATAAATTTGGGAACCACTGCCCTAAGAGGTGGCCACTTGGGCCAGGGCTGTGCCCAGTGTGGGGGCTCCTTATGTCCGTGCTCTGTGCCACTGAGCCACAAGAGACAAGTGCCTTAAAGCTCCGTCTCAGCCCCCAGGTGCGGAGGAGGCCAGGCCATCATGGTCGGGCATGCGGAGCCGCTGGGGTGTTGGCAGTGGTGTGTGCGTCTAGGTGCTGCTTTACAAAGTGTACTGAAATGGCACTTCCGTTTCTCTGATACTTCCTGGAAGCCACAGAACTTAGGGGCTTTAAGAAAAATTAAGGAAAATTAAACACACAAAAAAGAAGAGGTCATGGGAAGTGGAGTCTAGTCCTAACTTGGCACGGGCTGTCACCTCATACACATTGCTGCTCCTCTCCCAGCCCCGTCCGTCTGAGCTGCTGAGCTGTGAAACAAGTGTTTAGGGAGACTGTTAGGGCCCTTCTAGCTTTAGAGTCTACAAACCCCACAGATGGGCCTAAAAACTCAACAGGCCTCACGCACCTAGCGTGGACCTTTTAATGGTCAAGTTCATCTTTTAGAGCACAAAGCAAGATGATGAAGTGGTGATTTAGGGAAGCTGGTGACTTGTGGTGGAAGGATGGCGTGAGAGCTTTTGATGTCAGAGGCTGGGCTCCTCCGCCTCCCTTCACCACAACTTGCACATTTCCCAGTCTGTGATTGGTCAGGAGCTTCCCAATGCTGCTGCCTCCTGATGCAAAGCCCTTTGCAAACGAGTTGTCAGATACCTGCCTGCCTTGAGTCAGACACGAACAGCCTTGCTCAGGGTTAGAAAAGGGACAGGGTGCTTCCCACCATCCTGCTCAATTCAGGGCAGGGAGGAATGTGTGAGCCTGGAGTGCAATCTGCAAGACACCCTGAGCATCTACTATATGCCCACACTGGGCACCTTTTGGAAAGCGACACTTTCCCAAGTACTGACGTTTTTAAAAAGCACCGCTGCATAAAGAAATTCAGCTCATCTAGCCCTATTTCCACACCGGATGGTGTGCTTTCCTTCAGTCTACTGCAAGGTCTAGACGTGTGTGCAGTGGGGCTTTCTGAACATAATTATATGGAAGCGTAATTCTATGTAAACAGCTGTTGATTCACAAGTGGTTACTTGCAACTGGCCTGGCGAGAGCCCACCTCCAGAGAGCTGAGAAGAATATGCCCAACAGCTTCAAGAAGCCACGATTACTCTGGGTAACCTGGACCGTGAGAAAACAGATTTCTCGGCTAGCCAACTGGACCTACAAATTTGACCCTCAAATGGCAAGAGATTGGTGATGGATAGAAGAACGAAATGACAAACATGTTTTGAATCTGCTCAGCACTGTTTGGGTAGGCTATAAATCATTATCACTGAAGCAAAAATTTCATCACCCCCCTATTTCAGTTAGCGGAATAAAGTAACAATAATGATCGCTATCAAGGACACTTACTGAGCACTTACTGTATGTCAGGTACCCTGTTAAGCACTTTACGTTTACATGTATCATCTCACTCAGCCTGCGTCCATTTTACCTACCCGAGGTCACAGCAGTGGTGTGGGTGGGGCTGGGTGACTCTAGGGCCTGTGCTCTTGGCCACCACACTAGACTGCACCTCAAATGCTCAATTAGAGTTCCAACTCCTCTCTCCTCCAAAAGTTGGGAGGTTCTGCTCTATCTCCCCAACTTTGCCCTCATTTGTTTCCTGCCGTTGCTCCAATCCCTGCCCTAGTTTGGACCCTCGGGGCCTGTCCTGGAGACACGGCTTCGCCCTCTCACGGTACTCAACCACACACTCGCTGGCTGTCACGTGGTGCTCCTAAAGCACAGGTCTGGCTCAGCCTCAGCCTTGGCCCCTTCCCAGGAGCAGTCCCCCAGACTGCCTGCCTCTCCATGTCTGCCTGGCAGTCCCACCTCTGTGCCTTGGTTCCCCTCCCCCATCCATCAGTCGCCATCACAGTCCTGATGCCACCTTCTCCAAGCCCAGTCGTCTCTCCTTTTCCCCAAATCCCTAGAGAACATCTTGATGGCAGACACCAGATTCTAGAGAAGCCCACGTCAGCCACGTACAGCCAGTGACAGCAGCTCCATGGGTTATAAAATGATCAGAACAGAAATGAGGGATAAGGCGGAATTCAGAGCCCTAATGCCTGACAGGAACACGGAGCTTCACAGATCACGTAGTCCAGCCACTTCACTGTCCCAGGGAGGCTGTGCCCTGCCCAAGGTTCCAGTCCTGCAAAGAAGTTCTTCCCCAGCCAGCACAGGTGCGTCTGGTGTTAAAAAACAAACCAGGGCCCAGCAAACTACACCCTGGGGCCAAATCCAGCCTGCCACCTGTTTTTGTACAGCCCACAAGCTAAAAGTGGTTGTTATATTTTTAGAGGTCTGGAAAAATAAAGATAAAAAGAATACTTTTGTCACGTTGTAACAATTATGTGAAATTCAACTTTCAGTAACAATAAAGTTTTATTAGAACACAGACATGCTTGTGGTGTATAGGTTGTTTAAGGGCAGACTGGATAGTTGCTACAGAAACTGTATGGCTGGCAAAGCCTAAAATATTTGCCATCTGGCTCTTGACATGAAATGTTTGCCGACTCCTGAAGCAAACTCTAATTTTGTAATCCAATGACTTAAAAAAACATATTTCTGGAGTTCTTAGATACTGGTGAGGTGTCTTGGGGGCCACTGCGTGTGTGTACGTGTTTGTATGTTGAGGGCATATCAGAATGGTGGCTTGATCCCCTTGCCCACTGTAGCTGGCTTTATTGTTTTTAGTTTATTTTTGTGGAGGAAATAAAGCCTTTATCATAGTAAGGTCTTAGGGTGCTATTGCTCACTGAGGTAGAATGGATTATCTCACACAAATAGAAAGTACTGAAATTTGTCCAGCTTTTAGAGTTTTAAAATATAGTAGGCAACATGTGGCAGTTTTGAAATTTCAATAATAAATATACCTCTGCAGTCCCTCTAGAACAGTGGTTCTCAACCTTGGCTGCACATTAGAATCACCTGGGAATCTTTTTAAAATCCTGATTTCTGGGCCTCATCCTCCACAAATTCTGTTTCTTTGTTACTAATGTTGTGGCCCCACCCCATAACAAAGAAACAATTTCCGGAGGATGAGGCCCAGAAATCAGGATTTTAAAAAGATTCCCAGGTGATTCTAATGTGCAGCCAAGGTTGAGAACCACTGCTCTAGAACTATCTTACTTTCTAAAAAAGTCAAACAAAAGTAAAGGGCCATTTGTCAACAAGTAAGAAAAGAAAGTTGAAGTGAAAGTGTTAGCCCTCATATATAAAAATAACTTTCAATATTCAAAATGTTAGAAAAGTAATGTTCAGAAATAAAACAATGCATGAAAGAAGGTACACACAAAGACCATGGAAAGAACTGAAATGGCTTTCAACACAAACAAAATAAGATTGTTTCCACATTACACAGAGCTCTTCTGCAGGCCCCAGAAAGTGCTCTGATGGAGAAAACAGCATTTAGTTGGCAACTGAAATAGTGACTAGCAAGTTCTCTACCCCAGAGCGCACACAGTGCCAACTCACAAGTTCTCACGAGGTCTCTCATTTCAGGGGTCACCACAGCGGAGGCTGGGTTTTAGAGACACCCATGCCACTCTACAGTTCTGGGGTGTCCAGGTTTCTTTCATTGGAATTTTGGGCAAAATTTCATTTTGGAAACAACAGGTCATTTTAGAATGTGACCTGTGTTAAAACAAAACAAAACAAAACTGAAAAACGCAATTGTCATGGTTTTATTAGATATAAAATGATAAAGTGAATATTGGGATCATTTTCTAAGGTCAATGCAAAATTACCATGAGTCCCAGTAAATAATGTATTTTAAAAATCACAGGTACTGCAAATTTCCATTTGGCCTTTTGGGAAAAAGTATTTTTTTTCTTACTTGCTCCACCATACCTTTTATTAAGGCTGAAATCCAGAGAGCAGCACTGGGTACTTTGAGTTTTCCTGCTCCTTTGTGTACCTGGGCATATGTTTGTGGCCCAGTACAGGGGTCAGCAAGTTTTTTGGGGTTTTTTTGAGGTTTGATGAATTTTTTATTGTTTTGTGAAATATATACAGCACACCAAGTGTTTTCTTCAAGGGCCAGACAGAAAACATTTTAAGCTTTGTGGGCAAAATTACAGATATTATGTAGGCACTTATGTAACAACTAGAGGCCCAGTACACGAATTCATGCACAGGTAGGGTTCCTTGGCCTGGACCGCAATCAGGGCCATCGGGGCAGCCGGCCAGGGGGAGGGACCACAGGAGGTTGCTGTGGGAGCGCACTGAACACCAGGGGGCAGCTCCTGCAGAGTGTCTGCCCCCTGGTGGTCAGTGCATGTCATAGCGATTGGTCGACAGGTTGTTCGGTCAACTGGTTGTAAAGGTCGCTTAAGCTTTTATATATATAGATTTAAAAGCAACCATTTAAAAACAAACAGCTCTGGCCAGGTGGTTCAGTTGATTGGAGCATCGTCTGGTACTCCAATGTGGGTTCAGTTCCCAGTCAGGGCACATACCTAGGTCGTGGGTTCAATCTCTGGTTGGAGCGTGCATAAGGGAGGCAACTGTTGATGTTTCTCTCTCACATGATGTTTCTCTCTCACATTGATATTTTTCTCTCTCTCTAAAAATCAAGAAAAACAACAACAACATATCCTTAGGTGAGGATTAAAAAGTAATAATAAAAACAAGCAAAAATAAACCCCAAATAACAAAAATAATAACAATAATAAGAAAAGAAAAGAAAAGAAAAGAAAAGCAACCATTTATAAATGTAAAAATCATTCTTAACTCACAGGCCATAAAAAGACAAGAGATGGGCTCGTTTTGGCCATGAGCTATAGTTTGTAGACCCCTGCCCTAGAAAAAGGCAGAAAGGAGCTAATCATGAGAAGGAAATCTGAACTTGATGTAATAAATAACCAGCATGCCAAGAGAAATGTACACCTGTTATCCATCTTCACTACTAGAGCATCCAATGAAAGCTTTCATTGCTTGTCTGCTACGTGTTTCCTCGTCTTCTCTGCAGGGATCAAAGAGGCCAGTTTGGCTTTGTCTAAGGAGCCAGTTCTCCACAAGCCATCATGAACCCTCAGACAGGAGCCTCTCCCCAGTGTTCCCCTACCTGCGTGTTTTCATCCTCCGCTAGGGCGTGAGCAAGGTGGGCGCTGAACGTGCTTTTCCCAACGCCGCCTTTCCCAGACAACACCAAGATTTTGTGTTTCACGGTCTTCATTTTCTCTTTGATTTCCTCTATGGCTGCAAAGAAAGCAATTCAGGGGATGACATCCTCCAACTAAATCCCAAATGTCACTCTTCCAATGGGCTGGAAGGGATTGTGTGTGAAATACCACCTAGGCCAGTGCTGGCGAACCTATGACACGTGTGTCAGAGGTGACACGCGAACTCATTTTTTTGGTTGATTTTTCTTTGTTCAATGGCATTTAAATATATAAAATAAATATCAAAAATATAAGTCTTTGTTTTACTATGGTTGCAAATATCAAAAAATTTCTATATGTGACACGGCACCAGAGTTAAGTTAGGGTTTTTCAAAATGCTGACACGCCGAGCTCAAAAGGTTTGCCATCACTGACCTAGTCAATGGTAGTAATAAGTGCTATAAAGAAAACAGGGCTATTATCACACCTGACATTTTCTTATTGATTTATTTGTCATCCCTTACTAGAATATAAGCTCCACAAGGGTGAGACTCTGTCCTGAAGCGTTCACCACCTTATTCCCGGCTCCATTACAGAGCTATGAATATACAGTCATACACCACTTAACAACAGGGATACATTCTGACAAACGTGTCATTAGGCAATTTTGTCCTAAAAAGCACTCACACAACCTAGATGGCTGAGCCTATTATACACCTAGGCTATACGATATGGCCCACTGCTCCTAGGTTACAAGACTATACAGCATGCTACTGTATGAAACAGCACGAGATTAAATCAGGCACCAGAGAAGATGATGTAATCAAAAGATAAACATGAGATGTATGAGGCAGCTCTCAGTATAACACAGCATACTGTTTTACAGCAAACTCTCATTAAGTAGAAAGAGTACATTTAAAATAATGATAAGTATAATATACAATAGTAAATATATAAGCCAATTAACATAATAGTTTATTATCAAGTATTATGTGCTGTATATAATTATATGTGCTGTACTTTTATATGACATAGGTTTATTCACACCGACATCACCACAAACATCTGAGGAATGCTCTGCACTATAAAGTTAGGACAGACCCGTCACTAGCTGATAGGAATTTTTCAGCTCCCTTAAAATCTCATGGGACCACTGTCACCTATACAGTCTATCGCTGATCTAAATATTATTATTTGGTGCATGAGTGTAGTAATGATTCTCAAACTGGGGGCAAAATCTGCCAGGGGACATCTGGCAATGTTTGAGGACATTTTTAGTTGTCACAAGGAAGGGGTGCTCCTGGCACGTAGTAGGTAGAGGCCAGGGATGCCGCTAAATGTCGGACAATGCTGAGGACAGCCCTCAGCACACACAACTGTCCAGCTGCAAAAGTCAGTAATGCCCAGGATGAGAAACCTGACAAACAGCAGGCACTTGGTAAGTACCCGTCACTGATGACTGTCACTTATTAGACATTTGCCGTGCTTTTCAGGACTTCACCTTCTTTCAAGCCCTTGAAACAACACTGCGAGGTAACTAATTTTCTCCCCCATTACTGACAAGGAAATAGAGGCTCAGAAAAAAAGGTTAAGACTCTTGCTCAAGGTCAATACTGTTTTTGAGGGAACTACAGATCAAACCCAAGTCTCTCTTTGACTCCTTCAAAATTCTTCTCCCAGCTTCCTGCCTTTTATGTTCCAGAGTCCTCCCCACTCTCCAATGTGACCCCCTAAGTGCTTATTGCTGTGACTTATTGCTTGCTTGCTTGTTTACTGTGGGTCTCCCCTACTAAACTAAAATCCCCTAGAGCAGCCACCTCTCTCTTTCACAGCTATATCCCCAGCACCAGCACTGTGCCTAGGAGGCGATTAACACATATTTCTGTTGAATGAATGGAAGAATCACTCCTCAAAAGGAAGAAATTCTATCCAAAGAAAGTAGCTGAGGACGCCAGGATGTAAGCCCAAGCTCCCTGACTTCAAAGTTTATAGCCTATCCCAGTGGTCGGCAAACTGTGGTTCGAGAGCCACATGCGGCTCTTTGGCCCCTTGAGTGTGGCTCTTCCACAAAATACTACGTGCAGGCGCGCACATACAGTGCGACTGAAACTTTGTCGGTTTTCCGCCTGGGCGAGTCTATTTTGAAGAAGTGGTGTTAGAAGAAGTGGGGGTACGTTCGCTGAGGTCGACCCCTCAGATTGAGGACGTTTTTAGCAAAGGCCATCTTAGGAGTACCCTAATTAAGTTAATAACAATGTACCTACCTATATAGTTTAAGTTTAAAAAATCTGGCTCTCAAAAGAAATTTCAATCATACTGTTGATATTTGGCTCTGTTGACCAATGAGTTTGCCAACCATCGGCCTATCCCATCGCTGGTGGCCTCTTCCAGACCAGTCACTGTCACTCAAACTTCTGGCCACACCCCCCAACCCAGCCAACTTCTCCCGTGCCCCGCCCTTAAGACTCCTTTTGACTTCAGGCAAGTGACCAATCCTTAGGCTCCACTGCAGCCGGCCACGTTCCTCGGTCCTCGCCTTTTAAAGGCAATGCCCCTCTGTCATTCATTCCTCAAGTCCCGCCCCTCGTCGCCTCCCCCCCACCCCCGCACGGACTTCACCACCAAGCCCCGCCTCCTCCAGCCCCGTACCTGCAACGCATCCTTTAAGTCACGCCCACCGTCCCCGCCCAGGTTCGCCATAAGCGCCGCCTCTTCCGGCTCACGCCTTTTACGTCCCGTGCAGAGCTTGCCCCTTCCTTACCTGGGTCCGGAGCCTCGCCGGCGCCTGAAGCGCACAGCCGCTGGTTAGGGCACCCCTGACAGGCGGTCCCTCGGCCGGCCTGGGCGCTGCCGGTTCCGGGGCAGTCTGCGCGGAGACAGAATCACAGTTAGAGCGGCTCCTGTCTTCCAGCCCCGCCACCCATGCCCCTCCCGCGCGCTCACTGTGAGGCGTCTCCTCCATTTTGCCGCCTTAGTCGCCGGAACCTGCGCGGCACCGGAACCCCCATTGCGTATTTCCGGCTCGTGGCACTCAATCTGACCCTCCCGCTGCGTCGGGAAGAGAGCAGTGCGCACGCGCGAACCTTGTGCGGGGAGCCTAGAGCTGTTTTATTATTACTCTCCGCATTGAAACTGCTGCAAATATCAAATACTTACGCATGTATCTCCTAGGAACAAAGGCGTTATCTTACATGACCTCCACACCATCTTGATAACCAAGAAACTTACCATTGGTGCAAAATTATTAGCCAATGGGTCTTTAGTCTTTTAATCCAGTACAGCCCTCCTCCCTGCCCCTTCCCTCCCCTGGCTACGTGTTTTGTCTTTGTGAGGTTAATAAATTTGAATAGTTCAGGCCAATGGTTTTATAGAATATCCCATCATCTTTGTTTAATTGCCCCACCCCTCGTGATCAGATTCAGGTTGAAAGTTTTTGGCAGAAGACGAAAGTCATGCACTACTAGTATCACAGCAGGAGGAACATATGCCAATTGGTCCCATTGTTGGTATAAAAAAAAACAAACGTCAGATGAGCAAATTTTAAAAATCTTATTGGCTTTGTCAACCAATGGTCTTTGGCACCAACTCAACACCAACAGGAATCCCCAGTTTGGGGGTGTGGTGAAGAAGCAAACTTTATTCAGTGCAAAACAGTTCAATTGCAATACAAAGCAGGGCTTTGAAAGCAGCACACAGGTCCCTCTCTGGTAGAGAGATCTGCTCCGCTCCTCAGGGGTCTGTTTTGCGCTGCGCAGTCAGCTCTGGCCTTCGCCAGTCTGCTATGCTGCAGTGAGAGACATCTTCAGTGTTTCAGCTCCACTGGGGAAATGCAACCCTCAGTCTCAGGTGAAAAAGAAAAGTGTGCTTCCAGAATCATAGGGGAGCTGGCTTATATAGACAGAAGTCCCCACGCCTGCTCCCTGATTGGTCAGTCCTCTGCAAATAAAGCTTCACAGTTTGATTGGTCAGAATAGAGCCACTCTGATTGGTTGGAGCTCTCAGCTCTGATGGGATGAGGAAAGCCTCAGTTCTATTGGTCCTTTATATGGGCTGACTCAGAGGGCAGAAACACAATGTAAGCAGGCAAGCCAGTGCAGAGGCAGGTAGATCAGTGCAGGCTTCTCCCAGAAGTGCAGTTTGTATTAGAGACCCCTGTGCAGAAATGGCTGGGTTTTTTTTGTTTGTTTGTTTGTTTTGTGGGGGGGGGCTCTGTTTCTTAAAATTAGAGCCCAGTTAGCCACCAGGAGCCCTTCTCAGTAGGTGTCTTCTTTCTCTTGGTTCACAGCTTTATCCAATGATTTACTAATCAGACAGTATCCCATCGAGCAGACAGAAAGGAGGTCTGAAGAGCTGTATAAAACGACTTACATGGTGGGGATGGGTGAGGAGGGTGAGGGTAGATTACATAGGAGTTTATGGAGCTCGTGCTCTGAAGTCAGATGACTCGTGTTTAAATTTTGACTCCAACCAACCCTTATAAGCTGAAAACACCGGGCAAGACCCTGCATGTCCCCAGCCTCTTTTTGCTGTAAAATGGGATGATGAAAATATTTGCCCTGTGAAGTTGCTGTGGCGATAAAATAATTTAACTCATGCAAAACACCAAGCACAGAACATCCAGAGAACAAAGCTCGAATACAGGCATAGCTCGGAGATACTGTAGGTTCAGTTCCAGAACACCATAATAAAGCGAGTATCACAATAAAATGACTCGTAATCTTGTTTGCCTCCAATCTGTGAAAAACGAAACACCTGTGAAGCGCAATAAAGTGAAGAGCAATAAAACACAGGTCTGCTGGTACAGTTTGTAGGGTTGTAGTGACAGTTGCAGAAATGATTTCATGCACTCTTATTTACAGATGGCGGGACTGAGCCTACCCAGGGAAAGTTGCCCCAGATCACGTGGCAGGTTAGTGGAGGAAACAAGAATAGCACCTGGGGCAAACTAGTTAAAAATGTAGATGCTGCTTAACACAGGTGGTGAAAATTAAGTGATCAGGAGGGCTCTGTGGCTTTTGTGTTTCACCACTAGATGGCGCCCTTCCCCTATCTATGAGGAAAGTAGTCAGGAAATGGGAAGAAAAAAAAATTAGAGCCCTTGCTGGTTTGGCTCAGTGGATAGTGTTGGCCTGTGAGCTGAAGGTTCCTGGGTTTGATTCTGGTCAAGGGCACATGTCTGGGTTTCGGGCTTGATCCCCAGTGTGGGGCGTGCAGAAGGCAGCCAATCAATGATTCTCTCTCATCATTGATGTTTCTATCTCTCCCTCTCCCCCTCTGAAATCAACAAAAAAAATTAGACAATTTTCTACCTCTTCCCTTATCCAGCAAAAATATCTAACAAAGGGCTATATATCCGCAGGTACTTAGTATATAATTGAGATGGAAAATGAGGTTCCATTTTATTATTAAACTAGAGGCGTGGTGCATGAATTAGTGCACAAGTGGGGTCCCTCGAACTGGCCTGAGGGATCGGGCTGAAACCGGCTCACTGACATCCCCCAAGATTGCGAGAGGGCACAGGCCAGGCTGAAGGACCCCACTGGTGCACGATCGGGGCCAGGGAGGGACCACAGGAGGGCTCCAAGGCATGTCTGGCCCATCTCGCTCAGTCCCAATCTGCCAAACCCCAGCAGCAAGCTAACCTACCAGTCAGTGCATTTGCCCCCTGGTGGTCAGTGCATGTCATAGCGACTGGTCGACTGTCTGCCCCCTGGTGGTCAGTGGGTGTCATAGTGAGTGGTTGAGCAGCCTTAGCATATCATTAGTATATTATGCTTTGATTGGTTGGATGGCCAACTGCACGACTGGACACTTAGTATATTAGGCTTTTATTATATAGGACTAGAGGCCCGGTGCACAAAAATTTGTGCACTCGGTGGGGGGAGGAAGGGGGGTCCTTCAGCCCGGCCTGTGCCCTCTCACAGTCTGGGACCCCTCGGGAGATCACGACCTCCTGGCTTAGGCCTGCTCCTGGGTGGCAGAGGGCAGGCCCAATCCCTAGGTGCAGCCCCTGGTCAGGCTCAGAGTAGGGCTGATTGGGGAGTTGGGGCACCGCCCCCTGTCATGCACAGAGCAGGGCAGATCGGGAGGTTGAAATGCCACCCTCAGTCATGCTCAGGGTAGAGCCGATTGGGGGGTTAGGGCACCGCCCCCTGTCACACTCAAGGCAGGGTCGATGGGGAAGTTATGGCTCTATCCTGTCACACACAGAGCAGGGCCCGTGGAGGGGGGTTGGGGTGCCACCCTCTATCACCCACAGAGCAGGGCCGATCAAGGGGTTGGGGCGCCGCACCCTGTCACACACAGTGCAGGGTCGATCAGGGGGTTGGGGAGCTCCTCCCTATCAGGCACAAAGCAGGGCTGATCAGGGGGTTGGGGTGCCTTCCCCTGTCACGAACAGAGCAGGGTGGATAGGGATGTTGTGGCCCCACCCCCTGTCACACACAGAGCCGCAGGGCGATCAGGGGGTTTGGGCGCTGCCCCCTGTCACGCTGATCCCGGTGCTGGGAGGCATATTACCCTTTTACTATATAGAACAGAGGCCTGGTGCATGGGTGGGGGCCGGCTGGTTTGCCCTGAAGGGTGTCCTGGATCAGGGTGGGGGTCCCCACTGGGGTGCCTGGCCAGTCTGGGTGAGGGGCTGAGGGCCGTTTTCAGGCTGGCGGGTGACTGAAGCTCCCAACTGCTCCTTTTTTTCTTTTTCTTTTTTTCTATTCTGGGCTAGCTTTAGCTCTGAGGCCTCGCTGCTGAAAGCAGGTTTCTGGCCTTTACCTTCTGTATTTGATACAATGTTGCGGTCCGGCTGGCTGAAGCCCGGCTGACTGAAAGCCGGTTTCTGGGGTTTTGTTTAGCTTCTATATTTGTTACAATGTTGCTTAGAGTTGCAGCTGAAAGGCCGGCAAGTCAGGCGGGGAATGGGGAACGTTGGAGTCCGCAGTCACTGGAGCAAGCAAGCCTCCCTGTTCGCTTCAGTGCATGGCTGCTGGCCGCCATCTTGGCTGACAGTTAATTTGCATAAGGATATGCTGATTAGCCAATGGGAAGGGTAGCGGTCGTATGCTAATTACCATGTTTCTCTTTTATTAGTGTAGACTAGAGGCCCCGTGCCATGGGTAGGGTCCCTAGGCCTGGCTGACAATCAGGGCTGATTGGGGTCCTGATCTTCCCCGGCTGCCAGCTGCTAGCCAGGGCCTTCGTTCCGTGCTGCCCCCTGGTGGTCAGCACATTTAATAGTAAGTGATTGAGCTCACAGTCTCCTGGTCAAACTCCCAAGGGGACACTTTACATATTAGCCTTTTATATATATAAATGGAGAAACCAACATCTGTTGGTTAAGAACACAGATTCTTGAATGCCAGCTGTCTGCGTTCAAGTCCCAGATCCCCATTCACCAGATTTCCATCTTTTCTTCGTGCCTCAGTTTCCTCCGTTGTAAAATGGCAATAATAATATTAACTACCTCAAAGGGTTATTGATGGGAGGATTACATAAGTTAACATGAGGAACACAGCTTTTAAAAAGGGCACATTTGAGCTTTTATGTGCTTGCAGAGATTAGTTCTTAAGAAGCTTTATTAAAACCATCACAATTGAGACAGTGAACGCATGTGTCATCTACCAAAGTTTCCTGACCTTCTGCAAACCTTCTCCTGACCCCATTCTCAGGCAATCACTGATCTGTTTATTGTCTCTATAGATTAGCCTTGGTTTTCTAGAATTTTATACAAATGGAATCTTGTATACGCTCTTTCTGATCTGGCTTCTTTCACTCAGCATATTTATTTTAGATTCATCCGCGTTGTTGTGTGTGTGAAGTTCATTTCTCCTGGTTGCTATGTAGTATTTCATTGTCAGATTACACCATTCACCTGTGGATGGATATTTGGATTGCTTCCAGTTTGGGCAGGTTACTAATAAAGTTGCTAGGAACATTGTTGTGAAAGTCTTGGTAATGACATATACTTTCTTTTCTCTGAAGTAAACACTTTACGAGTGGAATGGTGCAATGGTAGGAAACTGCCAAACTGTTTGCTGAAGGGGTTGTACAATCTCACCCGCAGTGGGTATGGCCAGTCTTTCGGTTTTTTGACCCTTTAATAGGTGCGTAGTGATATCTTATTGTGGTTTTAATTTGCATTTCTCTAGTGAATAATTATGTTGAATGCTAGGTGTCTGCGTTCAAGTCCCAGACCCCCATTCACTAGCTTTTCCATGTGTTCATTCACCATCAGCATATCTTCTTTGCTGAAGGTCTCTTCAAATCTGAAGCCCATCAAAAAACTTTTTTAGTTGTTTTATTATTGAGTTTTGAAAATATTACTTATTTTCTGGATACAACTCCTCGATCAGTTATATATTTGGCAAATATGTTCTTCTAGTCTATGACTTGTCTTTTCATTCTCTTAAAAATGTGTTTTGAAGAGCTATTCTTTGATGAGGTCCAGTTTATCAATTTTTAAAAATGTATTGTGTGTTTGACACCATATCTAAATCTTTGCCGAACACAAAGAAATCTTTGCCGAACAAAGATTTCCTCCTATGTTTCCTTCTAGAATGTTTATAATTTAGAGTTACATTTAGGTCTATGTCCCATTTGGAGTTAATTTTTGTATGTAATTTTTTAATATGATGCAAGGTATGGGTTGAAATTAATTTTTTACACATGGATATCCAATTGTCCCAGCACCTTTTGTTGAAAAGACATCCTTTCTCCATAGAATTAACTTTGTACCTTTGCTGAAAATCTATTGACCATGAACATATTTTATTTCTGGATTTTTATTCTGTTCCATTGATCATTGTTTATCTTTATGCCAATACTATGCTGTAGCTTTAGAATAAGTCTTGAAACCAGAAAGTCTAAATCCTACAACTTTATTTTCCTTTTCAAAGTTGTTTTTGGCTATTCCAGGCCCGTTTGGATTTTAGAGTTGGTTTATTAATTTCTACCAAAAAAAAAGTGCCTGCTGGGATTTTGATTAAGTTTGCCCTGAATCTAACCTTTGATTAGAGAAGAAGTGACATCTTAAAAATATTGAGTTTTCCAGTTCACACACATGACATATCTCTCTATTTAGGTCCTTTTGAGGCAGGATAGTAAGAAGCCAGGAAAATTCCTTGGCAAGAGAAATGGGGAAACTGAGTCAGATTCACATTGGCCTCATCCAGTACCCCACCTCACCTGCCTCCTTCTCCCTTGCACTGCTACTTCCTTAAGCCCTCAGGACAATGAGGTTCCGATCAACACCAAATAATCTTAGGAACAAAGCCTCAGGCCTGTTGACCACAGAGACAGGGTTTTGATCAAACTAGAGATAGCTAGGCTTCAGTTGTGTTTCAGCTCCAGGCTCAGAAAAGCAGCAAAACCAGATGATGAAGCAACACCACAGCTGGCACCAGGACCAGATGCAATGTCCAATGACCCTCTACCCTAGGGCTGACCAATCAGTAGAGACCAAAGCCCTGACTGTACACTCATTTTGATGCATCAGCATATTCAAGGACATACCTGGCAAGCTGATGAGTACTCTGAGATCCTCCTCTGAGACCTCCCTTAAATTTCCACCTTTAGAAAACAGATTAAAAACCCTTAAGAAAAAGGACCCCGTGGGAGCTCTTTCTGGAGTGCACCTGTGCCTTCCCTCTTCTTTCTTCAGGCTCATAGTTTTGTTTTTTTTCTCCTAAGTTCTAAAGGTTTCCAGATACTTGCAGCCAAGGGCAGCAGCAGCTAGTATGGGGCTAACCCCCTGAACCTGTCTCCAAGGGCCCTCCGTTTGCCTCTGTAACTTGTTTCCTGAGCCCACCCAGCCCAGCTGGCTCACTTCTTCTGCCTCTGTGACTTTCTTTCTAAAAGGCCAAGGCAACTCTCAAGAAGCTCGCTCAAATCTTCTCTTCAAGTGTACTTTATCTTTGAAAGCTAAATAAATTAACTTCCTCTTGGCTCTGAATTCTTTCTTTGCCAACATTGCCACTAACACCTTTAAATTTATTTCAGCCATCTATCTATATAAGAGAGTAATATACAAATCAACCAAACGACCAGAACAACCGCTCAAACAGTCACTCTGAGACATACTGACCACCTCTTGGTCCCTCCTCCCTGCCAGCAGGCTCTGATAGCCCAATGGCAAACAGAGAACGGGGGGTGGGTGGGATGGGGTGGGAGTGGGGGAATCACAGGCCAGGCCTAGGGACTGTATCCACGCACGAATTTCATGCACTGGGCCTCTAGTATTTTATAATTTTTTTTTTCAGTATTTTTTCTTCTGCAACGTCTAACATGCCATGTTATATATCGAATGTTTGTGTCCCCCCCCCCCCATTCCCAAATTCCTATGTTGAAGCTCTAACTCCCACTGTGGTGGTATTAGGAAGTGGGGCCTTTGGGAGGTATGAGGGTTAGATGATTTCATGAGAATGCAGTTTCATAATGGGATTAGTGCTTTGTAAGAAGGGACACCAGAGAGCTTGCTGTCTCTCCACACCCAGAAAGGCCAGGTGAGGACACAAAGAGAAGGTGCTCACCTATAAGCCAGCAAGAGAGACCTCACCAGAACCCAACCATGCTGGACACTTGATCTTGGGCTTCCAGTTTCCAAAACCGTGAGAAATGAATTTGTTGTTTGTTAGACACCAGTACTTTGTTATGGCAGCCTAGGCTGACTAAAACATGCCTTTAATCCCATCTTGTGTAGTTTTCATCTTCGCAAGTCCACTTCAGGTATTGTGTATTTAAAAAAAAAATATATCTTCCATGTCTCCATTTAATGTGTCCCATTTCTCCTCTAGCTTCTTGGACATGTAGAATGCAGTTATACAACTTTTTAGAGGTCTTTGTCTACTAATTCTATTGTCTCTGTCATTCCTGGTTTGGTTTCAATTCATTGGTTCCCCCCTCCCGGCATGACAGGTCATATTTTTTTGCTCCTTTGCATGACTGATCATTTATTATTGGATGCCAGACATTGTGAACTTTACCAATTGCCTACTGAAAATTTTTGTATTTTTACAAATATACTTGATTTTTTTTTTTTCTGGGACAGAGCTAATTGACTAGAAATATTTTTATCTTTGGGGATCTTGCTCTTCAGCTTTGTTAGGCAGGACAAGATTGGTATTAGGTTTGGGGCTTATGTTGGCCTAATCCTGAGGCAAAACCCTTCCGGGTATTTGACTTGGTGCTGCACAAATTAGGAAATCCTCTACTGTGGCTGGCAGGATGGGGAACTATTCCCAGCCTCGTGGGAGCTCTGGGGCTTGTTCCCTTTAATCCTTTTGGGTGGTTCTTCCTCCTGCCCAGGATTGTTTCCTCACGTGCAGGCCCTGATCCTGCTCAGCTGAAAACCAAGGGACCCCTCTGCGAACCTCCAGCGCTCTCCCTGGGTAGCTCTCTCCTCTTCCCTGCTCTGTCCTTCACACGCTGGCTGCATTGGTGTCCCGCCCTCCTGGCTCTGTCTCCTTAACTCAAGAAGTGACTGACCCCTCCCGACTCCTCCCTGTGCCAAAGCCTGGAAACTTTGCCCAGGTGCAGAGCTGGGGCAATTGCAGGGCTCACCGCATTTGTTTCCCATCTCTCAGGGATGACCATCCTCCACAGCCTGAGGCCATTGCTACCACCAATATGGCAATGAACACACACATGCATGCATGTTAGCACATGCACATGCGTGTGTCTAGGGACATTTCCAGAGACATTACTGGGTCACTAGACGCCAACCAGGGCCAGTGCTCTAAGCACCAAAAAAAATACCTTTGGAAACTCCAAGTGAAAAATAAATGCTTTATTGTAAAGAACAACTTTTGTTTTTGAATGATACAAACCGACGTGGATGCTGAATTCAAAGCAGCTTTTCTTTGTCTTTCCTGTGTGTGTCTTTAGTTTGCTGGTTTTCTAAGCACTGCTTGTAGCCACCTCTAGCCACAAATTTTGGCTGCTAGGTGGGCGCAGGGGAACGATTCCTGCCTCCCCACAGGGGGCACCCAAGGAACGCTTGCTGACGCGATGAGTTGATTGCATGGCTGCAGGAAGCTCTATCCGCCAGCGCACCAGCCAGCCATCGCCTTTCTTCTGCAGACAGATTGGTTTTGCATTAAATTCACAGACAGGGAGCCTTCCCTTCACAGGCCACGGAAGTCAGGCGGCCAAATCAGCAGATTCCAGACAGAGATTGCAATAAAATAGAGTCAGTGCAGTCCTGGGCCTGGAGTTGCCAAAAGTTGGGAGGCGGAGCTGTGGAGGAGGATTGGGAGCGCCACTGGAGGGGACTGGATGTCAGTCAGGTCTCCCATCTCTCACCTCCCCAGCCTCCCCTACTCCACCTCCCAGGGAGGTTTCAGAAAGAGAATGGGTTTTCTATGGGCGGGGTTTAAAAGAGATTGAAAGCAACCGTCTAGTGCAGCGGTTCTCAACCTGTGGGTCTCGACCCCTTTGGGGGTCAAACGGCCCTTTCACAGGGGTCGCCTAAGACCATCGGAAAACACATATTGAATATATAATTACATATTGTTTTTGTGATTAATCACTATGCTTTAATTATGTTCAATTTGTAACAATGAAAATACATCCTGCATATCAGATATTTACATTACCATTCATAACAGTAACAAAATTACAGTTATGAAGTAGCAATGAAAATAATTTTATGGTTGGGGGGTCACCACAACATGAGGAACTGTATTAAAGGGTCGCGGCATTAGGAAGGTTGAGAACCACTGCTCTAGTGGGAACTTTAAGCAGTGATGTTGTACCTGATAACACACAGAGTCAATAATTTTATTAACCCCCCCCTCCCATACAACAATATTTCCAGAATAATTGTGCTCCTGGTTAGTTTTTTAGTTTTGATACACTTGACAAATAAAAAGATTGCGTACTCAAAGGTCCTTGGTTTTAGTAGTTTCACTTTCTAAATATTTAGAAATTGATTTCCATGAGTCTTCTGGACTGAGTTGTCAGGCTTTACTATTCTTTTTTGGTTGGGCTGTGGCCAACTACTTTCAATTTATTTTTCTCATTTAATGGCATTTGAAGTTCTATCGCTTTATTCATTCGTTCATTCACTTATTCATTCATTCATCCACCCACTTACCTACTCACTGATTCATACATCCATTCTCCATCCATTTCTTCATTTGTTCAGCAAACCAAAATTATGCACCTACTATGTTCCAAATACTCTACTCCGTGCTGTGGGTAAATGATGAGCAAAATCAAACAAGGTCCCTTCTCTCATAGAACTTATTTCAGTATCTCGCTATTCCAGGTATGGCAAGTCCCAGTCTCAGCTGGGAGCTGGTAAGAAATGCAACATCTCTGGTCAGTCCCAGCCCTCCTCAATCAGACTTTGCATTTTAGCATGCTCCCCCGGCGATCTGAGGGCACATTAACAGATGAGAGGCACAGCTCTGGAGGACTAGACGGGAACTTAAGTTTGGATGAGCCAGAGTATTATTTTTTAAGACTTAAAACAAATGCATCATAAATAAACGAGACCTTGGGAACAGCAATGATTTAGGACAGTGGTTCTCAACCTTCTGGCCCTTTAAATACAGTTCCTCATGTTGTGGTGACCCCCAACCATAACATTATTTTCGTTGCTACTTCATAACTGTAATGTTGCTACTGTTATGAATCGTAATGCAAATATCTGATATGCAGGATGGCCTTAGGCGACCCCTGTGAAAGAGTCGTTCGGCCGCCAAAGGGGTCTCGACCCACAGGTTGAGAACCGCTGGTTTAGGAGATGCTTCAATTTGCCCCTCAACCCCCTGAGTCTCTTCACATTTCAGAAAGCACAGTACTTCTGCCTGCCTATTTATCACCCAGCAGGCTCTCATATTGCTTATTGTGGTGGGAATGATAAATGTCCCCCAAAGACGTCCATGTCCTAACGTCCTAATGTGGGTATGTTGCCTTACCAGGCAAAGGGGACGTCACAGATGTGAATAAGTTAAAGATCTCCAGACGGGAAGAATATCCTGGAATATCTGGGTGGACCTGACGTGATCAGAAGGGTCTTGTAAGAGGGAGGCAGGTCAGAGGGGAGAGAAGTTGCTGTACTGCTGGGCTTGAAGATGGAGGGAGGGGCCTCGAGTCAAAGGATGCAGGCAGCCCCTGGAAGCTGGAAAGGCAAGGAAATGGACTCGTCCTTGGAGCCTCCAGAAGGAACCAGCCCAGCCTACACCTTGATCTGAGCCCCATAAGACTCTCTTTAGAATAAGTTTGTGTTGTTTTAAGCCACAAACTCTGTGAGGATTTGTGACAGTAGCCATAGGAAACGAAAATAGCCACACTCACCCACAGCACATGATTGCAAATGCAATAGAATGCTTTTTGATTACTGCAGCAATCAAATCCTTTCTCTAACAATTAGTCTGACTTTTAAAAACTTTGACATGGAGTCTGGCTTTCCCACTTCTTGGGCAGGTGACCTTCATTTGAGAAACGGGCCAGGGGGGTGGACTAAGTCAGGGGCTCCCACTGAGCTCCATGGAGCCCTGTGGGCTCACGGGGAAGGCTCCTCACCTCTAATCCCTCCAGCCAGAGCACCTCAGGGCTCTCTGTCCACATGCCCTGCTTCTGTGGGAGTTTATTTGAAGACAACCTTTCACATCAGAGAACGTGTTTGAAAAACCACTGACTTTTTTAAAATAGCTTGTAACTTGGGGATATAGAGACCTGACTTCACTGAGATGTTCTCTGAGCTCTCTGCCAGCCCCACTGGAAGCACATCCAGGATTTTTATCTGGTTCAACTTTCCCCCTTGGGAAACAGAGAGGGTGTTACGTGAGCCATTTCCGGGGACAGGCTGTGCGCCCCTGGGCAAACAAAGTCACCTCTCTGAGCCTCAGTTTGCCCACTGTAAAAGGAGGGAGTGAATAATGCCCAACTCCCAGCATTTTCAAAGGATAAAAATAAAAGGACGTGACAACGTGTGGTGTCATGATAACAAAACCAATAACAATTGTCTAACACCTACTATGTGCTAAGTACCTTGCTGTGCCCTACTTGGTTCTCACCACTCCCGTCCACGGCACACAGTTGCCGTCAATTTCCAGACTGGGAAGGAGGTGGAGCTGGGATTCCACTGGAAGGAAAGGCCACCTCGACCTGAACAGCATTGACCAGATTTCCCTGTGTGCATCCTTCCTGGCCAGGGAGGCCCTCGACCCATGGCCACTGACTACTGCGCTGATGTTTCTGTAAACAGGCGGAAGTGGAAGAGCAAGTACTTAACAAGTCTGAGAAAACAGATTTGTTTGTGTCAAACCTCTTGCCAACTTTCCACCCCTAACATGACATATTCTTCTCTCTCTTTACAGCAGGAAAAAAATGCATGAGTCATATATATATATATATATATATATGTGACAATATGTATGTTAAAAAATGTACAGATAGTATGGATGAAAAAGGGGCACAGTAATAAATCTAACTGAAAGTAACCTCATAGGGTGATCTGATCATAAATTTCTAACTGGGCAGGTCCTGGTAGGTAGTCACAACCCAGACCTATAACTTTTTTAGTAAAAGGTTTATTTTTGCCCTCAGCAAGCCCTTTCCATATTTCTTAGGCACTAGGTCTGTAGTCAGCAAACTGCGGCTCGCGAGCCACATGCGGCTCTTTGGCCCCTTGAGTGTGGCTCTTCCTAAGCCTTAGGAGTACCCTAATTAAGTTAATAACAATGTACTTACCTATATAGTTTAAGTTTAAAAAATTTGGCTCTCAAAAGAAATTTCAATCGTCTTATGGTTGATATTTGGCTCTGTTGACTAATGAGTTTGCCAACCACTGCCCTAGGTTAACACACCGTTGAGATGCCAGAGTAATCCTCTTTTGCAGACCCCTCTGAAGAACCACCACCCTCAAGAGAGCACAAAATCTTGTTAACTATTCTGTAATCCGATCCCTGCCTTACTCCCCCCCCCCCCCCCCACCCTCCTGTAATCTTCCTTCCTTCAGTCCAAATGTACAAACCAAACAGCAACACTGTTATTCTTCAGAACCTTTGAGATCTTCCTTCCCAGCAATGTTCCTCAGTTTGGCACAAATAAAATCTTATAAAAATTCTCTACAGGTTTGGACATTGCTTATGTCAACAACAGTCCACCGTCAGGACTCAGAGATCCGCTCTTCTCTTCAGGGAGTCCTGCCTTGCTTAGGAGAGTCAAGCCCGAGCCCAAAGCGCTGGAAGGGAGATGGGCTGGTTTCTCTGGTGGCAGTTTGGCTCTGTGGGGAGCTGACTTTCAATGTGTTTGTCCTCCCACATTTCGCCAGATCAGTCAAGCAGGCCGCCTGGAGCCCAGGGGAGCGAGGCCACAGGTCCTTCCCGCCTGCTTGGAGCTGTCCACACAGGAGGTCAGCAAGGGACTTACTTCACGAGGCTCTGGAATTTTCTAAGACCCTGCTCCCCTGCCACAGCAGTCCTGTAACTGGTGCCAGGCGAGGGGCCTTGGTGTTCACGTCTGAGCCGCCCACACCTACGCCCCGGGCTCGTGGCCAAGGCAAACAGGCAGGGGCAGCCACCCCTGACTAATGCCCCTCAGCGTCTGAATTGGAAGCCGTTGCCAGGGTTCAAGGAAAACCCTGGCTGCTCCTCCCCCTCCCTCTCCCCCCCACACCCTCCCCCTCCCCCAGGCCAACAGGACAGGAAAACCTTCAGGACGATATACATGCACATAAAAATATATCTAGCAATAAAGTATATTTCTAGGGGCCTCCAGGAGAGGGGAAACCTTCACGAATATATATCTCCAAGTAAAAAATACACATGTGCTTCCATCCAGTAACTTCTTCCAGAAGTTATGCTCAGACTTGCCCAGAAATGTATGCGGAAGGATACAGATTGCATTTAGCATCCTGCTAAGGAAGAGAGGCCGGTCCAAAGGACTGCGTTCTGCATGATCCCGTTGATATGGCATTCTGTGGGGGCAGAGGCAACAGAGGACTCGCGTGGTTGCCGGGGCTAGGGGCACAGGGACAGCACAGACCCCTTCCTGGGCGATGGATATGTGCTCATCCTGGTGGTGGGGCGTTTGTGTGCCTGTCAGACTTATGAGACCAGCGTGCGAGAGGGAGAGGTGCGCTGGGTGAAAACTGGACCCCCACTAACCTGCTTAAAGGCGCGCCCGTGGACGGCCATTTGTTGAGGCAACGTGTGCAACAGCAAGAGACAGGAAAGAAGTTAAATGCCTGGCCATAGAGAATGGTCAAATACGTAACAGTAACCCATGGAATGGAGGACCGTGCAGCTACTAACAGGAAAAGATCAAAGTGCTGTCCAAGAGTTATGGCTGTATGGAAAATGGCATGCATATTTATCATTTATGTAAAAAGATATAGATTTATGCATGCTTGTATATGCATAGAGTATTTCTGGAAAGATACAAAAAAA
The DNA here is from genome assembly GCF_028538775.1 of Myotis yumanensis. Taxonomy (NCBI): domain Eukaryota; kingdom Metazoa; phylum Chordata; class Mammalia; order Chiroptera; family Vespertilionidae; genus Myotis; species Myotis yumanensis. The sequence goes on from NW_027223755.1 coordinate 93,578,853, forward strand.
CCTGAGAATGGTAGCTATATCTGAGGAGACTGAAAGTAGCTAGCGGTGATGAGAAAGTCTAGATTTTACTTTATACCCTTAGCTAGTGCTTGTGTTATTGTTTTTACCTTGAATGATAAAATTCTCATCCCTGGATGCCCATCCATTCATTCAATGGTTTGCTGGGACTTAATGATGAAGCAATTAGACATGGTCTCTGCTGAGTCGTGGAGCTCAGAGCCCCCCCCCCCCCCACCCCCCATTAAGATCAGGTTTATTGAAGTATAATTTATGTACCATAAAATTCACCTTTTCTACTGGTTTTCACAGATACATTTCGTTGTGTAACCCCCACCACCATCAATAGGTAGAACGGTACTCTCGCCATCCCCACATTTCCTTGTCCTCCCAGCCCCAGCCCCTGGTCACCACCAATCCGTCTTCTGTCCACGTGGACCTGCCTTCTCCAGAATGTCATCCGAGGGGAGCCCACAGGATGTGGCCTTTGGAGCCTCGCTGCTTCCCTCAGGGGAATGCATTTGAGATTTACGACTGTTTTGTGTGCCCAGAGCCCATTCCTTCTGGCTGCCGAGGACTAGTCCCTGTGGTGGACGTACTGCGTTGGTGCCATCTTGGGGACAAAGACAGAAGGAAAACGAGTAACCTTGACCCAACTGGCCCGCCTGACTGCGTTCACTGGCACAGACGACAGCAAATGTCCTCCCACAGGCAGAGTCAGGTCTGGGAAGGCAGATTCGACTGTTATGGAAAAACACACAAATGTCACTTCTTGCACCTCCAAATGCGGACTGAGACACTCACATTCACGTTGTTGATTTTGTGGGTTTTGATTGGGACAATATGCCCGCCCCCCCAGGCCTGAAAGGGAGCAAGGGCCCCGGGAAAGCCCTGTCCCCTGGGCTTTATGACAACAGTGCCGAGTCATAGAGGCCCTGCCCGTCCCTGGGCGATACTGGTTCTCCTGGCTGTGGCCCTGGCTCTCCTGGGCAGAGTTTTGCCCTTGTGGGCTGATGGGAAATGATGGAGTTTTTTGGAACCAGTCAGAACGCCAGTTACTGTGGCCCCCGGAAAACCTGTAGCTTCACGGATCCTCTGGATGTGCAGGCCCCAGTGGTACAGGAATGCTACCAGCCCTACTACCTGCCCGGGTACCGCTACCTCAACACGTGGAGGCCCAGCCTCTTCCACAAGATCTCCAGCACCCAGATCTGCCCGGAGGAGGGAGCCACATGCCAGAGCGTTCAGAAGCCGCCCACCATCCTGCCCTCCCTGCGCTCAGGGCTCTTCTGTCGCTACAGCTCCCACGACTGGGACAAGTCCCACGAGATGCAGATGCGAGGGGCGGAGGCTTCTCGGCTGTGGGCCGGCCGGCTGACCGGTGACTCCATGCGGCTCATGCAGGACAAGGACCAGCTGACGAACCAGATGCAGGAGGGGACCTGCCGGAACCTGGGCCAGAGGCTGTCGGACATCGGTTTCTGGAAGTCGGAGCTGACCTACGAGCTGGAGAGGCTTCTTAATGAGAACCGAGGCTTGGACGCAGTCAGGAAGCGGCTGGAGTGTGCAGCGGAAGAGGTGAACTGCCCATTGCAGGTGAGTGTGGGGCGGGGAGAGGGGTGGTGGTCCCTGCGATGCAGCCCCATCACTGCCCTTGAGCGATCACGTGACAGGCACCTTGCAGGTTGGTTTGTGCTGCAACATCATCTGTAATCTGTATATAACATAAAAAGTATAATCTTAGCCCAGCAGGGGTGGCTGAGTGGTTGAGCGTTGACCTGTGAACCAGGAGGCCACGGTTCAATTCCCAGTCAGGGCACGACCCCCAGTGTGGGGCATGCAAGAGGCAGCCAATCAGTGATTCTCTCCCATCATTGATGTCTCTCTCTCTCTCTCTCTCTCTCTCCCTCTCCCTTCCTCTCTGAAACCAATAAAAATATATTTTTAAAATATATAATCTTCGCCAATTTAGGACAATCTCAGTCAAATCAGGGTTCCTCACACTGAATAGAATGTCATCTTCTCCTTGAGGTTATATCAAAATTAAAGAGTTTCATCAAGATATTACAAGCATATGGGGGCCTGCGTGTGTGTGATGGACACACTTAAAATAATCGCTTTGTTGTCCTCCAAAGCTCTTAACACCTTCTTACAAACTCTGTAATATTCACTCTTATTCATTTACTGTGTCTCTCCCCTAGAATATAGGTGCCGTGAGGGCAGGGAATTTTGTCTGCTTTGTCACCAGTGTGTTCAAGACATACTCAGCTGCCACGTGCCCGTGCGTCTATGCTTGACTAGACCAGTGGCTGGAATGTCTTCCCAGCCGGGCTCAGTGTTGGCACATAGTAGGCACTCAATGAGTATCTGCTGAATAAATATCTGCATGTGGGCACTCACGACGCTTCCCTGTCTCCCGTCATATCCTAGATCGGTAAGGATGGCTTTGGGCTGCGTGTGAACAAATAGGTGGTCACAGTGACCCGGCCAAAGAGGAGTTTCTTTGTCTGTCAGTGAGAATTCTAGAGGGAAACACATCAGGCATCCATCCACTTGGTGCCAGAAGGCAGCCAGGCTCTGATCTTTCTGCTCAGCCACCCTTAGCATGTGCTGCTGTCCTACCGCTTGCAAGGTTTCCTGTCTCACCTTGCAAACTCCCGCCTGCAAGGAGCGCTGTGATGCTCTCCTTCGAGGCAGGGAGGTGGGGGTAGGGCAGTGTGCCCACTGGGTCTGTCCCTTTTTATGGGGAAGAGCAGTTTTCCCAAAGGCCCCTCATGTGTGGCGCATTGGCCCCATTCATCGCTGCTGCTTCTCATGATCCAGGTCATGGTTTGTCACCTCTGAGAAGTCCTCCCTGATCACCCTGATACCCTAACTCCCCACCCACCCATCACCCTGTTTTCATCACAGCTCTTATCACTGTCAGAAATGATTGAATTTATGTGTTTTACGTGTGTGTGTTCTCTTCCTTCTGTGAGAACTCCATTAAGCGGGGGCCACCTGTTTGGCTTACTGAGGCATCCCTGGTACCATGACTGAGGGGGACACAGAGGAGGGGCCCAGGAAATTCTCGTGGAATCAATGAACCCCTCGCCTTCCCGAGTTCCCAGATGCTTTGGCATCCCCACGCCAAGATGTCGAGCTCCCCGCTGCCTGCTCCCCCGCTGCTCTTTGTGACATCACAGGCTAGGGGCCCCTCCCTGTTCTTTCTCAGTGTCATTGCAGGGGCTCCCTGAGCTGCCACTTGTCCCGTCTTCCATTCCGCTCTGCTCACGTCCCCACGACAGTTGTAGGTCCATTGCTGTGTGGCAGGCTTGCCTGGGTCTTGGCCCTGGTCACTTTGCAAAGCCTCCCCCCTTTTAGCGATCGCCACATCCAGCTGGCCACCGGGCAATGATGGGGTGAGGGGCACTGCTGCCCGCGCAGCCAAAAACTTTTCTCAAAAATGTTACTACTGATAGCACGCTGTTGACTGGAGGCCTCACTGATAACATAAACAGTCAATTAACACATAGATTGTATGTTATATGTATAATGTACTGTATTGTTACAATAAAGTAAGCTAGAGAAAAGAGATGTTACTAAGAAAATCATAAGGGCGAGAAAACACATTTACAGTATTTACTGAAAAAAAATCCTCATATAAGTGGACCCGTGTTGTTCAAGGGTCAGCTGTGTATTCACAGTCATATTCACCTGCACAGCAAACCTGTGAGATATGCACCAATATTGTACCCGCTGCAGTCATGATAGCTCACCGCTGTGGTGAGGAGGCAGAAACCCACCCAGAAGCACAATGATGAGGCTCCATGAAGCATCCAGGTTTCCCTGGGGATAAATCAGATCATGGCCAGGATAGACCGGAGTTCCTCTGCGCAGGATCTCCATACGACTGGGAGAACACCTCATTTCCTCTGCTTCCTACAGGTGGCCCTGGAGTGTCTGTACCATCGAGAGAAAAGGATCGGGATCGATTTGGTCCATGATAATGTGGAGAAAAACCTTATCCAGGTGAGGTGCCTCCTGGTGAGCCCAGCAACCCCCCTAAGGGAGGAGGGAGGGCCAGCAGGTCAGAGAGCTTTCTGAGCAGAAGCCACCTGTCAGCCCATGCAAAGTCAGGGCTCAGAGAGCCAGGGTGGGGGCCGAGGTTGCAGTGTAGAGACAGGGAGAAAGATCCTTTGACCCTCAGTCTTCTCACCTCTAAAATGGGCATCGTCATCAGTACACCAGTAAAAAATAATTTAAAAAGCTAGCGGTTATTGAGCACCTACTATATGTTATTACACACTGTACCACTTCGTATGCCTTATGTAATTTCATGATCAAACAATCTATAGTTGAGTAGTTGGCACCGAGTAGGTGCTAGGTTTCCTTTTAACCTGGAAGTATATGAGAAGAGAAGAAAGTAGGTGAGGAGCGTTGAAGCTCCACAATCAACCCTTATCTGTCTGGCCCGGAGATCACGTGGGGTGAGATAGGACCTGGGCCCCACCCTGTGTTTCAGCTTGTGGGGTCGAGGGTGGGCAATGAGAGGGGAGGGGTGGTCACTGGCCCAGGAGCCAGGCTGCTGTGTGTTTCTAAGGGGCGCGTTTTCATTAAAGGAGGTCGATTTGCTGAAATGCTGCCAAGAACAGATGAGAAAACTAGCTCAACGAATTGAAATCCAGCTGCGGTAAGGGCTGCTTTCTCTCCCTCTTGGAGCTTGTTTGGGCCCCTCAGGTTGTGGGGGGCAAGCCAGATGGACCCTGGCTCTTGGTGGTTCTTTGGGTCAGTGGTGGACTGGTTTTTAACAACCAGCTCCCTAGGAAAGAAAACAAAAATCCTGATTTGGAGCATTTGTCCATGTCCGTGTATAAAGCTGCCCCGATAGCTGATTCCATTCTACCAATAGGGTGTTACTGAGATGTGCACGTTGATGTCCATGAGTCAGCACATCGCTGGTGGTTCCTGTTTGCAATGGGGCCACAGCACAAGGAACTGCCCTCACAGTGGCCCCCTAACCTGTGGCTCCCCCCTGTGAGCCCTGAACCTGGGGCGATGACAGAGTGGGTGGCATTCGCATCAAGGCGAGGAGCCAGGACATCTCCAGAGGGGAGCTGGTGGACGCCTGAGCCACGTGTCTTCAAAAGGAATCAGCTTTTAGTTCTTGGAAGATTGTGTAACTGGTATCATGACAAGCCAGGAGGCTCCCCCATAATTAAAGGGAGGAGTGAGTTTTACGGGGCTTGGGGCCCACAGCTAAGCTCTTGGCACCCAGCTCTTCCGAACTCAGCCGTTCCTCCTGGCCCTTGACCGGGGCACCTGCCTTTAAGTCACGCAGGGCACACTGCTCTGCTAGCTTCTCCTCTCCATTTCCTCAGACCAGGGTGGCAAGGGGCAGGATGGCAACCTTTCCAGGGCACCCCTTCCTGCTGTGGGGGGCACATGGGCAGCCTGATGGGATGCTAAGGGGCCAGGCAGCTTGCAGATAGGCTCCGGGGGGTTGGTGCCCTGGCTTGCTATACCCCAGGAACAGCAGTAACCCTCCCCCCTGAACCCCCCCTTACAGCAGCCCCTCAACTCCACCATAGTTAGAACTGGGTGGCAGGGATTGGAGAGAATCACCTAGGACAAAAAGCACCCCAGGCAGTGTTGAAAAGCTACCCCCAGAACATGAGGGCATGGTCAGGGGCAGATTCAGGGAGCTGCCAGAGGAGGGGTGGTTGGAAATGAGGTGCAGACACATCAGTGGGTGAAGGGCCCGTTGAATGGCTGAGGCGGGGTTAAGATTCTGTCTTTTACACCTCGTCCTGATTTCTGGCGATTCTGCCTGCCACGTGGACCACTGGTTGCCTAATGTTGTCTATAAATTAATTCACTTTTTTTAAAACCTTAAATCCTTGGATTTAAACAGGAAAGATGGGGCAGGCAAACATCTCTATCATATTTGTACTAGAGGCCCAATGCACAAAATTTGTGCAAGGGGCTCGGCCCTCACAGCTGTGGCAGCTTGCCTCGACCCTCGCAGCCCCGGCTTTGTCCGGAAGGTCATCCAGACGGACATCTGGAAGGATGTCCGGAAAGTCATTTGGCTGTCTGGCCTAATTAGCATATTATGCTTTTATTATTGTAGATTGCTCTTATTTTGACAATTATGTATTTCTGGCAAGAGAGATGATTTTCCATTTGTTGTTGACATAAGGCTGTGACAGAACTCAGTGTTGGGGTGATGGGAGAGCTGAAGTTTGGGGAACGGGACAGTTTGAACCAGCAGAGAGAATAAAAGCCCAGAGTGGTCCCTAAAAGAGAAATTCCGAGACTAGAGGGGGGCTGCTTTGCAACCCCAGGCAATTGAAGGGTGAGGTGGGAGAATTGGGGGAACCAGAGAGACAGACCAAGACAGTACCATCCACTGGGAGACACAGAGGGGCCCTGACGTCAGAGGGAGAGAGACAGAACAAGAATGACATGAAGCGAAGGACAGAGATGTGTATGTGTGTGGGGGAGACAGTGGGACAGAGAGACACAGATGTGCCAGACAAAGAGAGAAATCAGGAGGGGCGTTAGAGACAGAGAACAGATGGAGAGGGACATAGAGAAAGAGGAAGAGAGCGAAGATGCTGGAGGGACACAGGCGAAGCAGCTGAGGCAGAGGAGGTGGGAGGGAAAGAGCAGGTGTAGGGGACATTCCCTTGGCAGGACCAGAGGTCGGGCCACCTGGATCGAGGCTATTGGACCTCGAGGAGCGGCTGTTCGTCAGAGGCTGCCTGGCATCTTGCAGGGAGGCAACCCGTGTTGCCGGGCAGCCTGATTCACCCAGAACTGGCCAGAGCTTCAATACCGTGTTTGCTGGCCGCCTGTGGGAGGCTCTGCCGCTGACCCCCTCAGGTGCCAACCTGGCACGGGCAGGCCTGGGCTGGCTGCTAACTTGTGGTTTTGTGGGTGAGGCCCGAGGCCCCCACATGGGCAGGATCGTGTCCTCGGCTCACCAGCTTTCCAACAAAGCAGAAAGCTCTTCCTGATGGGCCGGAGCCAAGTTCCGGCTTTTCCTGGTGGACCAACAGCCGGGTGAGCCTCGACATGGGCTGGGCTCTTTGTCACGGGCCCACGAAGGGAGACAGGGGCTGTCCTATCCTTCCCTGGGCATCACCAGTGGAGGCCAGGAGTCTGGACCAGCTGGCCAAGGATTCTGAGGCGCCAGGTGCCCCTCCAATACTCTGGCAGGTTCTTTTCTACATTCTGGTCTTCACATGTCAGTTCATTAGACAAGATGGGGCTCTATTTCTCCACGGCGCTGCCCATTCCGAAGGCTCCAGGGTGGTTCCTTCTGCCCAACATCGCCCATGAGTATCCTGATAGGTGGGGGCCCACTATCAGGATTTCATTTTCTGGCTCCTGGCCTGTTTGAAACCCTCACCAGCTCCCAGTGTCGGTAGCAGAAAAAGAAAGTGGCAAAAAGATAGACAGGGACAGACTGGGGAGAGGGGGTGGGAGAGGGAGAGAGGCCTTAAGACACAGAGAAAGCAAGAAAGATGAGGGAAAGAGAAGAAGATGTCAGAAAGAGATAGAGAGATAGAGAGACAGAGGAAGAGAGAAAAAGGGAGAGAATGAGAGGATGCAGAAGGGGAAAGAGAGAGACCAATGTAAGATGTGCACCCGTCACTTTAGCTGGCGTCTGGACCTCAACTTGCTTAGTCAGAGTTGGTCCCTTATTATCTTCCAGTTCTTCAAGGTGAAAGCCCCCGTCGACGCTTAGGTGTCTTTGACTGACTAATCTACTCTCTTCAATCAAGAGAGAAACAGAAAAAGGTCCAGGCCTAGTTTCTTCTAGAGACGATGGATTCTGCTGGGATTCTGTTAGTGCTTGCATCATGTTTATGTTTGAGGTGACCTATGGAAAAATGTATTGGTTTTCCTTTAAAGACTGTGATAGGGGTTTTCCTTTTACAATACATTTATTTATATTCGAAAAGTTATTTCATAAAAAGACAAGTAGCAAGTAAGTAATAGTATGTACACTTTGGGAATATGACAAGAATCATGAAAGTGGTTCTCCTATGTTCAGAGTTTGGCAAATAGTGGCCTTTATGTCTAAACTTCTTAGCCAAGATACCAGCCCTGGAGGCTCAAGTCCTAGGCCCTCCCTACTGTCCTCTCCTTACCTCTGCCCAGTCCCTGACTCTGCCCAGTCCCTGATCAGCCAGTCCCTGACCAGCCAGTCCCTGGCTCCACCCAGTCCTGGACTCTGCCCAGCCCCTGGTTCTGACAACCTTATTGAGCTGCTTCTAGGTCCCTAAACACCTGCCGGTCTCTAGCTCCTCTGCTTTTGCACATGAGGTGTCCTCGGCTTGGAATTCTCACCCTCCACCCAACTTTGTCTGGAATGTCTGCTCCTGTTATTATGAAATCCCAGCCCAGACACCTCCCTGGGAAGCCTTCCCTCGTTACCCCCGCACCCTGAGCTGATGGCGTCCTCCTGAGTGTCCTTTACAAACCTGCACTGTTGCCCTTATTATTCTGTAGTTTTACTGTATTTATTTACACAAACCTCTGAGCAACGTGAAGGTAAGCGACTGGGTCTTGTTCATGTCTTCTCCCTCTGTGCCGGGCATAGGATGAGACACATGGTTTAAAGCGATTCCGGGCTTTGTCCAAAGTATGAATTCGTATCTTCTCAATCAGGTTAGCAAACTACAGCTGTAGGGACAAATCTGGCCCACCACTTGTTTTTGTAAATAAAGTTTTATTGGAACACAGCCATACCCATAACTTACATATTATCTATGACTGCCTTCTGCATAGCTGAGTCATTGCTACAGAGACCATATGACTGACAAAGCCTAAATATTTAGTATTTGACCCTTTACAGTAAATGTTTGCTTACCCCTGTTCTAATGAGAGCAGTCTTGCTTGGACTAGGGGGAGGTTGAGGTGTTGGGGGGAAGTCCTGAGTATGTGGTGGGGACATTGAAGTGGAAAGAGGGCTGAGAAGCTGCTGGGTGGACAGAGCACCCTCCTGGGAGTCCAAAGACTTGGCTTTCAGCAGTGGCTCAGCACCGACCTCCCATGAGACCTCGGGCGAGGGACTTCAGATAAGGGATAAATCCTTGACCCCCCCTCCCCTCCCCCCCAGGGATAACCGAGACGCTCAGCATGCTGTGGAGAGGGACCTTGAGGACAAAAGCTCAGCCCAGTTTATTGACGAGAAGTGTTTTAACCTGAGGAACACATCCGACTGCATCAGCTTCTTCCATGGCATGGAGAAGGTAGATGGCACGTAAGTACTGGGCTCTGGGTCCCCATCTGGCCCTGTCCAATGGGAGAGGGGGGCTCTGAGTCTGCTTCCGCCAAGCGGCCTTAAAGGGGCATCGATCCTGCGCCAGTCAAGTGAGAGGCAGAGTGGTTCAATAGGGACCCTCAGGTGGCAACCCACAGCATCCAATTCTGGCTAAAAAACGTAAGACAAGATGAAATTTACTGGAGAGCCACAGACTCAAGGGGAAGGCTGGAGGGGAAGGCTCTGGCAGCTTGAACGAGCCAGGAAGTGAGAGCTAATCAGAGCACCACCATCCTGCCATTCTTGCCCCACTTTGCCCAAGATTCAAATTCCAGCAAGACAGAGCAAGCGATCGGCTTAGTGAGGGTCACCGGCCACTGCTGCTGGGCCAGGACATGCTGGGCACCTCGATTGGCAATGCCACCAAACGAACCCCACAGCAGCATGGCTGGAACCAGAGGGAGAGGAATTCAAGCTCAGCTGGGAGCCAATTGCTGTCCACCAGCGCTGGTAGTGGTTACAAGTGGACCCCTGCTGCCCGGCCTCAAATCCAGCCTCAACCCTGGCACGTGGGGTGAATTACTTCATCCTCTGGGCCTGTTTCCTCATGTGTAGCCCTGGAATGATAATAGGGCCCACTGCCCAGAGTTGCTATGAGTATAACACGGTGGGCGTGTGAAGTGCTGAGCACAGAGCCTCGTGTATGACAACAGCCAACATTTATTAAGTGCTTGCTGTATGACCTCATTGTCTCAGCCCCGCAGCTATGAGGTAGGTGCCTTCTGTATGCTGGGCACTGTTGTGGGCGTGTCACAGCATCCCGGAATCATGTAGAGCTAAAGCATGCTTTCCCACTCGGTAGCTTGAAGGCTGGAGAGGAAGACACACACACACACAGAGAGAGAGAGAGAGAGAGAGAGAGAGAGAGAGAGAGAGAGACTGGGTACAGGAGGCAGGGGTGGTATCCAGCTTGGACCCTTTAAAAAAATCTCTTGCCTATAGAGTTGTACTTGTCATATAGTAGGTGTGCAATGAATATTTGTTGAATGAATAAAGGAATGAAAGTGGGAAGAGAGGGAAAGAAGGATGAAAGAAAGGAGAGAGAAGGAAAGAAGGAAGAGAAGGCGTTTGTTGCAAGTCTCCTGAACCACTTTCTGTTTGTTTGTTTTTAAAAAAAAAAAAAAAAAGATATTATTTATATTTTACAGAAAGGAAGGGACAGGGATAGAGAGATAGAAACATCAATGAAAGAGAAACATTGATCAGCTGCCTCCTGCACACCCCCGACTGGGGATGTGCCCGCAACCAAGGTACATGCCCTTGACCGGAATCGAACCTGGGGCCCTTCAGTCCGCAGGCCGACACTCTATCCACTGAGCCAAACCTGTTAGGGCTCCTGAACCACTTTCTGGATCATAAAATATATGTGTTGAGAGGACTCTTTGGCGTTTCCAGCGATGGCAGTCCCTGGGGGCCTTGCTTTTCCAGACAAGGTGGACTCCCCTGTGGCACTGGCAAGGTGGGCAGGACTCAGGGGGCGTGGTGCCCTCATCCACAGCTGCCCATCAGGACAGGGAGGGGGAGGACTGCCTTTCCCACATGATGCCTCCCTAAAACCCAGGCAGCCAGGCCGCTGGGCTGGTGGAGACTCCGACTTCCGTGCCCAGGAGGGCTGCTATTTAAAGTCCCTCAGCCAGCACCTCCACTGCTGTTTGTGGGGACTCATCGCTCTCAGGTGTGCTAGCTCAGGGCTTTTATTTGAGTTTCTTTTTTAAAAAAATCTTTGTTGCTGAGAGTATTACAGATGTCCCCATTCCCCCACCCCGTTACCCCCCTCCACCTGGTTCCCCGCCCCCACCCTAGTCTTTCACCCCCTATTGTCTGTGTCCATGGGCAATGCCTATACGAAAAAGAGTTCTTTGGTTAAAAGCAGGGCCGTTTCTGGGCAGCTTAAAGGTTGTTTGGAGACTCTGAATTACAGTTGTCTCTGTTCACCTAAGTTCTCTTTGCCATGGGTTAACTGATGATGGAGGTGGTGGTGGTGGTGATGATGGTGATAGTGGGTGTCTTTTCTCTGATGTTTACTATGTCCCAGACCCCCTGCTGAGAGCTTTGTACAGTGTCCCATGAATCATAAATATCTTATCGAGTGTTTACTATAGTCAGGTGCTGTGATGGGGGCTTCACATTTAGTCACTCAACAACCACAGGGTTAGGCACTGACAATGAGGAAGCTGAGGCTCAGAGAGGTGACGCTCCCGGCCGAAGCTCACACAGTGAGGGGCCGAGCTGCGATCTGAGCCCGCATCGGGTGGACACTGACCCTGTGCTTGTTATCCCGGCGCCTTCCTGCCTCCCCAGCAAGGCCTGCCGTCTCTGTCTTTAGTCTTCAGAGGACACAGGCTACAGGAAGCACGTCCCGCCTCCCACTGAGGCTCTCCCCCTGCCAGGAGACAGGCTGCCCTGGCACATCTCCCCGGGGAGACTGCGATTAGCGGGTCATTTTCTCTGGAGCCCAGCCGCCTGCTCCAGAGGAGGGCGAGGGCGAGGGCTCCCAGGTGGCTGCTCCTGACACTGCCGGTGCCCCATGCAGCGGCGGGTGAACCTGCTACTCTTTTCTGCTGTGCTTGGTGCCGCCTCCTCCCTCATCTGATGGCGAGGAGCTGTGTGGCCTTGGAAAGGACACTGCACTTCTCTGAGCCTCAGGTCTTCGTTGGAGGACAGCCCTGCAGGCCCGGTGCCGCTCCCACCTCCAGAAGCCCGAGACCCCTGTCTATTGCTGGACGTTAACGCCTGCGAAAGCCAGGATAGAACCACCACCTATGATACATGCTTGAAATTTTCTACCCACCATGCAATCCAAGCGTGCTTTAAAATGTCTGGAACGAGACTTCTATTTCAGAAAATGCACTCTCTTTTTCCTACTGCCCGAGAATAGAAATGGACTTTATTTAAGAACTGGACAGACCTCCTGGCTAGAAAAGGCCTTGAAAAGATATCCCGTCTGGTTTACGCAGGAACTGAAGCCAGCTCGAAGGCCCCCCAGAGGACAACACTCTCACTCGTCGGTGGCTTGTTGTGGGGTTTCTGTATCTACAGGAAGGGCTTTCTGTTGCCTAGACTGAATCCCTGATGAGTCACCGCCTCTGAAAAGCCTTCCCTGCCTGCCCTTTCCAAGGCAGCCTGTGTCTCCATTCAGCCCCTACCCACCTTCATTCCGTGGCTGTAGAGGCAGCTGCCCTCTGCAGACTGGCTCTTTGCCATCTGGTTTCCGGTTGAGTTCAGCCAATAGGAGGGACAGCAGCAGGAGGCGGAGGGAGGAAGGAGGAGAAGGGTGTGGGGACTTATCTTCCCTTGCCCCCGCTCTCCCTCCCTCCCTCCCAGTGATCCTCCAAGCCTCCTCCTCTCCTGCCTGTCCCTCTCCTCTTGCCCTTCAGAGCCAAGTGGTAACAACTTTGTGCAATAGCTAATCCATGAGCCCCTCGACACCCTCTGGGCATAAATTCCATTTCTTTCTTTCTATGACCCTGACACATGATGGCCCCGCTCCATCTGTCTCTCTTCATCACCCTGCTCCCGAATGCCTTCATAGCCCAAACACCCTGTGTGAGCATCTTTATTTATCGTCTGTCTCCCTCCACTGGGAATGTACCGCCACGAGGTCACGGATGTTGCTGTTCTTGTGTCTGGCTCTATCCCGAGTGTCTAGATTCAAGGCTTGCCATGTAGTCATTGTTCAAAGAACATTCGTTGGGCAAGTAAGTCAGTGCAAGTAGCATGGCCGCATGCACTTCCCCGAATGGAAGGGACCCCGCAGCCAGCACGGTGCCCCGTCTCTGGTCTCTGTTGGTGGAGGAGGAAGTGTTATGGAAATGAGCCTTTCTGGGACTCTCTCCTCTCCCATAACTCACCCGGGAAAGCAGCTGCTCTCTCTACACTGCAGTGGCCTCACCTGTAAAATGAGGGGGTTGGATGAGCCCCGGGGTTCTCAACTGGGGACCATTGTGCAATGTCTAGAGACATTTTTTATTGGTCACACGGGAGGGGCATTGCTGGGCCTTGCTGGCATCTGGTCGGCAGAGGCCAGGGCTGCAGCTAAACATCCTACAGCACATGGGACAGTCTCCCACCACAGAGTCTGACCCCGACGGCAGGTCAAGAGCGCCGAGGCTCAGCGACCCTGGATTCGGAGGTCCCCCAGGCCTGCCACACCCCTGGTCCTCACCTGTGCTGAATTCCCTTGTGCCTCTTGCAGGATCTCCGTGCCCGAGACCTGGGCCAAGTTCAGTAATGACAACATCCGACACTCGCAGAACATGCGGGCCAACTCCATCCGGCTGCAGGAGGAGGCCAAGAACCTCTTTGACACCCTGTCGGATCAGATGTGGAAACAGTTCACCAACACCAACCTGGCTTTCAACGCCCGCATCGCCGAGGTGACCGACGTGAAGAATAAGCTGCAGATGCAGCTCGCTAAGGTCAGTAAGCCAGAGGCGCCTCAGGACCGGTGTCCACTCTGCCACCCCCTCACCTTCCTCCCGTGGTCCCCGCAGCATCTGGCCATGCTGTCCGCCCACCCCTGCCACAGACATGCTCCCACCTGTCACACAGCCTGTGAGTGTGCCCAGCCCAGAGGGGGGCAGCGGCCGGGAGCTTCCTAGGAGGATTCGAACATCCAGGGGTAAATCTCCCTTGCTCCCTGCATGTTGGAGCTGGGCTGTCCCCACAGCACCCAAAGGCTGCTGATGGCCCAGAGGGCCAAGGATGGTGAGGATATCAGCACCCCAGGAACCAGGTCTGAGCAGACCTACCCCCCTCACATCAGCATCTTTGAAAATGTGACCTTTTGACCTTCAAGGGCTTCAACAGCATCAGGACCCCGTGTGGAGGGGTGAGGTGCTTTTGGAATTTGAGGAGTAGGCAGGACTGTCAAGTTCTGTCACTATCTCCTGCCACTCCCATACTCACATGCCCTTTCGCTGCTCCCTTGTTCCAATGTGTCATGCTGTTGCACACCTCCGGGGAAGCCTTCTCCGTGTGGGATTTATCCTCCCTGCCCCCTATAAATGTAGACAGCCTGTTGGAGCCAGAGCAGCTCCCCTGGTCCCCCACTGCTTAGCATACTGTCTGGCACACAGCAGACACTCCTTAAATCTTTGTGCGACGAATGAAAGGAATTACAATGATAACTTTTGAACTGATGTTTTTAAGAGAATGATGCAAGAACAAGTGAATGCTTTTAATTTCAAGTATCTTCTTTCTGTCTTTCTCTTTTTTGTAGGGAAAATCGTTTTTATATTGTGGTCAAATATACATAAAAAATTGCTATTGTCGCCCTAGCCAGTGTTGCTTAGTGATTAGAGCATCGGCCTGCACACTGAAGGGTTGTGGGTTAGATTCCCAGTCAAGGCCATGTACCTGGGTTGCAGGTTCAATCCCTGGCCCTGGTCAGGGTGTGTGCAGGAAGTAACTGATGGGTATTTTCTCTCTCTCTCTCTCTCTCTCTCTGTCTCTCTCCCTCTCTCTTTCTCTCCCTCTTCTTCCCCCTCTTTCTTTCTCTCTTAAAAATCATTAAGAAACATATCCTCAGGTGAGGTTTAAAAAAACAGGAAGAATTCCTACTTGGCATTATATTAATGAATGGATCTCTGTGGAGCTTGTAGAACAGAACTTGGCACATGGTAAACACTCAATAAAAAGGTAACAAGTATAAATACTATTATCCATGGAAAGAAAAAGGATCTCTGGGTGGAGGTGGGGAGCAAAACCTTTTCCCTTTCCAAATTTCTCCGGGGAAGTTTTGAATGATTACTAACAGCCTCATCACTGACGATCAGAGAGTTTTTGCAACCACATGGATTTTTATTAATAGGCATTATATAACCACCAGCTGCTTTGCAAATAAGCCAGCACCCATTTGAGATCTACCAAACCCCAACACGACACTACTGACAACACTGCCTGACCAAGAACTTGTCTTTGGCTTTGTAAAGATGGTAAAAGAAGGAGTTGATGTAATGAAGATAAAGTTATAGCAACCATTTCACCTTTCCCCAGCTTGTTTCAGCCGGAGGGTTTGAAATGCTCCCTTTAAAACTTTAACTATTAATTGTTGAGCTTGGTCTGATCCCCTTGGCAAGAGGCATTTCTGGAAATTCTAGGCCCTCATCCTCACCTGTGCTGGAAAGCAATTAAATCAGCCCAAGTGGTCATGGGAACCACTTGAAAGGCCAGGTCTATGCAGCTTCCCATGTGGACATTGGACCACCCCCTCCCCCCAGTGGTTTGGGGATGTGTACCCAGCCTGAGCTGTTCATCATGATCCTGGGCTTCCAGACCCCAGGCCACCCCCCAAACCTTACAACTTGTCCTGGCCCCTCGTCCTTGTACTTTGTCCTTGCACTTGGGGGTATGTGTTGGTCATGTTGCCCACGGCTAGGAAAGGGGCTGGTGGCTTCTCTGGGCTGAAGCAGTGGATGACCACAAGGCAGGAAACTGCCCTTGAGAACTGATCTGTCCTGAGAGCCAGGGTCCTGGGGGGTCTCCAGATAAACATAAGTCCCCACTTGCATCCACTTACCCTAAAAGGTTGAAAGTGCCTTTTAGGGGGAGGATTCTAGATGAGGGGAAATGATGCAAGGACTTATGGGGAGGAGGTATGGGGCAGGGACACTGCCATAGAACAGCGCTCATTCTAAAGGTCTAGGAGCTCGACCTGATGGGAAATGACAGCAGGTGTGTGACATGGACATAGTGTTAATATCATTGAATCACACAGTGAGAGAGCTGTTCCTTCTTCAATCCTTTTACATCCTTGTGATGATCTCAATGTTACCAGACAGGGACAGGCCCGGAGCGGGGCTGCCTCAGGCCAGCCTGTAGTGTGTGGGTTCTTGACTTGGTGTTGGAAAGATTTCACGACCTGAGTCCAGGTGGGTTTGAGAGTCTATTTATTAATGCCTGGGACAGTGAAACAAAGGAAGAAATTAGGGTGGAAGAAACAGCAGGGGTGGGTCTAGGCCCGAGGTCGGCAAACTGCTGCTCGAGAGCCACATGCGGCTCTTTGGCCCCTTGAGTGTGGCTCTTCCACAAAATACCACTTGCGGGCGCGCACGTACAGTGCGATTGAAACTTCGTGGCCCATGCGCAGAAGTCGGTATTTTGTGGAAGAGCCACACTCAAGGGGCCAAAGAGCTGCATGTGGCTTGCGAGCCACGGTTTGCCGACCGCCGGTCTAGGCAGTGCTCTGCGTTGACTCCCTAGAAATGTTGTAGGAAAGAAGTGAGCCAAGGCAAGTGAAGGTCACGGTGATAGAAGTGAGCAAGGCGGGGCTGCTTTAGCTCACTGGGAAGTTAGAGAAATGGGGGTCCTTGGAGACAGAATCAGGGGGTGAGCCTTGGTCAACTTGCTGCTGCCCACCACTCCCCTAGTTGCAAGTCTTGTGGGGACTGTTAGAGTTTAGGAAGAGATAAAAAGTTCATGTCTGGGGCGGGTCCTGGGCGTGCGAGACAAGCCTGTACTGAGTCTTGGTCCTGAGGGCTTTCTATCCCCTTTTTTCCTGCAGGTGAGAATCTTAGGGGAGGGTTTCAGTGGAACATTCATCAGCTTTCCGGGTGCATTTTTAATAGGCTGACGCATCAAAATGAGCGTGTAGGGGAATTTGAGATTATTCTTTGGTCTGTTTTATTTTTTATCTTGGGTCTGTCTGGCTTTAATGTTGTTGTTTGTTTGTTATTTATTCCCCAACTTCATCTGTCCTTGGGCTTAACTGGCACACATGGCACTGAGTGGGTCTTTGTTCGCTATTTTCCCAGGCCAGGGTGATTTAAGCTATGTATTCTCTGGTTAGGGCGGGGAGGTAGTAACCATTTGCTCCCAAGTGTCCTTGGTTGGGGAAGATAAGGTCTTGCAGTTCGCCAGCTGGCTGTAAAAGGCTCAAATTGCTTGGCCTTGTTTCATTTTCTTGCTGTAGTTTCCCCATTCCACTTGCCCAGAGATTTTCCTAGCTTCTCACTGTCTTGCCTCATCAAGAGGAAGGTCTCAGTTGGATGCTGCAATGCCTCCCTCATCCCTTTAACATGGGCTGATTTCCCTTTTACACAGAGTGAGGACCTCAGGCTAAGAAGGCTGGGCAGGCAGCAGTAGCCGGCCAGAGCGGAAACAGCCTTGTTTTACGTTCATCTTGTTTCATGCATTTTTATGGTGATTTTCACTTATGACAAATGATGCTGATTTTCCGCTGAGGATAGTGATATAAAATGTCACTTTTTAAAATATATTTTTATTGATTTCAGAGAGGAAGGGAGAGGGAGAGAAAGATAGAAACATCAGTGATGAGAGAGAATCATTGCTTGGCTGCTTCCTGCATGCCCCCTATTGGGGATCGAGCCAGGGCATGTGCCCTGACCACGAATCAAACCCATGACCTCCTGGTTCATAGGTCAACGCTCAACCACTGAGCCACCTTGGCCAGGCTAAAGTGTTATTTTTAAATAAGCATATTTAAGGCTTTTTGAAAAATGAATTGACTTGAAGATTGTTAATCGTGTTGTGAGGGGATATGGCAAACATGGTAAAGATGGTTGGTGGATGCCTGACATTTAGAAAACAGCAGTGTAGGCCTGTGTATCTCAAACATTACTGCGTGCGTAGTAATCACCAGTGTCACCTGGGGACTGAGTCACAATGCAGGCTCTGATTGAGCAGGGCTGGGGTCGGGCCTGAGAACCTGCATTTGAACGGGGTGGTAGGAAATAGCGGGAGTGTGGGTTGTAGAGTGCTTTGTCTTTGACAAACATCTGGGTAAGCAGCTGTCTCCTTCCCTTCTCTCCCTCCCTCTCCCTCCTCCTCCCTCTTTCTTCCTCCCTTCCAGGCTCAGAATACTCAGAGAACCAAATCCTTCTGAAAGGCAATCCTGGGTCCTTTAATTCTCATCAGATTTTCTCTCATTGCATTTTGCTTCTGAGCTTCTGAGCCAAGTCCCATCACTCCTCCTGCACGGGGCCAGCCCCGCTTGCCCCATCACACAGACGGGGCCCAATGTGTGCAGATGCAAACGCCCCTCTGTGGTTCCTGCCACCCTCTGCAATGTGTGCCCTTGAGTCACATTGCATTTTCCCACCTTGGTGGTTATTGTGGTTGTTAATGTTAATAGTCTCAAATTCCCCTACACGCTCATTTTGATGCATCAGCCTATTAAAAACGCACCTGGAAAAATGAGGTTATGAGCTGGAGGATCAGGACAAGCCAGGAGCACCGCCTGGATGAGGTTGTCAGCATATCAGATAAGCTGAATTTCTCTGCCTCCTCTCCACAGCTCATCCCCCACCCCCTTGCAGGCTCTCTCAGAGGCAGCCGACAGGAGGAGCCCGCTCTCACCCTCAGACTTTCACCCTCCCGCCTGCCCGCTCTACTTGGAGCCCTCTCATCTCAGTTGGTGGCTCCGACTTCCAGATGCTTCTAGGCCCTTCCAGGGCTTTGACTTCCAGGTGCTCCATCCCAAACCTTGGTCCACTTAGATGCCTGTGTCCCACCCCACATCCACTCCATCAGCAAATGCGATTGGTTCTACGTTCCCGTGTCATCCCTCCTCACTCCCTCCCCTGCTCCCCGCTGGCCTGGGTCTCCACCACCTCTTGCCTGGATTGTTGCTACGGTCTCCTAACTGCTCTGTTTGCTTTTGATGTTGCCAGTGATTAGCTGGCAGCCAGTTCCCAGGGCATTCGGTCCTCGAATAGGCCAACTAGATTCACAGAGGAAGAAAATTCAAATCTTTAGATTCTTCAAAAAACCTCGAGAGTTTAGCCGCAGAGTGAGGGCAGCAGGCTCTCTCTGGGCCATGCCTGCCCGTGTCTGTGGGTCTCTGTCTTCACTGCGGCCAGGCCTGCTTGCACCACTGCTGCCATGAGAACTTCAGCACCGCCCACCTTTGCAACCGCAGTGCCTCATGCAATGCATGGAGCACAGTGAATTCCAAGGAAATGGTGCTGGAGCAGTTTTAATCAGAGGATCAACACCAGTAGTCCACATATTATTTGGCTCCTCACATTTTTCTCTTAACAGCTTTATTTTTCCTTGACCCATAATTAGATGCATGTCTTTCAAGTGTACAATTTGAGTTTTGACATTTTTGTCATGAGGTCATCACCTCAATCAAGGTAATGAACAAATGAAAGATTTCCTTGTGCCCCTTTGTCATCTCTCCCTCCTGTCCTGCCCATTCCCCCCCCCCCCCCCCCCCCCGCCCACATTCCCACACAGCCCCTAATCTACTGTCACTATAGGTTGGTATTTTCTAGAATTTTCTACAAAGGGAAAAATATTCTATGCACTCTTTTATTTTTTAACTGGGGGCCCAGTGCACGAATTTGTGCACCTTGAAAGGAACTGTGGGCTGTAAGGCTGCAGTGGATACAGAGGCGGGTCTCAGCTCATCCTCCATGCCCCTGCCCAGTCCCTCCCACCACGGCCCCCAGTCCTCTGTCTGCCAGCAGCCCCACTCCCACTGCCGCCGCTCCCACGCACTGATGGCGCCAGCCCCTCTCACACCCGCTGACGGCACGGAGCGATTGGAGCAGGTGCCAGCAGCGGGTGCGAGAGGTGGCTGCTGGCCCCAATCGCCACTCAGGAGCAGGGTGAGGTGGAGAAGCCCTGAGGGGCGATTGGGGCCAGCAGCTGACGGCGCTGAGTGATCGGGGCCAGCACTGGGCGCAGGCAGCAGGTGCGAGCAAGGCCAACACCAGCAGCAGGTATGAGCACGAGGGGACGGGGGGGGGGGGGGGGGGGGGGGGAGGACTGCTTCGTGCAGAAGCAAAGAATTTTCAGTAACCACCAGAGGCTCACCCCAGTGATAGTGACTGGTGCCCCACCTTGGTCTGGCACCCCTGCTCACCTGCTCCACCATCCCGCCGCCGCAGCCGACACCTGCCATGTCCGCGCTCTGCCACCTGCTGCTGATGCCCACCATGTTCCGCGTGTGCCCCCTGGTGGTCAGTGCACATCATAGCGACCGGTTGTACGGTTTGGTTGTTCCGCCATTCGATCTATTTGCATATTAGCCTTTTATTATATAGGATTTGGCATCTTTCACTCAGCATAATTGAGATTCCTAGTTTATTCCTTCTTATTACTGAGGAGTATTATATGGATATTGTATTGTACGGATACACCCTAGTATGTATGGTGCCCATATGCCATCATTTGTTTATCCATTCACCTGCTGATGGACAGTAGAGTTGTTGTGAGTTTGGGGCTGCTATGAACATTTGTGTACAGATTTCCAGAATCTCTACAAAAATTATTAGCTAATTGGTGGAAAGCAGGTGGTAGCTCTAGTAAATTGTTTTAAAAATTTATTTTAGTGTATAGGATGATGCTCCAACCAGCGGAGCCACACCAGCCAGGGCTCTAGCAACTCCAAGCCTCCTGTTCTGTAGGCAGGAGGTGAGTGGCCACTGAGTCTCTTTGGCACTGTCTGCTCTGTGCATCAGAGGAAATGCAAGAAAGCAGGTGTATAACAGCGGCCATGAAAAGAATTTAACAGAACACAGAGGGGCTGTGAGTTTTCACCTTGCAAGGCTTTGCTCTTAACGCTAAAGTTGTTTTAGGGTTTTGACTTCTAATGGTTATTAACACCAGCAGAACCACCCCTTCCCTGGGAGGCCAATGCCAGGGCAGGAAGGCATGGTGTTGAGGGGTGAGGGCCAGCGATCAGAGGGCTCCAGTGCCCGCACCAGCCTCTCTTTTTGTCGCGGGAGGTCTGGAACCCATTGTGGAGTGGGAAATGCTTTTGTGCTTTGCAAGCAGCCGGATCCCTTCCAGTGCCGGTGCCGCAGCCAAGCTACTGACTGGCTCGCTTCTAAAACTGGCTCAGCCCAGGGGAAGCGGGGCCCCTGTGCCCCGTGGGCAGTCTGGTGAGGAAGGGCAAGGGCCAGGCCTTAAACACCATTGTGTCTTGGTGAGAAAATTCTCTTCAGAAGTTTTCCTTCTGAGAATGTCCAGGAGCAAAACGGGTTGATCCAATTTGTCGGTTACCTCTCTCTTTCATGTGTGATCTCCCTTTCTAACAGCAAGGCATCCCGCCTCAGGCAGGCACTGAAACTTTGAAAGACAACAGAACCTAGTTAGAAGTTACTTCTTTTTTTTTCATTTTCTCTATTGTTACGGGACTCTGTTAATGGCAAGGGATACTAGCTTCCCTCTTGCATATAAACATTCCATTTCTAATACACATGTCAAAGGCTGAAACAGGAGATGATTTGAAGAAGAATATTAACTAAGTGTATGGATTGTATGTGGGTTGGCAAGCTAACTCTCAGGAAGAGCCGCGGGGCCCCGTGTGGTAGGTCTCTCAGCCTGGTGCTCACCTGAGTGCCAAGAGGAATCAAAGGCCCTGCGGTGTCACATGGGCTCAGGTCTCATCACTGTACCCGGGTGGCATGTGCGTGGGGGGACACTCAGCATGAGAGGGCCCACGAGAGCCGAGGGGGGTGAACCACCAGTGTTTGCCCACAAAGACACTGTGCCCAGTGGGAGGGGAGCTGCTGGACTCAGGGAAACAGAGCCAAGGTCCAGAGCTGGGGAGGTAGCCAACAAATGCAGGAAGTTGCAGGGACCAGGCAGGACGGGGAGGAGCAAGGGTCAGCATGGCACAGGTCGGGTGGTGGGGGAATACAAATGAGGCTGCATTGAGCGCATTTTGGGGTACATACACCACTGATACTCAAGGGAGCCATGCCTTCCCTCTTTCCACTGCGCTCTGCAGTTGCTATTAGCCCATCATATGCTTTGACTGGACGCCTTGGGCCGGGCAGTCATTGGGATTGGTTACTGCTGTGACAAGAATATACGTTGCAGCATGGACGAGGCAGAGGGTTACATGGGCATCTCTTGGGTATAGGTATGTCCCCACACTCTCCTAGCTTCTTGCAAGTTGTGACTTGTCCACCTTTGGAGCCGCAGCTGCTTGCCTGCTCGGGACCTGCAGCCCACCCTTGCCCACACTCCTAGCTTCCGCATGTGCTTGCCCCATGCTGGTCCAGATTCCCCTTCCATCTCGACATTCTTCCTGCCCCGTGCATGAGCCCCACGGTGCAGTGCAGACAGCTGGGTTCAATTCTGGCTCTAGTACTTCCTGGGTCAGTGACCAAGGTCGGGTTGCCCCACCTCCGTGCCTCAGTTTCCCCCTCTTTCAAATGGGAGTAATAATGATAGGCAAGTATTTGTTGTCAGAATAAGGACAGCAGCCGTGGTCCCTTTGTAAGTGCTCAATGAATATTAGCTCTAAAGAGAGGGGCGGGGGGAAGCCAGGACTGATTTTTGACCTGCTGAATGGGAGGGACAAGCGAAGTGACTGAAAGGACACGGTACCTGGAATCAAAGGACCAGGGTTGAATTTTGGTACAGCTAAGGGGCCTTGGGAAAGATCTGAGTCTCAGTTTCTTAATTCCTGAGAATGGAATGCTCCTACGGGCTGTGAGGGTTGCACGAGGAGGTAAATCAGTGCAGTCTTCGCCACTAGAACATAAGGCAGAGGGCCGAGCTGGGCTGCACACTGGCGTACCCAGATGCCGGGTCCCATCTCTAGGGATTCTGATTTCATTGGTCGGGGTGTGGTCTGGGCATCCAGCCTTTGAACTCTTCCAAGCCAAGAGTGAGAGCCAGAGGTTCAGGGTTCAGACCAGTGGTTCTCAAGCTGTGTGGTCCTGGGACCAGCAGCTGCTGCCTAGTCATCTGGGAACTTGTTAGAAATGCAAATTCTTGGGCCCCGCCCCAGACCTGCTGAATCAGAATCTCTGGGGCCCAGCCATCTGAGTTGTAAGCCACCCTCCAGGTGTGTCTCCCAGCTGTGGGCATGCAGCAGACGCTGGCTAATTTCCCCCCTCCCTCCCTGAAGCAGATATTCACTTAGTACATCCTGAGTTAGTTGCTGGGGATACGTCACGAATAGGACCAGAGTCTCTGCCCTCAAGGGGCTTATGTTCTAGTGACAAAGACTGGTTTTAAAAAATAAGTAGACGCCCAATTAAACATTGTGATGTGTTACGGAGACCCTCCAAGGCCCAATAGTGAATTACAGGCGTTATCTCCTATCCAGCACGGAGCCCCCACCCGCTTCCACCCCCTCCAGGACTTTCAGGACACCTGATCCCAGACGGCCTCTAAGCAGCTGAGATTTTTATTGACGGGCAGCTGGCCACCTCTGGACAGAAACAGCTGCCAGCAGGGCTTACACATCTGCCCTCCAGAGTAGTGCTCCTCCAGCTGCATTTACTCCTCAGTGGCATCTGCCAGTGTCTGAGACATGTTGGTTGTCACACCTCCGCAGTGGGGCGGGGGGAGGGATGTGCTTCAGGGAGTAGGCACAGGCCAGGGATGCCGGGCACAAGGCACAGGACAGCCCCCAAAGAAGGTGTGGCCCAAAAAGTCAAGAGTGGGCCCGGCCGGCTGGCGTGGCTCAGTGGTTGAACGATGACCTATGAACCAGGAGGTCAAGATTTGACTCCAGGTCAGGGCACATGCCCAGGTTGCGGGCTCCATCCCCAGTGGGGAGTGTGCAGGAGGCAGCCAATCGATGATTCTCTCATCGTTGATATTTTTATCTCTCTCTCCCTCTCCCTTTTCTGAAATTAAAAAAAAAGAAAAAAAAAGAAAGTGTGCCAAGTTTGGGACACCCTGCTCCGGAGCCTCCCAGGTGAGGTCCCTCCGGAGCACCCCTCTCCTCCTTGCCGTCCTTGCCCCCGGGCTTGGTGGCACTCAAAAACCTCCCACCATTTGACCAGAAAAAGGATTCCAAGCTACCTTCTCACTTCCTGAGCTGGGGAAGCTGCGCGGAGCCAGGCATCTCCTTGGAAACTCCTTGGCTTCGTGCGATTTGGAAAACAATAAATTTGCAAGGTTGCACAAAGCATCCAGAAACTGAAAAGCCGGCTGGAACTGCTAAGTCCATTTTTCCCCTCCACATCCAAAATCATTTCCTGGCCTTGGATTTTCACCGCTGTCACAAGACGAGACGCAGGCAGCTCGTTTTACATGGCAAACAACCCAGCCAAACACACCTCCCCTTTCAAAGGCGCTTTTGGGTGAATTTCCATTCCAGCCAGGAATATCCGTGCACTTTTCTGCTGAGCCGAGCTTGGTTTCATCCTAGGCGGACCCGGCAATTGCCAGGCGTGGCCAGAGACCATTTCCAGAGCAGACCTCAGCCTTTCCCGACACTGGGGACTGGGGTTTGCCCTCAGCTGGTCCCCAACAAGGGCTGAGGGAGGATGGTCACGGTCTAGTTTGCCAACCTCTACAAGTGGAAAGAGAGAAAAAGCGAAAAATTACCCATAACCACAGAATACATATTAACCTTCTTATGTGCAGCCAGAGTTCCAAGTGCTTTTCTTGGTTAACTCATCTTTGCCTCCTGCAACCCTAGGAAGAGAGGGCCTTTATTAGCCCCATTTTACAGACGAGGAAACCAAGGACAAGGGATGTGCCTCATGCATCCCCTCACCTGGGCCCAGCTAGTAAGTGGCAAAGCCAGGATTGGAATCTAGGTGTCTTGCTTCAGAGTTCATGCTGTCAGTTAATGTGAACATCTCCCCCACTCCCACCAGCACAGTCTAGTGACAATAGATAGGTAACATCCAGATGGGTGGTTCCGGAATGGGACAGTTTTGCACCCCAGGGGACATTTGACAATGTCTAAATACGCTATCGCTGGGGTATTACTAGCATCTATTGCACAGAGTCGGGGAGGCTGCTAAACATCCTACAGTGTACAGGACGGCCCCACCACAGAGAATTATCAGTCCAAAATGTCAGTAGTCCCCAAACTGAGAAGCCCTGGTCTCCTGGCATTCAGGTTTGATTTAAACAAGGAAAGAAAGGAGAAAAGGCAAAAAACAGAAAGATAGATGGACATGAGGATAGGTGGATGGATGGATGAATGGAGAGCAAGTGCTGAGGCTGAGGAACCCAGATCTGTGTGTGCTGGCCATATAGCACGAGTACCTGAACCACTCCTCACCGTCACCCTCTGAGGTAGAGACTGCTATTGCCCCCATTACACAGATGGGGAAACTGAGGTTCGAAGAGGTCTGGAGCTTCCAAGCCTCTCTTCGAGGAGGGCCCTCCTGATTCAGGGGCTGGGCCGGCTGAAGTCTGTGAAGTCTGACCTCTCCTGACTGGGCACACTCCCTGGGTGACATGCGCACCGCTTTGCCTGCTGTGTACACTGTGACCTTGCTCCTCTGCTTGGAGAGGGTCCTTCCATCTCTCAGCTCTCACTGGCCTCCTGCTCCCGACTGCCCCTCTGTTCAATCTCCACGTGATAGCCAGAGGGATCGGCCTCCAACTACAAATCCAACCATGTTTCTCTGCCTTAAAACTTTAATGTGCACATGACCCGCGTTTTAAATCTTTTAAAATGCAGATTTCCTTGGTAGATCCGAGGGGGATAGGGCCCGAGAGTCTGCCTTTCCAACAAGGGCTCAGAGTCCCATGAGGTTGGTCCCTGGGCCACACTTTGCATAGTAAGGTGCAGCCTTGAGGGAGATGGGCTGCTTGAAGGGAATCCTACTTCCTCTGTGCTGGGCTACAGCTGGGGTCTCAAACTACTGACCCCAGGGCTAAATGGCCGCCTACCTGTGTTTATAAATAAAGTTTATTGGGACACAGACCATCCCCTCCCCCATATATTTATGTATTGTCTGTGGCTGCGTTTGTACTATAATGGCCAGGTTGAGTAGCGTGAGACCCTATGGCTCATAAAGCCGAAAATATTCTACCACCCAGGCCTTTACAGAAAATTGTGTACATTGTGTAGCACATCTTCACGATGCTCTGCAAGGCTGTGTATTGGGATCGCAGCCACCTGAAGGGAGTTCACACACACACACACACACACACCCCACAGTCGTACCTGCAGCTGATGGGTCTCGGGCTGGTCTCTGAGGATGAGGCTCGGGGGCGCGCGCGTGGGAGATTGGTGATGGCCTGGAGCAGGTATAGGGCATTTAATCACACCCAGGAGCACTTGCCACACCCACCAGAGAGGAAGCACAGGCCCTGAGCCCCCGTTTTCTGGAGAAGGAAATAGGGGCTCGGCAGCCCAGGACTCTGAGGGGGCCTGTGAGTGCCTCAGCTGGTTTGTGTTAGCGCTTGGATGGGAACCCTGGTCTCCTGACTTCCTGCCCAGGCTTCCACCTCCAAACACCCTGTGAGGAGGCCCCTTCGGCGGGGAAGCTGCCTGGTTAACAAAAAGAACTTCGGTTGGGGCAGAGGGTGGCCCACCAAAAGGAGAATCTTCCTCCATTGCACAGACGACCCCTACATCCAAGTAAGTTGATGGATTTTAAGCCCAAGCCCTGGACGGGAGGGCCGAGGGAGTTGAAGTTGCCTGTAGAGATAAATTCCGTCAAATGAACCTGAGTTTCCTATTGTCTTCCATAAATATAACAAACAAAAAAAAGAGACCAATGATCCCAAAGGAAAAATCGAACAGACTAAACATTACAGGGCGGGGTTGGGTTAGGATGCAGGACAGTCCCATGGCACGTGCCAGGCACTAGACCAAGCACTTTACACACCTTATCTTATTTAATCCTCACAGCAGCCCAGTGGGTGAGCTGTTATTATGATGATGCAGGTTTTACAGACAAGAGAATAAGTGCCCCACTTATTCTCAGCAGAAGGGGCTGCTGCTCGAGGGGGCTCAGTAGATGCTGAGTTCATGATGGCATGAGGCACAGAGAAGCTACGAGACCTGTTCGAGGTCACTCAGCAGAGAAGAGCAGGAGCCGGAATTTGAACCTAGAGCTGGGTGACTATAGAGGGGCTCAGTCAGCAGAAGTGACCGGCTCCTCCCCACTCCCCTCTGCAGGGCAGGCGGGAGGCTTAGAACCCACCCACCCCACCCCACCCCCACCTC
The DNA here is from genome assembly GCF_028538775.1 of Myotis yumanensis. Lineage (NCBI taxonomy): Eukaryota > Metazoa > Chordata > Mammalia > Chiroptera > Vespertilionidae > Myotis > Myotis yumanensis. Next base: position 93,606,023 of record NW_027223755.1, read on the forward strand.
CTCCCGTCTGGCAGCCTGGACTGGCAGGCAGCCTGCAGCAGGCAGAGCAGGGAGCGGAGGCCTGGGGAGAGACTTGAGGTGGGAACTCCACTCCCAACTGAGTTCCTGCTCGCTGAGGCTGCGGAGACTCCTCCCATGGGGTGACCCCCTGGGCCAATCTCCCAGCGGCCCTGCCCAGCTGCTGGGTGAGCCAGGCTGAGCCCTGCCCCAAGCAGCCTTTCCCTCTGGCTCTTTGGCTTTGTGCGAACAGAAAGTAGATCAAGGAGAGGGGGGCCTCTAGGGCTCAGGACAGCCATTCAGAACTCAGGGATTGGGCGGATGGGGGGGGGGGCGCGGGGGGACAGGAGGAGAGAGGGAGGAAGGATGGGAGGATTACTCTAACTGGTCAAGGAAAGGCAGGGAAAGGCATATGACTTTCTTGTGGCACTTTCCAGGGTGTGTTTGTGCACACACAGCATATACACACTTGCTTTCTGGAGAGCAGACTCCGCACCGCTGCTCTGTGTGTGGCCACAGGAGGGCCTGCCTCTCTCCGGCCATGTCCCGGCAGCAAAGGGGGTTATACACTCACTAAGGTGTCTTAGAGCGCCTTCTCTCAGGCCGGGCGCTGATCGCCTAATTCCCACTCTATGGATGGGAATGATGACTATGATCCCTACTTATTGTTTTGCCGGAAAGGCTCAGAGAGCTTCAGACACTTGCCGAAGGTCACCCAGCTTGGAGGTGATAGGACTGATAGTCTGATGCCAACATCTGTACTCTTGTTTTAACCAAACAGCCAGGGAGCAAGTCATCATTGAACACCTACTGACTAGTCAATAAAAATTGCCGTCCCCAGTGGCCCTGGTGAAGATACCCTCCAGTGTGTACCCAGGAGTGGATGTGCTGGGATATGGGATACCCTTTAGAATAGGGGCTCGTCTCCCAGGGAACATCATGGAATTTGAGGCCCAGGCTGACCCTGGAATTCAGAGTTCGGTGGGCCCGGCTGGCATGTGGAGCCTGTGTTGGCACCAAGCAAATCCTTTGCTTCCTCCTGAGCATGAAGGTCAAGGCTGCTCTGTCTCAGCCCCTGCCCCTGGTCAGCCACCTCTGTCTCTGCCTCCTGGCCCTTGGGGGTTGCATTCCTCAAATTCTAGAGGTGAGTCCCCACACCTGGGGCTTCTGGAGGTACACCCTGTCAGGACTGGGAGGTACACCCTGGCAGGACTGGGAGGTATACCCTGGCAGGACTGGGAGGTACACCCTGTCAGGACTGGGAGGTATACCCTGGCAGGACTGGGAGGTATACCCTGGCAGGACTGGGAGGTACACCCTGGCAGGACTGGGAGGTATATTCTGGCAGGACTGGGAGGTACACCCTGGCAGGACTGGGAGGTACACCCTGGCAGGACTGGGAGGTACACCCTGGCAGGACTGGGAGGTACACCCTGGCAGGACTGGGTCGGGTGGCAGGGGCTGCCCCTAGGACAGAGTGTATGTGGCCTTTTTCTCCCCTCTATGAAGAGGACCCTAGCTGTGAGTGACAGAGGATGGACAAGAGGTTATAGGGACATTTCTGGCAGAGTACACACCCACCAGGTCACTGATTGGTTCTAGAGCAGCCAATTCTGGAAAACCACAGGCAGACCTGCTCAAGGAATGCCAGCAGATGCCAGGGGGTGGTGGCATGGAGAAACACGCAACAATCGGTTCTAGTCTCCCCTCCCCAACCCCCGTCCCCAGACACACACACACACACACACACACATGCACACACACATGCACACACACATGCACACGCACACATGCACACCACCAGATGCTGCCCTAGAGGGACTTCACAGTGGTCCCCCCTCAATTCTCTCACCTGCTGCACCTAAGTACCGGAAGTACCTGGGAGACACTGTAATATGGGGTTTCCCAAAGTCAGTCATTCCTGGGCCACATTCCCAATTTTGCCATATCCATGTGCCACCTGGGCTGTTATTTACTTTATTTCTGTTTAAATTGAGTCACTTAAAAATGCATTCATTCAAAATGTGTTTATAAAGATACACTTAAAACATTAAAATTAAAATAAAAACATACACGAAAAAACCAAAATGTGTTTATATTACTTCTATCGATGGAAAACCAGCAGCACTTGCCCTAAGTAGAAAGATACATACAAGGAAAGCAGAGTAAATGTGTGGGAATGCAGCTGGAACCTGCTGTCTGCAGAAGCCTCTTTTAAAAAAATTTTTTTTTAAATTTCATTTCAGAGAGGAAGAGAGAGGGAGAGAGAGAGAAACATCCATGATGAGAATCATTGATCGGCTGCCTCCTGCATTCTCCCTACTGGAGACCGAGCCCCGAATCTGGGCATGTGCCTCAATTGGGAATCAGCTATGACCTCTTGGTTCATGGGTCGACACTTAACCACTGAGCAACACCGGCCAGGCAAGAAGCCTCTTGAATCCATAGCTCCCCTTTGTTAATCAAGAGACACGAGCATGTATTGGAGAGGCCATGCCCAGTACTGGCACCATGCTGGAGTTCCATGTGGGAGTGTGCAGCAGGTTTACAATGATAGATAAATTCAGATCTCCGGGAGCTCCCATTCATTGTGCTGCTGGGTCCCTGTTCCTCCGCTGTCCTCAAGTGGGAGCTCCTGGAGAACTGAAAATGAACATGTGTTGGATGCCTTGTATGTGGCCACATCCCCCTACAATGTCCTGCACACTAAAGGCGTCTGTAATGCTACAGAAAGCACCGTCAACATTGTGGTAAGGGCTTGATGGTGAATAACAGACATGTGTTGCATAAAGGTGCAAGTGAATGCATTTACACTAGAACGTAAACTCCACGTGCACAGGGTTTTCTGTCTGTTCTGTTCCCTGCTGTGTCCACTGCCTACAGTGCTTGGCACTTACTAGGTGCTCAGTAAGCATTTGTTGAGTCAATGAGAGAATCAATGAATCCATAAAGTAATGAATGAGTGGATGAAGACATGACTGAGCACATGAATGACTGTCAATCCCCCCGCCCCCCTGCCACTCCAGAGACAGGCCTTTTGTAAAGTTACAGACCCCGGTGAGGCTGGCCAAGCCTCGAGCTGGGAACCAGGGGGTGGAGGAGCAAACAAAAGAAACCAAGATAAGGGCAGCCTCGCTGGCTGTGGCATCTGAAGGTGCCCCTAGAAGCAGCCCTTACTGGCAGCTGCCTTCCATGGGCTGGGGCTGGGGCAGGGCTGACAGTATGACCAGCAGCTAAATTCCCAGTAATGCCCTCCTCCCACCACCTCAGCAACAGCCTCCTAGGGTCATCTAGATGGGAGAGTGAGGGACTGTTTTCCACACTGGCAATGTGGTACCAAGAAGCATTTTTCATCTATAAAAGTGTTAACATAAAAACCAAACAAAAAACATTCAAACCTGTAAAGAATTTCTGTGAGTTTATTTGAGCCAAACTGTTGACAAGTGCCAGGAAGCAGAATCTCAACGTATTGGGATAATGCTCCAGAGAGAGATGGGTGTTTTTTTTTACCTTGTTTTATACATTACAATCAAAAGAGGAGATGTACCAAGGATCTTTTCATATTTGCTTTTTTTTTTTTTTTTTACTGAAAAATTGGTCCTTAAAAAAAAGAGGAGATGTAAATGGGTTACATGAACTCCATTGGTGATAGATCAGGGAGGCGGGAGTAAGCAAAGTGGGGAAACGCCTGGGATTGGACACAACGTAAAATGATAGACACATGCTTCTTTTACTTAGGTGGGAGCAGGATAGTTAACAGTCAACAATTAACTCAATCACAAAGGGGATGTGTGGTCTCCGCAGAGCAGTGCCTGTGCTTTGAAAGGGTCTGGAAAAAGAAAAATTACTTTGACATTCCAACTATATGTTATCGTAGATGCAAAAAGACAATAGGGTCAGTTAAGGTAAAGATTGACTTTCGTCAGGAAAGATACTGGCCTAGGATGTGACAACCCACCATAATTGCTTTTAGTTAAAGGTTTAATTTCAGACCATCCTTTGCGGTTACTTTTGGTCTTGGAGTTTGCAAGACCACCATGCAGGCCTCCCCTGAGCTTGTCGGGTTAGCATGCGGCCCCCTTTTCGTCCACAGAAGGCTTGGTTTTCTTCTCCACCAGGCTGGGGCTTTCTGAGCTTTGCATACCTCCCACACGCTCCCCCTCCAAAGGGCGGGTTTCTGAAGAAATTCTCCAGGGCTTCTGGAGAGGTGCTCCCACTGGAGTGTTTACACGCCAGCTCATGTGCTGGACCAGAACATTTCTGTGGGGTAATGTTTAACCGGCGAGTAGTAGCATCGCGCTGGTCTGTGCAGCTCACTGAGGCCGGTGAGGGGCCAGCCCTCCTCCCCTGTGGTCTCTGAAGGAGGCACAGCCGGCCCCCTGCCTCCCATTGCTCTGCAGCCCGTGTCTCACCCAACAGGAGAGGGGCATCCGTTTGTCCTCCTGAAGCCGCGAAATGCTCTCTTCCTAGGCTTTTGTCCTAAGCTAATAGGAAAGTCTGGACTTGAATTCTTTGGAAAAAATTCTTTTAAGAAATTTCTTGGTGCCCATCGAATATGAGCCCAACCCAGCTAAAATAGCCATCCTGGTACCCATTGTGATTTGTGAATATTTCATCACTCACAAAAAAGGGGAAAACAACATGATTGTAAAGTCCTTGCAGGCGGAGACTGGGTCTGACACTTGTAGGCCCCATCCCATCAGGAGCTCTGATGCTTTCATGTGGAAGCAGTTTTCCCTGATGTCGAAATCTGAGATAGACAGGACCGTGTAAACTTCAGGCCGCACAGTTCCCAAACCTTAGCGTGCAGAGGGACCATTGGGAAGCTAGCTAAAAAAAATCGAGACTTCCAGATCCCACTGGGATCACTCATTCATTCATTCACTCAGTACCATCGAGCTCCTACTATGAATAGAGTTGCCAGATTTAGCAAGTTAAAATGCAGGACGCTCAGTTAAACTTGAATTTCAGATCATGCAGTAGTTGAGACATATACTAAGAAATGCTTCCTTGTCGATCTGAAATCCACATGTAACTGGGCATCTTGTCTTTTACCTCGCAGCCCTCACTCTGCACCAAGCACCGTTCCTGGTGCTCAGGACACAGCGTGGCTGACACAAAGCCCCTGCCTTCTTGGCGCTTACATGCCAGTGAGAGTGCCAGGCAAGCAAACAGCTGAGGGAAGGACGTTGGGGGCGCCGTGGCAGGAACCACTTCTAGGCTTGCCAGGAACAGAGCACATGTCACCTCGCTATAGGGTCTGGCCACGTCTCGGAGGGGGGTGTTGGCACCCCCTAAAAGAGTTCTCCCAGCAGAGGGGCATGAATTAAAACTGCTCACAGACCAGGGCTGCCGGTGATGGTGGGAGGAGAAGGGATGTTTCAGTCACAGCAGGTGACGTCTGTTTGGTACCCTCGGTTCTGGATGTGGTTCATGTTGGCCAAGTGCAAGGTCAGGTTCCTCCGGTAAGGGTCTGTGCTTCCTTCCTCATTCATCCTCTCAAGCTTTTATCTTTCATTATGGACTATTTTAAACACACAGAATACAGAGACATATAACAGAGCCCCATATACCCAACATGAATATTACCATTTTGCCAGTCTTTTCCTGTGATTGACCTTCTTCTGATTTTAGTTTTATTTTCTATTGAGGTATAACAGTCTTATAATAAAGTGTAAAAAAAGCTTGATGAATTTCAATGCTGCTTCCCCGTGCCCCCATGTTTACACTTGTGAAACCTCCACCTAGACCACTGGTTCTCAACCTTCCTAATGCCGCGACCCTTTAATACAGTTCCTCATGTTGTGGTGACCCCCAACCATAAAGTTATTTTCCTTGCTACTTCATAACTGTAATTCTGCTACTGTTAGGAATCGTAATGTAAATATCTGATATGCAGGATGTATTTTCATTGTTACAAATTGAACATCATTAAAGCATAGTGATTAATCACAAAACAATATGTAATTATATATGTGTTTTCCGATGGTCTTAGGTGACCCTGTGAAAGGGTCGTTCGACCCCCAAAGGGGTCGCAACCCACAGGTTGAGAACCGCTGACCTAGAGCAAGATATAGACCATTTCTGTCCCCAGCTGGCGCCCTCCTGGGCCTTCCTGGCATCTGTACTTTGGTCAATTGTAGTGCACATCGGTTATTACATTGAGGGAAACATTTCTATAGATAAATAGAAAACTTCGAGTCTTTCTCTCCCCCTTCTCCCTTTCCCTTTTCCTTTCTTTCTTTTTCTTTCCCTAGTTTATTTACTGACCTAGTTATTAGGAAGGTAAACTCTGGATTATAAAAAGATATAGAACAACCAAGATTAATTCAGATTAAAGTGGATTTAGAAATTAGCTACTATTTGGGGGTTATATGTTGTTGATCTTAAAAACCTCCCCCGCTCCAATTACTTTGCCTCCCTCCCACTGACCATTAATGGGCTGGCTCCAGTGGATATATATTTCTTGAAATATATTTTTATTGACTTCAGAGAGGAAGGGAGAAGGAGAGAGAGAAAGAGAGAGAGAGAAACATCAATGATGAGAGAGAATCATTGATCGGCTGCCTCTTGCACACCCCACACTGGGGATCAAGCCTACAACCTGGGCATGTGCCCTGACCAGGAATTGAACTGTGACCTCCTGGTTCCTAGGTCGATGCTCAAACACTGAGCCATACTGGCCAGACAACTCCAGTGGATATTGGAGATAGAAAACAAACCTGACCTTGGCCCCTGCCCCTCCCCAGCATTCACAGTGGCCTGGGTGGTGAGAGATGCTGAAGCTATTTCCCAAGACTGTGTTAGGAGGAGCGAGGTCCCCGCCCCTGCGGTTGGGGAAGGGGCCATTGAAACAGCTGAGTGGGTGCTGAGCTGGTTGGCCCCACACTCCCTCTGTGACATTACATGTTCCCCACAGACGCTGCAGGAGATCTTTCAGGCGGAGAGCACCATCACGCTGCTGGAGAGGTCCATCATGGCCAAGGAGTGCCCCCTGAAGGTGGCACAGACGCGGCTGGAGTGCAGGACCCGGCGCCCCAACGTGGAGCTGTGCAGGGACATCCCACAGTTCAAGTGAGCAGGGGAGGCTGAAAGGGGTGGGGGAGCTCCCAGGAAACCTGGGTCTGAGAAGGGCCCTCCACCAATCAGGACATCTAGTCTCACAAATCAACAGGGCCCTGGGTGGGGGGTGGTGTCTGAAATTCTGGGGGTCCCCTTGAAAACCGCCCACCCTGGGGAAGGCCAGACCCTCTGCGCTGCACTGAAGCTTCCCAACTGCCTAAGCCAGGGAGCCGGGTGGGGAATGTCTGGCCCGAGGGCCGTTTAAAGCCTGCGAAACCATGTGGCCTGGCCCTGCCAAGGCATCAGGGGGGAGTTCATTAAATGTTTGACCAAATATAACAGGCTAGTTTTAAAGTTGATAATCTTGTATGGCCCACGAAGGATGTTATAAATATTCAAATGGCCCTTAGCAGGAAAAAGGTCTCTCCTCCTCGCCTCCCCCCGCCCCCAGGCCTAAACCAAGGATGGGAAAAACCAAGCCTGGCTTCATATCCCACTGTGGCCTGGGAAGCCCCCACTTCCCTGAAAGCTAAGGAGAGGTACCCTCCCAGCAGAGATGTGGCCTTTGGCCCGTGGTTTCTCCACCCAGGCTCCCATACAAGAGGCCCCAGCTCACACCTCCCTCCTTCTCCCTTGCTATCTGTGTACCGTTCTCACCTGTGAACCATTGAACAGCTTCCTGCTCAGGGATGGAAGGGTTGCTTCTGTTGAGAAAGGGCCTCCTCACAGCAGGGGGTGAAAAGCGCTTCTGGGGCTGAAAACCCAGAGGCAGGGTTTGTGAGCTGGAGGAGGAGCTTGGGAGGTGATGCTGGCCAGGCGAGGGAGGACCATCACACACAGGCTTGTTTTCCCATGACGTGCTGTGGAGCTGGCGCAGGCCAGCTGGCTGCCCCGTTCCCCCATGCCGAGGCACTGTCTCAGTCTCTGTTGCTGTGTAACAAATTTTCCCACAATTCGAGGCTTGTCCTCCTCCGGGGCTGGAGGTGGAAAAGAGAGCTGAACGAGAGAGAGGGAGGGAACTACTGAGAGAAGACGCTGGCGGTCCCATGTGGTGATGCTTGCACGGCCCCAGCCACTGCCTGAGACACTCGGGAAACAGAAGCTGGGCATGTGTGTTGTGGGGGTGGGCGGCTTTGAACGTGACAGCCTGGCCAGCTGCTCCTCAGCCTGCTGCTGGCCTGGAAAGTTCCCACCCCTTGAAGTGGGTGCAGTGTGGCTTGGGTCCCACCCTGCTGGGCAGCAAGGGGCCCGGGTCCCAGGGGAGGGCTGGGGGAGTCTCTCCTGATCCTTCCTCCACGCGGTTCAAGCCTCTTAGTCCCTCAGGTTGGGCTCCTGCCCGTCCTGGGGCTCTGATAACCCATGTGTCCACCCAGGGGCTTACACAGAGCAGGCCTTTAGGGAGTGATGAGATGTCCCGGAGGACCTACTGCTCCTGGGCAACCTCCCTGCCCCTCATCCACCAGCTGGGCCACCGAGAGGCATAGAGAGGGAGCATGAATGGGAGCCCCAGGCAGTGTGTGTGTGTGTGTGTCTGTGTGTATCTGTATTTATGTGTGTAGTATGTATATGTATGTGTGTGCATGCGATGTACATGTGTGCGTGTATATGTGGTGTGTGTATGAATGTGTGTGCACAGTGTGTTGGGAGCTGAGCAGATGATGGGACTCGAGCTGTCTGCCTTCTCCAGCAGCTGAAGTGCCCAATCTGTGCATTGTCTTCCTTACCCACATTCCCTCTCGACACTGCTGGGCCTTCTTCCTCGGTTTCCTACAGGGGGCCCCTCCTCTCCTCAGCCTCTCTAATCACCCAGGCCCCTTCGGAGCGCAGTTCCCAGAATGAATGCCCATTTAAATTTAACCCTTTGCGGTCGTTTGTCTACTCTCAGCCACCAAAGCTTTTTTACCGTTCCGGTTGTATGTCTGCTCTCAGCCACCACAGCAAGGAACCGTACGAATCTTAACTCTATTCATTCATGTATCAGTTCATAATTTCTCTGAAAGCTCTTAAGTGTCTAAGCGACCTTGTCACGAACCAAAATACTGCCCCGACAAATCGGAGATATCGAAACTCCCTATAAACAAACGCGGTCGTTCCATACTCGCCATGCAAAACACCGTGGCGAGTCAGTCGCCTTTTGAGAGTGAAGAAATCGACAAGCTTCGGAGATACTTCGCAGAATTTCAAATAAAGCTTTACAAATTACGTTTAACTGTAATTAGGCATTCTCGCTTGTTAAGATATTTCAAAATAATACTCCAAAATGGCAAAAAGAAAGTTACCGAAAGAAGTGTACTGCGAATCTGAAAGTAACGGTGAAGAGTTTTATTTGGGCACCTTGAATACTGACTCTGACGTAGAAAGTGATAACGTTTGTAGTGATTCTGCTAGTAGTGACGTAGTTCCAAAAAAGAATTAATAAATCTTGTTTATCCTTCATAATCTTGCATGTTACGTATCACTGCTCTTTCAATGGAAATTAATTCCGACCAGTACGACACCCATGTCCAAATTTAATACGACCGCAAAGGGTTAAATGTAAATGAATTAAAATGAAGTAAAACTTAAAATCCAGTTCCTCATTCAAGCGAAGCACATTTCAAGTGGTCAGTGGTCAGTGGCTTCAGGCTGCTGTATCGGGTAGCACAGAACAGGACATTCCGTCTCCCGCCACCTCTTTAATTCTGGTCACAGAGCAGCTCTCGCCCTGGTACCTGCTCAAGGCCTCCCAGCGCGTCCTCCAGGCCACAGCACAGCTGCATTGCCCTTCCCCCTGCAGGTGGGCCTTTCGCAGTCACTCCCTATGCGCTTCCCTCCCGCCCTTGGTCACCACTAATTTCCCTTCTGTCTCTATGGATTTGCCTATTCTGGACATTTCATATAAGTGGAGTCATACAACATATAAGCTTTTCTGACTGGTTTCTTTCACTGAGCACAATGTCTTCAAGGTCCCTCCGTGTCATCACATGTATCCTGCTTCATTCCTTTTTTAAAAAATATATTTTATTGATTTTTTACAGAGAGGAAGGGAGAGGGATAGAGAGTTAGAAACATCGATGAGAGAGAAACATCAATCAGCTGCCTCCTGCACACTCCCTACTGGGGATGTGCCAGCAACCAAGGTACATGCCCTTGACCGGAATCGAACCTGGGACTCTTCAGTCCACAGGCCGAAGCTTTAGCCACTGAGCCAAACTGGTCAGGGCAGCTTCATTCCTTTTTTTATGGCTGAATAAGACTGTATGGACAGACCACTTTGGTTTATCCACTCAGCTGTTGATGGATATCTGGGCTGTTTCCACCTTTTGACTCCCGTGATTGGTGCTGCTATGAGCATTCATGTACAAGTATTTGTTTGAGCATCTGTTTTCAGTTCTCATGGGGAGATACTCAGGAGCAGAATTGCTGGGTCATGATAAGTCTACATTTAACTTCCTGAACAGCAACCAGATTGCTTTCCTAAACATCCTGACGGTTTCTCCCTCTCCGCTTATCACCCTGGGAGCTCTGTCCTGCCTTTACTTCCCTGCCTCTTCCACCCCTGTCTTCCCTGAGCCTCCCCAGTCTGGCTTTCCACAGTCTCCCAGGACCTGGCACAGTTCCTGGCACATAGTAGGTGCACCCGTGTTGAACAACTGAGTTGAACGGTGCCTTCTCTGCTCTCGCCTCAGGCTCGTGAACGAGGTGTTCACCATCGACGACACGCTGCAGACCCTCAAGCTGAGGCTGCGGGAGACGCAGGACACGCTGCAGCTGCTGGTGCTGACCAAGTGCCGGCTGGAGCACGAGCTGGCCATCAAGGCCAACACCCTCTGCATCGACAAGGAGAAGTGCATGTGCATGCGCAGGACTTTCCCCAGCACCCCGCGCCTGGTGGGCTACACGTGAGCTGGCGCCGCCCGCGGTGCCTGCTCCGTGTCGGTTCCTTACGCAACATAAACTTCGAAAAGGCAGACAAATGAAATAAAGGAAAGTGCTGTTTTCTCCCTTTCCTCCTATCATAGAAAAAAAAATATATATATATCCCCCAAATAAACGTGCCCAAACCAAGGATCCTGGCGCTCCTTCCTTGCTGCAGAACAGGCCTCGGGGCCGATCCAGAGAGGAGACGGGTTGTGACTCTCAGACAGAGCTGTGTGAGGCTGTCAGCCTCCCCAGGAACAGAGGAGGCCTTGTTTTATAAAACTGGATTGTCCAATTAGGAGCACCGTGTAGACAGGCTGGCGTGCCCAGAGATTGGACACGAGCGGAGAGTCTGCAGTCAAAGCCGTGGGCCTTGACCAAGCTTCCAACCTGAGCATCCTGGTCCATCCAGTGAGGTCAGTTCCTGGAGGAGGTGACTCAGCTGGGTGAGGCGGTGCCAAGAAGTGGGATTTGGGTCAGAAGTCCTAGGGCTGAAACTCAGCTTTGCCAGGTGGGGTGTTTTAGAGATTGAGATGGGAGATGGAGGAGGCAGGTAAGGGTTCAAAGAAAGCTCTCTGAAGAAGTGACATCACTTCAAAGGGTTAAATGTAGAATTACCATATGACCCGGAAATTCTACTCCTGGGTATATAAGCAACAGCACTGAAAACAAGCAAGAATGAGCACATGAATGTTCATAGCAGCACTAGTCATAATAGTCAAAAGGTGGAATCAACCCAAATGCTCATGAATGGGTAAGTGGGGAAAGAAGATGTGTGGTCTAGCCTCACAATGGAATACTATTCAGCCTTAATAAAGGAATGAATGACAGGAATATACACTTGAAACCCATATAATCTTATTAACCAATGTCACCCCCCCCCAAAAAAAATAAGAAAAAGAAAACCACACACACACACACACACACACACACGAAGAAAAAAAAGAATGAAGCTCTGATCCAGTACAACACAGATGAGCCTTGAAGACATGGTGTTAAGTGGAAGAAGCAAAGGTCACACATTGTATGGTCCCAGTTACAGTGTATGAAACGTCCGCAATAGGCAAATCCATACAAACAGCGGATCGATGGTTGCCAGGAGAGCGGCATGGGAAGTAACAGCCTAGTGCAGTGATGGCGAACCTTTTGAGCTCGGCGTGTCAGCATTTTGAAAAACCCTAACTTAACTCTGGTGCCATGTCACATATAGAAATTCTTTGATATTTGCAACCATAGTAAAACAAAGACATATTTTTTATATTTATTTTATATATTTAAATGCCATTGAACAAAGAAAAATCAACCAAAAAAATGAGTTCGCGTGTCACCTCTGACACGCGTGTCATAGGTTCGCCATCACTGGCCTAGTGGGTACAGGCTTTGTTTTGGAGTGGTGAAAAGGAGGAGAAAGTTGAAGGAAGATAGAGGTGGTGGTACAACATTGTGAACGTGCTGAATGCCATCGAATTGTTCACTTTAAGTTGTTTATTTTATAGTATGTGAAATTCGCCTCAATTCAACAAGAGAAGAAAAGTCCTGTTGCAGCTGAGTCTTGAGTGATGAGGAGGAGGTGGCAGAAGAGGGTGGGATTTCTGGAGCGAGGAGTAGCCTGGATAGAGGCCGGCAGCTGGATGGAGGAGCTTTCGGAGAGGCCCGTGAACCATCTAGAAGGTTCATGAGGCCAGATCATGAGTGACAAATCATTTTTACTTTTTCCTGAGGTCAGTGTTGGCCAGACTTTGTGATTCACATCAGTGCTTTCCAGTGTTAACATGCATGTGACAATCACCTGGAGACCTTGCTAACATGCAGATTCTGAGTCCTGTGGTCTGAGGTGGCGCCCGAGACTGAATCGAGCTCCAGATGATGCTGACAGCCCAGGGGCCACACTCTGAGCAGCAAATAACACCTCCTCGATTTTTGCCATAACCGAGAACTGCCTTTACTATTACTCACTCGATCTTTTAGATCGGTGTGCTTTAACAAGTCCGTTTATTTTAAAGGCAACTTTATAATGTGGCTGTGACAGGAAACCTGCCCTGCCCAATGCCGAACAAAACAAAATATTGTTAACGGTGTCTGGTTAGGAAATATTGTCTGTCCAAGGTAACACTGTCTGAAATCTTTGCTTTTGTTCAGCCAGCAAGTCTTAAAGTTAAAGGCCACTTAGCATTCCGTGGAGCCTCTCCTTGAAGCAAGTTTGCTTGAAAGAGGAGAGAAAAGCCAGTTTTTCTACAACTGAGTAGAGATCCCTAAAGTGGGGATGTGAAATGACCAGATTGGTGTTTTAGAAATAATCGCCTCACGAGGAGGAGAAGGAAGCTGGAGGGAGGTGGGGAGACCAAGCTGTTAGCATTTCAGGCACAAGCTGCAGGGGCCTGCATTAGGACAGGTGCGCAGGAATATCCATGAGGTGGGAGCCAGAATCCTTTTGAGTGTGGTGGTCAGGGGCAAGTGGGAGACCAGGTCGGGCAAAGAAGCCAGGCTTGGGCAGCGGTGCTTGGGGTGCTGCACCCCAGAGGAGGGGAGTGAGTGGGTGGCAGAAGCAGAGAGAAGTTGGTTAACTTCTCTTTCCCACGTGGACTTTGAATCACTGCCCTGAGGAATGTGCTGGTGTAAGTGGCTGAAAGGCAAGTGGAAATGGGGTCTTAGAGCTCAGTGCCTGGGGACGTGGGAGAGATCTAAAGCCTCGGGAACAGAGGGGCTGATGCGGGGAAATCCTCAAGAGTGAAAGAGAGATTCCCAGTGGAATGTGATGCTGGGGCGGGCGGGTCTAAGGAGGGAACAGGGAGAGCACAGTGAGAGGCGAACAGCCCAGAAGAAGCAATGGCAAGGGGATCGGAGGAAGAGTTGCAAAAATGGGGATGTTCAGATGGAGAATAATGAAAGCCTTTTGGGCCCTAACTGGTTTGGCTCAGTGGAAAGAGTGTCATCCTGTGGACTGAAGGGTCCTGGGTTCGATTCCGGTCAAGGATATGTACCTTGGTTGCAGGCTCGATCCCAGGCCCTGTGGGAAGGCAACGAATCAATGCGTGTCTCTCACATCGATGTTTCTCCATCTCTACCTCTCACATTCACTCTCGCTAAAAATCAATAGCAAAATAGCCTCAGGTGAGAAGAGAGGGAGAGAGAGAGGGAGAGGGAGAGGGAGAGAGAGAGAGAGAGAGAGAAAGCCTTTTGGAAGCGGTCATTCTAAATAGACCAACGACCCAGATACCCATGGGTGTATACATCTTTGAAAAGCAAATTGGCAATATGCATCAAGAGCCTTAAAAGTCTCCACATTCTTCAGCTTATGAATGTCTTAAGACTGGTCATTAGAAAACTGTCCCAAATGCAGCCCCAGATGCACGCGGTGAAGATTTATCACAGGCAACCTTTGAAAGTTATTCAACACCAGGGAGCAGCTAAGGAAAATCTAGCACAACCGAGTCACGGAGTTTCAAGTAGCTGCAGAGATGATGCACGCCACATGCTCAATGCTGAAGGAACGGGCCTGTCTGTGAGGCTGAAAGTGCGCAGGAAGAAAGATTGTACTGGAATGTTAACAGTGTCCATGTGAGCAACCGCTGGGCTCTGGTTGTTGATACTGTGAGTTATCTACGGTAAACATGTGTCCCTTTATGAATCAGGAGGAAATGCTTTTTTAAATAGACATTTTATTTGGCATTGGCTTTCGATTGATGGTGAAGTTGCAAAGATGACACAGTTCCCACTTACCCTTCACCCACCTTCCATGTTTGCTGTGGTGCCTATGTCCAAGCTAAGAAATGAACATGAGTGCCTTTCAAACTCCAGGATTTGTTTTTCTGTTCCAAGATCTGATGCAGGGTACCATGTTGCATTGAGTTATTAGTCTCCTCTGTCGGTGACTGGTTCTCCACTTTTTCTTGTTTTTCATGACCTTGACAGTTTTGAAGAGTCCTTGTATTGGTAGGAATTAACCAGAGGCCCCTGAATTTGGGTTTGTCTGATGTTTTTCTCATGAGCAGTCTGGGTTTACAGGTTTTTTTTGGAAGACCATAGATGTGGTGTCCTTGTCACCCCTCATACCAGGGCATTCATAATACCCCCTTGGTGTCCTGGTGATGTGACCTGGATCACCGGGTTAAGGTGTCTGCCAGGTGTCTCTACTGTGAAGGTACTGCCCTTCCTTCCCATTCTCTATCCTTTGGAAATGAGTCGTTAAGCTCAGCCCACACTCAAAGGCAGAGGGGATTAAGCTTCCCCTCTTGGAGGGGGAGTATTTACATATATTATTTGTCATTCTTCTCTAATAAAAGTATGTCCCTTAACCTTGACTTATTCTGTCATTTATGTGTATCTATATGCACGCATGGACATTTGGTTTACACTTTGGGTTATAATCTACTAGTAAAACTGATTCAGAAAGGGTGGGGCAAAAGTAGGTTTACAGTTGTGAGTGGGTGGAACACAGAGTTTATTCTTGTATTATTATTTATTTATTTATTAATTATTGTATTATTTTCCATACAAACAACGGTAAACCTACTTTTGCCCCACCCTGTATATACTATTTATTCCGTTGTTCAAATTGTTCCAGTGCTGGCCATTGGGAATCTTTCAGGCTGGTTCCTGTGTCCCTTGGACACCGCCCCCCCCCCCGCCCCCTCCCCCCCCCCCCCCCCCGCCCTGATCCTTCTGTGTGTGTTGTTGAGCACTTCCTTACTTTCTGGTACTATAAGGTGCTCCAGGCTCATCTGGAATTTTTTTTTTCTGCTCCAGCCTAGAGTCAGCCATTTCTCCAAAGGGCCCTGGTTTCTTTTATTGGAGCACAGTATTTAGAAATCAAGGTCTGGGTGCTAGGTGTGCTCATTGTTAAGAATTTTTTTTTTTCAATTTTTCTTATTGTGGTAAAATCCACATCACATAAACCTTACCATCTTAACCATGTTTAAGTATGGAGTTCAGTGGTATTAAATGCATCCATAACGTGCAGCCGTCACCACCATCCATCTTCATGACTCTTCATCTTGTGGAACTGAAAGTCTATACCCTTAAACCAATAACTCCCCAATCTCTCTTCCCTCCAACCCCTGACAACCACCATCTACTTTCTGTATTTAAGAGTTTGACTACTCTAAGTACCTCACATTCACAGAATCACACAGTGTTTGCCTTTTTGTGACTGGCTTATTTCACTTAGTACAATGTCCTCAAGGTTCATCTATGTTGTAGCATATGTCAGAATCTCCTTCTTTTTAAAGGCGGAATAATATTTCACTGTATGGATAGACCACATTTTGCTTATCCATTCATCTGTCGATGGACACTCTGGTTGCTGCCACGTCATTTTAGCTCTTGTGAATAATGCCGCTCTGAACGTGGATGTACAAATATCTCGTTGAGACCCTGCTTTCAGTTCTTTGAAGGAATATGCCCAGAAGAGGATTGCTGGATCACATGGTAATTCTATTTTAATTTTTTTGAGGAGCCACCATGCTATTCCCACTAACAAGGGTTCCAATTTCTTCACATCCTGGCCAACACTTGTCATTTTCTGTGTGTGTTTTTTATTTGTTTTGTCTTTGATAGTAGCCATTTTAATGGGTCTGCGGTGGTACCCCACTGTAGTTTTGAGTTGCATTCTTCTATGATTGGTGATGTTAGGTGTGCTCATTGTTAAAGTTTTTTTTTAATAAAAGAAGAAAGGCCACTGGGTTTGGTGCCCAGGAGGCTTTGTATGCGCTGTAAGAAGTGGTTTTGGCTGAGTGATGGGGCAGAAGACGAAGTGGAGAAAGTGGGCATGCCCTGAGATTTCAGTCACCTCTGTACCCTCAGTCCTGGCACACAGTGGGTGTCCCATCAGTACTTTATTAAGCGCATAGTAAATGGCTAAACAAATATATATGATGCATGTATATCTATCTTGGACCAGTGGATTATGTCTGAGTTTTAGGAGAAAAGGGGTGTGGTTGCCTTCGGATGTGGGAAGGTAAGCCTCTAACCCAGCTGCTGTTTACAAGTTAGGAACCAGTGAGGTGGGGTCCCATCATGGCTCCCAGGAGCTGGCACGCTGACCACAGCCTCCCACAGTGTCTCCCCCTCTGCAGCCAGGCAGGAAATCCGAGAGACAACCTGGCTCCCTGCCAGGCCTTAGAACAAATTGGGAGAACTTGGAGGACCTCCCAGTTGACTTGCTTTCCCTGTTGGTTCAGGAAGGATGCTGTCCAGCTGGCTTCAGGGAACACAGCCTTCCCTAAGCAGGGGTGTGTGTCTGTGTGTGTGTGTGTGTGTGTGTGTGTGTGTGTGTGTACATACATATGTACACACACATGTGCTCATGCGCTCATGCTTCTAGCCTTTTTTACCTCCTTGGCCTAACCCAGCATTTTAGCAGTTTTCAGAAAACCAAATTTGGCTAGAAAGCCAGCAGGCTTTGGAAACAAAATGAGAAACCATAGAAAGGAGATGGAGTTAAAGATGCAGGGACTGACAAGGCTGATGGGCATAGACCTGACTCTCAATTTGTAAGAAGTCTTTAAAAATGTATTGAATTCATTGCCAACATTTATTATTAAATTCTGTGTCAAATATTTTTTTGGATTCTCTTAAACATGGGATTATCTGGTTACCCTGCACCCACAATCCCCTGTGTAGCTGATATACTGAGCTTGCAACATCACAATCCCCTGTGTAGCTGATATACTGAGCTTGCAGCATTCATTTTGCTATAGTCCCCACCTCTCCCTATTGCCACACACTCGCATATGTTACCTGCTGACCCTTAAGGCAGCTGATTTTGTCCCTCTGCCTTGTTGAGGCTTCCTGTAAATCCCTTGGGTTTAGCCTAGAAAACTGAGGCCCAGGGAGTAGAAAAGAGAAGGGACTTCAAGTGGGGTCACACAACTACATAGGAGGCAGATTTGGAGTAGGCATCAAGCCACTGGGACCCTGTTCCGTTGATTTCCTGTGATACCATGCTTCTGCCTATGTGAATTGCTCAGAATTTATTATGGTGCCAGGCACCAAAAGTGACTCTCTGCAGTCCACTTCCTAACTGGGGTGCATTAAAAGAAGGGGCATGGGCCGGATTGCGGCCTCGATCCCCAGTAGGGAGCGTGCAGGAGGCAGCCAATCAATGATTCTCATCATTGATGTTTCAATCTCTCTCTCTCTTTTCCTCGCTCTGAAATCAATAAATATATAGATATAGATATAGATATAGATATAGATATAGATATAGAAGAAGAAGGGGCATGGGGGCTAAGACATAAAGGCTGGAACTGTTAGAGGCCAGGATGCTTATTAATTAGAACACTATTGTATCCTCTTTCCCAATTCCATTTCACTAATCCAGCAAAACCCAGTCTAGGAAAAGTACAGGAAAACCGCAGCAGCAATGCTCTAGGAATGCAAAAGTCCTGGTGATATTTCATTTTCTGGTTAACAAAGGTGAAGCTTTTTCTGGTTTTAACCTTTAGAATCACAGGATGTGTCTTAAGGGCATGGATGGATGAATCGATGGAGCCAGTGAGGGCCTCAGGAGGTGACACTCTCTACCCCTCACCTTTCAGAAGAGAAAGCCCCATCCAGAGAGGCACAATGACTTGCTCACAGTCACACAGGAAGTCCGAGGTGGAGCCAGTACTCCGTCCTCTTCGGAACTCCCAGGCCTGCTGCGGTATACCCTGCTGAAGGGTTTCTCCCGGGTAGGGGAGCTGAGGAGTCAGGGGGAGTCTGTCTTTGCTGAGGATGACCTTGAAGACCTGGAAGTTGTATTATCTGGTCTGAGAATAAAGGTGGCTGTGAATTAGGACACACAGGAGGACTGTTTTTGGAAGCTGCCTTACTCAAAATGAAGTTGTTTTCATTCATTCATTCATTCATTCATTCACATCTTCATTCGAGATAATCACCAAGCACCTGCACATGCCGACACCTGTGCTGTGCACTGACTGCAGCCCCAGCAGGGAATGCACGAGGTCAAGTTCTGCCTTCATGGAACTCCCAGCCAAGGTTGTCTGTGAGACATTCCAGGGGAAAACAATTCTGTTTCACTGTGGAGTCAAATGAGATTTTTAAAAATGGGCTTCAAATGTATGCACTCATCTCTTGACAAAGGGAACTTGCAGGGCCTTCTTTGACTCGTCACCTGGGTTAGAAGAGGCACCTGGGTCTGCAATTCCCTGAAGCTGACCGTAGCCTGTTCCAGGGGGACCCATTTCCCTTTTGTTGTTCCTAAGCAGCATCTCTGGGGCCTGCTGGCACTCAGGCCTCAGCCCCAGGTCTGCTCATTGAACCCACACCACGTCCCTCAGCACCGAAACCCCCAGAGACTTCCCACTGCAGTCTTCCAGCCTTGGTGAAGAGTTAGTGACATATTGCAAACCACACATACTTAAAAGGAGAACAGTATGTCCACCCAAGAAACCATAGCCACAGTCAAGATAGTGAATGAATCCATCACCCCCAAAAGTGTCTTCGCTCCCCCTTTGTCATTCCTCCCCCCAGGCTATCACTGATTTGCTTTATGTCGCTATAGGCTTCTTTGTGGTTTCTAGAATTTTATATACACGGAATCATCCACCATCTTCTGTTTTTGTTGCACTTTTTGCAGTCGGCGTAATTGTTCTGAGATTCGTCCACGTTGTTGCATGGGACAATAGTTGAGGTGTTTCTTTTTATTGTTAATTTGTCCACTGTCTTTTCCATTGTGATTTGAGTAAAACTCGGGCCTCTGACTGCGTTCCATAAGCCTCCGTGATCTGCTCCCTGCCACCCTTCCCAACCTCAGCTCCTACTCATCTCCCTGCTCACTAGGTGCCAGCCATACTCGCTTTTCTTCCACTCCTCAACAATCCTAGCTTATGTCCAGGGCCTCTGCACTTGCTGTCCCCACTTTCTAGAATACTCTTCCTGTATGTGGCTCTACCATGTCATTCAGATCTCCGCTCAAATATCACCTCCTCAGTAAAGCCTGACCTGCCCACTCTACCTCACCTCCCACCTCCATGACTCTCTCACTATCTTGTCTTACATACTTCATAGAACCTGGAATCCACAGAGGCAGGAGAAATGAATGAGTGAGTGAAACCATAAACAACCCAGAGCAATTCAGTTCTGTCATGATGCTTAGGTGTAGACTACAAAAGCTGGTAGAAATTCAATGTGACAAAGAGAGAATTATCCATCAACTACAGAGCTTGAAGAAACCTCTGTACATCTAATAAGATGGTCAGCCTTGAGCCAAGTGGTACATTTTATTTATTTTTTAAAATATATTTTATTGATTTTTTTACAGAGAGGAAGGAAGAGGGATAGAGAGTTAGAAACATCGATAAGAGAGAAACATCAATTCAGCTGCCTCCTGCACACTCCCTACTGGGGATGTGCCTGCAACCAAGGTACATGCCCTTGACCGGAATCGAACCTGGGACCCTTGAGTCCTCAGGCCGACGCTCTATCCACTGAGCCAAACCGGTTAGGGCCAAGTGGTGCATTTTAAATTCTACTTTGAGAAGCAGTCACTAAAAACTAGAACCATCCGAGACTTGAACCCAGTCCCAGAGCTCTCTCTACTCCCCCTGGTTGCCGTCTTATATTCAAAAGGCCTGGCCATATTTCATGGAAAAGGTTCCAGAAATGAGCCCCTTGAGCCCCCAGCAGTCCTGTCCCTGCACCCTTGCCCCCACCTCCACCTCTGCACTCTCCCCTCAGTTGTAGGGTTGATGGTGCCCACCGCATGGCCCACACAGGTCTCCATCAGCATGAAAAGACTCACTTCCCACACTGGGAGCTGGAGCCAACCACTTGGGAACAGGGACCCCAGAATTGAGTCTATTCAGATGCTTCCCAGGCTCTAACAGCAGGTGTGGGGCGGCGGTCTCCTCTCTCCTAGGAACCTCTTCTGAGGGTGTCTCACCCAATCCCCTCCTTTAATCCCATGCATCCTCTACTGACCCCCAGATCTCTGTCTCCTAACCTCAGACTCCTGTATCCCCTGCCTAACAACATCGCCAGGTTCACCTGCCCAGAACCAGTGCTTCCCTAAGGAAACACCCCCACCAACTCGTTCCAACCTTGCAGTCATCTCTGATCTCTCTCCTCTCACCCCCGACATTGAATCCATCAGCAAGTGCTGGTGGCTCTACCTGCATAATCTCTTCTGAACTTGACTGCTGCTCACCTTCTCCATTACCACCCAAGGCAAGTCCCATCATCTCTCACCTGGACGACAGGTACGGTTGGGAATGAAGATGACTGTAGCCCCGAGGGCGTTTACAGGTGCCACAAAGAGAGAAAGGACCCAAACACTGGACACAACTAACATTCAGTGAGGCAGATGGAGGTTGGCGATCTTTCAGAAAAGAAGATCAGCTCTGAGGTCACACAGACCTGAATTGGGAGGTTTCTGCACTTCGGTGAGCCTCAGTCCCTCATCTGTACCATGGTCTCCCTTCATGAGGGTCCCTAGGGAAGCTCAGCACTGTCAGAAGAGGGTCCTTGAGCCCATGTGAGCAACAAGACACAAGTAGAAAAATGCAGAATACAACCCAAACAATATTTAAACTATTATTTAAATTTTTATATGCCTGGCGGGTGTCGCTCAGTGGTTGAGCATCGACCCATGAACCAATAGGTCCCCAGTTGGATTCCTAGGTCTAGGCATATGACCAGGTTTTGGGCTTGATCCCCAGCAGGGGGTGTGCAGGAGGCAGCCAATCCATGTTTCTCTCTCATTGATGTTTCTCTCTCTCCCACTCCCTCTCTCTTTAAAATCTATAAAAACATATTTTTAAAAAATATTTATAGACATGTTCAACCAATACATTACTGAATTGATACTGGCCTTCTTACAGATTTTTCTTGACAAATTCTGAAAACAGGACTCTTTTGCATGGGGAAGAGGGCCTCTTAGTCGGTGTTTTAAGAGGGTGATGATATAAGCAGAGCTTTCAAATTCGACCTGGGTTCTACATTTCTACTCCTACCAGCTGTGTTGGTCACAGGAGAGCCACCAACCCATTCTGAGCCTCAGTTTTCTTTACAGGGCGATTGTTAAGACTTGCATGACCCTTCGCATAAAAGGTATCCAGCAGTATTTTTAAAATAACACCTCACATTTATTGAATAGTTGCTGTGTGCCAGGCAGTTTTCAAAAAGCACCATCTCCTTTAATGATCACTCAGGCCTGGTCCACGGGTTCTATTTATCATGCCACTTATTGAAGCGGCAGTGGAGGCCCAGAGAGGTTAAATAACTTGCCTGTTGTCACAGAGTCAATACATGGCTGAGGCAGGACTGAAGCCCAGCCATGTGACCTCAGGCTCTGAACGCTGGCCACAGCCTCCCAAATAAAGGACAAGGTATTGTTTAAGGTGCATCTAGAGTCCAAAGAGGAGTCTGGCCAGGCCACTGGCCAAGGCCAGCCCCGCAGGGTGGTCTAGAGAAACAGAGGAGCCCACATCCTGACTCTCAAGCAGCTGACCTGGGGAACAGGCTCTCCCTTCTCTGCTCACAAACAGCTTTAATAATCATGATAACTGGACTTAACACCTTGAGCGCTGTGAGGCGCCAAGTGCTTCAGCCTCTATCCTGGATGCTTTGGAGTAGCTGCTGCACCCGTCCCCACTTGACAGATGAGGAAACGAGGGCACAGACAGGCTAGGCCACTTGCCCACAGCGGCGCAGCTATGATGAGCTGGCACTGGCCCCCAGGTGGCTCCCCACTGGTGCTGCCACCCCCCGACACCCACACACACCAGCCAGCGTCAGACCGCAAGGCGCTTGGAGGGAGGCGGCTGCATTTTTTGCCTTGCCCAGAAATGTCAGTGCGTCACCATCACACAAAGTCCCGGCTGTTTGCTCCGATGGTTCCTGGGGTGCTCTTGACAAGTGTCCCCTCACGCAGGCTGAGGGGGAGGGGCAGGAATGGGAAGCAGGTTCAAAGCACACAATTAAAATTCCTAAAGAACTATGTGGAGTCCTTCTCTTCCTCCCCTAAAAACACACAGAACATTCTTGGTCTGTATATCAGGCTGGGGGCTGGGCTTTAAGCCTCTCGCTGCACCTTCTTTGGTCCCATGTGACCGCAGAAGGGCTCCCAGCTGGAATTCTCTGTGTCCCTGAAGCAGCCGGTCCTTCCCTCCTCCCCACCCAACTATGCTGCTTGGGATTCCTGGCGCTCCTCTGGGGGCAGGCACGGGTGTGGGCACCCATGGGCAGCGGAGCCCAGGGTACCCTGAGTGGGGGCCTGCCAGGGGCTGCTGGCCTGGCCCCTCCCCTGCTACATGCCTGTGGGTTTGGGCCCAGCAGTATATGCGTGTGTGTGTGTGTGTGTGTGTGTGCTGGGAGGAGGGATCCACAGCTGCCCACAGGGCAGCCCCAGGCGGTTGGTGGTCTCAGAAGATCAGGGAGACCCATGAGCTGAGGGTGTGAGTCAGAGAACTGGCTTTCCCAAGGGATGTGTGGCCTCCTGTCTTGATAAAGGGTCCTCCTGATGGGAAGCTGAGAAGCAGGCGCGTGGACCCTCTCTTCCTAGCAGGGAAGAACTATAAGGAGCTGCTCCTTCTCAGGTTCCCCTCACTTTTCAGGGTCTGGGGCAGTAAGGGATGGGGTATGACTGCTTACCAGGCTCGAGGAAAAGGTTTTGGGACTGAGTAAAGGTGATGGTTACACAACATGATGAATGTACTAAACACCACTGACTTGTACCGTTTCAATGATTAATTAGAAAATGTCACATGTGAATTCACTTCACTTTTTAAAAAAAGGAGAAAGAGAATCAGCTGTGGCTGGTGCCGCCCAATCCATTCCCTCCTTCCTCCGGCCTGTTCTCCTACCCAAGTAAACATCGGTGTGGCTCCGACACATTGCCACTAGATATTAGAGAACATACTGACCACAACATTAGAAAATATCTTGAAAATTTATGTAATATATTGAAACACACACACACACACACACACACACACGCGTAAGGAGGCCCTTGGGCTTAGCGACCTGTGAGTACAGGCCACACAATCGCAGGGGCCACACAGCAGGAGCCTGGGGGCCTCATTCCTTTTTGCTTCTCACGTGCCTTAACTAGTCCCAGTTCTGCTTCCAGTCACCTGCTCAGGTGCTCCGGGGCTTCTGTCTCCTGTCACCTTCCCCTTCAGGTGAGAGGGATGACTTTAGCCCTCTTTGTGGGTCAGCATGAGGGTTAAAAGCACCCACTGCGAGGGGTCAGAAGCTCCTTGTGCTCCCAGGAGTTTGGCCAGTTATTTGGGATAATGTCCATGAAGGACAGACTGCAGAGACCAGCGACAGCAGCCGTGTGATTGCCCAGTATCTGTTATCGACCCCCACCACGAAGCACAGAGCTCCAGCAGCGGGTGAGGGTGCGGGGTTTGACCCTTCAGAGGCCTTGGCAACTCAGGACTCGCTGATCCACACAGAATTAGCAAAAAGGCAGAGTGAACTTGGTGATGGAGGTCCTCACTGCTGCCCCCGAACAAGAAGAGGGGAGAGAGTCTGAGGTCCCCAGGAGGGAACTGAAGGGAGCGAACCACCTTGAAACAGAAGGATGCAGAAAAAGCTGGTGGGATATGGCCCTCTCCCCCACCCCCTCCTCATCCTCGTTCCTCATAAACCCAGTGGACTTGGCTTTTCCAGAAATGGTTCCAGGAGTAGTTTTCTTCAGTTCATGTCCCTGGACTCCAGGAACTGGGCGGGAGCTTTACATTTATTCAAAAAAGAGCTAAAATGTTGGGGGTGGGAGGGTCGGGAGGTGGGGGAGGCTGAAGGCACCCCTGGGTTATGGGGGCGGTGGTCCTGACTACTGTGAAGGTGGGGAGATCACAGATCAAGAATGATGCGGTGGCCCCGCCCCTCTTGCCCCGCCCCCACGGTTGTATGCAAATGAGGTGCCATCTGTAGCTTCACCCCCATGAGCCACACCCTGCCCCCCTCCCCACGGCCTGAGTGCTGTGGGGCACCTGGCTAGCTCAGTGCCAACCCACCTTCCCCTACTGACTCATCCTACCCACCAGCCTCTGCGGGACTGCGGAGGGGCTGAGGACCCACCTGCTCTCCATCTGTCAGCCAGACTGCTGTGCAGCCGGCTGGTGGTGGTGGGAGCGCGGGCTCAGTCAGTAGAGAGATGAGGAGAGCCCCCCAAGGGGCTGAATGTCTGCTTCTCTGCATTCCCCTTGCCCTGTCTGTTAGCATCTTGGCAGGTGACTCCAGAGGGCAGAGGAGGTGGGTGGAATGTGTGTTTGTGTGTGGGGAGGGGGCGGGGTTCTGGCACTGTTGTCTGAGTAGCAAGGGAAACAGGGGTGGGTTTTGGCAATGGGACTAGAAAACAAGATTCTCTCTGGAGCTGCCCACCTGCAGCTGAGCCTGAGGGGATGCAGAGGTGGGCACAGCCAGTGGGAGCAGACACCAAGTCCAGAGCCTCCTGTCTGCCGGGGTGGGCCTCCAGGCTACCTGGGCTCCTGCTCCTGCCCTGCCAAGGCCTCACAGAAGGAGGCAGTTGGGAAAGAAGCCTGATTCTGCCACAATCTGGCCGGGGGCCTGGTAGGCTCAGTGTGTGTTTCTTCGAATGAAAAATCTTTTCAAAGCACCAATCATGTCAACCCCTCTCACATATAAACCCTTCCAGGGCTCCCCAGGGCTCTTAGGGTACCCCCAGCCCCAACTTTAACTCTGACCCACCTCTCCAGCTCTCCCTTCCTCCTGAGCTCCAGCCACACTGGGCTTCCACCTTCCCACCCCAGGGCCTTTGCATGTGCTGATCCCCCTCCAGGAACATGAGCTCCTCCCTCTTCACCCAGTTAACAGCCTTGTGCTTTAGCTCCCAGCTCTCAGTTTCCCAGGAGAGCCTTACGGATCTCTCTGGCTGGTCCTCTCAGCTTCCTTTCCTTCCCAGTAAGTAGCTCTTTTTATACATTCCTGTTCCTTGGGGATATGTTTCCAAACTCTCTTTATCATAAGAAAGATGAGCCCTGGCCTGTGTGGCTCAGTTGGTCGGAGCACCATCCTGTTATCGAAAAGGTCTCAGGTTCGATTCCCAGCCAGGGCACATCCCCAGGTTGTGGGTTTGATCCCCAGTCGGGTGCTTGCAGGAGGCAACCGATCAATGTTTCTCTCTCACATCAATGTTTCTCTCTCTTTCTCTCCCTTCTTCTCTCTCTAACAACAACAACAAAGGAATTATGTGAAGCACTTTTTCAAATTGCAGATTCCTGAGCTCTTTTCCAACCCTGGAATCAGGAACTCCCTGAGAGAAGGCTGGGCACTGTTTCAGGAGCCCCTCGGGTGTCTCTCCATCTCTGCAGTGGCGGCTGATACATGACTGTACTCAGCCCCCCAATTCCTCTGAGTGCCAGGAGGCGGGCCCATCTTTTTCTGTTCCCTTCAAACCTACCACCAGCGTAGTGTTTGGCACATAATGGGGTTTAAGAAATATTTGTTGAACAAATAGATGACTATAGAATAAACAGGATTAGTTCCAGTGACTAACTTTAATTCTGCTCTGAGTGTATTTATCACCCTGACTACACAAGGCCAGCAGAATCCAAGATGATTGACGTGTCCCCGGAAACTACCCGAGAGTGAACAGGATATTAATAAACCCAAGCTGGGATCTGACAGAGAAGTGAGTTGGAGACGAGGACCCTGCCTGTGCTGTGAGCCCAGAGCAGAGGACCGGAGAGTCCTGGAGACCATCCTGAGGTCGCTAAGACCACCCCCTTCTCTGGAAGGCACCTGCCCCCTTCCCTCCCTCTCTCCCCCAGCCCCCAGGTGGAGCAAGGAACTGTTTACACCTGTGGGGAACCGAGGACCCAGCGAGAGTGCAAGGCAGCAACAACAGGAATAATAACAATAGTAATTAAGAAAGTCGCTTTTGGCATTCCGATAATGCTAGCCCCATTCTGAGATTGCACAAGTTAGCTCATGCAACCTACCAGCTCTGTGGGCAGAGAGAGTACCTTGATTTCCTGCCCTGCACCCCCTTCCTCTCCCTCCTCTCCCCCTCAACTCCCGCCAAGTGTTGAGCAATGAATTGGCACAGCTCTAGCCCTCCTTCCAGCCCGCTGTGTCCTGGATTTCAAACAGCCCCATCTTCCCGCCAATCTTTCCAGAGGAGGCCTCTCTGTCTGATGCAAGAGTGTAGAGGTGAGGGGAGGAGGGAATGGGGCGCCGCCCCACCCCAGCTCTCCTCCCTGCTGGCTTCCCACCCTGCTGCCGGCACCCACAAGGCCGCAGCTTGCACTTCAGGATTTTTAACTTGGCCTGATGCCTCTTGGTTCATTTCTGAGGCGGCAGAGAATGGAAAGAGAGGGTAGGAGGAGCCAGAGGCTTTCCCCATGCCCTGCCCAAGCTGGGATGGACAGTATCTTTGAGATCAAAACCCAGCTGGCCCACACCCAGGCCTGGGGGGTGTCCCTCCCCTTTGATGAGGGAGGGGAGGGATGAAGATGCAAAATAGGGGTGGGAGAGCGGTAGCCGGAGTTGGGGGTGGGTTGCCCTGCATCACTGACCCCAGAGGTTACTATCAGGCCCCGCCCCCCAGGAGACAGATGGGACGTGTTCCAGGGCTGGGTGGGCTGCGCTGACACTAAAGGCTTGTTTGCCTGCTGCCCACTCTCACTAGGAATCGCCTGTGTGGCTGGGCACCGCAGGGCTGCCACTCACGCCAGAGCCTCTGCCAGTTGGCTTCCCGCTTCCCCCCTTCCCTGCCTGCATCCCAGTGTCCCCGGGGCAGCTCTGAGAGCGCCCCACAGGGCAAGGGCTTCCGGGTGAGCAGGAGCCCCTGGCTTTGCCAGGCCAAAGAAGCACAGAGCTCTGAAGTCTCTCCAGACTTTGGGAGGCCAACAGGGTGACGCAAGGGTGGGGAGTGCGTGGACAGGCTGGGACTCGCTCCTGCCTGGGGCGCCCTGGAGCAGGCTCCCCTGAAACCAGCAACTCTGAGCCTGCTCTTCGAGGCTCCCAGAAAGTCTTAGCTCTACCCTTCCCCCTTCCAAACCACGCCCCCAGCTCCAGCAGATCCAGAAAGGAAGCCCCCTGGAAATTCTGGATCCAGGATTTCAAAAGGAAGTAGGCAGCACAGCATTTCTTTGGTGAGGCGTGCATCTGTGCTGGGGTTCCATGGGTCCAGAGAGGTGAGGTGTGTTCACACCCGCGTCGGGGTGTTCTGACCCAGGTGGCGTAGAGCGGGCTGGGCGGGGGAGGGGAGCGTGGGCTGGCATCCTGGTTCTGAGTTTGCCCTCGTGGTCTTAGATCTTAAGCAGAGCTGGCTTTGTGGGCATGTGGCCTGTGCAGTCACCGCGGGACCCCAGCTCAGAATGGCCTTGCATTTGATTTAATGGTCGGCCAGCGCCATCTTGAAATTCTTAACGTTGAACAAGGGGCCCTTGATAATTATGTAGATTATGTAGCTGATCCTGGCCTTAAAACTCAAGGGAAAAGTGGTGGCTCTCAAGTTTCTATTTGGGGGACGCTTCAAAGTAAAAAGCTGGTTGGAAGTGAGAGCTGCACAACTTGTCCTGAAGCTACACTTGAATAATAATAATAATAAACAATAATTAATAATAACAAAACAGCATAATCTTAGGGCATTTACTATGTGCTGGTCACTATTCTTTATGTGAATTAGCTCACTTAAATCCTCACAATCCCTCTGTATGTTCAGAACTATTATATCCCCATTTTCACAGACGAGAACACTGAGGCTCAATGCGGTTATACAAGTGACCAGATTGTTCCTGGGCAGTTTGGCCCCACAGCCCTTCAAGACCTTTTGCTAGAGCTCCCCTTCATTAACATTTAAAACAGGTTTCTTGTAGGCAACATAGTTAGGTCTTTTTGTTTTTTGTTGTTATTGTTTATCCACTCTTGATAGTCTCTGTTTTCTAATTGATGGATTAACACCATTCACATTCAATA
Source organism: Myotis yumanensis (assembly GCF_028538775.1). Taxonomy (NCBI): domain Eukaryota; kingdom Metazoa; phylum Chordata; class Mammalia; order Chiroptera; family Vespertilionidae; genus Myotis; species Myotis yumanensis. The sequence continues at coordinate 93,634,877 of NW_027223755.1, forward strand.
TAATTATATAATTGAATTAATATCTACCCTGTTTGTGACTGTTTTGTAGTCAGTACACTTGTTCTTCCTTTTTACAGATCGTCCCCTCTCTGCCTTCTCTGTTTTTAATCGTTGTATATGATTCTATTTTTATTCTCTCTTAGCCTATCAATGATACTTCTAAAAATTTTTTAGTGGTTGACCTATAGGTTTTGAAATGTACACTTACAGCTAATTAAAATCCACTTTCAAATGGCTTCACAGAACCCTCCCTTCCAATATGGCTGCAATTCACTTCTCGTGAACACCTTATTGCTGTCCTCTGTCATTATTGCGTTATTCATTTCCTGAATCCTCACAAAGACCTTACGAGGTGGGGCTGTCCTCACCTCATTTTACAGGGGCGTCTATAAAGGCACAGCTGTTTAACAAGCTGCCTAGGTCGCAGCCAGCAAGCGGCAGAGCTGAGCTTTGAACCTAGACAGCCTCACAGCATGGCAGGCAGCCTGCTTCTGTTTAGTTGATCTATTCCATGTCATCCAATGGAGCAAAGTTTCAAAAAAAAAAGACTTTTATTCTTATTTTATAGGGTGTTTTCATTTACTGTTGTTCTGGTCAATGTATTATTATGGGGGGGTGTTTGGGAGGGCCAATGGAGATGGGAGTCGGCAAAAGAATTTGGGTTCTAGTCTCATCTGTGGACTCCTCCTCAAATCACGCCCTGCCCCCCCCCCCCCCGCCCCCCGACAGACTTAGAGTGAGAGGGAGCAGCTGGCAGTGCCTGCCCTGTGGCCTGAAGAACTCAGGGCTGGGCATCCTCTGTCATAAAACAGGCGTCTGCTCCCAAGGTCAACACCTGGCCTCTGTTGCAAAACCTCTCTGCAGAAGAACCTGAGCTCTGGCATCTCAGGCTGTTCCCTGGTGGCCCCGGGGTAGCCCCTTGGTCCTTTGAGGGAGGACAGGAGAGGCATTCTGGGGACTTTCCCTGCAGGAGCCCGACTTCCTGAGCCAGCGGGGCAGCACCATTCTCTGGGGTGGACAGGAAGGAGCCACTTTCTGTTTGTAAACAGTGACCACGCCCTGCTGGCATCCTTCCTGCCTCCCGCCCTCCCTGAGCTCTGCCCTGCTGGCAGGGAGAGGAAACCTGGCCAAGGGTCCTGGGGCAGGAGTGGGCAGGACAGTTCTCTCCAAGCTTGCTGGGCCGATTTTCCAGGCCAGAGGGGATCCTCAGGAAAGAGCATCTGGAGTCAGATCTGAATTTCTGGGGTAGACACAACACTGGCGGATCTTTGAGGGGGAAGCCAGGCTAAAACAGAGGAAACCTGAGGACCCCCCCCATCCCCAAAATGCCTGTGCAGCTGGGGCTGTGGGGCACCCAGTGACAAGCCGGGAGGTACGCACTAGGGTAAGCACCTTTTTGTCTGACCAGCACATGTTCTTCCTTCTGTCTCCAGCATCTCAATTTCCCTTTGAGGAGCCACCCTTCCCCCTTTTCCTTTTTCAAGTGACCTCTCCCCTCTGGTAGATCAAGCCTGGCCAGTCCCCGTGGCCATGTTGGTTCACGGTGTCCACTAAGTCAGCGCTGGGGCTTTTGCTGGGACCGCTGAAGAGAAGACCTTACATCTGCTGAGCTTGTTGAGCTGGTCAGATGTAAGCTGAGAGCTGCTGGGGGCCGACTTGCCTACCAACAGAAGGAAAACTGAGCCTAAAGACGATTTTTTAAATTGCATTTCAAATTAGCGGGGAAAGAATGAATTATTTATTAAGTGGGACAATTGGCTACACAAGTAGGGGAAAATTAAGTCAGATCCCCTCCTCCTATCGCAAACAGAAATAGATTCCAGTTGGATGAAAGAAAAAGAAGATTTAAAAAGTGAATGTGGTGGAAGGAAATGCAGGATAATACTTTTTCATAAGTTTGGGAGTGGGCAAAATAAAATCTTCCTTGTCATGACACAAAATCCAGAAGCCACAAAGGAATCTATTCACAGATTGACCGCATGCAACAGAAACGTGGATAGCCAAAGACACTGCAGGAAAAGTTGAAAGGCCGATTATTGCAACTGACAGAGGTAAATACCCCTAATTACAAAGAGGTCGGACAATCAATAGGACAAAAGGGAAACCACTTAAACCCTAATTGGGCAAAAGACATGAACAAGCAAATGAGGGAAGAGTCAGCCGGACCATTGTTCACTCCCAGGAGCACCCATCAAAAGCAGCGCTTGAGGGGAGGATTAGAAATGAGGTCATGTATGAACTGTTGAAGGAATGGAGAATATTTAGCCCAGAAGGAAATAGATCAGAGCAGCAACTGTCCAATAAAATACAATGCCAGCCACACATGCAACTTTAACGTTTGTAATAGCCGCTTAGAGAAAAAGCAAAAAGAAACCGGTGAGATGAATTTTAATGACATCTTTTATCTAGCTAAAATAGTGTTGTTTCAACATGTAATCAACCTGAAAATTATTTCTTGGTTTGGGTCCTAGCTCTTGGAAATCTGGTGTGGAGCTTAGATGGAAGGCGCATCTCAGTTTAGCCCAGCCACGTCTCAGGGGCTGGAGAGTCAGACAATTGTTCGTGGCTATTTTGAGCAGCCTGACTGTGAAAGGCTAAGAGAATGGATTCCAAGCTGGGGCCAGGTCCGGGCTTTCCCGTTTCTCAATCGCTAAAGGGCTTTCCTATTTGCTAGCTGTGTGACCTTTTTAATGCTCCATGTCTGCACTTGAAAACTGGCACCAAAGGGCTGTGTAGGTTTTCCATGGAATCCACACATGCATCCAGCTCACTGGCTGGCACAGAGTTAAGAGCATTACAGTTGTTTATTTGTAGTTATAATAAGTACCAAATAGCCGATCAGCCTGTAAGCCAGCGGTTCTCAACCTTCTGGCCTTTTAAATACAGTTCCTCATGTTGTGACCCAACCATAAAATTATTTTCGTTGCTACTTCATAACTGTAATGTTGCTACTGTTATGAATAGTAATGTAAATATCTGATATGCAGGATGGTCTTAGGCGACCCCTGTGAAAGGGTCGTTCGACCCCCAAAGGGGTCGCGACCCACAGGTTGAGAACCGCTGCCAGCGGACCACAGAGACCAACATGTAAACACGGCAGGACATTAGATTTCATTCAGCATAAGAAACACAACTCCCCAACTGAGAGCTACTACAGCGGCCGCCAGCCCCGTGTGGCCACGGAGCACCAGAGTAGCTGGTCTGATTGAGAAATGCCGAGGTGAGAAGGCAGACTTGCAAGACTTAGCGCAGAAAACACGGAACGTAAAACATCTCGCTAAAATTTTTAATGTTGATGACATGCTGAAATGATCACATTTCAGATGGACTGGGTTAAAGAAAATATGAAAATCAATTTCGCTTGTTTCATTTTAAAGAACATGGATTCATCCGCATTATAGTTCTGTTGGGTGGCACTGACTGAGAACTCGGCAACAGTGGGATAGCATGCTTTGCTGAGTAGTGAGTTCCCCGTCCTGAGATGTTTCAAGCTGAGGATGGATGATCACAAAGCAGGGATGGCACATGATGACTGGGTTGGGGATGCGTGGGTTTCTTCAGTTTGGGTTTTCTTGCCATGCAGAGGCCTCTGGCTTTGCAGTGAAGTGTGTGGCTGGAAGGCAACTGACTGTAGGCAGCCTGGAGGTAGCCTAGAAAGCAGTGCTCACTCCCAGGCAGCAGGACTCAGCGCTTCTAAACAGGATTCTAGCATGATACACTATTGGCCAGCAAGGATGGGGGACGGGGCGGGGGGAAGGGGGTGACTGGCCAGAGGGCAGACCCGGCCCTGCATGCCTTCTGTGTCCTTGTCTCTTATTGTCTATGGGCAGCTTCATGAGTTCTCCATTCTCTCCTGCTCCCAGACAGTGTCTATCCCAGTGGTCGGCAAACTCATTAGTCAACAGAGCCAAATATCAACAGTACAACGATTGAAATTTCTTTTGAGAGCCAAATTTTTTAAACTTAAACTATATAGGTAGGTACATTGTTATTAATTAGGGTACTCCTAAGGCTTAGGAAGAGCCACACTCAAGGGGCCAAAGAGCCGCATGTGGCTCACGAGCCACAGTTTGCCAACCATGGGAGAGAAAGGCGTGCCCCCCCCGCCCTCCCCCCCCCCCCCCCCCCCATTGCTCTCTGCTCAGCCCAGACCGTGGGCAAAGCTTCCACAAGGGAAGTTCTTGTCTGCCTGGATGTGCGGAGAATCCCTTAGAGCAAGTAGTTTAGCAGATGTGAAGCCGGGGCAGCTGTTTCTTCCACCCAGACAGCTTCCTCCCCACAGCCTGTGTCTCATTGAGGAAGCAATCCCCTGTAACCGTGTGTGGGCTCGCCTGATGCAAGCCAGGCAACCAGGACCCGGCGTGAATTTTGCTTAATAATTGAAACCCATAGCCAGCAGGATGCCGTGGCTGAGGCTCCAAGTCTGTGTTCCAGCCTGGTCTTCTCCGTTACCATGAGACCTCAGGCAAGTCTCTTCCTCTCTCTGGGCCTCAGTTTCCTCATTCATCAAACAAGAGAGGGGGACGTCAAATGGTCTCTCCAGTTCTTAAATTCAGGGATCATTTGATTGATCAATGTCAGGTCCTCATAGCTCCTGTCTGTGGCATCCACATATACATATATTTTTGAGAGAGGAAGGGGGAGAGAGAGAGAAATACCAATGATGAGAGAGAATCATTGATTGGCTGCCTCTCGCACACCCCACATTGGGGATAGAGCCGGGAGCCCGGGCATGTGCCCTGACTGGGAATCGAACCGTGACCTTCTAGTTCATGGGTCGACGCTCAATCCCTGAGCCGCCGGCCAGACTCCTCTTATTTTTCATTGCTTTGTCCCAACTCGATGACGATGATGATGGTAATAGTAATATTCTGCAGAAGCATTTGTTGGTTTCTGTTTTACTTGCATTAAACTTATTCATTCAATCCTCCCAACCACCTTAGGCAACAGGAACCAGTATCGTGTCCGTTTTACAAAGGCAGAAACCCAGGAACTGTGAGGCCCTTGTGTCAGTCTGCTCAGGCTGCCATAATAACGTGCCACAGACGGGTCACTTCACGGAAATGGATTTCCCACAGGTCTGTAGGCTACAAGTCCAATAGCAAGGTGCCGGCAGTGTTGGCTCCTTCTGAGGCCTCTCGTTGGCTTGCAGATGGCTGTCTCCTCCCTGTGTCTTCCTTCGCATGGTTACCCCCTGCGTGTGACTGTCCTAATCTCTCCTCCCCTTCCTAGAGCCCTAGTCATATTGGATTAGGATCCACCCTAATGATCTCGTTTTCACTTAATTATCTCCTTAAGGACCCTGTCTCCAAATACAGTCACATTCTGAAGTACTGGGGGTAAGGACTTCAGCATAGGGATTTGGGGGGACACGATTCAGTTCATAACACTCCTCAAAGGCAGGGAGGGACTCCTCCCCTGTACCCCTCACAGACCTGGCCCACAACAGAGGTCCTCAGATGATCTTTGTTGAAAATCAAGACTGGGGACATGGGGAAGGGGGAAAAATAAGGGAATATGAGGGTGAGAAGTATTCCCGCAGGGTTCTCTAGATCCACCCTAACAGTACCCTGTGTGTGGGGGGTGGGGGGTGAGGGGAGCTCGGCCTTCTCTTTGCCCCCGTGTGTGGCTGATACCCTAGATCAGGGGTCCTCAAACTACTGCCGGCAGGCCACATGCAAATACAAATATTGTATTTGTTCCCGTTTTGTTGTTTTACTTCAAAATAAGATATGTGCAGTGTACATAGGAATTTGTTCATAGTGTTTTTTTTTTAATTATAGTCCGGCCCTCCAACGGTCTGAGGGACAGTAAACTGGCCCCCTGTTTAAAAAGTTTGAGGACCCCTGCCCTAGATGAGGGAAATGGCCCAGGGAACAGAAATTGCCTTTTCATCACAGAAGCGTGCTGACCCCATTGGGGAGGGTCAGGAGGAGGCACCGGAAAGAGGATGAGTCCTGGTCAGGTAAGAGGGGAAGGAAGAGCTTTCTGAGCAGAGGGAACAGCAGTGCAAGCCGGGAGAGAGAGTGTGTCCTGTGAAGGGGGCTCCAGCAGCATCAAGGTCAAAGCTGGGGACAAGGAGACAAGAGGGGCAGCCCAGGAAGGACTTGGTGCTGAGGAAGGTGGACCGAACCAGAGCTCCAGGGGTTCCTGAATGACGTCCGGAGGAAAGTGCAGGGATGATTTCCCCACGTTCACACAGTGGCTCCTTCCCACACCCCTCTCTCTAGTTCCCCAGTCCCTGCCATGCCTCCAACTCACTCACAGCCCTTTCTTCCCCTTCCCCTGGGGAGCCAGGGACCCCTCTCATCTGTGGTCCAGCTAGGACCCTGAACCATTCTGCCTCCCAACATTAGTCTCGAACAATCACTTTGCAAACTCAGCTTCTGGGCACAGTTTGGGAAAGTTGTCCTGGCCACGCTGAGAGCAGGATGCGATCTTCATCTTTACAAGGACTGCATGTGCCTCGCTGAGCTCCCACCCACTGGCTCAGGAGGCAGTGTCTCCGGCTGAGCCTCCGGAGGGAGGGGAGAACGCAGGGACCCAGAGTGGGCTAAATTGGGCACATCCTGTGACACAGCACCCTCCCCCCCAGGCTGCTTTGGCTAGTAACAATAATAACAATAATAAAAACAGAGCAAATATTTAGCAGGCCCTGACTCCATGCACACTTTACAAAATTAATTGTTAATCTTCACGGCTGCCCTATGAGGTAGAAATGATTTTTGTCTATTTTACAGATGAGGAAACTGAGGCACAAAGTGGCTAAGTCACCTGCCCAAGTTCATTGGTTCAACTGCTCAAATAAAGAAAGGGAGCTTTTTGCTGAGTCTAGACGAGGAAGGCTACCTATGGCTTGGAGATAGTTACGCTGTCCGTTTTGGGCCAAATGCTTCACAAAAATTAGAGGACGCAAGCTGGCTTCTCCAGGTTTTCCACACAAAGCTGAAACAGTTAGCAATGAGACGCCATATTTAAATGGAGAGATGTAGTATAGAAAAGTCTGGCTCCTGCTCCCTGTTGGAAAATTTGAGGTGTTGGCGCCCTGGGCCCACATTCCCAGCAGTTGTCCGGGGCAGATCTGCTGGCAGGGCACATCTCTCCTCCTGGCCACACTCCTGGGTCCTGCACTCGTGGTGGCTGCCTGCCCTGGGGGTGGAGGCACTGAGTTTGTCTCCTGCTGGATGATTGTAGCCATAGAAAGTAGTGTTAGAAAGTCCTTTAGAAATTGACTGTGAGCCCGGCTGGCATGGCTCAGTGGTTTAGTGTCGACCTATGAACCAGAAGGTCAGGGTTCGATTCCTGGTCAGGGCACCTGCCTGGATTTCGGGCTCAATCCCCAGTGTGGGGTGCGCAGGAGGCAGCCGATCAATGATTCTCTGTCATCATTGATGTTTCTATCTCTCTCTCCCTCTCCCTTCCTCTCTGAAATCAATAAAAATATATTTAAAAAAACAAACGAACAAAGAAGTTGACTTTGACACCTTTCCTTTACATACATGGAAACTGAATCCCAGAAAGGCAACTGCAGATTACACAAAATCTATGCATTTTCGTAGGTGAAATGTCATTGGGGGAAGTTGTTAAAGTACAGATTCCCTGGCCCTGGCCCCACATGTTCTGGTTCAGTAAGTCTTCCCTGAGGTCCAGAAACTATGTTAGAAGGGGCATGCTCCCTCCTGTCCCCAGGGAGTTCCCTCACTGGTGATCCTTGGATTATACATAGAGAAACGTCGCTTTAGACCCTGGGCACTCGGTACCTGGGCGGCACACTCAAAACAGCCTTAGACCAGAGTCCGAAGGCCCAGGTGTTATCCATGATTCTGAATGGCTACGCTAAATCCATATTCAGCTTACTCAGGGTTAGTGCCTTCCAACACCAAGATCGTACATGAGGCTTTCCTTCCCAGAGCATCCAGTCAAGGCTCACACAGCTGCGTGTTGGGGCCTTGAAGCTTGAAGGACTCATCAGTCCCCGCCCATCCTCACCCTCTCTACCTGCCCCACCTCCCACCTAGAGCCGAAGGTGCCAGGTCTGGGTGGAACCTGTTTCCCTGCTCGTTGTACAGGTTTGGATGAAACAGACTTTGAGGTGGATTGGGTTTTAGAGAAAGGAACCTGGGTCCTGCCTACTCCAACCCCTTACGACACAGAAGGCTGGTTGATGATCTCGTATAAAGGCTTTCACATAAGTGATCAGACTTACAGCCTGCTCCACTGGCAGCTGTGACCGTGTAGACAAGCATGGAAAGGGAATGGTCCCATTCATACTGCGTTTACAACGAGGAATCACACTGCAAGCTCTCTGAGAGGTGGGGCAGGACTCTCGGACCCGCCGTGCCCCTGAAGGTCCCAATCAGCCCTCGACATCAACATTCCCACACGTGGTCACCACTGTCGCCAGCAGAAAGCCTCTGTTGCTGAGGACTGCTCGCCTCGGGGCAGGACTTGGCCACAGCTGGGGAGTTACCATAGGCCACCTCTCTCTAACCCTTTTCTTGTTCTGGCTGTTCTCTACGCTCAGGCAAATCCCACTACAAACAAGTTACATTTCGTTCTGCTCTTCAGGGCTCCCCTACCCAACCTACCCAAGTCACGACTAATCCTAATCCTCACAAAAGCATCCTGAGAGCGGTACCACAAGCCCCATCTCATAGATGAGGAAACGGAGGCTCGGAGCTCAGGGCAGGCCTTGCCGAGGGTTCTCAGTGAGGTGTGTGTGTGTGTGTGTGTGTGTTTTAAGACTCATGCTCCTCCTCTGATTCCTAGCCTTGGTTAAACCACCCTCTGTGTCCCAGCCAGCCCTGCATAAGGTTCCCACGTCCATGGTCAAGGCATGGGGCCTGGGGGCACGTCTTAGACACCACTGCCTTGTCGTCCCAGCCTAATGTCTGCATTTAGTCTCCCAAGTTTCCATTCATGGGGAGCTACCCCAACACAGCTGGGCACTCCAGGATTGGTCAGTGAGAGAACTGGCATGAGCCCATGTTTGGGGCTGTGCCCATGATGCTGCTTCTCCCTATTTGCCTATTTTATTCACCAAAATAAGGCACCTCCACCCCTCCCCCACCCCCGCTCCCACCAACACTCCACTTTAAAGATGAGAAAACAGAGGTACAGAGAGGCTGAGTGACTTGTCCAAGGAAACACAGCTAGAAGTGGTGGCGGTTAGATTTAAATCCAGGCTGTCGAGCTATAGAGCTGAGACATATAGACAAGGAGGGTTTGGGAGGCAGGGATGGGAGTGGGGAGAGGTCATGGCAGGTGGAGAGACCTATGATCAAAGGCCCAGAAGGAGGGGTGGCTCCTGGGAGGAGGACCCATTGTTCCTCATAGCCTATTACAGCAGAGGGCAGGGAGAGAGGGCTGGGAGCCTGGGCAGAGGCTCAAGGGCCCATGGAACTCGCTGCATGACACCTACCTGGTTACTCAGTTCCAGTGCCCAGTATGCCGTGTGCCTGGGTTGGGGTACCCAACATAGCGGATCGTGAAGGAGGTTGGGGGCTCCATGGGTGGCCTGCTCCCATCGCTCAGCCCTGTGTCCCCTGGCAGACCCCAGCAGGCCTCTGGGAGCTGGAGGTTCTCTGGTCAGGTTGACATTGACGGGAAACAGGGACATTCCAAACCTGCAGGAATTGGAACAATGTGGCCACCGCGGGCTGAGGGCTGGGAGGTGATGGCGGGCAGGGTTCCAGCCAGGCCCAGCTGCAGACCAGGCCTGGCCTCAGCAAATACTCCAGGTGCCTACTGTGTGCAAGACGTGGAGGGAGAGGCATTCCTGAGCTCCCTGCCCAGAAACTGTGGCAGCCAGCCCATGGGGTGCGGGGTCAGCACCCTCTGGAAGGAGTGGGAGAGTTTCGATCTCACCTCTATTCTGCATCTCGGGCTCTTTGAGAGCTCAGGGCGGGGCAGGGTGGGGCCATCTGAGCTGCCATCTCCGTGAACACTGGGCAGGGACAGTATCAGCAGGGCTGCCACCCAGAGAACCATCCCCAGCCTGGGCCCGGAGCTGCGAGGTCCTGCAGCTCTGCTTTCATATCATTAGTACAAAAATTCCTCTTGTGCTGGAATCTGAGCCAGAAGATATGACAAACATTTTGAGAGAAGGAACTCCAAGCCAGAGGGGCGTGGGTGGTGACAAGCACAGAGTAGGGCAAAACCGCTCCCTCCCATGAAGAATGTTCCTCTGGATGGTGGGAGGCTCCAGGAGACGGATTCTGGGCTAGGGGAGTCCACCCCCACCCCCGCCCCACCGGCCTGGCTCTTGCTGTTTTCTCCCTATTCCCACCCCTGGCTCTGGTCTGGCCTATCTGCTGGGACACCTCAGGGTCTTACCCCCTGCCTCCGACAGCCAGCCTCTGAGCGGGTATCTGGGGCCTGGTAGCAGCCAGTACCCACCCTCCCATCAGGTGTATCACTCAAGGTGCAGTCCACAAACTGTGTGCCAGCTGCCACCAGCCCAGGAGAGCCGAGCAGAGTCTGGGAGTCAGGGTTTGGAAATCTCTGTAGCAGTTTGCCATTGCTGCGACATGCAGGCACAGGGTGGCTTCTATTGCATGTTATGGAAATATGGGTTCCTGATGAACAGGCAAACAAACAGGACCTTTACGCAAATGGTTTGGTGAGCACCGAGCTCTGCGAATTGCAGAGCAGGAAAAAGTTGCCCCCGGATGCTGTCAGGGTCGCTGGCCTCCTTCTCCTTCCCTGAGCTCAGATCCCTGGAAGCTTCCGGCGGGGGGCGGGGGGGCGGGGGGGACCCTCCAGAGCTTCCCAGGGTAGGGGGTGGGTGTGGCCTCGCTGAACTCTGGGGGATCCTGTTAGCTGAGCCCTGGGGCCTAGGTTGCCATACAGAGAGGACGTCCAGGACGGCACCCCCTCTTCACCAGTAGTCCCTCCCCTTCCCTCTGGAGCCTCTGGGATGCTCTCCCTGTGACTCTGTCATTCATTCCCCTGGGTTTGCCCAGTTGCTGCTTTAGGCACCAGATTGACATGGCCCCTGACCTCACGGAGCTTATGTTCTGAAGGCTGGGGGAGCTGCTGGCCCTGCAGGTGAACAAATGACTCAGTGATCTCAGGTGGGAATAGAACAGGAAGCTGTGATAAGGAGCAGATGGGTGTGCTTGGGAGTGCAGTATATAAATGGGGCCATATGCACAGCCCGTGTGCCTCATTTGGTTGAGCTCCCGTGTACAGGAGGTCACCAGTTAGATTCCCCGTCAGGGCACATGCCTGGGCTGCTGGCTCAATCCCTGTAGGGGGTATGCAAGAAACAGCCGATCGACTCTCATCAATGTTTCTCTCTCTCTCTCTCCTTCTCTTTGAAATCAATAAAAACATACTTAAAAATAAATAAATGGGGACAATATGCCACCCACAGGAAACGGTGGTGGCATATTGTCCGCATTTCTTTATTAAGCTATTTCAGATAGCCTGACAAGGCACAGGGGGTCTTTCCAGAAATCCTCGGGGGAAGAAAGAAAGAAGACAATGAGGAGAGAAAGGAGAAGAAACTGTACAGGGGACTCAGCCCTGCCCAAGTTCAAGGTCGGCCGGGCCTCTGCTTGCTCACACCCTGGAGGGGTCCAGCCACCACTGTGAGGAGACCAACAGGAAGGACAAAGATGTTCCCCTCTGACCAGATCCCACCTCCCAAATGCAAGCGGAGGCAGGCCCCCTTCAGGGGCTTCCATCCTAGTAGCCCCGAATCTCACCCAGGTGTGGGTGGGGGCTATGGAATGGTATTGGTCTGTGTGAAGCGTCCAAACCCTGCCCTTGCCATCCCCCTCTGCCTGCAGACCACAGCCTCCATGAACTTCTCTCCATGCCCCTGCCCATGTGAGTTCTGAGAAGCACTGAGAGGGGATGCTGGCCATGCGCCCTGCTCCCCTGTTTGCAGCGTCCCCTGGGCTGGTCTGTCTGCCTGGCCTCTTTGGTCACAGGCCTCCAACCTCACCTGAACTCTGGGGGATCCTGTTAGCTGAGCCCTGGGGCCTAGGATGCCATGCAGAGAGGATGTCCAGGAAGGCATCCCCTCTTCACCAGTAGCACCTTCCCCTCCCCCCGGAGCCTCTGGCATCTCTCCCTGTGAGATGTCCCTCTATTCCCTGGGCTTTGGGAAAAGCCTGGTTCTGTGGCTGAGGGTCAGGACTCCACAGCTCCTTCCTCAGCTAGAGCAAGTGTATTGGTTTTCTATGGCACAAAACTAACTCCCACAAACTTCACCACACAAAACAACATGCATCTATAGTCCCGGAGTCGGCGGGGCTGGGTTCTGTGCTCTGGGCTGAAATCCAGCTGTCGACTTATAACTGGGGGCTCTGGGGAGAATCTACTCCCGGGCTCACTTGGTTTGGTGTCAGAACACAGTTCCTTTTGGCTGGTGTTTGAGGTCCCCAGGCTGTTGCTGGCTGTCAGCGGGGCTGCTCTTTGTCCCTAGGCTGTTGCACTCCTTCTCAGGTGGCTCATCCATGTTCAAAGCCTGCAAGGGCGCAGAGTCCTCTGCGTCGCCCGCCAGAGCAAACGCCTGCCTTTAGTGGCCTGTGTGATTAGACTTGGCCCCCTGGACAATGCCCTTTAGAGGGACTCAAGGACAACTGAGAAATCCCTCTTGCTGTGTAAGGTGACAGAACCCAGGAGTGACAGCTCATACACTCATAGGCTCCCCCACACCTGAAGGGGGGGACCATACAAGGGTGAGGGTCGCCACGGGCATTCTTTCCATTTTGCCCCCCGCACAAACGACTGGTCTCAGATGGGGTCTTGCGTGTCCCCATCTGCGACCTCCCCATCAGGGCGCGTAGTGCCGGCCTGGGAACCGGGAGTCTTGCTGTTAAGCTCTGCTTTGCCACTGGCTGGCTGAGTGACCTTGGGCCAGTCATCTTTCTCTGGGCCACAGTCTCCCTACCATACACCAGGAGACTGGACTATCCGAGATTCTCCAGGTGCCTGCCTTTTGAAGTCACCTGGGGGATCTTTTAAAAATGATAGCTCCTGCACCCCATCCTCGGTGACCTTGGCTTTACTGGGTCCCAGACTGGGGCCCAGAGGTGGATTTATTTAAAAACCTGCCCAGGAGATTCAGACAATGACTCAGGGCTGAGAAACACAGAATTGGAAAATTCCTAAAGCCCACGTTCTCAGCCTGGCTGACATCAGGATCTCCTGGGGAGATTTTTTAAAAGGCCAGTTCCTGGCCCCACCCCAGAGCCCCCACTGAACTGGGTGGAGGTGAGGTCCTGGCAGCAGCATCCCTTTAAAGCTCACCAGGGGTTGCCTGTCCAGTTAGGTGATTGCCATTCCTGACATCCTGTCCTTGCCCATGACACCGCGTGGGAGGGGGACAAAAAATGCTGGATTGAAGGAGGCAGCAGGGACAGGGTCGCCCCCACCGCTGCTTTTCTCAAGAGCCCCCCTCTCAGGACTGAGGGCTGAAAGCCATTTCGTGGCCTGTGTCATTAGACGAGGCCAGTTTAGCACAGGGCTCCAAAAATGGCGCTAAGCCCACATTCTTGGAAGCTTCCCCGGGGCAAGGTGGAGGCTTTGCAAACTGACTCAAGCTTCCACAGCCCCGAGAAGGCCTCCTGGCTCCTCAGCCGCTGGGATCGGAGCCCTGGACACGGGTCCCGGTCCTATTTTCAGTGTGGGCACTGCTTCCTCCTGCGCCGTTTCCTTCCAAACAAGCGGCTTCCCCTGCGGGGAGGTTATCAGCGCGCAGGCCAGGGCAGGCAGGGCCGGATTTCTGCCCTGGGCACTCCCAGGCGGGGAGAAGGACCAGAGGATGGAGTCCTGGCGGGGCTGACTGACCTCAGGCTGGTCTTGGACCAGAGTTCGAGGTGGGGGTGCTGCAGGGCTAGCTGTCAGCCCAGGGTATCCGGAGGCAGGGAGTTCACCTCTTTCCCTCTTGGAAGAATGCAGCCTTGCAAACAAGGACCAGCCTGCTGGCCAGGGAGCCATGCTGTTCCACTGGGGTTCCATTGGGGGTGCCTACTCTGTAGGCACCTAAGTAATGGGCTCTCCATTCTCCCCATTTCTCAAGGACCTCACAACTGGCCTCTCCCTGGCCAGCTTTGTCCCCTTCCATTTGTTTTCCTCAGAGCAGCGGGCAACTTTCAGAGAGCATGAGCTAAATCCATCACTCCCCTGCTCAAACTGTTCACAGGCATCCTGGTGCCCTGAAGATCCAACTCAAAATCCTACCCCAGCCTGCGAGAGCCGCTTAATGTGGCCTCTGCCCGCCTCTCTGATGTTTCCTCTCCCTCTTGCTCATCCCAGTCACCACAGCTCCTCCTTTTCATCAAACACACTGAGCTCCTTTCTACCCCAGGGCCTTTGCACTGGCTATTTATTCCCCTACATGAAATACTCTTCCCTTGGCTGATAATTCTTCGATTCTATATGTCACCCTCCAGAGAGACCTTTCTAGATCACCCTGTTATTTCTTTTTAAAAGTGTCTTGCTTGTTGATTTGGGTTTTTTCTTTCTGGTCTACCTCCACCCCTAGAAGTAAACTCCTCAAGGGCAGGGGCCTTGTCTGGCCTGTTCTCTGTGAGTTTCTGGGCCCGAAAAGTGCTCAATAAGTGTTGGCTGAATAAATGAACAAAAGAAATGGACAAGTGTTTCAAAGCATGTGGCGTGTGCGAGGCGCTGTAGGGGGTTGGGAATGCGTACATCACCACCTCAAATGGAATACCCGCCAGGGATTGTTCTAAGTCAGAGGTGGGCAAACTTTTTGACTCGAGGGCCACAATGGGTTCTTAAACTGGACCGGAGGGCCGGAACAAAAGCATGGATGGAGTGTTTGTGTGAACTAATATAAATTCAAAGTAAACATCATTACATAAAAGGGTACGGTCTTTCTTTTTTTTTAGTTTTATTCATTTCAAATGGGCTGGATCCGGCCCGCAGGCCGTAGTTTGCCCATGGCTGTTCTAAGTGCTTTAAATAGATGAACTGTGAGCTAGGTAGTGGTGGTATTGTTCACATTTTATAGATGAGAAAACGCAGGCACAGAGAAGTTTAAGAGACCTGGCCAAGGTCACACAGATGGTCCAACTCAGGCAGAGTGGGCTCTCTATGCCAGCGGTCGCCAACAGGTGCTCCGTGCACCACTGGTGGTCCGTGAGGTCCGAAAGGTTGGCAACCGCTGATCTATGCTATGCCGTCTATGGGGAAGCATGAGGCCTGATGCAAACTGCTTAGCTGATTGGTTGCACACGGCAGAGGCAATCCATTTCATTGCATTCCCCTGTGGGTGTGATAAGGCTGCAGAGGACAGGGGCCGGGGGGGGGGGGGGGGGGGGGGGGGAGGTATTCCCTAACAAACCCTAAAAGAAGCAGCAGCATCCCACAGGGGTGTCAGTTAGGAGCCCCACTACTGCCTGCCACCCCAGACTCAGTTTCCCCAATTTCAAGGTGCCAAGGGGATGGGATGGTCTTGGTATCTCTCCTTATCTTAAGATTCACTTAAGTGACAAATGAGTGCCCCCAACGAATGCCACATGAACTCCAAGGTGGGGGGTAGGGGAGGTGGCAGTGAGTGGGGCTCAGACGGTAGAAAGGTGAGTGGATCTAAGTCAGCACATGGGAGACAAGTGGAGTGGAGGGCGCAGACCCCTGAAGTTTCTGCTTGCAGAGTCCAGGCCCTGTCCTCAGCTGGTGGCAAGGAGACCACCCAAGATCATCTCATGGGAACCGGGGGTGGGCGGAAGGGCTAGTCAACAAGGTGCTCAGCATCCCCCTGGCCCCAGGTGGGCACTGGACCCAACCCATACCGATCCAATCCCCTCTCCAGACCGAGTCCCAGCTCCCGGAAGCAGGAGGGAAGGGGGCAGGCGATGCCATGCCCTGTGGCTCCCGCGGCCGCTGCGCTCACATTCCTCAGAAACCCCTGCCTACCCTCTGACCTCATTCCCTACCGCTTTCCCCTTCACTCACCACGTTCCTGAAACACTGTCCCCTTTTTATTCCTCCCACCAGCCCAGCTCCTCCTCACCCCAGGGCATTTGAACTTGCTGTTCCCGGGCTTGCAACCTTTAGCCCAGTCCTTATTTCACAAGACTGGCCTCTTCTCATCATTCCAGGTGTCCTTCCTTCAAGGTGCCCTCAGAGAGGCCCTATCACGGAACCGAACCCCAGGCCCACCCCCCCCCCGCCAGGGTCCATCACATCCTCCAGCTGTGTTTTCCGCGCGGCACACATCAACAGCTCGGGTTGTTTTACTGACTTACTTGTCAGCCTGCTTCTGCCTGTCTCCCCTCGCTGGCCAGGAGCCCCCTGAGAGCCCTTCTCTGAGTGTCTTGCCTCCCACTGCCTTCCAGGCCTGGCAGAGTCCCAGCACTTGGCCGGTGCTCAAGAAATGTTTGAATAAATGAATGAATGAATGGCCTGATGGATTACATCAAGGCCCAAGAATCCTCATAGGGAAGACTTCAAGTGAGGGGGTTCTTTGCTGTGTTTTCAAATGGGGAAACTGAGGCCCAGTGAGAGAACAGGAGGCCACATCAGCGCTCATGCAGCCTGTCTTCCCTCCCTGTGGGCGCAGAACTTCCCCAGCTCCCTCCACCTGCACACTTGGGCTTTGGGGTCACATCCCACAAGTGTGAGCCAAGTCACCCCAGTGCCAGGGGATCCCCATCCACAGGCCCCCCTTCCTCCTCTCCCCAGGCTTCCAGGAAGGAGAGCGTGTCTCTCTTTGCCGGAATACAAGGCACTCTCATGTGGGGATGGAGGAGCCTTTGAGCACCTGGACCTACGGCACCTGGCAGGTAGGAGGGTGGGAGGCCAGGAGGCAGATGAGCCGGGTCCTGCTCTGTGCCTGTCCAAACGGATCCGGCTGGCATGTGGATGGTGTGGTCCAACTGGTTGGGTGAGTATAGGGTGTTGGCTGGTCAGGGTGCCAGCCAGAGAGCTGTGGCACCCCCACCCTGGAGGCTGGGAGGCCCTCTAGGGAGACAGCTGGTCTCTCAACCTCTCTCCAGCCTGGTCAGCACTGACTCGGGGTTTGGGACCCTCAGCTCAAGAGACCCAGAGAGTCCCTGGCCTCCTTCCAGGGCTTCCCAAGAGCATCTCACCTCGTGAAGGGCAAGGAGGGAGCATTCCGGGGCTGGAATGGAGTGTCTGGGAGCACAGATAAGGGACAAAGAAAGAGGCCAGTGAGGAGAGGAGCCTCAATGGAGGCAGTAAGCGAGCTGAGTGTGGTTAGTCAAAGTTTTGAGCCACAAAGATCTTTGAGCCTTGACTCTACCACATACTTATTAGTAATTAATCTGTCTGAGCCTCAGTTTCTTCATCTGTAAAGTGGGGGTCACAGTACCTACATCCTCGTGTTGTATTAAATGAGCTAGGGCATGTAAGGTGCTTGGCACTTAGTACGTGCTCAGTAAAATCAGCATAAGTAGGAGGAGCTTAGAGGAGAGATACTACGCACAGTCTTGCTTTCTGTCCTAAGTTTCACTTTCCCAGCCTAGGAAATGCAGAAATGGGCCCTTTCCCTTCTATAATCTATCCTGTTACTTTGTAAAGCTGGGTGATAATGGCTCTAGCCAAACGGTTAATGGTTGATTATAGCTGATGAGTAGTCATGGCTTAGTGGGTTTCCCCATCTAAGAATATTTACATTTTGATCAGTGACAACTGGAGAAGACAAAGGAACAGCCACTGCAGAGCCCAGGGTGGGGTTGGAGGTCAGAGAGGGGTATTTTGGCTCAAGGGGGCTTCCTGGCTTCTCCTGTTTCCTGGGGGCATTTGTATCAAGTCCTGAGGGTATTAGATGGGTGGGCGCTGGACACAGCTGGACAGAGGAATGACAGGGAACTTTAAAGCTGCCTTACATGTTTCCTTGGGTTTCTGTGACTTCCTCTGTGGGGGCTGCAAAGGGGCGAGATCAGCAGATGTGCCAGGAAAAGGCCTGGGGGCTACGCTTGGGAAGAGGCCCTAAGATTTACTCTCTCTTCCTCTGTGCCGTTGTTCTTGATCACCTGGGTTTATTCTAGAACAAGACTTCCTGCGTTTGGTCTTTTCAGTGCCACCTTCAGCAGACCTCAGCACCGTCTTCTCAGACCCACCCATGTGGCAGGGCAAACCTCTGCTCGCATCACCCCACGAGGACCCTTTGAAGCCCCAATGAGCTTTACCTTCCACACCTCCATTCCCCTTTCTATCTCTGAACTTCTCCTGCACGTGGGGTCCCTGACCCTCTCATGTAGATGAGGTTCCCAAACATACGCATATATTAAATTTGGCTATTTTTTCTTGCTAATCTCTCTCATATCTATTTGATTTTTAGACCAGCCAGAACAACTTTGAGCGTACGAGAAACATTGTTCCTTCCACACAAAAGCGAAACAATGTTTTTTTTTAATTTTTACCTCCATGCTCTTGCCTCACCGAACTTCTGAGGTGAGGCCTGCACAATGCTCTTTCTTTACAATGGCTGTTATTTTTTCATTCACTCGACACTTCATTGAGAGCCTCCGATGTGCTGTGATTAGAATGACTGTTGCCCCTGTGGAGCCTACTCGGTGCCACACACTGTTCTAAGCAGTTCACGTGAGCTAGCTTGCTAAGCATTCTCTATCGCCCTGTGAGGTGGGTACCATCACCCCCTTCTACCAGATGGGCAAACTGAGGCACAAGGTGTTGGGACATTTGTGAACGTTTGGACAACTAGGGAGGTTGTTAGGGGCTAAAGTGTGCTCCTCTCCCCAAGTTCGTATGTTGAAATCTTAACCCCCAGTGTCTCAGAATGTGACTGAATTTGGCGATGGGGTCTTCAGAGAGGTCATTACAGTTAAAATGAGACCATGAGGGTAGGCCCTAAACCAACATGACTGGCGTCCTTATAAGAAGAGGAGATTAGGACACAGACATGCACAGAGGGAAGGTGATGTGAAGACACAGGGAGGAGACAGCCATCTCCAAGCCAAGGAGAGAGGCCACAGAAGAAACCAACCCTGCCAACACCTTGATCTTCGACTTCTGGCCCCAAATTGTGGGAAAATATCTTTCTGTTGATTAAGGCTTCAGCCTGTGTTCCTTTGTTATGGGTGCCCGACCTGAGAAGACTAACACAGAGGTACAGAGCTCAGAGTCCCTGTCATAACCACCAAGTGGCATCTGCAGGTGATGAAGGTATCCTAGCAGCCAACAGAGACTTTCTCCTTGTGATCATTAGAGAAAAGCATTCTTATTCTATAATTCAATATCATTAATTCCATCGCCATGTGTCACCAAAAGTAATCTCCAGGACTGGGAAATAGAAACCTGACCAGTTAGAACCAGCCTGGGTCCATGATAACCCATGGGTCTGTGATGCCCAGCAGTTGGCTCTACCAGACCTTTGCCTGGCAGATGAGTGTCCTCAGATTCCCTGGGCCAGCTCTTGTCTCTACTGATTTCCTTGGTCTTCGCCACCTTAAGCCATCTTCTGGTATCCCAACAGATGGACCGATTCCTACATGGCCTCCTGGTGTAGGGCTGGACTTCACAGCTTGGTGTGCATGCACACCTTCTGGGGATCCTATTAAAATGCAGATTCTGATTCAGTAGGTCTGGGCGGGGCCTGAGATGCATTTTTAACGGTGGGTGATGCTGATACTGCTGGCAGGAAGGAAGGGTG
Organism: Myotis yumanensis; assembly: GCF_028538775.1. NCBI lineage: Eukaryota > Metazoa > Chordata > Mammalia > Chiroptera > Vespertilionidae > Myotis > Myotis yumanensis. The sequence continues at coordinate 93,654,492 of NW_027223755.1, forward strand.
ACTGAGGAGCTGGATCATGTGGAAACTTCAGTAGATGCTGTGGTCCCCACCATGCATCAGAATCTGGTGGTTGGGGAGGTGAGTAGTGCACTAGGGAGTGGGAATGTTTATCGGCCATTTCAAGAAAAAAAATAGTATGTCCTTATTTAGTCTTTAGCCAAAGGCTCATTTGCCATTTTTCTGGCTCCTAAGTCTGGGATCTGGGATGAAGGAGCCCCTGGAATAACTGTTTGCAAGTCATTGGACCAGTGCCTAATAGATTTTTATAATCCTGGAGCAAGGAAGGAACTCGGCACAGGTTCTCCAGCGCCATGTGGAATTGGGTGAGTTGAGGAGAACCCTATGGATGTGAACGAATGCTGCCGCATGGTCAGAGCCTCCTCCTTTTCAGGGAACTTGCAACTTGAGCTCTGATACTCCAGGTTCTAATTCACTGCATGATTCTGGACAAGAGTTGGCCATTCATTTTAAAATCTTCCAACTCCTTCTTTAAGGATCCCCAATCTTTCAACCTTAAAAGGCACCTCTTCAGAGAGACCTTCCCTGTTTAATCTCTATAACCATTCTGTATGACAACTTCCTCTCCAAGCCTGTCGTTTGCCTTATCACTTTTTAAAATTAAATTCATGATCACTGATATTTTTCACTTCCTTAATAGCAGTCGCCACACCTTGTAATTATATGTTTGTTTGTTTCTTTGCTTATGTATTTCATGCCTAATTGTACCCTCCACTGGGTGGGAGACCATGTCATTTTCATTCATTTGTATTTCATTCATCTCCCAACACCTGGTATAGAGCCTGGCCCTTGGGGGCCCTTGATAAATAGTTGTTGGAAGAAGGACAGCAGCTCTTCTAAACTTCAACACGCATGTGATTCACCTGGAGACTTTGTTAAAATGCAGATTCTTATTCAATAAATCTGGTGTGAGAGTCTGCATTTTCCATAGGTTCCCAGGGAATGCTGATGCTGCTTGTTCATGGACCACACCTTAAGTAGCAGTAACCTAGGTAACGCCTATCCTATTCAGCCATCCACTCCACCATCTACTGCCCCTTTTCTCATTGCTTAATACCTAGGAGAGGTTTCAAGCATTTCAGAAGTGAGGAAGGGGCAATTAAAACCAAAGAAAGGATCAATAAAGAAGTAGGACAAATTGCAAGGAACACAGAACTAATAAAGCTCCAGAAGTTTAGCTTCGCAGAGCACACTGGGCTTTTTATGACCTGGCTTCTCTAGACCTGGCGGGGGGGGGGGGGGGGGGGGGGGGGAGCTGAACAAAGATGGTCCCATCCTGCCTGCCCAGGATCTCTCCCAGCAAGAAGATGGGCTCTTTCAGGAAGAGTTAACCCCTGCCTCACCAGCTTGTCTCCATGCATATCCCAGCGGTTTAACATCCCAGGACTGACTCTTCCAGTGATGGGTGCTCCACGTTGCCTCGGTGACAACATCTGTCCCTAACAAAGCCTTCTAGCAGCAGAGAGACACAGCACAAGGTCGTTCAGCTGAGCAGATGATGCCTCCGGGGCCCCATCTCTGTGGGAAGCAAGGTGGCCCTCCATCATCCAACGTGTCAAAGCACCACATCTGCGGGTGTCAGGAAATGCCATGTTAAATGTGATGCTCAATGCCTAAGACCATGTTTAGCTAAAGGATTCCTGCAGTGTTTTTCAAAGGGCGGTCCACACATCACAGGCATCAGAATCACTTTTCAGTTGTGGGTGGGCAAAGAGCTTATTAAACATGCAAGGTCCCAGGCTCCAGCCCAGGCCTACAGTTCCAGCACCTTTGGAAGTGGGGCCAAGACATTTGCATGATTCTTAGGTTCCCCAGATGATTCATAGATGCTTTCACCTTTCAAAATCGCCGGGCTCATATATTTGCTTCCTTCTCAGTCTGCATAGTTTTTATTTCCTTTTGTGTCAGCTCTATTGTGGGCCTGTCTTTGATCGTCAGCTGCCTGAAATCCCTTTGGAAGCCAGATAGTAGAGTAGATCCAGGAGGCTTCATACATGACCAGGTGCCCCAGGGAACCACCCTTGGCCCTTTGATGCTCTTCTTGCCAACAATGCCATCATCAAAGTGCAGCCCAGAGAGAAGCTGCCCAATAATCCTTCCTTATGACCTGAAGTGAGCCAACGGGTTCCTGAGACACTTCAGGAAACATCTGTACCTTTGGACCCTGAAATGGGCCATTTCATCTGAGTCCCAGACTCTTCAGACCTCTATGCAATGTTATTTTCCTTCTACATCTCCTTGAAGAGACTTCTGAGCCACCTTTGGGATATTCTTCTCCAAGACCCAGTGTCGTTCTACAGTGTGAATAAAATCTTGGATCCCAAGTTACTATCCCTCCTCACCTCCTCATTTCTCTGCCTGGGCCCAACTCTGGCCTCCTTAACCTTCCCACACAGCAGTCAGTCAGGCCATGTTGCTACTTTTTTATTTGTTTGCTTATGTAACTTTATTGAAGACAAATAAATCACTTACTAGCAGAGCTATTAATAGGATCCCCTCATCCATTGGCAACGTGTATCATTTATTCAGTGCTATGCTAAACAGGGTAGCTCCAAGCCTCCTAACAATTTAAATGAAAATTACAAAATGTTGGCGACCCTATCTTGGAATGCAAAGGGAGGTTGACTTCCAATTTCCATTCTCTGTGGAACAAGCACCTGTCATTCCTTCACTGACACGCATAAAATACATCATGTTTTCTGTTCTGCTGATGCTATCAATGCAATACCAATTCTACAGCCACATCAGTTATGAACATCAAATAGGTCACATAACCTGAAACCTCTCACAATGCGAGGCTTAAACAAGAATGGATGCTGCTGACTGATGCTACTTCCTTTGATGAGACCACGGAGCACCCATTTCCCTTTTCCTCAGATGACGTGTTCAGCATGTTAGAGCCTTGAGGAACGGTGCGTCCGCAGTGCTCCATCGCCTAGAATGAAGCCCCGAGCCCTACCTTAGCCTGACTGCCTTTCCCAACCTCATCCTGCCTCTCCCCTTTCCAGCCACATTGGTTTCTTTCAGACCCTCCTATGCACCACATTCCCACCCAGAGGTCCTTGAACCTAGAGCTGCTTCTTCCACCCAGGGCCCTTTCCCTTCCCTCTTGCCAAGCCAACTCCTAGTTATCCTTCAGGTCTAAGGCCTAAGCTCCAGCACCACTTCCTCAGGGAAGCCCTCCCTGATGTTTCTGCCTGGGTGAAATCCCCCTTTACCCCAAGTTGCCAGAGCACCGGCTTCCCCTTCCTCCATAGCGCGGCTGTTATGGTCACGTTCACATTGAATGAGTGGTTACTTAATCCATTAATGCATTCTAATGAGGGTGATGTCATTGTGCATCTGTTTCCCTGGGACAGTTCCTAGTAAGCATTTCTGTCCCACTGTGATTATGAATAGTAGCCCTCTCACTCTCAAAAGTGTCCTACTTTGGATGATAAACTGTGGCCATCCCGATGATAGCCCACTCACCAGACTGCAAACTCCACGAGAACACCAGCAGTGTTTGTGTCTGCGTATCACTGTCTTCTGAGCACCCGGCTCCCAAGAACCAGGCAGATCCTGCTTGGATACTTACAGCCCAGCCTTGGAAGTCACATAGCCTCACTTCCAGCACATTCTCTTGGTCTACTGGACCCCTATCGATGAGCCTACGCTCTCAAATAACTCATTCATCAGATAACTCTTAATCCGGTGCTCCTGTCTCTTGTCACATAGTTAGTAGAGGGCCCACAAGTTCCTAGCTGAGAGCTAAGGGTGTGCTACTTACAGACTGTTCACCGAGTCACATGCCTGGCTTGGAATTGCATTTGCCCGGAGAAAGGGACAGGTTCTTCCTTTTCAAGAAGATGTCACCCTTATGCTGAGCCCTGTGCACTGAGAGGACACCTGTTTCTAAATGATCCGTTTGGAAGGAGCACCTTTTGCTAATTTTCATGAAGGCACTGTGAAGACAGCCTGGAACTCTGAAGGATCACCTCCTGTGTGTCAGACATCGGGGACAAAGCCAGGGGCAGGAGAGAGGTGGCCTCTGCCCTCAAGGGGTCTGTCTTCTATTGGGGAACGAAGGCAATGAGTAAGAAAGCACACAAAGGAAACATTTTAAAATGTAATCACAGATCGTAAACAGCGTCATGGGGGAAAAGCCCCTCAACCGAGCACCTACCCTGTGCTGGTTGCTGGAGGCAGAGGCCAGAATCCAGAGGGCGAGGCTGCCGTATCCAGGGCCACCACCTCTCAGGAGATGTCAGGCAGCAGAGGGATAAACAAGAGCAAACAGAAACCAGCTGTGTCCAAAAGGGCTTGACCCTCCGTAAGGAGGGAGTGCCAGGCTGTTCAGGTGGAAGGACTTTAAGATGAAGAGTCTTATTTGCTCAGAATGCTTCGAATGCCTTCCTGCCTGGATGCAGAGGAATGGACAACAGGTTCTAAGTGTCCCCACCTCCTACTTGCCCTGTCATTCTTTGGAGTTTGGACTTGAGTGTGGTGTGTGTGTGTGTGTGTGTGTGTGCGTGCGCGTGTGCGCATGTGTGTGTGTGTGTGTGTGTGTGTGTGTGTTCCAGGGGAAAGGGAACACATCCTTCCTTCCCCAGAGATCCATAAGGATTTGTGAGTCTGGTCTGAGGCTGCGTTTGTCTGGCGGGGCCAAGGGTCACTCTGTCTAGGGAATGTTTCCATAGTCTTACAACCTAAGAGACAACTCACATGCACCAAGACACCCAAGAATCTTGGAAAACCAAACCAAGTCAAAACTGCAACCGTGTCAAGCAAAATAACAGTGTTGCTGGCAAGTTCCAAGTATCTGTTAAATAAATAATTGGAAATTTTTATTTCCCTGAGCAATTGTTTGACAGAAAGAAAGGAGGAAAAGATTTGGAGGAGGTGGGGGCATTAAAAATATTTAGAAAGGACGTTTTCAGAGACGGATAGAATAGTAGTCATAATTGTACTTAAGATCCCAGGAAAATGAGAGGGACATTATTACGAAAAGGGACTTCTTTGTCTTCTTTTCTTTTTCAGTGTTAAATTGTACTCCATTCTATTCAGAAGATGGTCAAGAGGGCTGGCCTCCACTCACCTTGCCACACTGAGAAACACCTGGGGACTTTCTTTTGTGATTGGCCATGTACACCCCATGGGCCATTCTGGGCTCCAGACATCTGGGTGGTAATGATGCTGGTGGAAGGGTTCTGCTTCCCGTGACTCTTTCTAGCTGGGTTTCGGGAAATTCAAATCTGTGAGCGCTCTGAAGGCCTGGCCTCTGATGCCAAGCCTCCTATGAAAGCTGGGCGCTACAGTGAAGCGCTAGATGCCAAACATTTCCACAACAGGAGAAGCCCAGACACCTCTGGTTGGTTCTGCTCATAGTGAGCCTGCGTGCGTTACGTGTGTTACCTTTAAAAGACACGAGAGCCCCATGTAGCAGCAGGATGGGCTGTGTCTCCAGAGGTTTGGATACGGTGGCCGTTGACTTCTGTGATTAGTGCTGTGCATGCTTCTTGCACTTGCAGGAAGTCCTATGACAGGGCGCAGAGATGAGACCCAGAGCTCCCCCGTTTAAGTGGGAAGACAGCAGGGCTTCCTTCTCAGCTGGAAACCATTGTCTCCATCCTGCCCCCAGTCGGTCTGTGAGGTGGGCGAGGAGGAGGAAATGGTCTCAAGAGAGCATATTTCTCAGACCCCACTCCAAAAATTCCGATTTCTTTTTTTTTTTAATATATTTTATTGATTTTTTACAGAGAGGAAGGGAGAGGGATAGAGAGCCAGAAACATCGATGAGAGAGAAACACCGATCAGCTGCCTCCTGCACACTCCCCACTGGGGATGTGCGCGCAACCAAGGTACATGCCCTTGACCGGAATCGAACCTGGGACCCTTCAGTCCGCAGGCCAACGCTCTCTCCACTGAGCCAAACCGGCTAGGGCTACAATTCCGATTTCTTGACTCGTCAAACAGTAGGCACACGGGGCTTTCCCAGCTGTCCTGGGCAGCCAGCAGAGCCACGCCTAGAAGTGCTGATGGCAAGGCCTTTGGTTTGGAGGATCCTGCTTGTCTGGAAGAGCAGCCAAGAGAAAATGTTGCTTGTGAGGCCTTTGAATGTGCTTGTTATATTCCTACATCCAGAAGCAGTTAGAGCTGGAAGCCGAATTCAAAGATAGAAATGAAGTGACTGGCCAAAATGGCTAGTGGGAGATTGTTTTTGCTGCTTGGCTTTGTGACTTGCTTTGCCAATGAAATGTGAGCACGCAGAAGCTTTCTATAGTCAATGTGTGGTTCATCCTCTTAACTTCCCACGTCCCTGAGACCAGCATGGTCCATATAGAGGATGCTCCACCAGCCCGGGTCCTAAAGTAAGGAGGACATGGTCAGAATCAACCCATAATGGACATGTAATATGAGCAAGATATGTCAACATTCGTGTTGTAAGCCAGAGAGATTTTGGGATCGTTTGTTATTGTGGCATAACCTAGCCTATCATGACTGATACAAAGGCTACAACTAGAACCTGGCCTTCTTAATCTCAGTCAATGGTAATTAAATTACTACTTTTTGTTTGTGTATTAGTTATCTATTACCACATAACAAATTATTCCAAAATTTATCAGCTTAAAGCAACACACATTTGTTAACACAAGTTTTGTGGGTCAGGAATCTGGGCATAGATTAACTGGGTCCTCTGCCTCGGGGCCTCTCAGGGCTTCCAGGGAGGGTCAGTCAGGGCTGAGGTCTCATCTGAGGCTCAACTGAGGAAGGAACCACTTCTAAGCCCACATGATTGTTGGCTGCATTCTGGTTCTCAGAGGCTGCTGGACTGCAGGCCTCAGATCCTGGCTGCTTTGGGCCAGAGCTTCGCTTTGTTCTTTGCCACGTGGGCCTCTGTACATGGCAGCTGACTTCACTAAAGCAAGCAAACCTAGAAGGCAACAGAGTCTGCTAATGAGACGGAAGTCACAGTTTTTATAACCTAGTCCTGGAAGTGATATCCATCATTTTTCCCTTATTCTATTCATTAAAAGCAGATCATTATGTCCAGTCCACTCTCAAGGGGGGAACGCAAGGGGGTGAAAACCAGGAGGCAGGATCACAGGGGGCCATCCTAGCAGCCTATCCACCAATTTGTTTTCAAAGGAAATGGTCCTTGAATGGAAGTGAGTAAAACCTCTGATATCTGTCAAGATTAAACTGGACCCACCAACCAAATGCCAGTTTCAGTGACTGAAACATGTTCCTATTTGATCCATTTCCGCTATGACTATGGATTTAGATCATGTTTTCTGTTAGATCCCGGTCCTTCTTGACAACAGTCCACATAGTCTCTTCCATTGTGTGTTCTGCTACAAATTCTGTTAGGCTCTCTTAAGGTTGGGATCAGATTTACCCCAGGCATAGACACCCCTGGTTATTCCTTTTGAGGACAGAAAAGAGCCAACAGGAGCAGATTATAAGAGACTGGCAGACTCTTAAAACGTCTTAGCCAGGAAAGACACACAACAGATCACTGAGTTCTCAATTACTGCCTCTCCCCAACCCCAAAACAACTCCCCAGCCTTCTCCATGGCCTTCCATGCCTTCAGATGCCTTCTTTTAGTTTTCTCTCTCTTTCCCCATATAAGTTGGTCCTTTTATCAACCAGCTACTGCTGTGAAACAAACAACCATGATGCCTCAGTGACATGCAACCATAGACATCCTTTCTCAGCCATGTGTCTACAGCTTGGCCGGAGCAGCTCTGTGTCCCAGATGGAAGTTCTGCCGATCACCTAGGGTAGCCCTCCTCCTCATCTCTTTTATTTTCCTGAGGCCAGTGGGTTACCAGAAGTATATTCAGCTGATGGAAATGGCAAAAGCACAAGAGGGCAAGCCCCTCCCCCCGAAGCACATTCCCAGCTTTCATGTGTGCCGCCTGCTAATATCTCATTGGCTGAAGCCAGTTAGTTACCTGGCCTCGCTCAAGGTCAAGGAGGGAAGGGGGCTTCAATTGCCAGGAGGCCGCATTTGGAGTGTAAATGTATTCATTACTATAGAGCAGTGGTTCTCAACCTTCTGGCCCTTTAAATACAGTTCCTCATGTTGTGACCCCCAACCATAAAATTATTTTCGTTGCTACTTCATAACTGTAATGTTGTTACTGTTATGAATCGTAATGTAAATATGTGATATGCAGGATGGTCTTAGGCGACCCCTGTGAAAGGGTCGTTCGATCCCCAAAGGGGTCGTGACCCACAGGTTGAGAACCACTGCTATAGAGGGATGAAGGTTGGGACCCAAAATTTAATGGAACACACTCTTACTTTTCCTTCACACCATGTTGAGGTTTCAAACTTAGTATTGAAACACTTGGAGTGGGAAATACAAGTGGTTAAGAGGCAGATTTCTGCTTCCAATCTTATCGGAGAGACAGGTAGATATTCAATGAGAGCAAACCAACACTCGGTTGAGCGTCGTCCCGTGCACCAAGAGGTCACGGTTCAGTTCCCGGTCAGGGCACATGACCAGGTTGTAGGTTTAGTCGCTGGTGGGGTGTATATGGTAGGTGACAGATTCATGTTTCTCTCTCCTTTCCTCTCTCTCTTAAATCAATAATTTAAAAAAAAAAACACAACATGTAAATATAAATAAACAGAATAGTTTTAAATGAAAATGTTAAGAGACACACCTAGCAGGTGAATGGGGCAGGGAGGTGGGGTTCTGGAGAGGGTTTTGAAACCAGAGAGAGGAGCAATCCACCCATTCCTTTCTCTGGGTCCTGGAGAGGCAGCTTGGTGTCTGGTCAGGTTCTTCCCAGTGTGGGGCACACCCACCCGCCGGCGCAGGGGAGGTGCTTTTAAGTGACAGAGGGAGGAGGCGTCAGTCTCGCTTTGAATCACCCACTGGGAACGCAATTCCCTTTCCAATGGTCTCCCCACCGTTCTGATTACACGAAGGAGAAAGTCTCCTTCTGGAGCAGCACGAGTCTCACGCCTCTCTTATACCTGCTGCTCTCCCTTTGTCACAGCTCCTAAACCTCAGACTCTGGGCTCCTTCAAGCAACAGTATCTGGCCAGAATGCACTAACACTGTTTTCTTTGGGTAGTATTTAGATTAGTAAGTTTGTCTTCTATTTCTGGCAGATGGCACCAGTTTCCTGTTCACCAGCATGACATAGAACTTCCTTTTAAAATAAATATAGTTAGCCCTGGCCGGTGCGGCTCAGTTGGATGAGCGTCGTCCCGTGCACCAAGAGGTCACGGTTCAGTTCCCGGTCAGGGCACATGACCAGGTTGTGGGTTTAGTCGTTGGTGGGGTGTATATGGTAGGTGACTGATTCATGTTTCTCTCTCTCTCCCTTCCTCTCTCTCTCAAATCAATAAAAAAGAACAAAAACCCACACCATGTAAATATAAATAAACAGAGTAGTTTAAATGGAAATGTTAAGTGAGTACTAGTTCAGGTGGCATGTGGAAATGGCAGAAATAATGGCTTAACGATGGTTAGCATTCGGTAAAGAGCTATATAGGAAGAGGAGAGTGGGGTGTGCCGCAGTGGGTCTAAGTTCCAATCCCCACTCAATCCCTCACATAGGGCCTTTGGGCAAGTTTCTCAGGCAGCTTCTCAGAGCCTGTTTTTCATGGACTGCTGTGTGCACTGACGGTAATGTTTGTAAAGCCACTGGTGCAGAGTGAGTACTCAGCAAATGGCAGGACTGCCCCAGCCCCACCTAGATTGTGCATTCTGGGAAAGCCTGGGGTTTTCTCTGGCCTCTAGGTCCCTGCTTGGGGGGTAGGGGGTGCCCCTCCTGACCCTCCTCTGCAGTAGCCAGACCCCATTCTTGTTCCCTTTTATAAGGGACCTCAGTTTAAATGAGCACCTTCCTGCCTCCTCTGCAGCCCTAAGGAGAGTCTCTTACTTAGGAGATGAGTCTTGATTAGCCATAGAATTTCAGAAGTGAAAGATGTGTGACAGGTCAGACACTGGAGCGACTGGGAAGCCTCAGGACCTGGGACGGGGTGGCAGGGGCCCTGTGGAGGGGCCCCCAATCTTCCAAGGATCTCTCATTTAGACCCAGGAGGCTGTCCCCTTGGATAGCTCCCCAACAGGATTGAAAGGGGGCATCAGAAAATTTAAGCACGGCCTCCCAGCTGGTCCAGCTTCTGAGTGATAAGTGAGCCTTTCTGAAAAGTTTCATGTTAGTGGCAAATCTATTGCCTTGTATTTGGGGTGTGTGCAAAATAGCATTAACCTGTGCGACTAAAAGCTTAAAAATATTCTGTAATACGTTGTGGCCCTGTTTTACAATTTCTTCAATTTTTTAATACAGAAAATTTCCCCTTCTCCCCCCCTCTCCCCTCTGCCTCCCTACTCCCACCAGGGGGGAAAACTGAGGCTGGAAAGAAAGCCAGTTCCTTCTAATTGTCATTTCCAGGGACAATAAATTCCAGGACTGTGGGTTCAGAGGCTATGGGTAGTGGTTTGTGTGAGTAGGGGGTCAGTGAACGGGGGACTCTGGAGGAACCCCAGGACTAGGTTCCCGGTGGCCCCAGCAAGGTCGGGACTATGTCAGATAATAAAAATACCAGCAGCTCACATTTATTGGGCACTGACTCTGGGCCAGGCCTTACAACCACCCAAGGAAAGCGGTCCTGTGTGGAAAGAAGAGAGACCGAGGCAGGAAAGATTACAGGCAAGACCACCCAGCTAAGGAAAGTGTCAGAGAGGGGGTCCTGAGGCACGGAGTCCAATTCCAGAACCCTGTTCTTAACCCTTCCCCGAAGGGAAGAGAAGGGAGGGGGGAGAAAAGAGAAGAGAGGAGAGGAGAGGCGAGGAACCTGGGCGGGCGAGCTCAAAGAGGGAGACCCGGCTCCAAGGAACTTCCTTCCCAGTCTCCCGCTTCCCGCGGCTACGCTACGGAATCCGCCCTGAACTTGGCAGCGCTGCGCAGGAAGCAGGCAGGGCTGGGGCTGGGGGTGCCCTCCCAGGGCTCCGGCCTTTCTCTGCGGGGTCCCCCACCCACCTCCTGCGGCCCCTCCCACTCCGCTCTCCCGGTTCCTGACATCACGCCCCGGGAGGCGGGATCGGAGAAAGAGGGGGCCGTGGGGAGGAGGCTCCGCGCCACCGAGAGGGAGGAGGGAGGGCGCGCAGTCCCAGCTCAGAGCTTCAAAACAGTCAGGCTCCTTCGCCTCGCGCCCCAGCCCGTCGGTCGGTCCCGCCGCCAGCGCCCGGTGAGTGGGGATGGCGCCCGGGGGCCGCGCGCCCCTCGTCGGGCTTCGGGGCGGTGTGCGCTCGGGAAGCGCGCGCGCGGGCCCGGCACGTACTGGACCCGGCGGGGGAAGGGGGGGTCCCTGCAGTTGGTAGGGAGCAGGGTGGGGTCGAGGCCCCTCCCTGCCGAAAATCCACCCTTCCTCCGCCAGATTACGGGGACGCAGGCTTCCCGCCGGTGCCCCACTCGCTGGGGATTCGGAGTTCCACCTCCCCACCCCCGGACTGCTTCCCTCTCCGTGAGCGCCCGGGCGGGCGGGAAAAGTTTGGGGAGGAGTCCAAGGCTGCCCTCCTGTCTCGTGAGGGTCCACAGCGCCTGGCAGCACGGCCCCCCGCCTCCCAGCGCGCGCGGGACTGGCTGCGCCCAGGCCGGGTCGGTGGGTCGTGCGGGGCAGCGCAATCTTTTCGGCCCGGGCGGCGGCTCGGTTGCGCCGCCCTACGGCGTGGAGCTACTTTCTTCGGTCTGGGGCGGTGGAGGAGCCTCAAGGCCCTGCTTGGAGGACGCCTCTGCCCCTCCCCACCTTAGCCTTCCTGGGGCTTTCGGGGCTTTTAGGGCCCGCCCATGGGTTCCAGAGAAAGAGGGAACGAGAGTTCAGGTGTGAGTTATACAGGGTGCTGAATACACTCCCGTGAGGTCCTCATTTGGGGCCGTCATGGGGACTCATAGGTGGAGACTAGTCTTGGGCACCTGGACCTGAGGGAGGCCCCACAGAGGAAAGCCCTCCCTCCAGGCCCCAGAACCCAGTCCTTACTTTGAAACAAGGCTGACAGCTTAGTTTCAGGTTTGGGGTTAAGGGCACTGCCCCCTCCCAAGCTCCAAAGATGTGTATGTGGGATTGGCGGCGGCGGTGGCGGCGGTGGTGGTGTGATTTTGTAGCTTATTTGAGTGGGAAATGCAGAGACCAGCCTGAAAAGTGACAGGCAATGGCCTTGGAGAGGGCCGTAAGAAACAGGCAGCCCAAATACTGGGTGAGTCCACTCACACGAGGTGCCCTAGCCATAGGCAAGTTCCTAGGCGCAGAAGGTAGAGTAGAGGTTACCAGAGCTGGGAAAGGGGAGTGGGGATTATGGCTTAATGGGTGCAGAGTTTTTGTTGGGAAGGGTGAAAACATTTTGGATCTAGATCGTGGTGATGGTTATACGACATTGTGAATGTATTTAATGCCACGGAATTGCACACTTGTAGGTGGTTAAAATATTAGGTATATTTTACCATAACGTTTTTAAAAAGTCTTCAGCCACTTCTACACTGAATCGGTTAGAAATCCCAGAGGCGCTCACTGTTGCTGGCCACTTCCCCCTGGAACTTGGCCTTGGGATGAGGAAGTGGACGGAGGATGAGGAAGGGGCTGGAGCCTGGTTTCCCCAGGAGTCCTCAAGGGACAGAGATGGAAACCAAAGCTGGCGGAGCCTTTGCAGCGCTGGGGCGCCCACACGCTCCCGTTCTCCCAGAGCCTCTCACTCCTAGATGTGGAGCCTGGCTGAGACTGCCAGTCAGTATTGCAGGTCCCCGAGCTAGCAATGCCCAGAGCCAGACTTGGAACCTCCACCTGCACCCCCTCCCCTGCAAGACCACCCCTTTTCTCCACCTGGAGATGTCCAGGTGGGGTGTGGAGAATGGGGGAGACCCTTCTGGAGAAATCAGGGCCCAAATGCCAAGCCCACAGCCTAGGGAGGGGTGTGGGGGTGGCAGGAAGGTGCAGAACCTGTTTTCCCACTGAGGGTTTTGGATCTGCCACCTCTACCCCCGCCTGGACTTGGGGAGTGGGGGTGGGAGGCAGAGAGCAGGCCATACAGCCTGGAGCTGCCTCTGTCTGTCCCATGAGGAAATTTTGATTCTCCTGAAATCCCGGGACAGGTGTTTGTGCCTCAGAGGTGGCCAGCGGGGTGGGTGAGGCCAGGGCCAGGCAGGGAGCTTGGGAGCTGACACTGCACTGCCCCACCCAGAGGGGAGGGGCCGTGCCCTCTCTGGCTGGCAGGGCCCCAGGTCAGGGCACAACTCTTGAGGGTCAAGCAGGATTCCCTGGCATCTCATAAACACAGGGCACATCCATTCAGTCCTCCCTGCCACCCCCTTCACACGACACGCACAAGTAATTTGTAAGGCCCTTTCTTCCTGGGATTTAAGCGTGTTTCACCTACATATCCTTTCTCTGTCTCTCACACGATATCTTTTTCACAGGAGCTAAAACCGCGTGCATGTGGCACACTCAATTTCCCAGCTACGGGTGATTGATTCAGAGGGAGGCTCAGCTGGTCAGTGTTGCATCCCAGGCACATGCCGCCCTGCCCTCTGGGGCCTTCCTGGCTGACGGGGGCAGAGTGAAGGCCTCTCTTTGTCACAGTCAACCCCGCCAGTCATGGCCAGGAAGGGAAGTCTGTCGAGACAAAAACATAGGAATGCCTTTCCCGGCCAGATGGGATGGCAGTGGACTGCTGGCTGGCTGGTTGGCGGGGTTTGTTTGGGAGGCAGGAGTCCAGCCACCTTCGGGGGCGGGGTGGGGGGGGGGGGGGCAGAAAATTGTGTGTGTTGCAACATGTGGTTGCTGCCCAGCTGACATAGGCTCTGGGGCGAACGCAGGGTGGGGGTGGTGGCCGCATCACCCAAAGGTGGGGTGGGGTCCTCGGCATTGGGACTGGGGAGCAGAACCCTTCCAGAAGAGGCAGTTAAAGGTCAGGTCGGCGACCGGACGCCTGTGTGGGAGCCCCTCGGGGATATCTTCTGGGTTTGGAAAAGCGGGCGATTGGCAGCAGCAGCTGGAATGGGGAAAGAGGACAGCTGGCACCGTAGCCAGGACTAGAGGCCTGACTCTTGGTTGTTGGCTTCAGCTTGTCCAGGGAAGGAATAGGGTCTGGGGGGGGGTGGCTGGGAGAGGAGGCCCCCATTCCCCCTTTCTCCCCTCGAGGAGTGGTCCAGCCTGGCTTCCTGCAGGAGTTCCTTAAAGACTGCAGTTTCGGCAGGACCAGCTTTGGCGGGAATCGGCAGATGCATCTGGCTCTTGTTAGGGACAGGCCGAAGGGGGAGGCTAAAAATATCAGAGGCAGAGCTGCCACCCAGCGTGAGCGCCGAGCTGGTAACCTGATCCCCACGGTGGGGGCGCTGGTGGTGACTGTGACGTTTTCTGTCCCAGTCACTTGGGCTCTCCCAGGCAGCAGAGCCTCAGGTGGACTCCCGGGAGGGGTAAGAGCTCTCAGCATCCGGGGCAGCCAGGGACTGAGGTTGGAGAATTTCAGGAGCACGACAGCCTTAGACCATCCCACTGTGACAGCAGCAGGGCCACTCCGAGAGGTGGAGTGACTTGCCTACAAGTCACTTAGCACTTGGCTGCAGGTTCATCCCTGTACCAATGTGGTAAGATCTGTAAGACACGGTTGAATTTTTAAAAAAGAGCAAGTAGCAAAGCAATATGTGGGAAAATAGGCTCTGTGTATAGCAACAAACAAGTACTAGCTGTATTTCATCTGTATTCCTGTAATCCATACGTATTACGTGTATACACAGAAAAACGTCTGGAAGGATTTATCAAAATAGATAGAAGTGGTTGCCTCTGGTGAGAGGTGTGGAAGGAGCGGGCACAGGGACTCCACTCTTATCTACAACAGAGAATATATTCATGGGTTACTTGTGTACCTGAAGCTCAATAATAATATGGGGCGTTTTGCAGGAGTGGGGGCGGGGAGCTTTAGAAGATGGGCTGCATGGTGGAGGCTCTGGACAGAGAGTCTGGGTAGGGCTGTGCAGTAACCCAGGGACACGTAATGGGGGCTTAAATCCGGGGGTGCCATCCAGTCCCCATGGAACATTGCCCTCATTGTGGACACCTCATGGGTGTGATGGGTTTCCCATCTGGGGTCTGGGTGCTGCTAATAGACAAGTGGCGGGCGGGGGCAGGGGGACAACAGTGAGTACCCTTGGGGTGTGTTAAGAGCGCCATCATGAGGTCCTTGTCAGGGTGTCCTGGAGACCATTGGGAGTCCGGGCTTGGAAGAGAATTCAGAAGCAGACCTGGGTCTCGTTGGTGTTTGAGAGCAGGGAAGAATGACTTAGATTTTGCCAGTGTTATCAGCAGCAATGAAAATAATTATCATGCTGTTATTATAGCATTTATAGGATGCAACGCCGTTTACTGGCCACGTGCTTTCCAACCTTTATCTCAGTTAAAATGAGTAATGACCCCCTGAGGTAGGGACTCTTATCCCTGTTCTATAGATGGAAAAAAACGGAGTCCTAAAAATGTGGCTTAAACACGCACAGTGACTGTGTCGGGATTTGAATCCAAGACCGTGGACCCCACAGACTCTGTTCCATCGGGCGTATTCCGGCCACGTCCCTCTCTTTAAAAGCAGACGTGTGTGCTCTCCTCTTGAAGCAATCCTGGTCCTTTGGGCCAGGAAAGTTCCTTTGTGGCAGATGTTCTGGTGAGTGTCCGGGAGACGAGCATTTCTCACCCAGGGTCGGCTGTCTCAGCCCCGAAGGCCCCGCAGCAGCCTGATCACCGAGAACAGGCGCCCACACCCAGGGGGAATCTTACTTCACACAGGAACCCCCTGTCCCAATGGCATTCGGTTCCATTGTTTCTGATGGTCTCTGCGTAATAAGGGAGGCCAGAGCTGCTGGTGCAGGGACCCCCGCCTGTCGAGTTCACAGGATGTTTCCAGCACCCAGCACAGAGCTAAGCATGCAATAAGCGCATAGTAGGTCTCTGTTCATGTGACTAACCCTGGGTCTTAGGCAGCTTCCTGCTTTCCAGCCAACCCCAGTGAGGAGGCTGCAGGGGATGGGGAGGGAAGAGTTTGGGGAAAGGTTAGGGACCGTGAGCGAGAATTAGGATCGGCAGCTACTCCCTCTCCCTCCTGCCATTGGCTCTGCCTGGAGCCGAGACAGGCCCAAGTGGTATGGTCAGTGTCCATTTATATCAACATGACATGGGGTCACATTCTTCTAAGACCAGAAGAGGCTTCATCCTCGACACGCCCAGAGTATGGTCTGCACACAGGCATTTGGAGATGAATTCTATGCAGGCCGTGAAAACTGCAGTACGCTCATATTTATTTTAAAGTATATTACTAAAACGTCCATCACTTGGCAAGTGATACTGATTTTCCATTTATGACTTATTAAACTGATGTACTTTAATGATAATTCTGGGCAATGAACAGTACAGTTGGTACACAGATGGGTAGAAATGATAATGGTGGCCGTGTTGACACTATTGGTGTCCCACCTGGTCCCCTTGGCTGGATGAGGGGCCCACCCCCCACCCCCACCCCCCAGCTGTGATGCACTCAGCATTCCCTTCCCCTGAGAATTCCGAGAAGCCCCTGACCCAGAGATGTCTGGGAGAGGAGGACGCCGAGCCTTGCTCCCTGGAGGTTCTTCAGTCTTCACCTCCTCCCTGCTCTGGGGCTGCCTGGGTGCCAGGCACCGTGCTGGGCATCAGGGACACAGCAGTGACCAAACAGACATAAATCCCTGCCCGCGGGGCACTTCCAGTCTAGAGGGGCGAGACCAAAAAAGTGAATAGAAAGTAATAGGGAAATAGCAGATGATGTTCAGCGATTTGAAGAAAATAAAACAGGAGTCACTTCGATTGGCTGGTCTGGGAAGGCTTCTCTAAGGAGGGGACTTTGAAGTTGAGGCTGAACACAGAGAAGCAGCTAGACACCCCAAGATCTAAGACCTTCCCCGAAAGGGGGAATTGCTCGGCAAACATCCTGCTGCCCTGAGTGGGAAGCAAGCTGGGTTCATTGGGGAGAAGGAAGGGGCACTAACTAAGGTTTGGGGTACTAGCCCACCCCCTATTTCTTTGGGGCACTCTGTGAGGGCCGGGACTGGGTGGTCCATGTCCTCATGTCCTCGAGTAGTGCCTACTGTATACTCTCTGTACTCAGGACAGATGGACATCCTGGGAAGTGAGGGGCTGGCTCAGAACCAGGCCTTGGGAGTGGGTGGTCGGTTGAGGGTGTGGGATGAGGATGTCTGGCCTCTAGGCCCTGCGGTATCTACCTTCCCTTTCACACTAGGGGCTGCCAATGGCTCTCAGGTGTCCTTGTGTGTCAGCCCCCAGGAAACTCAGAGCTCCCCATTTTATTGTCTGAAATCTCTTTTTAAATGAGTTTTTTCAAGCGTACAATTCAGTGTGTTTTAGTGGTGCCGCAGATAGGTGTGGCCATCACCAGAGTCCCTTTGAGAACATTTTCATCGCTTCATAAAGAAACTCGACGCCCTTTAGATACCCCCCCCCTTTTCCCCATCGTCCTCAGCCCTGGTCAGTCACTGATCTTTCTGTCTGTATGGATTTGCCTCTTCTGAACATTTTATATAAATAGAATCATACACCGTGTGGCCTTTTGAGTCTAGCTTAGTTCACTTGGTGTAATATCTTCGAGGTTCATCTATGTTGTAGCATAACTATTAGACTTTTTATGACCTAATCCTATTCTGTTGTATGGATGCAACACATTTTGTTTATCCATTCATGCGTGGATGGACGTATGGGTTGTTTCTACCTTTTGGCCATGGTAAATAATGCTGCTATATGCACTGTGCAAGTTTTTGTTGGACATGTGTTTTCATTTCTCTTGGGTACATACCTAGGAGTAGCATTGCTGGGTCATGTGGTCACTCTGTGTAATTGTTTGAGGAGCAGCCAGACTGCTTTCCATAGTGGCCGCGCCATTTCACGGTCCTACCAACAGTGTAAGAGCATTCTAATGTCTTCATTTTAATTCAATGCTCCGTCCTGTCCTGGTTCCCTAAGAAGCTTCCACTGGTGGAGGTCTAGAGCACCTGATGGGTTCCGAGCTCCTGGATGGAAGTGAGGCCCCGCTGAAGGCCTTGGGACAGGCAGGGGCTGGAAGGAAGGGAAGGCATGTGCGCTGTGGTTCCCTGGGTGGGGACCACCCGAGACAGAACTGGAAATCAATGTATTACCACGGGGTGGGAGTCGCGATGCTGGAGTGATTTTAGGTGGTGCTGGAACGTCATTAAACAATGTTAAATCACTCGGGGAGAAGTGGTTTCCTTTTTGTCTTTAAACGTTTTGTTTCCATCAAAGGGAAACCCTTCGTTGCTGCTAAACTCTTGATGCCTCTTTGACTCTTGTTGGTTTTTTTCTATCACCAGACAGGGCAGGTCTTCAGCTCAGCCCTTCTGCAGACAGCAGCATTGAACCAGAACTTGTGAAGGGGTTAGCAGAGGGGCCATTTATTTTACAGTCAATCTCTATTTGTGGCAAGTGGTGCCGAGTTTCCATTTCCAGGGAGCCAGATTTCTTTTTTTAAAATATGTTTTTATTGATCTCAGAGAGAGGAAGAGAGGGATAGAAACATCCTATATAATAAAGAGCTAATATGCTAATTAGACCGAACAGCCAGACAATCTTCCAGACGAAGCCGGGACTGCGAGGGCTGGCCGGGGCTGCAAGGGCAGGCTGGGTCCGCGAAGGCCGAGCCCCTTGCACAAATTTTGTGCATCGGGCCTCTAGTCAGTAATAAGAGAGAGTCATCAATCGGCTGCCTCCTGCATGCCCCCTACTGGGGATTAAGCCTGAAACCCTGCATGT
Organism: Myotis yumanensis; assembly: GCF_028538775.1. NCBI lineage: Eukaryota > Metazoa > Chordata > Mammalia > Chiroptera > Vespertilionidae > Myotis > Myotis yumanensis. The sequence goes on from NW_027223755.1 coordinate 93,673,309, forward strand.
GCCCTGACTGGGAATCAAACCGTGACCTCCTGGTTCATGGGTTGATGCTCAACCACTGAGCCACACCAGCAGGACCAGATTTCTTTTTAAAACACATGTATTTATGTTAAAGAGTGGGTTTATTTTAAGACAAAGATGAAGTGAAATCCTACAGTGATACCTTGAGAGGGTGGTTGGCAAATGACTGAGGTTTGGAAAGCCGTGTTCTAAAGTTTAGGGCCCCCAAACCAGATGGGATGTTGGGAAGTGGCGAGGTCCCCAATCCGGGGGCACATACAGATGGAAACTGGAAGCTATAAAAATAACCCAGGCAGAGGCTATGAGTCAGGGCGGCTCTGCATGACCACACCGTGCCTTTCAGCTGAGACTGCATGAGTTCACAGTTCTCATTGTGTGGGGTCAGGTTCCCAATGCCATGGCTGGACAGTGCCATAGCTGCAGACACAATGTCATCAGAGGTGCCCCAGTTGGAAAGGGGAGGTGTTGGGACTGCCTTTCTTTCTAGCAGGGTGACCTCGCAGGCCTCCAGACATGCCAATGGGGAAATGTTCCAGTGTGATTTCAGGGTCACAGGGATCGCTCCCCAGCTGGCTCAGTATCTGCCCTGCTCTTGAGTGTTTCCTGGCAGGAATCCCTTCCTGTCAGTCCCTCCAAGCCCCCAGGTAAAGGGCAGGACCTAGCTGTTCTCAGGTTACAGAGAGGTGCTGTGTTAGGCAGGGTTCTCTAAGAAACAGAACCAATTGCTGTGTGTTATAAAGAGAGATTTACTGTAAGGAACTGGTTCGCCCAAGTATGGAGGCTGGCAAGTCCAAAATCTGCCAGGTAGGCCTGCAGGACCTAGGCAAGGTTGGCTTTTTCGTTATCTTCAGGCTTTCAGCTGATTGAATGAGCCCCCCCCCCCCCCCCCCGCAGTATGGAGGGCAGGCTGCTTTTCTCAGTGCTCACCAATTTAAATGCTAATCTCATCCAAGAAACACCCCCACAGAAACACGGTGGCCCAGCCAAGTTGACCCATAAAATTAAGGATCACAGGTACTTCAGGTGGGCCAGACACACAGCATTAAGTAAAATAGAATCTTTCAGATATTCCCTTTAAAATTCCCTTCTAACCCTCCAAGGAGAAACTGTCCGTTTTGTGCAAAAGTGTCTTTAAAACTCCTGAAACACGTGTGACATTTCCTGTTTCAGCAAAGAGAGAGAAAAGCTGGCTGGGACGCACAGCTCTCCGAAGCAGCAGTTTTTAGCTGGAATCTAATAACACCGTTTTGTTTTCATTGTATTTCTCTTCCCCGGCACCACCTACTTAGGGCAGCAACGGCTGACTTTCCATTTCCAGTCTTGATATAAGGTTTCCTTTTATAACGATGTGAGTCTTAAAAGTCAGTTACTAGTAACACAGGTGGTACACAGATAGGCCTGACCTTCTGAAGGTGGTGCAGGGATGACTGATTTGGAAAACATGGACGTAGGCATAGCGGGGACGGTGCCGGAAATACCCCCTAATTGTCCGCACATCTCGAGCGTCCTGTTGTCTGTTTGCACTTCTTTCCCTCTGGGAGACAGCTCTGGTGGTCATTTCCACTTGGTGGCTGCCACCTGAGAGTGGTGGCGGGGGACAGGAGGAGAGAACGCTGGCTCTTGGGGAGCAGAAGGGACCGGCGTGGCAATTCTGAGAAACCTCACTGAGATTCTGGTCGCGACTGGTACATGTACTTGTTATATACAGATGCTGTTCTAAGCATGTCCACTCTGTTATCACCCAACAGTCCTAGGAGGGAGGTGTGCCATTGTCATCCCCATTTTACAGATGAGGAAACTGAGGCAGTGAGTGGCCAACCTGCTGGGCCACAGTCCAGTCTGGCTCCATCTGAGCTCTCGCCGAGTTTTGTACACATTACTTCCTGTTGGTCTTCTCCCCTTCGTCCCCTTCCTGTGTGAATTTACACGGCGGTGGCGGCCTGGCTTCCTGGTCTTGAGGCTGAGTTGTAGGAGGTGATTCCTGGTCCCTAACTTGCTGGCAAAATCCATCTATAAAAAGGACGGCTCTTGTCACTTAGGCTGTTAAAGGAAATGCCACTAATACAAGGCGCTCTGTGGCGGGAGGAATATTCCTAACCCAGAGGCTGTGAGGATGAGAGCACCCTGAGTCTGACACCTGCCTCACCCCCAGCCACCTAATCCGAATCCACCTCACCCCACACTGACATGTGCGCCTGCAGATACAGCATCAGCCCTTCCTGGGCTGGGCTGTGTGTTTGCCGGGCGGCATAATTACAGGGAGCTCCTGGGATGACAGCAGGCAGCGGGAGCTCTTTAATTGAGGGGGTCAGGTAGCAGTCATTGGCAGGATGGTGGTTATTAGCCCTTTTAAGAGCTGCCCAAACTAGCAGACATTCAACAAGTATGTGCTGAGTAACCTTGGGCACTGGGGGTATGAAGATGAGTAAGACAGGGTTTCCGTCCTTGAGGAACCCTGAGTCTCATAAAGCAGTGTTTCCCCTGTATCAGTTCGCACTTGCTGTGTAACAAACCATCCCGAATGCAATGGCTGATTCTGCAGGTGGGCCGAGTGGGCTTGGGTCAGCTGGGGGCGGGCTGGGTTAGGGCACAGGGACAGGCACAGGAGACCCCTGCCCTTCCAGGGGCAGCCAGGACTCAATGGGTGGGGAATGCATTTTACCTCTTGTCAGAAGGATTCGGTTTGTTAAAATGTTACTAAAACCCTTGGTGCTTATGAACAGGAGAGATGCTGATCTGCATTTTTCTTAACAACGTCTTGCCTGCTTTTGAGATCAGGGTATTGCAGGCCTCATAGAATGAGTTGGGAGGTATCCCCTTTTCCATTTTCTGGGAGAGTTTATGCGGAGCCGGTATTATTCTTCCTTCAGTGTGCGGCGGAATTCACCGGTGAAGCCATCGGGGCTGCGTTTCCTCTTTGGGAAGGGCCTCCAGGCACCTGATAAACATTTCTTCCTTCTTTTACTGTCAGACTTGGAAGAAAAGTCTAGGTCCTTTCTTGACTTCTTCTTAGCTCTGTAGCTCCTTGAAAGCTGGTTCCTTTAGTCATTCATTCAACACACATTTGCTGAGCACCATCTATAAACCGGGCACTGTCCCTGACCCCAGCGGGAGAGGCCATAATACCCAAGTTCACATACCATCAGGTCGCAGGGAGGAGAATAAAGAAGGGCCTTAGTTCACTTCACCAAAATTATTACCAACTTTGCCAATGAGCTCATTTTCCATCATGATGTGTTTTTTCCTCGTCTCTCCTCTCTTGCCTTCTGGGTCCCCCCACCGCTCCTGTTTCCTCCCCACACTGTGCCCTCATCGCTGTCTCCTTCGTGGGCCTTTCCTCCTCACCTCTCCTCTCTGCCAGCACTTTCTCCCCGGGTAATATTTTATATCTCCCCGTGGTTTTGTCTCCCATCCATACCCATGACACTGGATTTCTGTTCCCAGCTTCCGTTTTCCCCTGAGTGGCAGCCCCGCCCATATTTTCAACTGCCCAACCCTTTTCCACCATTGTTAACCAGGCATTCGAAAACCCTCGTCCTGCCAGTGCTCCTCCTGCCCCAGTCCAAGTGCATCAGTGGAACCAGCGTCCACTCTGGCACAAGCAGACGGCCCCCAGGGTCCTCTGCCCGTCCCTCCGCCCAGCGCAGGCCCTGGCGATTCCGCCTGCTGAGGAGCCCCCCGTCTCTCCCTTCTGCCCACATCCCTGTCCTGTCTTAGTCCAGACCCTCCTCATTTCTCACCAGGGCTGCTCCAGCAGCTCCCCAGTTCACTTCTAACCCGGCTGCCGGACTGTGCAATGTTTTGCTTGTAGAGGCAGATCTTGTTACTTTCCTGCCTAAAAACCTTCCCCGTCTCCCACTGCGTCCTGGGTAACACGCAGGCTCCCAAGGCCCGTTAAGTTCTGGCTCAGCCCGGGGCCCTGCCCAGCACACACCCTACTCACACTGGTCATGCTCCTGCGCCTCGGAGCATTTGGCTCCGTTTGCCCACAACACCCCGTCCCCACAGCCCTGCCTGCCCATCAGACACCTAGCTCCGAGGTCACTTCCTCTGGGACGCCCTGATGATGCTGCCCACCTCCAGCACAGGGCTAGTCACACCTCCCTCTGTGTGCGCACAGCACACATGTCATCACAGCGTGTTCATTTATTGGCACCTGCTTGTTCTTCTTGCGCCTGAGCGCTCCTCAGGGACACGGAGCCTGCCTTGCTCATCCGCGTATCACCAGGGCCCGGGCGTGGCCAGCACTCAGTGAATGCTCATTGGGTGAATACTTGCTCCATTTAAAAACAGTGAGTGACAGGCTGGTAATCAGAAGGCTGGAGTCTGAGCCCTGGTTCTCCACCTGCTAGCTGGATGATGTGGCTAAATCCCTTCGTTTTAATGTGTCACCTGCAAAGTGCATCATAGTCCTTGCCCATCCTTAGGACGGGCCACCTCGCTGACAAGTGTTCCTCCTGCGCTTGGCGAAGGGAGGCGCTTTCAGGACTCACGGGTGACTCTGTTCTCTGCGTCCCTGTCCCCAGCCTGCTCACATGTGTTCCACTTTGTGGACCCCGGAGCAATGACACGTGGGGATGACCAGCATCCAAAGCCACAGGTGGCCCCAGGACTTTGCACTGATCTCCTCATCAAGCCTGAAAGTAATAGCACCCTACAAGGGAAGAGAAACTGAGATATGACAATATGGTGGTTTCTCTGGTGCCTGATTGCCTAGGTTCAAATCCCAGCTCTAGTCTTTCCTAGCTCTGTGGTCTTGGGGAAGTTGCTTAACCTCTCTGAACCTTATTTTCTTTACCTGTAAAATGAGGCTAAATATAGCCCTTGCCGGTTTGGCTCAGTAAATAAAGCGCTGGCCTGTGGACTGAAGGATCCTGGGTTTGATTCCAGTCAAGGGCATGTACCTCGGTTGCAGGCTCCATCTCTGGCCCTAGTCGGAGCATGTATGGGGGGCAACCAACTGATGTGTCTCTCTCACATTGATGTTTTTCTCTGTGTGTCTCTCCCCCTCCCTTCCACTCTCTTTAAAAATCAATGGAAAAATATCCTCAGGTGAGAATTAACAATAAATAAATAAATAAATAATGAGGCTAATTATAACAGCTACATCATAGTGTTTTCCTGAGGAACGAATAAGTTAATCCATGTGGAGAGCTTAGAATAGTGCCTGGCACACATGAGGCAATAAATGTTGGCCACCACTGTTGTTAATGTTGCGTTATTATTATTTCAGTGGCTGAGAGGGCCAGGGCTGAGCAGGCAGAACCATTCTCTGTGGCTTCTGCCCTGAAGCACTGCCAAATCCCAGTGTCCTGCCTCTTGTCATTTCTGGACGGAGCCAAGAGTTGTCTTGGTGCCCAGAAACCCCAGCCACAGTGAGCACAAAGCCGGCCAACCCAGGGCAAAGGGGCTTCCGCCATCCCCAGGGCATCTCGGGCGTCTGGATATTTCGGGCTGGCTGCTGTCTAGATAGCAGGGCAGGAGGCTGAGCTGACCTCTGCCTTCCTGAAACAGAGGCCAAAGCCACTGTCCCCTCCGAGTGCTGTGGGCGGTGGGAGGGGCCGAGGTTCCAGCCAGCTGGGGGTTGAACTGCCAGCTCCAGAGTGGGCCTGGGAGTCTCCTTGGCTGTGTGGCCTGGGCAGCCGCTGACCAGCCAACCTCTCCCAGGACAGGCCCAGAGCTTCCCTGGCCTTTTGAACCGGGAGCTGTGGACGGAGCACTTCTGGGCTGGGGGCAATGGCCCTGACCTCCAGATGCCCAACTTCTCAGGTCTGTTTGAAAGGCTCCAGGATTGTCCTTTTTGCCTACAGTTCCTGGAAAAGGCTCCACTCAGGCTGAGAATGGGCCGTAGTGTGAATTGTGGGAAGAACTCCCAAGGGTGGGAATAGAATCGGGGGGCCGAGTGGTTGCCTTAATAGCGTGTTCTCTCCCCTCGGGAAGGCAGCTGGCTCACTCTTGTTCCCTTGCACGAAAGAGAGCGGGTGCCAGAGCAGCTTCCTGTTAGCACCAGCAGGCAGGGCTGAGCCTCTGCTGGGGAGATTTGGTTTCTATGAAGGGACTAGAGGAGGGGACCCCTACACTGCCAGTGGCAGGCCCGTGGCCTTCTCTCTCCCTGTAAGACCATCAGCAGTAAATCAAGTCGGATGGAGGACCATTGGGTCACCAGCAGAATTTTCTCCACAGCCAAGGCTAGATTTGCAACACACACACACATACACACACACACATACTTCAAGCAAACATTGGACCACGGCATAGTAGGACAGCACCTCTACTTAGGAGGCAGCAAGGTAGTAGCAATTCTTGGTGTATCCTGTTTGCTATCTGAGATCTAGATGGACATTTCTGGGGAGTACTGTCAACCATCGCTTTAGAACTTGACATTCACGGAGCCACAAATACTCCATTCTGTGTGCAGAATTTCCATGGTCCCACCTACATCTCCCAGTGCCTTTCCTCCTCCTCCTCCTCTTCCTCCTCCTCCTCCTCCTCCTCCTCCTCCTCCTCCTCCTCCTCCTCCTTCTCACCCCTGCTCATCCCAGTCCCATGCCCAAAGGAAGCGGAAGCCCATTTGCTGCTCCTGTTCTGATTACTGATTCTCATTTTAAGAAAAAAATTAAATAATAATTTCTAATACCCTGTGTTCTGTACTATTTTCTGTGGTTATTTTATGGGTATTGTATACAACGGTAGGCATTCAGTCTGAAGACCCTTTTCCATGGTTCCTACAATGCACCTAAACCGAGGTTGGGGAGTCCAGGTACAGTGCTCCGCCAGATCACCTGAGTTTCTGGGTGGAGAGAGGGTGTGTTGTAATAAATTTAGGAAACAGAATGTAGTCCATTCTCCCATGTCAGAATGAATCCTTTCAGTGACTAAAGAGCCAAAATTCAAACCAGTCTCTGAGTAGACTAATAAAGACAACACATGCGTCAGTTTGGCCAGTGAGCCAATAGGTTTAAAAAGGCAGAAAGCTCTATTTTTAGTCCAAATGAAGACTAAAACATCCTTCTTCGTCAAGCCCTTTCTTAATTAGCCCAGTCATATCCCAATTTTAGCTAATGGGCCCTCCCAGATCTCTCCTGCCTGGTGCAAAGCTCGAGGTAAATCCAGCCAAAGGAACAGAAACAAAAATGACGCTGCCTGTCCTCTCACCTGATTTTAACTAGGCCACCATGTGACTTTCATTAGGCCCTAAGCATGTGGGCAGGGAAGAGGGTCATAGAAAAGTGTCCTTGATTTGGAGTTGGAAAACCGTAGATTGGCATCCCGGCTTTGCAAACGTTGGCAAGTCACCTGAAGTCTTTGTCAGCCTCAGTCTGTCGTCTGTAAAATGGGGATAATGATACCTCACTCTGCCAGCTTCACAGAGTTGACGTGCAGATCCAGCACAAGACAGGCTGTGTAAACTGCAGCTCGACCTTTCATCAGAAGCAGCCTCGTTTCGTGTGGGATGAGTCCTCTTGGGCATCCCCTCCCCAGGGACCTGCTTTATCTCCTTTATCTCTTGGGGTTATGCCAGCATCCTGTGCCCTGGCCACAGTTATGGGCGAATCTGCTAGTCTTCTCTGGAGAATGCTTGTCCTACTTGTTCTGTGGCAGCAGCAGCTGCTGAGGTTGCACATGGGGCGGAGAGCAGAGGAGGACGGAGTTAGAGAGGGCCTGGCGGGGTCAAGTGCCCTGGGAAAGATGAGTCTAACCACAGGTTTGCAAGTGAAACCGTGCATTTGCCCAGCATCTGGGGTTCTGCCATAGGAGACTTGGGATGATAAAAAAAAATATGGAAGAAATGAGGATAATAGATGGAGCCACAGAGAGAGAGAACAGGGAACTAGCTAGAGAAAAGACGAGTTTTTTAAGAAGAATGCAATCATGGTACACTATTTGGCTCTGCAGCGAACAGCCGACATGGTCATAATGCGAATGACACTTACTGATGTGAGGATGACAGGACTGTGCCGGGTGTTTCTCAGCATCTAGAAGGGTTCAGGAATCTGGAGAAGGGGCTGCGTGTAAATTAATAAAGAGACTAGACATAAATTTGGAAGGCATTTTGGGGAGCCAGAGGAGACCTAGCTTCAGTAACCAAGTTCTCTGAATCTCTGGACCCCTCACCCTTTATTAACACAAATTGCCCTAAAGCAAAGCAGATATACATATCAAAGGTAAGGCCTGGTATACAGTAGGCGTTGTCAGGTTGGGGGAATATGCAGATCTTTAGGTTGGGGAAATGCTTTCAGCTAATCCAGCAACAGGTAGTATGATTCAGCCCTGCTGAATATAGAAGCCCATCATCCTGTTGAGGACTTCTTGCATCTTATTGTGCCCTGCTGGAATTAGCTTCCAGCAAGGCTGTATTGGGATGACGGTGAGGAAGCTCTCCTCTAGGCAGGAAGTCAGTGATGTTTACAGTAGATGAATCTAGAAATAGAAGTGCATGAGTATTGTTTGGAAATATGGAATCGCGGAGGGAAAGACAGCCAAAAAGGTTAAGTGTTTCCAGGGATCAGGACTGGGGTGAGGCAGAGGGCTGCGGTTTTTCATCATATGCCTTTTGGTTCCATTATCCTTTTTATTCTTAATCAGCCCATGGACTATGTAGATCAAAGCATTTTTTTTTTTTTTAAAAAAGAGAAGTTCTGCCAATCGTAAGACTCTGATTTCTAGATGGGAACTGGAGAAGCTCATCTGGTGCGGCCTCCCACCTTCGGACAGGTAAACGCCCAAACCCAGGTGGCCTCTTACCACACCCTGCTCGGCACCAAAAGAAAACAGACATGGTTTGACCTGCCAGGTGAATGCTGTGCTTGAGAGTGACAGAGACTTGGGAAATGGTCATTGACTGTTGAAAGATAGTCATGCGCCCTCGAGGGGGTCTCCCATCGAGGTTGAAAGGGAAACTGGAGAGGGGCCAGGAGACCCCCCCAGTCCTGGCCTTGCTCCCGGTTCACTGTGGGACTGGAGCCAGTCATGGCCTCCCAGTTCCTGTCTCTGGACAATCAGAGTGCTGAGTTTGTCAAGGGTCTTTACAATTCTCCATTTCCCCAGATGGAAAATGACAGCTTCTGTGCACCGGGCACAGCAGGGGACAGAGGGAGGGATAATAGACAAGTGAACAAATAAGATTCTTTGAGACTGAAAGTTTTCTGAAGAAAATAAACCAGGGGATGGTATCGGTGATGCTGGGGTGGGATAGATAATGAAGGGGGATAGACATTGCTGGAAGGCGTGGGTGATCAGGGACACTGCTCTGAGGAGGGGCTGCTTGAGTTGAGACCTAGACAATGTGAGGAAAGCCAACGGGGGTGGCAGGGAGAGGGTGCTCAGAGCACTGTGTCCTGCAAGGAGGTGGGGAGGTGCTGACAAGAGGTCAGTATGACTTTTCTTTTAAGGGAAAATAAGTTTCTGTGCATGGGAAGCATAAATGTGATGCCACCCTGGGTTTGGTGGGCCAACCTTCATCCAATACCCAGCCCAGGGAGTTGTCTGTCCTTCAGTATCTCCCGAGAGGGCCCACCGAGTCCCTGCCCAGGAGTGAAACATGGGTGTGTGTTGCAGGAAGGATTGAGCACCGCTAGGAAGAGCCGTGGGGATGCAGAGGCTAGACTGTAGCGGCAGAATTATACTTCCAGGGGAAATAGGGGTGTTAATAAGTTAAAGGTAGGAAACCAAGGCTTGTCCACCCACCCAGCCATGCATAGGAGTTGGTGCAATACTTTCTACCCACTGAAGACCCCCTGAAGATCAAGACTGACTCAGCACTAACAGTTCCTAGTATGCTTTGCAGTAAATCAGATTTTAATGAATAAAAATTAAAATGCAATAAATTAAATGTTCATATCCTTTGACCCAGCATCTCTACGTTTAAGAATCTGTCCAAGCAAAGAAGTAGGTTCAGAAATGTTCACGGGCAGTATAGCCTGGAGTAGCAAAAGCCTGGAAATGAATGAAATGGGCCTGGATAGGGAGCTAGTGGAGTCCATTGTGGCATAGCCTACAACGGACGGAACACCAGGCAGTCTATCCAAGAAGGAGGTGGACTCATATGGAAAAGAATGATCTCTGGGGGATATGAGCAGGTGAGAAAGGCTGGGTTGACTTAGCTCAGACTGTGGCCAAATGAGCTTGCTGTAGCTCTCAGCTCCACACCCCTGTCCTCCACTGGCCCTGGAGCCCCTCCAGCCAAGGGACATTGGGACTCTGGAAGCTCAGACACACCTAGTGGCGAGAGGAGGGAAGGGCATCGCCATACACAGTGGCCCCTTGATGGCTGAGCTCCACCAACCCCAAAAGTGAACACTGGATGTCTCCTCCAATCAGAAGTGAAGGAGTGAGTGAGGGGTGGGGCATGAGGCCAGAAGTGTTACTCTGGTGCATCTCCCTCGCAGTGGTTCTCAACCTTCCTAATGCTGCGGCCCTTTAATACAGTTCCTCATGTTGTGGTGACCCCCAACCATAAAATTATTTTCGTTGCTACTTCATAACTGTAATTTTGCTACAGTTATGAATCGTAATGTAAATATATGATATGCAGGATACATTTTCATTGTTACAAATTGAACATAATTAAAGCATAGTGATTAATCACAAAAACAATATGTAATTATATATGTGTTTTCCGATGGTCTTAGGCAGGGGTTCTCAAACTACGGCCCGCGGGCCACATGCAAATACAAATATTGTATTTGTTCCCGTTTTGGTTTTTTACTTCAAAATAAGATATGTGCAGTGTTCATAGTTTTTTTTAAACTATAGTCCGGCCCTCCAACGGTCTGAGGGACAGTGAACTGGCCCCCTGTTTAAAAAGTTTGAGGACCCCTGGTCTTAGGTGCGACCCCTGTGAAAGGGTCGTTCGACCCCCAAAGGGGTCGCGACCCACAGGTTGAGAACCTCTGCTCTACAGGGAAGCAAGAGGAGTGGGAAGTAAGTGTTCCCACCTAACAGATACTATCTCTGGAAGGGGTCATAGGAAACTGGGGCGAGTGGCTGCCAGTGGGAAAGGAATAGGGAGACTTATTTTGATTTAAAGATGTAGGAGTAGCCCTAACTGGTTTGGCTCAGTGGATGGAGCATCGGCCTGCGGACTGAAGGGTCCCAGGTTTGATTCCGGTCAAGGGCATGTACCTTGGTTGCAGGCATATCCCCCAGTAGGGAGTGTGCAGGAGGCAGCTGATCGATGTTTCTCTCTCATCGTTGTTTCTAACTCTCTATCCCTCTCCCTTCCTCTCTGTAAAAAATCTATAAAATATATTTAAAAAAAGAAAAAAGATGTAGGAGTAAAGGGTCATTTCTAGTCCCTTTTAAAGATTCAAGGGATCTCCTCTGCTTATGAATAATTTCCTCCAAAGCTCTGGTGAGGTCACTAGATCTGAATTCCAGGTGTCATCATGGGAGAGTACTTCTCTATTTCCAGTTTTCCCGGATGTCAAACAATTCAAACCAATCTCTAGCCACCCTTGTATTCCCCAAGGCCTTCACCTTACACTGGACTCAAGACCTGACGTGACCCCTTGTAAACACTTACCCTTTTCTGTGCAGGAGCTTATTCCTAATGTCTGGGATTCCAACTGAAACCACTCTCAGGTGTTAAAGCACGCGTCCCAGACACTAGGCTCTGAGAACCACCCCCAGGATTTTTGCTAACACTGAAGACCACCTGTCCTTTTATGTACATAATATATTTTTTAAATGACTCACTCGTTTAAAATTTCAATAAAGTTGTTTTAATGAGATTTTATATCTCTACTATATATGATATTTCTATAAAAAGGGAGAACTTAGCCCTGACCCAGTAGCTCAGTCGGTTAAAGCATCGTCCAGATACACCAACTTTGTGGGTTCGATCCCCGGTCAGGGCACATACAAGCATCACACAATGAATGCATAAATAAGTGGAACAATACATCAATCTCAATCTCTCTCTCATTCTCTCTTCCTCCCTTTCTCCTTCCCTCCCTCCTGTCCTCTTTCTTTAAAATCAATCAATACATTAAAAAAATTAAAAAGAGAGAACCTTAAAATAAACATTATAATATCAAAGCAACATTGTTGATTCTAGCTACACACTATGGCTTGCCCAAAGTTCTGCTTATTGTTGTTGTTTTTTAAAAAATGGCACATGTTAGAGACAGGCTAGCACCAAACTGGGTCTTTTCTCCTTGGTGGACTCAGACCATTTCGATGAGGACTTTCTCCCTACATGGTTCATTGTTATTTGATACCATATCAGTGCACCATCCAAAATCATGCCTTGTAACATGAATTCCACACTTTGGGGAAGACTGAGTTAAAGCCTTTCTTTTCCTTTTCCAGAAAGTCTTAATTATGTGTCCACAGGCATTTGTGTCATCTGAGCTGGACAATGTGTAAAACCATTATCACCCTGAAATTTGTGGCCCTGCCTGATGAGGCTGGCAGTTTGCATTCCAGCTGGCATTAAAGTAATATCTGTGGTGCAGGAGCCTTTTTTATTTTTTCCTTTATTGCGAGGATCAGAAACACATCTCTTTGCAGGCAGCATATGATGGCAGCTACGAGTGACGCAGGCCTAAACAAAGGGGGGTTTGTCCTTTTTAAAAGAATTGGAAGAATCTCTGAGCTGGTTCACTGGGTTCTTCCAAATGATGATGCTGAGTCGCAGCTGGGGCCACCCAGGCTGAGCCCTGCAGCCACACAGCTCCTGGCTCATTGTTAAAGGTCCTGGGTCTCAAAGGGCAGCCTTGGTCAGGGACTAAGGGAGTGAGAGTGAGCACGCTCTGAGGGGAGAGCTGACAGAGAAAGGGTGGAGGGTTTGGCACAGTGCAACTCTCTGGGTGGGAGAGTTGGTATCAGGAAAAGGCTCTTTTAACAATTCTATTTCAGTGTGTTGTGGCTGCACCATCCAGCTGTGTCATCAGCAGGAGGGAGCATGGAGAACTCACACCTGTTTCTGAATGCGGAAATGCTTCAGACCGGAAATGACACCCCCAGTGTTGCTTACAGCCCATTGGCCAGAATTAGTCACGAGGTCCAACCTAACTGCAAGGGAGTCTGGGAAATTCAGCCTTCCAGTGCCCCGAGGGAAAAAAATGAATGGCAGCTGTCCGCCACATGTTGTATTTGCATTTAGTGGTCGGATGTTGTTCAAATGAGAATAGGTATTAAGAGGAAGGGTGTTTGAGTGAGGGTTAATTTTATAAACGGTCAGATCACTAGGAAATATTTGCGTATCATGACCACCTTTGCTTTGTTACACAGCAGGGACTGTGATAATGAATACTCAACTCAGAGGGCGAGCTTCCTCCGGTGCTGTGATATCCCCAGAGCATTGCCTGGTGGGAGGGAGATTCAGACAGCATTTAAACCCCCACACAGCTCCTCCTGCCCACCTCAGTCCCTCTGGCAGGCCACTGAAGAGGTGTGATGCTTTTCTGAAGTAGGGATTCTATTTGGTCCTCACCCCAAATCCTCCACAAGGAATATTCAGTGTCTGGATGCAACAAAGAACAGCTTTGAAAAGAAAGCTCTAGACTTTGTCTGATAAAATATGCAGGCAAGGAAAGACAGGAAGAGCTGTTTTTTATTTTCTTAAACCCCATTAAAAGTTGCTTGTTTTTCATTTTAATGTTGTCGTTGACAAATTCCAATTTCTCACACCCTCTTTAGCACATCTCCTGCTCTCTCTGGGCTTTCAGCGCGACCCCTCGCCCTACCGTGCCCTGTGAAAATGTTGGTGCTCCTGGCTTTCATCATCATCTTCCACATCACCTCCGCGGCCTTGCTCTTCATTGCCACCATCGACAATGTAAGTTCCTTTTCCTTATGACCATCCCAGAGCCCCTGGGTCCTGCAGTCAACAGTAGGATTAAAGAATTCCCCAAGCCCTATCCGGTTTGGCTCAGTGGACAGAGCGTTGGCCTGCGGACTCAATGGTCCCAGGTTAGATTCCGGTCAAGGCCATGTACCTTGGTTGTGGACACATCCCCAGTAGGTGGTGTGCAGGAGGCAGCTGATCGATGTTTCTCTCTCATCAATGTTTCTAACTCTCTATTCCTCTCCCTTCCTCTCTGTAAAAAAATCAATTTTATATATATAAAAGAATTCCCCAAGGTGATTACAATTGGGGTTGTCCTGCCCACCAAGGCATGCCCACCTCCTGAGCCTGGGCTTGAGGGCTCTGGCCTAAGTGTTGGGGTCTGAAGCATCCACATTTAGGTGGGCCAGGACCTTGGTCCTCTCATCTCTGATTCCCCCACAAAGCTTTGGTTGTAGGAAGCCCTTTGGGCACTCGGCTTCAATTCAGCCCTCCTGAGGTCAATGACTCAGCCTTGGCACTAGGTTGACCAATCATTTTGGGCTGGATCATTCTTTGTTGCACTGTAGGAGGGTTAGCCACGTCCCTGGTCTCTACCCACTAGATGCCAGCAGCACTCCCACCCCTACTTGTGACAACCAGAAATGTCTTCGGACGTTGCCGAATATCTGAAGGGGGGCAAAATCATCCTCGGTGGAGGACCACTGCCCTAGCTCCCAGCTGACCCATCCCAGGGGATCTCTGCCCCTCTCGCTTCTGACATCTCCTGACCGACAGAAGCCCTTGTTGCTGACCCCCCTGGCCTTGCCCTCCCCAGCAGAGCCCAGGCTTGGGACTCTCTGACTCTGCCCGTGCTCCCATGAAAAATTGAACTCTTTTCCTGTAGTGTCCAGCTCTCAGCCATATGGCAGGATTGCATTTGGCAAATAATCTATTGGCATAGATTAATATCCCTGCCAGCTGGAAATGAAGCTTTTTGCCAAAGGTCCCTTGTGGCCCACACCTTGATCCAAAGATCTGGCTTCAATCCTGATCATCTCAGACTGCAGAGACATTTTGAGTCAGAAACACTGCTCACACAGCTAAAAAAAATGCACCTTACAAGTGGCCATCAGCTCTGCCTGATGACTAATCGTCATAACAGTAGTAACATAGAGCATCACACCTCCTGTCACTTAGTGTGTGCTCACGCTGGCCAGGTCCTGGGCTAGTCCCTTTTATGTGCATCATCTCAGTTGATCCTCACCTCAAGTTTACAAGATAGGCCCTCTCCTAGCCCTGTTTTATGGTGAGGGAACTGGGTCTTGGGGCAGTTAAGGTCCCTGCTGGAGTTTACACTGCAGTAAGTGGCAGAGCTGGGATTGGAACCATTACAGATCTGGCCTTGGATCCTATAAGGGCAGATAAATGCAGTGATCAGGTTTGGCTTCTTGCAGGTTCCTGAAGAACAGCTGTGAGTGGGTAGGGCAGGGATCACAGTGATGCCGGGAGTTAAAGTATTTCACCTGCCGTTATCCTAAGGGCCCAAGCTTGGTGAAATAAATGGTAGTGAATGTTCTTCTATCTCCTTTTTCTGTGTCTTGCACCTGGTCCTCTGGGGTTCTGAAATGGTCGCAGACTTAGTGAACAGAATAGACAGACACGAGGGGCAGAAAAGCCATAGGCCACAGCGCCCCTCAGTCCCAGGGAACGCTCCTGCGTATGCACATGACTGTGGCGCTCACAGGGCAGACACAGATGGGCGTTCTTGCCAGTCAGTGAGTCACGGGTTGCTCATGGGTTAGGAATTGTGCTTGGCACTGTAGCAGGGCACGCAGTGAATGTCTGTGACTGGGTGGACAGGTGGGGGAGAGTTCTGTCTTCTGGGGGGTGGAGACAGCAGAAGCAGAGAGAAATGAAAGCGTTTGGACTGAAGACAGGAGAGTGTCGCCTGATCATTTCGTCCATAACAGGCTCCCCTTCCCCGACCAGTTCCATCATTTTCTTGCTCCCTTCTGCCTTCACCCCTGTAGCCCTGGTGGAATTTACCACTGTTTATTCCACCAACTGAGCCTGGTCTCCTCTCCTCCACCTCGGGAGGGCCTGGACCACCCTGTCCTTTACTCAGACCAGGTGGACGTCACCTGGGTGCATCACCTGAGCCTGGATCTCAGCCCCACCGCCGGCCTCTCGAGTCAGAATCTCCACGTTAACCAGCTCCCCCGGTGACCCGCACGCACACCGCACGCTGAGAAGCACCGGTCCCAAACGCCCATTCACCCCGTGCCTCCCACCCACCAGGAGTCCGTGTTTTCATCATTAACCATCAGCCTTTCCCTGTGTTTCCCTTTTGTGTTACAGGCCTGGTGGGTAGGAGACGGATTTTTTGCAGATGTCTGGAAAGTCTGCATCACAGTCAACAGCACCAACTGTACAGACATCGACGACAGCTTTGCCTGTGAGTTGCAGCTGATGGGGAAGCATTGATGAGAAAGAGGCCGCCTCCCCGCCCTCTAACTCCTCACCCTCTCCACCACCCAGCATGATGGGAGGGGTCCAGCTGGGGGTTCAGCAGGGACAATGGCAGCTGGAGACAGGAGCGGGTGGAGAAGCCGGAGGCTGGAGGGCGCACTAACCCCCCCTACATTGGGCCCACCCATCTCTGTGTCTTGGCCAAGCAGAGCTTCCCTTCCTCGCACTTTCTCAGCGTCAGCCCTTATCTAGAATCTTTCCCCTCTTCTCACTTATCCAAGCCTCCCCTCTCCGTAGGCTCAGAGACTGTATCTGACATCTGTGCCACTTCCCAGCATCTCAACAGCTGGCTCCTTTGTGAGCTGTGTCACCTTGCCTTGGGACAGGTCATCTGAGTGCTCAGAACAGCAGTATCCTCAGCTGTAAATGGAGGTAGTAGCGCTGCACCTGCCCTGCCTGCCTCTGTGCATGAGCCAAAGTACCACAGGGCTTTGCAAATGCAGAGCATCTCACTTAAACACATGCCGGCTGCTACTCTCCTCCACTCTGGAGAGCATGGCTCTGTGTTCTGTTCTAGAACTGATGCAAGAGGGCATCCTGCTAAAATACTGGACGCCCCGTTAAATTTGGCATCTCAAAGAACCATAAATAATTTAAGTATGTCCCAAATATTAACATGGGACATGCTTATACTAAAAAAATTATGTGTTGTTTATCTGACATTCATATTTAATGGGCATCCTGTGTGTTTTTGTGTGTGTATTTGTTTACCAAACCTGGCAATCCTATTTAGGGAGCAAGGGACCCTGTTCACTGATTCCTAAAGTCTCCCCATTCCGTCAGTGACAATATCACCATTCATAACACAAGCAGCGAAGTACCAATAGAAGGCATCATTTGCTGAAGGTTTACTGCGAGGCACAGGGCTAAGTCCTTTACCTAAGCAATTTCATAGCCCTGTCCGTCAGGGACCATTGGCCCTGTTTTAAGGTAGGGAAACTGAGGCACAGGGCGGAAACCCAAGGTTACACATCCAGGACTAAATGATGGAGCCAGGATTCCAGTCTTGAAGTGATGGAGGCTGAAGCCTGTAAACCCCATCACGTGGTCCCTGCCACACCCCTCCCCCTCAGTGCCTTTATCTGCCACCCTGACCCCTGACCCAGGAAACAGCCATTCTCCCCTGCGCGCTGCAGCCCCGGCTGTCAGTGTGCGTGGTCAGCTGGGCGAGCTGGCTGCGCTCCATGGCAGTGTTTCCAAGTCTCTATTATTTGCGTTCCACATCCTCTACGTGGAATTATTTAGTTCCCTGTTACTTTTCCTTAAAATAACAGGGGTTGGCAAACTACCAGCCAAATTCAGTCCAATGAGCTAAGAACGGTTTTTACATTTTTAAAGAGTTGTTAAGACAAAAAAAACAAAACAAAACACAAAGACAAAAATGTAACAAGGCACTATATGGCCACCAAGCCCAGAGTATTCACAGAAAAGCCTGCCGACGCTACTTTAAAACTGCTCACGGTTTCCTACATCCATTTATTTTAAAGGGGACTTTACGTCCCTACATAAATGCTCACCTGGAATCACTTGCCATAAAGGAAGGAAATTTTGTTTAAAATGCTACAAACGTTATTAAACCCTCACCAGATGCATCTGCCTCTTAAAGGTCCCGAGACTGTTTCCGGTTCTTTCCTTGCTAAAAACAAAACCACCACTAAACCCAGATATTAGCGGTGCTAACGGGCCAGGTGGAGAGCTCCCGAGCTCCGTAGACACATTTAAACAAGAGCACAGTGAGCACCCCTCTCATCGGGTGAGTGTCGCTGGTCGGTGCACTGTTTGGCCTCCACCTACACTGAGCTCATCGGCCACCAGCTCTACCTTCTGCACCCACCCCCCCCCCAACACTGAGAAACCCTCTGTCCTCTCCGACAGCCATGGTCTGCCTACGTCCGGGCAGTGTGTAACCGTAGCCCGGGTGCGTGGCTTGGACAACAGACGTTTATATCTCACAGGCGCGGGCAGATCAGGTGTCTGGTGAGAACAGACACTCGTGCTGGCTTGCAGACAGCCTGGTTCTCATGTCCCCATGTGGCAGAGAGCAGAAAGAGAGGGTCACATTGAAGGTGGCACCCCCTCCAGGCCGGGTCCCACCACCACCAGAGATTCTGATGGAGTTCATCTCGGTGTAGCCTCCCGGATGTTTTCAGAACAGAGCGGAGCTATAATTTACAAGCGAGAAGACGTAGACTCCTTAAGGTCTCCATTCAGAGCTTTGACAATTATGTATGCACCCTTGTAACCACCAGCCGAGGCAAGAAGAACATTCTGTCCCCCGGAGGGCTCCCTCGGGCCCCTCTTAGCTCAGTTCCCAGCACCCCCTGCCCTGAGGGCAGCCACTTCTGCCACTGTCCTTCCCTCTGCCTGTTCTTGGACTTCCTAGGATGCGATCATGTGGGGTTGGGGGAGGGGATGAGGGTTCGTTCCTCACTGTAAGCAGTGGGGGAGGGGCTCCATGCTCTCTGGCGGATCTTCACACGCAGCTGGACCACGCTCAGAGCCGTTGCTTAACATGTCATTAAGAGCTTAACGTTGTGCCTCCCTCTAGGCATTTATTAGGCAAGATTGCAAAAAAGAAAAAAGGGAAGGTTTTCCTTAGATTTTCCTCTGCAGCTCTGGGCACTGTCCCCTCAACCATCTTACCTGCGTCCTGGTGATAACATCAGCCCTGACATAGCACTCCCTTTGCGGGGGGAACCCCCTAAAATCCTTCCATGGATGAGCTCACCCCACTCTCCCAGCCTGCTGAGGCGGGAGCTATTATTATCCCCACTTCACAGGTGAGGAAACTGAGGTCCACGCAGGCGGCTCCAGTCCCTGCACTCGACCCCTCTGTACACCTTCAATGCACGCCTCCAGCTGTGTCCTTCCCCGTGCGGCGCCATCCCCGAGAATGCCTCCAGAGGTCTCGCTAAAGCACAGACACACAGACTGACCTGTCCCCTCTGAGCCCTATCAGAATCTGCCAGCTTGGAACCTGGCGACTTGGGCTTTTAAATACTCCCCCATCCGAGAGCCACGGATGTGGGAGCAGCGACCCAGGCCAGGAAGAATGCCCAGCAGGTGGTGGTTCTCCGTTTTCCAGACAAGGACACGGGATCTCGGGTCAAGTGCACAAGTGGACATTAGAGGGAGGCGGGGGAAGGGAAGACTCCTTGGCCGCCCTG
Organism: Myotis yumanensis; assembly: GCF_028538775.1. Classification (NCBI taxonomy): domain Eukaryota; kingdom Metazoa; phylum Chordata; class Mammalia; order Chiroptera; family Vespertilionidae; genus Myotis; species Myotis yumanensis. The sequence continues at coordinate 93,692,797 of NW_027223755.1, forward strand.
TGCTCACACTATGCTCCCTGTACTTTAGTCTCGTCCCCCGACTCGGGAGCTGGCACTGTCCCTACGCCCCGGGCCCAGGCCGCCTGCGGTCCTCAGTCCCGCGCTCTTGTCCTTTCCCACAGATTACTCCACGATGCAGGCGGTCCAGGCCAGCATGATTCTCTCCACCATTCTCTGCTGCATCGCCTTCCTGATCTTCTTGCTCCAGCTCTTCCGCCTCAAGCAGGGAGAGAGGTTTGTTTTAACCTCCATCATCCAGCTCATGTCATGTAAGTAAAACGACAGGCTTCCTGGGATCGGCATCCCCCCCACCTTCCCAGCCAGGAGGGTGGCAGGTGAGGACTCGGAAAGGAGAGGTTGGCAGCCGTGCCCCGGTGCCTCCGTGGGACGATTCATATTTTGGAGTTTGGATTTAGTTAGGGGGTCAGGGCGGGCGTCCTTCCTGAGCTGGAATCTGTAGGGTGAGTAGGAATTGCTGCAGAATGTGCTCTGCTGGTACAGAGGGGAAGGAACAGTGTGTCAGGCAGAGGGAACAGCATGACCAAAGCCCTGTGATAGAAGAGACTTAGCTGGCCAGTGTGGCTGGGGTGTAGAGACTGGGGGTGGGAGGCCTGGTGTGAGCTGAACCAGACTCATAGGTGTTGTAAGCCTGCTAGGATTTGGGGGTCTTTTTCCCAAGCTGGTGGGGAGCCACCAACTGGCTTTTTGTCATTTTTTTGGCTGGTTGGTGTTAGATGCACCTGCTTTGGGCCCTTGGGGGCTCTTGGAGACACAGAGATGAACAAGACACAGTCTCAATCCTGAAGGGACTTAGAGAAAAAAGGTGTCTCAGAGCACTTTGCCCTATTTGTGAGTTTTAGAAGCTGGTGTAGAAGCCTGTGCCACCACATGATGGTTTGTTACTGTTCCTCAGTAGAGAGTTAAAGCTTTCTGATGACAAAAACTGGAAGTCCCCCCAGCTTCCACTGTACTTTCCAATCGGGGACAACGGGTGGCTTGAGGAGGATGAGAGCTCTATACTTCAGAGACCGCGTGCTGCCTGGTGCTAGCTCCCACCTCCTTCCAGCCACCTGTCTGTCTCCCAGACTTCATTCTCTGCAGCCCAGAGTGAGTCCAGACGTGCCATGCCCTCAGCACACCAGGGTGATCTGTGTGCCTGCAACTGTTTCAGTTTTACTTTTTGTTTTTTTAATTCTCACCTGAAGACATGCTGAGGAAGAGAGAGAGAGAGGAACATCGATGTGAGAGAGAAACATTGATTGATTGCCTTCCACATGCTCTCTGACTGGGAATCAAACCCACAACCCAGGCATGTACCCTGATCAGGAATTGAACCGGCAACCTTTCAGTGCTCAACCAACTGAGCCACTCCGGCCGGGCTGTCTCAGTTTTAAAACTGAGTCCTGCATCCCAGGAAACCCCTCAGTCTTGGGCATAGCAGGATGGCTGGTCACATACAGCATCCTTCTCTCAGGGCACCTTACCTGACAAGCCAGGGTGCAGGCAGAGATGAAAGCATTTCAATCATAAAAGACCCTGGAGGGTCTCTTGGTCCCTGAGCCCCAAGTCCACCAGGATCCCTCTGGGGATCTGTCTAAAGTGCAGACCCCAAAGGCCCATCTTGACCTGTTGGTTAGAACCTGGGGATGTGTGTTCTCATCCATGAGCCCAGCACTTGGGAGCAGTGACACAGACCCAGACCCAGTGAGGCCGAGAGAAACAATACAACTTGCCTAAGGGCACCCGTGAGGGGGTGTCAGCTCTGCCTCTTCCTTTACTTTCTTTGTATCTCGCAGTGAGAGGCATGGACACCCCACTACTCGCACCATTAAAGGCCATTGAATCTCGACACATAACATGGAGAGAGGGAGTTGGGGAGTTTCCCATTCAAGTTTACTTTCTGTTATTGTCTCCATGTGTCTGTTGGTCTCTGAAGGCCATTTAGTCAAAACTGGTTACCTTGATACAAAAGTCACATACACCCCTTTGCCATCCACAACAACTCCTTTGACCATTTTCTGGCCCGAGGACCTGCCCCTCCCTCTTCTGCCCCAAGCCTGCCAGGTTTGGACGCCATTATCAGTCAGTGACGTTCAGGTGTGAGCAACAGACGCTCTAATAACTTACGTAAGAGCCGGATGCCGGGGCAGCTCACACGATTCAAAGGCAAAGCTGGACACCAGGTCTCGGATAGAGGATCCAGGCAGCAGGAACTGATGGGCAGTCACTTCAGCGAGATGCTGGCAGAATCCGTGTGAATCAGAAGACAGTGTGGCTTTTCCCTAGATTCAAGCCTCCAGGAACAACAGTCTGATCGGCAGAGATTGTCATACACTCAACCCCCAGGTAGAGAAGGGCTGGCACCCTGATGGACAGTCCTAGCTGGCCAAGGGAGGCTATAGGTCCCGCAAGGAAAACCAGGGTGCTTAACCTCATCCTAGCATTCATGTCTGTGATTCAATCAAGTTGCCTTTGGCTGCAAGTAAGAGAAAATTCCAATTAACAATGACTTCAGCCACAAAGACCTTCACTTTTTTAATATAACAAATAGGAGGTGGAAGGTGCCAGAGTTGGTCCGGCAGCTCAGCAGCAGTATCCCCAACCCCCACACCTCTCATCCTTCTATGCCATCATCTTCAGAGTGTCAGTGATAACCCTCTCATGGCCCCCAAAAGGCTGCCACAGCTCCGGCCATTCCCTCCCAACCTAACAGGCTAAAGTAGTATGCAAGGGGAAGTACAGAGATGAGTAGTGGGGGACAGACATTGTACAGAGCCTGCAAAGCCTGAACTATTTACCGTCCAGCTCGACCCTGGCTTAGATACATGATGTCTTATCTTCTGGGCTGGGCACACGGCTGCCCAAATAAAATTGGCTTCAGCCTGGCCAGCATGGCTCAGTGGTTGAGTGTCAACCCATGAACCAGGAGGTCACAATTCGATTCCCATTCAAGGCACGAGCGCTCGATCCCCAGTGGGGGGCGTGCAGGAGGCAGCTGATCAATGCTTCTCTCTCATCATTGATGTTTCTATCTCTCTCTCCCTCTACCTTCCTCTCCGAAATCAATAAACATATATTTAAAAAAATAAAAATTGGGTTCAGCTAGCAAGAATGGGCAGCAAAATGGTGACAGGGGAGGCAGCAATAGTCAAAATATTCGTTATCATTCCAATAGACTAAAACAAACACCTATAATAATAAAAGCTTAAGTTGGTCTCTAATAGTCCCCTCAGGGGCCTGGGACACGCTGTGGCCCGTGATTTATTGGTATCTTCACTTTTCTTCTCCCAGGCCTGTGTGTCATGATTGCAGCTTCCATTTACACAGACCGACGCCAAGACATTCACAACAACAACTTGCATGTCTATACTCTGACCGAAGAAGGCACGTACGGCTACTCCTTCATCCTGGCCTGGGTGGCCTTCGCCTTCACCTTCATCAGCGGCCTCATGTACCTGATCCTGAGGAAGCGCAAATAGACACCGGCGCTCGGTCGCTCTCACGCAGTACAGAGTCTACATCCAGATAACCGTTTTGTATATAATCCGTTTTTTTGTTTTGTTTTGTTTTTTTGTGGTTTTTCTAGCAAACATATTGTTTCCTTTAAAAGCCAAAAAAAAAAAAAAAAAGAGAGAAGAGTTTTTGCATTCTTGAGATCAGAGAACAGACTGTGAAGGCTGGAATTCAGAACTCCCGCCGTCGGAAAGTCCCAACAAGACAAAGCCAAAAATCCAGCCATGCTCAAATTCTAAAATGTTCAGCAGGATGTTTCCTTACCACCGGGATGTGATGTGAGGACAAGAGGCCGAGAAAGCCAGGCCTCGGGGGACATCTCCCCCTAGGTTTGGGCCACACCATTCCTCCTCATCTCAGCTTCCCTTTTCCGAGTCTCTGGGTGTTAGTGGTGGAAGGTGGGGTGAGGGGCGGCTAGGTGAGGGATGAAACCTCCTCAGGTATTCAGCCAAGTTCCATGTGAGAAACAGGTATGGACCCTGGTGTTCTGCCTGTGCCAGACCACGGCCCTAACTGCCTATAAGGGGCTAGGACCCCGAAGGTGCCACCTAAGCTTGCAGGCGACGTCACCTGCTTGCCTGAGGGGGGGGGAGGGGTAAAATGTGGGCTCACCCTGAGGCAAAGACTTTCTCATCTTGTGATCCCTAGTACACCTGTAAAATGCACACTATCGGGTACCCACCCACAGACCTACAAAATCTGTCTTCAGGAGTGGGGCCCGGAAGCCTGCATTGCTGACAAGCTCCTCCGTGATGCTTATGTGCCTTAAAGTTGAGGGCCACCTCCCAGAGCCTGGGGAGCAGAACTGCCTCACAAACGTTAAAGCTCTCATCATATTAAGCTGGGAGGTGGGTCCCCACTGCAGACCAAAGCCCTGGCCTCCATCAGCTCTTGATTCTTCCCTGTTCCTGCCACAGCTGCTTTCATCTGGACCACCCAACCTCCAGGCCCAGGCCCCACACCCCACTAGCCAGCCACCCTAGGGGGCAGGGGCCACAGCCTCCTTATAGCCCTAAGTCAGAAGGCCTCTCCCTTCTCTTCCTGACCTGCCTTCTAAGCTGATTGGCCTCTACTACATTTCTGGAGCCTCAAAGGACCCATCCACCATCCATTCATTTACCCATTCATTCATTCATCAGCATAAGGCTGGGTGATCATTTCTCCTTCTGGGGCTCATCGTCCAAGGAGAAGATGAATTAAAAACCAATTAGGAAAACTAATTAAAAACTGTGATGAAGGCTGCAAAGACCGCAACCAAGGATTGAAAAGCGAGGCCGGTGGGTGGGAGGGAACCTGCTTCGTGCCTGCCTACCTTGAAATGCCCCTGGAGGCATGGAGATCACCCTCAACATCGCTCACTCACCTGTGCAGCTGGCATTTATTGGGCAGCATTGTCTATTCCATCAAGAGGACGTTTAGTTCTGTGGAGCATCCCAGGGCCCTGAGAGCCAGTGAAGCAGTGACAGGAACCCAGTCTGCTGTGGTTCTCAGACTTGAGAGGGCGCGAGTGCCGCTCGGGGGAATCTGCCTTGTCAGGGTCTAGGTGGGTGGGTGTTCCAGACAATTCTGAGACTATACTGAGAAATGCGGCTTGGGGAGTCTGTCCTTAGGTGTAACAGCACCACGAGGTGTGAGGTGTGAGGTGTGCGGCAATGCCCTGACCCTGGGGCGTGCCCCATTGAATGAGCTCTTTGCGCGCCTCAGTCCTTCCCCTCTGGTGCTGAGCGTGCTTCTGGGGAGGCATGCCTGGCCCAGTGCGACGTGTTGGCCGAGTCTCAGCACTGGTGCTACTTAAATGCTTCTGCACTTGACCTGCTGAGTGGCGACGATCTGCCATCAGCCCAGCTCTGTGTTGAGTAGCTTTGGGGCCACCGTGGACTCCTTTTCAGTGCAGGAGGGGGTTTTTCTGTCCATCTACTCATTCATTCATTGTTCATTTTCCACCGAGTACTCCGTGCCTGCTATGTTCCGGGCAGGGTGTGAGGCTTTGAAAACACAGGGGCGAGCAAATCCAGGCATCCTCCCTGAGGCAGGACACCCGCCCCACAGAGAGGCCACCAGCACAGTGCAGGGTGACATCGGGCCAGGGCCAGGACAGGGTGCCACCTCCTGGAAAACTCAGGCGTGGGGTGGGTCGGAGCAGCCACACGCTTGGGGTTTGGAGGATGCTACAGGAGCCTCTGGAGGAAGGTGGGTCTACAGTGCCCCAGCTTCCCAGCCAGGTGGCTTTTCTCTAGTTTCCTGGTGGCCACGTGGAAACAAACCAGCAGCCCTCAGAACCAGGAATCTGGTAAGCCTCATCCCTGGTCAATGCACGAATTTCCTTCTCCAAAACTTGAGGGGTGCGTGAGAATCTGAAATGACCCCATGGATTTTCCTGGCTGGTTGCCGCTACCGTACAGCACTTAGCATCCACATCCATCGCGATGCCAAGGTTTTGTGACTCATGAGAGCTGCCTGCCCTGCATTTCGGAGCTGGGAACGAGGTGATGGTGTCAGGGAGAAAATACCCACATTTCTTACCTGTAGGCAGAATCAGCCCTCACTCGGTGCTTACGATCAGTTAGTCAAGAACATCAACAACAAAGGAAACTAACAGACATCCAGGAAGCAAAAATTAGGACCAAATATATTACTGGTAACAACTGTATTTGAAGGAACTGTAGTTTGCGCATGATAGGACATTTTTATACAGTACTGTAATTCTTTCGTGGGGGAGGGGGGCTATGGATGGAGACAGACTAACTCGTTTTGTTATTCGCATTAAAATTACTTTGGGTCTCTGTCAAGTGAGTTTGGAAAACTGATGTGTAGCTCTGAGTGAATGTATATATTTGTACCTGAACGCGGGAGAATTGGAGACCTCCCCCCAGTCCTCCATCCTCTGCGGCAGGTTGGTGGCCTGTGTGCATCCCTAATTGACAGGCTGAGGTCCTGTATTAACTGATGCCGAGGACACCTGGACCCCCAAGCCTGTATGTAAACACACTAAACATAGTAGCTTAGATAGAAGCTGTAGCATCATTTAAAACCTGCCTGGGTGGGGAATGACTAAACTTGCTAATCGTCGAAAGGCTACTTACAATACAGCGCATTGGGCAGTTTTGTATATTGGGGGCGCGGTGGTGATGAGAAAATGCAGGGAAAGGCCTAGAGGTTAAGTCTGCACCTTGGTTTGTGGACAAATGTGATTTTAGGGTATTAGATACTTTCTCCTTAATGTGCCTTTAAAATAGTACATTTTCTATGTTTTGTATAATCTGAAACTGTACATGAAAAATAAAGTTTAAAACCAAATCGCCCAGAGCCACAGCCTCGAATGTGCCCATGCGTGCCAGCATCTAGGTTAGAACGCTGCCATGTCGAGTGGCAGGCGGCCATTTGACTTCTCATCGAGGTGAAGGTGTGGTTTTTACAGCCAGCAGTTGGTGCCTGACAGTTCGTCATAGGACAGACTCCCACCACCTTTGCCTGGATGAACCAACCGCAACTGCCCAGGACCTGGGCTTCCAGAAGGATCCATACTGGGTTAACGATCTGCTAACACCATCTTAAACTTCGTAATGATATTTCAGCAAACAGCCCCACATTCTCATTTTGCAATGGTTTCCACAAAATATGTAGCCAGTCCTTTCTCTTCTTTTTTTCAGTATGGCTTACATCCAGTATTATTTTGTACTAGTTTTGTTACTGGGTGGGGTCTGGGCCCAGAGGGGGTCTGTCTAGGCCTGACCAGTAGTGTGTGGGTTCTTGACTTTGTGCAGGAAGGATTGCACAACACAAGTCCAGGTGATTTTTTAAAAAATATATTTTATTGATTTTTTACAGAGAGGAAGGAAGAGTGATAGAGAGTTGGAAACATTGATGAGAGAAACATCAATCAGCTGCCTCCTGCACACCCCCTACTGGGGTGTACCCGCAACCAAGGTACATGCCCTTGACTGGAATCGAACCTGGGACGCTTCAGTCCGCAGGCCGACGCTCTAACCACTGAGCCAAACTGGTTAGGGCAAGTCCAGGTGACTTTGAGAGCACGTTTATTCAAGCTGGGGACAGTGTGAACAAAGGAGGGGCTTAGGGTAGAAGGAATAAGGAGAGAGCCGAGGTAGGGCTGCTTTGGCTCACTGAGAAATAGGTCACAGTAAATGAAGTGAGCTCACTGGGAAAGTCAGAGAAAATCGGGGCCTTGGAGACAGGTTCAGGGAGTAAGCCTGGGATGAGCTGCCGCTGCCCGCTGCTCCCCTGGTGGCAAGTCTCATGAGGACCCATAGAGTTTAGGAAAAAGAAAGCAGAGCTACAAGGTGTGGGGGTGCTCTAGCAAGAGCATGCCATGGATCCTTTGTCTTGAGGCTTTATAGCTTTCTCTGGCCAGTGGGAATCCTAGGGAAGGTTTCAGAAGAGGTCTTAGCAGAATGTTCATTAGCTCTTCAGGTGTGACCTTCAATATGTTGACTCATCCAAAGGTGCGTAGATAGGTATCAGGAGTTACTTCCTGGTTAGTTTTATTTTCAAAGACCATCATTGAAGAGGCACATGTCAACATCTCAATGTGTTTCTACAACATTTTCTACCACTATAACATCCACAGATATATGGTGGGTAAAATAAGTGGAAATTTATTTTTTATTTTTTTAAAGATTTTTTTATTGACTTTTAGAGAGAGAGGAAGGGAGAGAGAGAGAGAGAAACACTGATGTGAGAGCAAAACATCAATTGGCTGCCTCCTACATGCTCCCTACAGGGGACTGAGCCCACAACCCAGGCTTGTGCCCTGACCCAGAATCAAACCGGCAATGTTTTGGTGCACGAGATGATGCCCAACCAACTGAGCCACATCAGCCAGGGCAAAGTAGGTGGCAATTTAAATCAAGGTTAACCTATGACCTGTGGGCCAAATCAGCCCACTACCTGATTTTGTAAACATTATTGGCACACAGCCACACCCACTAATTTACATATTGTTCCTGGCTACTTTCAAAGGCAGAGTTGAGTAGTTGCAAAAGAAACCATATGGACCACTAAGCTTAAAATATTTACTATCTGGCTCTTTACAGAAAACATTAGCCAAACCTTGGTGTAAACCAAATGTTTTACAATAGCAATGCAAGGGCCTAGAATGCCCTCTGCTCTGCCACCTCCGCTGGGCCAATTCCACATTAGAGTGCTTGGTGCTCATCCCAAATTTAGGATTAGGGTTCTTAGTTGCAAGCAACAGTGACTGCAGTTGATTTAAACAGGAAAGAAATTTATTAAAAGGAAATCAGGTGGCATACATGCTTGGAAATATACAGCCAACCCCCCACCCTCCAATTGCCTCAGATTGTTCCACAGTACTCAAATTCTCCCACAACGACATCAAAATTACAACTAAACCACAGAAAAACCACCATTCAGAACCATCTGAAATCTAACAGAATAGAAGTCCTACAACTAAGGATACAAAGAAGTAGCCACATCGAGACTGGTAGGAAAACTGGTTCCACACCAGACAAAAATCTACAGGAATATCTTGGATAAAAAGGTCCCTCCTGAGGAGCGAGGGGTCCCAGCCCCACACCAGTCTCCCCCCCCCCCACCCCCCACCCCAGCCCAGGGCCCCAGCACCAGAAAGAGATGTCCCCATGACTTCTGGTTATAAAAACCAGCAGGGATTGTGGCTGAGTGAATAGAGAGCTTCTGGAGTCCCAGGCAGTACCTCTTAAATGGTTGGCTCAAACTTACTTGGACTCATTCACTCTGAGCTCCAGCATTGGGGTGCCAAGGACATATGAGGAGGAACTGAGTTGTCTGGCATTGAAGCAAGAGCTGGAGGGGCAGCTTTATCCCAGGCAGAAGTGCTGGCAGAGGCCATTGTTTCTTTGCTGAGCCCTCCCCCAATAGAGCAGGCAGGTGCCATATCTGAGTCTCCATCAACTTGGTTATCACTGTTCACCTGCCCTGGTGATTCCCTGAGATCCTGCCCCACCCAACTCTGGGTCCAACCCAAGCCATTTCCAATGGCTTTTCCATATAAACAGCCCATCTTGGCTCATGCTTGGATGTTTCTAAAATATCTAAAAAAAAAAAAAAAAAAAAAAAGTATCTGGCCTTCACATGCCATGTACATCTCACTAAGTGGCCTCGGGTCCAGCACTAACAGCAGCTGGCCTTTGTTCACAGCTTGGCCTCTGCTGGGCACCTCCAAGCCTAACACAAGTAGCAGCCACTTGCTGGTTGCGTTGTAGCTCATATCAGGTGGTACAGTGCAGGGCACAAGTGGCAACTGACTTCCTGGGAGGCCTCCGAGATAGCAACCCCAGTGGACAGCTTCAGGTCACATCGAAGCACCACCCAATCTCCTCCATAAGGGACATTCTCAAGGGGAAAACTTAGCAGGCACCAGAAGCCCACTGAAATAAGTCCTGCTCCATGAGGTTGGCCGCTGCACAGCTGATCCACCAGGGTGGTCACAGCCATTCCTCACAGCCAGTTAACCTGGGAATAAATCCCTCCCATTGAGGTGCCAACAGCAATCAAGGCTCAACTACAATAGGAGGGCCCACATGGGGTAGCAGCTCAGGTGATCAGGGAAGCTATGTCACTGGACCCTACAGAACACCCACTATATAAGACCACTTTACCAAGTCCAGCAGACATAGCAGCTCTACCTAATACATAGAAACAAACACAGGAAGGCTGCCAAAATGAGGAGACAAAGAAATGTGTCCCAAATAAAAGAACAGAACAAAACTCCAGAAAAAGAACTAAACAAAATGGAGACAAGGAATCTACCAGCTGTAGAGTACAAAACACTGGTTCTAAGGATGCTCAAGGAACTTAGGGGAAGAGTAGAAGAACTTGTAAAAACTAAAACATAGAGGTAGAAACATAAAAACAGAACTAGAAAACATAAAAAGAACCGGTCAGAAATGAAGAATACACTAACTGAAAAGAAAAATACATTACAGTAGAGTAGATGAAACAGAGGATCAAATCAGAGATTTGGAAGACAAGGAAACAGAAAACATCCAATCAGAACAGCAAAAAAGAAATCCAAAAAAGTGAGGATAGTATAAGGACCTTCTGGGACAATTTCAAGCAGACCAACAATTGCATCATGGGAGTACCAAAAAAAGAAGAGAGAAAACAAGGAATTGAAAACCTATGTGAAAAAATGACAAAAACCTCCCCTAATCTGGTGAAGGAAATAGACCATACAAGTCCAGGAAGTGCAGAGTCCCAAACAAGATGAACTCAAAGAGGCCCACATCAAGACACACAATTAAAATGCCAAAGGTTAATGACAAAGAGAGAATCTTAAAAGCAGCAAGACAAAAGTGGTTAGTTACCTACAAGGGACCTCCCATGGGACTTTCAACTGATTTCTAACAGAAACTTCGCAGGCCTGAAGAGATTGGCAAGAAATATTCAAAGTTATGAAAAGCAAGACCTACATCCAAGATTACTCTACCCAGCAAAGCTATCATTTAGAACTGAGGGACAGATAAAGAGCTTCCCAGACAAGAAAACACTAACTAATTTACAGAATTTAAGCAGTGATTTTACAATAGAAACGAATTTATTTATAAATGTTAATTATTTGGTTTAACACTAAAGAATAAATCAAGAAAATCATAATTATTACAGATTCCTGTATAGCTGTCACTGAACACAACACAGAAGAGGGTGTGTCCCACACATTACACTCCTAAGGGGTATGTGTGTGTGTGTGTATGTCAAACCGTTTAGGGTACAGATGGAATACTTGTGAAAATGCAGATTCTAGACCTGCTAAATCTCTAAGGTCATGACCCAGAATCTAAATTTTATAAACCTTTCAGGTTATTTTGCTGACCACAAAAGTTTGCAAGCCATCATTTTAAGGGATCAGACCTATGTACATAATCACATGGATTTTCATTTTACCTTTAGCGGTAAACCCGGAACGAGAAGTATTTTATATATAGACGTGTATATGGATTTCTACTCCCCGCTCCAAGAAATATGTATCCAAAAAGTTTCCTCCTTCCGATGTATTTGCTTTATGGACATTGAAGACCAAGTGGCCAGAGTGAACGAGCAAGTAATGCTACTGCCTCCTAGTGACGGTGTGTGGCCACACAACAGAACAATAAAATACTGCAGCAAAGATTACATCGTTTCACATCCAATTTAGCCAAATCCAACATAGCTGACAGAAGCTAATGTGACTTATTCCTCATTACTTTACATTTAACTCTATTATGACCAGAACATTGCTGGGTACCTATCTTCATTGAGCTCATGTGATTCTTGTGATCATGCTTTCAGTTACTATAATATTACTCCATTGAGACAGATTTACAGTTTGCAACTGGATGTCTGAGTAGAATTTACTATTTCTCAGTGTTGGCTCAACTGACATTTGGGCCAGATAATTCTCTGCCGTGGGATGTCCTGTGCGTGTCAGATATTTAGCAGCATTTCTGGCCTTCACCCCCTAGATGCCAGTCGCACACACACCCCAAAACTGTGACAACCCAAAATGTCTCCCTCATTTGGGAATCACTGCTATAGGGTTTTATGCACCAGGAAATATGGTGATTGGCAACCATAGGCAGCTTGGGGGTGAGGGTGCTGTTGGAAATTGCTAGTGAAGGTGGCGGGCCCAAAACATCTCCCACCAGTGGGCAAAGCGAATGACAGCCTACCACTGTGGCCCCTGGCATATCTCTGAACACCCAGGGGAATAGCACAGGATGTGCCTGGTCCCCAAACAAACTGCACGTGTGCTCAATGTTCGTTATCGACTAAAACAGAGAGACCAGAGCAACCAAAAAGAAGTTATTTTCTGTAGCGGTGTTGGCAGCAAAGTGGCACCGGGTGTTAGATGGGTGGGGTCAGACTGGACCTGGGTTCAGAAACCTTGGTGCTTGGGTTCTGGCTAGAAAAGAATTCAGACCCAAGACTCAAACTATAGGGAAAGTTTATTTAGAAAGTCACAGCAGAGATAGAAACAGTGAGCCATAGAAGAAATGGGCTCAGGAAACAAATTACAGGGGCAAAAGAAGGGGCCCCTAGAGCTCAGGAGGGAGAAGGATAAAGGTAAGGCGCCTAGAGGGGAAGAGGAAAGGCTTGCGTGTGCTCCTGGGAGGGAGAGTGTGCTGGGGCTCTGTCCTCAGGGCTTTTAAGGGTGGGGACTTTAGGGGCGGGGCCAGGGGAGGACCTTAATAGAATATGCATCAGCTTTCCAGGTGTGTCCTCCCAGGGCCACTGATTGGTCGATGCCACGGCTAGGGGTCATTAGTCATTGCAGCTGGTCCTGAGGTCAGCCATGGCAGCATTTGCCTGGTTTTGCTGCTTCTCGGTGCCTGGAGCCGAAACACAGATGAGGCCTAGATGTTATCCCCAGGGGTCGATGCTTAAGGAGTGGTCTGCACGGGCCCACGTGGGAGTCTCCTGATGCCTCTCTTCGGCCCCTTGTTCCTCCTCCAAGGGGGTCTACTGCATGACTATCGACATGCCAGGGCAGGAAAGGTCAGGGGAGGGTCAGGACCCCATGGCCAGCGATATGAAAGGTCAGGGGGTCTAAATCACATGACCAGCAGTGGTGGGGGAGGAAAGGTCACCCTGGGGGCGGAGTCCTTGTTTTCCCAGTTTTGCCCGTTGCTAGGCACCCAGGGCTTTCCCTCTGTTGACCTTCTGTACCTGGCCCATCGTCCTTGCTCTGCTCGTGTCTAACAGCCTACCACAGAAGGACATAGTGTAATTTCACCAGGGGCTTGCACATGTGCAAGAAAAGGGAGGTAAATGTATGGTTTTTTTGTTTTGTTTTTGCCAGGAGGGGGAGTTAAACTGCCATGATATGCTGCCGCCTCATCCAGAGAGGAATGGAGGGTAAAAGGACGGATGGAGCGATGAGAGCTCAGCCAGAAGACCATCCACATTCCCAGTGGGCCCAGAGTTGGTGATGCGGGATCGGGTATTAACAAAGCCACCACCACACCTCTGTCCTCTTAGCTGTTTGGGCTTGTGTTTTCCTGGAGCTTGCCTCTCTCCTCTTTGCCATCCTACAGCAGCCTTTGTCCCGAAAGCCCCCCAGACCTTCCCAGATATCTGATGGGAGGAAACATGGACCCCACTGAGCTGGCTGCCTACATTCAAATCTGGTCCCAGCAGTTCCCTGCTGTGTGATTTTGGGCAAACTGCTTGATGTCTCTGGGCCTCTGCTTCCTGGAGAATGGGAACAGCCATAGCAGAAAGAGCAGGGGGTATACAGTCAGTGCTCAATCAGGGCTATCCATCCCTTAAATTATTGTCAAGTCATTGGGCCACGGCCACCTGCCAGGTATGTGGCAGATTCAAGGTTTGACATTAGATGTTCTGACTCCAAGTCCTGGGTTCTCAACCTCACCACATGCCCGAGCCACTGGGGAAGCTTCCGAAGCCTGGATCCCACCGAGGCTGCCCTTTAATCAGCCTGGGGAGCAGCCTGGGTGTGGAAGTTATTAAAATTCTTCAGGTGATCCCAGCGTGCACGTGAGCGGAGAACCTCTCTCTGCTCCACGTTATGACTCAGGTGCAATCTAACGACCGTCAGAATTGCGCAGTATTTAATGAGACGAGAACCAGCAGGGAAGAAAGGGTGTTCACGGGGGTTGGGTTATCACCGCCTCCAAAGTCTGGCTTATTTCACTTAGCATAATGCCCTCCGGGTTCGTCCAGGCCGGAACACATGACTGGGTCTCCTTTTTATGCCTGAATAACATTCTACTGCACATACATCCCATAGTCTCCTCATCCATCCTTCTGTCCATGACTGTTTAGATTGCTTCCACCTCTTGATTCCCCTTACATGAGGTCCCTAGAGTAGTCAAAGGCATAGAAACAGAAAGTAGATGGTGGGTGCCAGGGCTGGGGAAGGGATCATGGAGAGTTGCTATTCAAAAGTTCAGAGTTTCAGTTATGCAAGCTGAGAAAGTTCTAGAGAGCTGCTGTACAACATCCTGCCAATAGTTAACAACACTGGATCGGACACTTTGTTAGGAGGGGAGATTTCATGTTATGAATTTTGTTTTTTACCATCCTAGCTTTAACATATATATTTTTTTATTGATTTTAGAGAAGGGAGAGAGAGAGAGAGAGAGAGAGAGAGAGAGAGAGAGAGAGATATCAATGATGAGAGAAAATCATTGCTCAACTGCCTCTTGCACGCCCCCCCTACTGGGGGGGTCAAGGATGCAACCCAGGCATGTGCCCTAATCAGGAATGGAACTGTGACTTCCTGGTTCATAGGTCAATGCTCAACCACTGAGCCACACTGGCCAGGCCACCATCCTAATTCTTTTTAATGGCAGCATTAAGGGGGTGGTTCAGACAAGTGCTGAAGACTCCAGAGGGGGCAGAGGTCACACACAGTGGGGCTTCGTGGAGGAGGAAGTGGTGGCTGAGCTCACCTGAACCTGGGCTCTCTGGGAGGAGAGGCAAAGGGTGGAGCCAGCTCATGGAGCCGCTGCCTGGGATTTCCCAGGGGTGGGTGGGAGAGGCAGGCTGCGGGGAGTTCATGAGGTGGGCTGCCCCCTTTTAGCAAAAGCTGCAGACATGAACCCTCCCAGAGTTGCCTCTGCTGGTTAGAAGGCGTGGCCTGCCTCCCCAGCCTCCCTGCTTCTGGGTGAGTTGACACAGTAACCAGAGTACCTATTAAAGGGAGGATGACTCAGCCTCCGGTGCTTGTCTCAGTCTTGCTTGGCTTGTTTTCTGGCAAAGGAGGCAGAGGGAGCCAGTGGGCAAAATGGGGCAAAATGCATCAACTTGCCAGATTTCGCCTGCAGCTCAACTGGTTTCACATTGAGCCTAGAGTTCTGTCTGGTTGTGTGTGAAAACGCCTTTGTAATTTGCTCGCGGGAGAAAAGCCGTTTCTTGAAGTGTGGTCCATGGAGTCGCTGCCGTGGAATTCCTTGGGGAGTGTGCTGAGCATGCAGCGTTCTGGACCCCATCCCAGATTCAGTGAGTGGGACCCTTAAGGGTGAGGCCCGGGAATCTGCCATTTTCACAAGCTCTCCAGGGATTTGAGCTGCAGGCTGTCGGTGGATCAAACGGGGCATATTTCACGGGGTGCTTAACCCTGTAAACGAGCGCAGGCAGCCCTGATCAGGAGGCGGGATAACCCGCCCACGTGAACGTCCTTTCTTCTCGGCTGCTGCTGGCCTTTGTCTCACCGGACGTGACAGACACAGTGGGCCTCAGAGGAGAGTTGGAAAGGCAATGACCCGACTTCAGTTCAACCCAAAATGATACATTTTAAAAAGGGAAATCTCATCTCCTACTCGTGACCCACAGGTTTTCAAAACACCTGTTCATCACGTTGATGTGGATGTTTGTTGCTTTCTTTGTCTAATATGCAATCCCCTTGCTTGGTAACAACACCCCCGATTCCTTTTGGGGAGCCCTCTCCCTCTCCCTGGGGGCAAGCTGGTGGGCAGGTCAACCAAGGTGTCTCGTCCCAGTCGGTGTTTCTCTCCTAGGCAGTGAGGATGGAGGTCCCCGCTGCCCTTCACTCCCTTGAGCGGCTGCATCTTCTCTAGTCTCCATCAGTCCCTCTCCTTTCGATGGTCGCTTTGCCCCTTTCTGAGCCTTCTCTAGTCTGTGCTGAAATTCTGGGGACCCTCCTCGGTCCCTCACATAAATCCCTCTGATGCTTAACTTTTGCGTCATTTGACACCTCTGAAGGTTCTTTCTCCCTCTTCCTTCTTTCTTTCTCTTTCTTTCTTTCTTTCTTTCTTTCTTTCTTTCTTTCTTTCTTTCTTTCTTTCTTTCTTTCCTTTCTTTCTTTCTTTCTCTCTCTCTCTCTTTCTTTCTCCCTTTCTTTCTTCTTCTTCTTCTTCTTCTTCTTCTTCTTCTTCTTCTTCTTCTTCTTCTTCTTCTTTTCTCTCTCTCTCTCTCTCTCTCTCTCTCTCTCTCTCTCTCTCTCTCTCTCTCTTTCTTTCTTTTAAAGCTTCTTCCCTTATGTCTGCATGGCGCCACCCTGTTCTAGAAAGCTTTGTTCTGTGCTTATTTGTCACAGGGAGAGGGGAAGAGCTGATGTGGGAATGGTAATGTGAGCCATTGCTGTGCTCTTCATTTTGCCATTCAATTTAGTCCGTCAGAAAAGCTGGACATTTCATCACAGACAACACAGAGTACGTTGCTTCCATAGTCTCCTTGCGTTTTGAGTCTTCCCTCTTGCATTGAATTCTCATCTGACATCAATGGTCTTTAGTCTCCATCATTCGCTTCCAATTTGGTGAAAGGGTGCAAGGAGGAATGAAGTGAGGAGGGGATGATTTGCCTGATGGTAAAATAAATCCACCTGCAAGGGCTTTTATTTCCAGAAAGAACTGACACTCCTGGACGGGGAACACAGCCAGGAAAGAGTTTCTGACTCTTGAGTTTAGAAAAGCCAACTGACTGCTAGGGCAATTCCAGTTACAGTTTGTGAATCAAGTAGAGAATAAAAATCAACTGAGAACCTGTGGGGGTCTGGGAGGAAAAGGCCAAGGGGTACCTAGATATCAGCAAAAAAGGGCTACATGGGCACCATGTTTCAGACATGTGACTTAGCGGTATTGTGACACTCAATTGGCTTCCACACCAATAAGTTTTAATTTTAATTTCAGAAATGTGGAAAAGAGGCATGACTGCCACCTAGTGGCCATTGTCCCAAATTGTTCGTTCAGGTCTGCTAGGGATGAATCTGTGACACAGGTTAAAATACAAACATTCGAAAGCCCTCAGCATTTGGCTACTGACCTGGTCTGTATACATTCTTATATTCAATTACAATCTTCATTATAAACCAAAATAATTTGGTTTGGTCAGATAAATTTTTATTTTAATCAGATATTCCTCAAAGAAGAGAAATGATTCCAGTGATCCCGGTTATGGTCAGTCTACATTTTCTTCTGCCGGGTTACTTATCCTGGAGAATAAGGTTGGGAGTTTATTTTGCCTCCTTCGTGGCCTTGGGGCACAGTAACTGGACCCTGGGGTCTGGGCCTGATATATGTAATGGAGGTTCCCTGGGAGTTATTCATTCTTTTCCTGCCCCTGTGTTAGCGGTGAGACCATGAGACCTTGGTTCTCTTCTTGAAGGAAAGATTTAAATCAAGAAACAAAGTGTAGCAAAGTAAGTAAGAATTCATTGGCCACAGCAAATATATACGTAGGATAGGGAAACAAGGAAGGGCATACAGGGGTCCTCAAACTACGGCCCGCGGGCCACATGCAAATACAAATATTGTATTTGTTCCCGTTTTGTTTTTTTACTTCAAAATAAGATATGTGCAGTGTGCATAGGAATTTGTTCATAGTTTTTTGTTTGTTTGTTTGTTTTTTCAAATATATATTTTATTGATTTTTTACAGAGAGGAAGGGAGAGGAATAGAGAGTTAGAAACATCGATGAGAGAGAAACATCAATCAGCTGCCTCTTGCACACCCACCACTGGGGATGTGCCCACAACCAAGGTACATGCCCTTGACTGGAATCGAACCCGGGACCCTTGAGTCCGCAGGCCGATGCTCTATCCACTGAGCCAAACTGGTCAGGGCGTGTTCATAGTTTTTTTAAAAACTATAGTCCGGCCCTCCAACGGTCTGAGGACAGTGAACTGGCCCCCTGTTTAAAAAGTTTGAGGACCCCTGGCATAGAAGAAGTGACAGGAGGGTCTAGGCTGGGCTGCTTTGGCTCACTGAGAAGTCAGAGAAAAAGGGGCCTTGGACACAGGTTCCGGGGGTTAACCCAGGATGAGCTGCCGCAGCCCATTGCTCTCCTGTTTGCATGTTTTGAGGGGTTCCTTAGAGAGAGGAAGGGGAAAGGAATGGCACGGATGTGCTCCCCTGGGGGAGAGTGTGCACTGGGTCCTTCATCCTGAGCCCATGTATCTCTCTTGCAGGTGGGAATCTCAGGGGAGGGCTCAGGGGAGGTGCTCAATAGAATATCCATCAGCTTTCCAGGTGCGCTCTTTCAGGGTCCTGGCCTCCACTGCTGGGTCAGAGCCAGGGCAGGGGGTCATTATTCAGTGCAGCTGGTCTAAGGCAGTCATGGCATCACTTGTCTGGTTTTGCTGCTTTTCTGGGCCTGGAGCTGAAATATAACTGAAGCCTAGATGTTACCTTTAGGAAGGAAACGATAACATGACTAAGGATATTAAAAGTCAGGGGATCCAAATTACCTGACCAGCAAAATACTAGGGGATTAAAGGTTACCCTGGGGGCAAGGTTCTGTTTGCTCATTTTTGCCCCTTGCTAGGCATCCAGGGCTTTCTGTACCTGGCCCATCCTTCTTGTTCTGCTCATGGTGGTCTCACTGCCTATAACACCTAGCCATCATTTCCACCACCCCAGTCCCAGCTGCTGTTCTCACCATTGCATTGTAATTGTCACCCTGGTAACCCTCCCTCCCCCATCACACAAGCCCACTCACCAGTTTGTTTTCCAGAGTGATCCAAACCCTCCCTTCTGGTCCTGTCACCCATCTGGATTGAAACCTTCAGTGGCTTTCCATTACTCCCAATAGAATGACCAACTTCTCAACATAAACAACAGTCTCGGAGTGCCCCAGGTGAAATATAAATTTTTAGGATGAAATAGGCAGGTTTAGGAAATTTTCAAAATTAAGGGGTCCATGGAAAAAAACACAGGGCTACAGAGTTGCAAAAGATACATTTCCATAAGACAAGGGAGCAGGGAGCCAGCAGAAGTTACATTTCCATATGCCACGGGAGCTGGGAGTAGCAAAAGATACACATTTACAAAATAAAGAGAAGGCAGCCCCTCATTCAAAGAGGAAGAAGAGCCCAAAGGGAATGGAAGAACAGTAGGGGAGAGGAAGGAGGGAACCTCAGGTGAAACTTGAACTCAGGAGTTGCTATAGTGACCAAATCAAAGGGAATATTAACCAATCAGAGGGGATAGTGGGACACAGGAACTTGCAGCCTTTATAAACTGTGGAGGGGGGACTTAGTGGGACTCTTTCCCCCTCCCCACGTGGGAGTCTGTGTTTGTTCTTCAATAAAGTCCCACCTTTGCGATACCATCTTCCGTCTGACACCCGGGGAAGCCATCCTGCTCAGGCGAACACCACGTGTTCCAGTCCGAAAATCCCGTATCACAGGTGCTGTTGTTGCCTCATAAATGAGCCACAAGCTTAGTGGCTTAAGAGTTTCATTTTGCTCACGATTTTTGTGGGGCAGGAATTTGGGTAGGGCTCAGCTGGGCTGTTACTCTGCTCCATGTAGCTGTAGCTGGCTGTTTAAAACCAGGGATCTGGCCCTGACCGGTTTGGCTCAGTGGATAGAGCGTCGGCCTGCGGACTGAAGGGTCCCAGGTTCGATTCCGGTCAAGGGCATGTACCTTGGTTTCGGGCACATCCCCAGTAGCGGGTGTGCAGGAGGCAGCTGATTGATGTTTCTCTCTCATCGATGTTTCTAGCTCTCTATCCCTCTCCCTTCCTCTCTGTAAAAAATCAATAAAAATATAAACACACACACACACACACACACACACACAAAAACCCAGGGATCTGCTTCAAAGATGACCCCTTCTTATTTCACTGGCACTGACAACCCTCCAGTCTGAATTTTAAAATTATGGGAAATTATTCCTTTCAAAGAGATTTGAGAAAACTACCCTGGTGTATGGATTATTTCATTGTCTATATCAGTGATGGCGAACCTTTTGAGCTCGGCGTGTCAGCATTTTGAAAAACCCTAACTTAACTCTGGTGCCGTGTCACATATAGAAATTTTTTGATATGTGCAACCATAGTAAAACAAAGATGTATATTTTTGATATTTATTTTACATATTTAAATGCCATTTAACAAAGAAAAATCAACCAAAAAAATGAGTTTGCGTGTCACCTCTGACACGCATGTCATAGGTTCGCCATCACTGATCTATATGGATGGGTCTAGCTTGTTGACTAGTAGTGTAACTGAACCCATGTTGGTATGCCTGATGGGCAGTAAGACCAATCACTAAAGCACTGAGTATGCAACAAGGAAAGGGAGGGAGAGAGAGAGAAAGAAACATCGATCGGTTGCCTTCTGCATATGGCCCTACTGGGGATAGGACCCGCAGCCCAGAAATATGCCCTAACAGGGAATCAAACTGGCAACCTTTCAGTGCACAGGATGTCGCTCAAACAACTGAGCCACTCTATCCGGGCAGAACGGTAACCAAAACAGGAGACATGGAGAAAGCTCAAATCTTTCTCCCCAAGGGGGGAAATATGAGGAGGTTTGCCCTGGGTAGCTCAGTTGGTTAGAGCATCATCCCAATACATCAAGGTTTTGTTAGGGCAAAAATAGAATATTGGGGACTAGCTATAGTTATAAGAACTATTACTCATGCTCTGTTAATCGTGATTGCCTTGTTGTGATTAAAGAAAGGACATTCTAACCTGGCTGGGAGTTGTACCCCCAGGGACCTGGCAGTCAACCTTGGACCTGGGAGTCAACCTTAGAATGTGATCCATTCTCACTCAAGAACTGCCTATTATCATGGAAAGATTAACAACCTTATTGCCCAAACAATGGAGTCCCACCCCAGCCCGCATTGCCTACTTCCCCATGCCTGGGATACCCATTTTGCATACTTTATCATGTAATCTTTGTCCTACCCTATATAAGCAGCTGGCTGGTTTATGGGGGGCTGCAGAGCAGATTTTTGTGGGTGACCTGCTGCTCTCCCATCCTGCCAGCAGTATTGGAATAAACGTTCATATATGACTCAACCCTGTCTCTGCTTAATTGGCTCAAGTAGTGAGAGGCAGCTGGACCATTGGTTGTCCAGTTTCAGGTCTGATCCCCAGTCAGGGCACATACAAGGGGCAACCAATGAATGCATAAAAAAGTGGAAAAACAAATTGATGTTTCTCAGTACAATAAAAATAAATAAATGAATAAAAGACGAGGGATTTTACGTCTCCCTAAGGCGATTTAAACCATCTGTTCTTAGGTATCTTTGATTAGGGAAAATAGTTGTTAGGTCTGATCAAATAAGTGAATCGATACCCCTCCCTGGGAACTGGCTTTTCAGGCCATTTCACTATGGACATTCCCTTTGCTGAGACCACATTTCACTTGTGGTGACCACATTACATTACCTCCCCTCCAGGTATGCATAAAGAAGTCTCCACCCAGAAAAATCCCGCCAAAAGTCCTTTAAAAGCGGCTGACTACCGTCACTGGGTGCTAGAGCCATGCTGGCTCAGCCACTTGGTGTGTGGATGATCGAATTCCTAATCCCTCACCATTCTGGCCTTGTGCGCATTCCTCCTTCAGAGATTTAAAAGTCTTGAAATTTATCACCTGGGAGTTAATTGCTCAGCCAGTCCTATCTTTTGATCAGCCATTTCCTCATTCCACTTGCCAGGGAATTTTCTTAGTTTCTTACTAACCTGCCTCAGTGACAGTTTGAATTTTAACTAATTTTTGTTCTTTTCACCATCTAAATAATCTGTTAAAATCTCCTACCATCTATTGTAATGCTTGTGAGTTTGGATGCTTGAATCCCAGTGGGTAGAGCTATTCACCTCCACACAGTTTCACCACTTGGTTTCCATGGTAGGGGAAGAAAAACATTTTCCTCCTGCGTTCTGAAACAGAATTTTTGGACTGGAACACGTGGTGTTCACCTGGGCAGAGTGGTTCCCGGATTCTTTGTCCATGGGAGTCGAAGAATGAATCCATTGACAGAAGATCATATAGCAAAGGTGGAGATTTATTAAAGAACAAGTACAGTGGGGCCTTGACTTACGAGTGTCCCGACTAACAAGTTTTTTGAGATACCAGCTGTCTCTCGGTCAATTTTTTGCATTGAGTTGACAGAGTAATTTGAGTTAACGAGCTCCTTAATGAGCTAGGTCTTGGAACGAATTAAACTCGTAAGTCAAGGCCCCACTGTACAGACTCCCACGTGGAGAGGGGGAAAGGGTCCCACTGAGTTCTTTTTCCCTAGGGCAGTGGTCAGCAAACTCATTAGTCAAAAGAGCCAAATATCAACAATACAACGATTGAAATTTCTTTTGAGAGCCAAATTTTTTAAACTTAAACCATATAGGTAGGTATGTTGTAATGTACCCCACGAATCACAGAAGGACGCCTCAAGAAGTGGAATTAAAGAGTCGCATTTATTGCAATCCGGGACTATGAGGGGCCATTCCCCAAATCTCATAGTAATAAGATGGTGGCAAAACCAGACTTATATAGGCAAAGATCACAAAGGTATTGATTACATCTCAAGGTTTGGAATGAGGAACCTGGTTTGCAAAAAAGCAGTTTACAGAAGCAGAATTAAGCATGTTAATTACAGTTTTGGGTCTCGGGGTCACTGAATTGACAGGTACACCTTATCTAGAGCCCTCGGGTCTTGAGACCACTGAGTTGCCAGGAACTCATTATCTAGAGCCATCAAGACAATTTAGAGTAATTGTCCTGGCCTTGGGACCACTGAGTCAACTGGAACGCATTATCTGTGGCCACTAAAACAATTTAGGATAATTGTGCTGTCCTGTTTCCCAGGTACAGAGGAATGCGCTTTCTAAAACCAGTAAGATCACAATCAATGGGATAGTCACGTTACAATCAATAAGGCATTCAATCAAATGGGATGATTTATACAATTCAGAAAATCAAAGTAACTTTTCTATTGTTAAGCCAAACAACAGGGTTAGAGTTAAACTACAGTTTCTACCTGAGATGATTGCTACCATACTTCAGGTACATTCAACTTTAAATTCAACTTAAAATTCATGGTTTTCGTCTTCCGTTTTTCTTTGCTTCTTCTTTGTAGCCATCTCAAACAGGGCACCTAAAAAAATGTTTCATTTTATAATAATAAAGCCACCAACACAAAAGAATTACAACTTAAGTTGATGACAAAAATACCTGTAGGATTTGCAGCTGGTTGGAAAAATACAGGTAACTTTATGCTTTGAGTAGGTACTTTTGTCACCTGCAGTGAATTGCGGATGCGACTAGCACTAACCGCTGCACAATGAGACTGCTGACTGACTGGCTCACTCAACTCGTGCATGAATAGCACCCACCTCCCCCTCGCTGTGTATCCCGCAGCCTGCTTGCACCGCGTCTCCCGTCACCCAACCAACCAACACCCCCTACTTCTTCTAACGCCACTTCTTCAAAATAGACTTGCCCAGGCCAAAAACCGACTTCTGCACATGGGCCACGAAGTTTCAAAAGCACGGTATGCGTGCCTGCACGTGGTATTTTGTGGAAGAGCCACACTCAAGGGGCCAAAGAGCCCCACGTGGCTCGGGAGCCGCGGTTTCCCGACCACTACCCTAGGGCTTATAAATGTTATGCCCAGATTTCAGGATCCCCAAGAAACCAACAGGGAGCCAGCAGTCCAATGCAAAAGCATAAGAGTCTGTATTTCAAGCTAGCTTGAGCTCCCCGTCCACCAGACTCACCGACACATTAGCAAGCCAAGTGGCCAAGAGACAGAACCCCGCGTAGAGACAGGTTTTATAGCAGGGGTTGGAGTAAGGGGAGGAGAAAGGACTGTGCTCTGCTGATTGGCCAGGCGCAAGTCGGTGTCTTGTTCCTGGGTGTGGCTAGCAGAGTCTTAGACTTCCGGGAAGAAGCTCCTTGCCAAGCACGTGGCCAAGGTAAGATGGAGGACATAGCCCTTACCCTGGGGCAAGATGGAGGGCGTAGCCCTTACCCTGGGGCAAGATGGAGGGCCTAGCCCTTGCCCTTTCAATAAAGGCTGCAGATCTTTGTGCCTTGATATCCCCTCTGATTGGTCATTATTTCCTTGGACTGGTCACTATAGTAACTTCTGAGCTCAAAGGTTGAACCTCACATGGGGTCCCCCCCCCCCACCCACCCGCTCCCTCCTCCTTCCTTATTATTTTCCTATTCCCTTTGGGATTTCTTCTTCTCCTTCTGGATGAAGGGCTTCCTTCCCTTTATTTTGTAAATATAGACCTTCTGTCCCCAGCTCCCTCATTCTAAGGAAATGTACCTGTTGCAGCTTTTCAGCTCCCCTATTCTATGGAAATATACCTTCTGCTGCTCTGTAGCCCTGTGCTTCTTCCATGATCCCCTTTAATTTCTAAAATTTCCTAAACCTGTCTTTTTCACCCCCCAAAATTCCTGTTTCTGTTCTGTGAATGAATGGAGCCTGTGAATTGACAAAAGGTAGATTAGCAGGAGAAAAGCAATACAAATTTTATTATTTTTGCCAGCACTTGGGGCTTCAGAGAAATAAGTGAAACCCCAAAGAAGGGAGGGGTAAGGCCTGGGGCTTAAACAAAGGGCGATAAATTATGGAGAAGTGAGGAGACAAAGGGAAGGGGTTTGGGGCTTGCAGAGGTGGTTCCCTGGGGAAGGGACTAGGAATGCATAGTCAGTAAAGGTGGTTTAGTAGGGATTGTTATGCAGACTCATCTCCATCATCTCTGGCCTTCCTGGTAGGAGAGGGGAACACCTTTACAAATGGAAATTTGTGTCACTTTTCCTTTACAAACTTACATCAACTTTATGTCTGGAGTTTAGGCTGAGAGGAGGAAGGCAGAGAGCTCTTCCCATGTCTTCTGTTTCTCAGTTGCCTTCAGCGCAACATAATCCTTATGTCAAAGTGGCATATTTTGGGGTGACATATCCTGATCCCCCATCAAAACCAACTAGTTGCACTACAGCCTCCTCCCCACCCCCAATCTGCTGAGACTGAAAGGTAGGGGCTTACTGGATTTGTCTAATTATAGGGCTTTTTTACTTATTTATTTTGCAAGTTGAATTCTCTCCCTCCCTCCTCTGGACTTGTAGTCATGGGTAATGTGTAAATGCGTTCGTCTATCTCTGAA
Source organism: Myotis yumanensis (assembly GCF_028538775.1). Classification (NCBI taxonomy): domain Eukaryota; kingdom Metazoa; phylum Chordata; class Mammalia; order Chiroptera; family Vespertilionidae; genus Myotis; species Myotis yumanensis. The sequence goes on from NW_027223755.1 coordinate 93,718,140, forward strand.
CTTTTGCCACTTCGGTTGTTATCAGCTACTTCCAGATAAGGCCTCAATCGGATTTCGTTATGTTGGGCACAGCTTCCTGAGGGAAGCCCCCTTAAGGTGACTGAGGGAGACTTTGCGTCTTCCTTATTGGTGGCGAAGGGAACCAAAGTTTTGCCACCCTGATATCGATTTTAAGCTGTTTAGTAAGAAACAAGACTTAGAACCTTTAATCCTCCCCCTTTCTTGCCCAAGAGATTCAAACAGAGAAACCTGCTTCAGAAAGGCAACCTCAGGATGTCCCCCTTCGCCTAGTTTGAATTAAGTTTGGTAGCTAGATAGCCCGCGTCCATTGTTTCTGATCACCTAGCAACTACCTATAAGTCGCCCACTCTCACTTCTGAAATCTAATACTCATTCCGCTCCCCCCCCCCCCCCCCCCCCCGTCCAGTAATGTCTCATTGTCTTAAGAATTTTCACGCTTATGTGAATTCCCCACGTGTATATATTAACACCTTGATTTTTTCCTCCTGTTAATTTGTCTTGTTAGCTGGGCTCTGATGGCTGTTTCCATGTGAGTTGCAGGTTGTGAAAGAATTCACAGAGAAGAGTAACTGAGCAAAAAAAGGTTTATTCACTTTCCAAGGGAGGAAAGGGGCCCAGAGCTATAGAGAGCTAACGGCCCTGTCTCCGTGAGGGACTGGGGTTTTTAAGGGCTGCTTGAAGGTTAAGGTGGGGGCTCTGGGGCGGAGCTGGCTTCACCCGGGTTCAGATGTAGAGCGTGCTGTGTTCCTCGGGCAGGATATGGCCATAGCACGAGGTGTCAGGGATCACCCTCGGTTCAGCAACCTCGGTACTTGAGTTCTGGCTAGGAAAAAATTCAGAGCCGAGACTCAAACGGTAAGAGAACAGTTAATTATAAAATCACAGAGGCAGACGTAATTCATAGAAGAAATGGGCTTGGGAAACTAGTTGTCCAGGTAAAGGAAGGGCCCTTGGAGCTTAGGAGGGAGGAAGGTAAAGGTTCCGCACCTGCAGGGAGGGGCAGGGAAAGGTGCCGTGTGCTCCTGGGAGGGCGAGCTTGCTGGGCCCTCTGTCCTCAGGGCTTTAAGGGTGGAGATTTTAGAGGAGATCCCAGGGGAAGATCTCAATGGACTATCAGCTTTCCTGGTATGTCCTTCCAGGGGGTCTCCACTCGTTGATGGGTCAGTGCTGTTAGACACTTTCTTGTGCTCCATTATGCCCTGCTGGGAGCTCTTGCTACTCCCAGCGATTTTCCTGTTATTCTCATTGTAGGTTTCATGACTAATGGCCTTCAGTTTGCAGTAAAGGGCCTCACCCAATTCCCAGTGGACCGCCTCCACCCGGCCCCACCTGCACCTGGTCCAGTGGTGACTCTGACTGACCTTTACAAAAGACATAAATATCCCGCTCCCCCTACTCTGCCGCTGACACCGACACACTGGTCTCAGCCGCTGTGAGACAATGTAATAAAATTTCTTAAACTCTCACAACGTCTCTTGGCCTGGCTCTTTCAGCATAGACCTAATATTTTTTGTACCCGAAACCCGGGATGAGGGAGCCTGTGGGGACCCCCACTCCCAGCTGCAGGCTTCTCCAGACCACATCAGCCACTTGAATTTCTGGTGGGGGTTAACTGCTTTCTTCTAGATGACCTATGCTGACGTGTCCTGTTGTCTCCTGTCCTAGTATGGAAGTCAGATGGGGCTTTTCTCCAGTCCCCTTGTTTTTCTCTAAGGGGGTTGGGGAGAGTGGGGGGTAGGGGGAGTGGCATATTGTCCCAAGTAGATCCCAGGAAAGGAGCTGGAGTGTTTATCTAAAGCGTCCCTTGAGCTGAAACCGGTTTGGCTCAGTGGATAGAGCGTCAGCCTGCGGACTGAAGGGTCCCAGGTTCCATTCCGGTCAAGGGCATGTACCTGGGTTGCGGGCACATCCCCAGTAGGAGATGTGCAGGAGGCGGCTGATCGATGTTTCTCTCCCATCGATGTTTCTGACTCTCTATCTCTCTCCCTTCCTCTCTGTAAAAAATCAATAAAATATGTTTAAAAAAAATAAAGCGTCCCTTGAGATAAACTTTAACTGTGCAGATGTTGGGACATTCAAGTAGTTGCTAGCGAAGAGGCTACTCTATGCAAGCAGGACCAAGGGCAGGCCTAGGACCAAAAAGGCCAAAAGCTTTAATTTCAGTTTTTTTAAAAAATATATATTTTATTGATTTTCCACAGAGAGGAAGGGAGAGGGACAGAGAGCTAGAAACATAGATGAGAAACATCGATCAGCTGCCTCCTGCACACCCCTCACTGGGGACTTGCCCGAAACCAAGGTACATGCCGTTGACCGGAATCGAACCTGGGACCCTTCAGTCCGAAGGCTGAAGGCCGATGCTCCATCCACCGAGCCAACCCGGTCAGGCTAATTTCAGTTTTAAGCGTATGCAAAATGATTCAACTAACTGCTGGAGGAATTACACCACATGAAACATATGCAGTTGCAAATCACACAGCATTTTGTTACTCACAAAAGTTCCTGATGCTGTGGATACAGGCTTAATGGGATCCCGGTGGTGCTGTCCTCTGGGGTCCGGCAGCTGGGCTGGGCTGGTCCGGATACAGGGGGCCAGCATTCCTCACCCGAGAGCTCTGTCACGTCTCGATTGTGAGGTACTAGTCGTTCTTCTGTCGTCTGGCAGAGAGGAGCGTGGAGCAGCGTCGCTTGCCAGACTGACAAAAGGATGTGTCTTTGTGGCCGTCTCGACAGGGGAGCACTGTTGGTTGGCCAGGACCCATTTTTAAAGCCTGTTTCCTACCCGCAGCAGTTCAGGTGGCTATTAATGAATTACGTCAATGCATACATGTTAATCTCAAACAGGGTGAGGGGATACATGTGGTTATCTAGGGAGAGTACATCACTCACACAAATGGTTATCTTAGCAAGTCACTCTGAACCAGTAACTGAAGTTCAAATCCTTATCTATGGGGTACACATGCTTCAGGGCAGTGGGGAATGTGTCCTTAATATCACACTTCAGGTTTCAGGAAAGTTAACTCAAACATTTTAAAACCTTTTTAACATATTTAGGTATTTTTAAAGCATTTTTAAACATTTCCATATATTACTACAACACATGACTAATCACATGCCAGAGGAGAAAAGGTCAATGGGAAGATCTGAGCTGAATGACTGGAGCAGCTCTAAGGAAGGAAAAGATGCCTCAGGGGAAAGGTCCTAATTAACAATACTTAATTCCTAACACTTGCTCTTCTAGTTCTGCTTGTTGCTAGGTATCCATTGCTAGGCGCTTTCTGCCCTGGTGACATTCTGTACCTGGCCTATTGTCTTGCTCTGCTCATGCCTGTCTGCCTACTATAGCACCATATCTATCAGGGTTCTTGGTCTCATGCAGCAGAACCAGTTAAGCAAGCAGAGGGGGAGAGGGAAGGGTGGGAGGGAGCCTATTGCAAAATATAGGAGGCAGCACAAAGGAGGCCCAGAGAGATGAGATGGGTTGCCTGAATTACAGTTAGGTGTTGGAAGTAACTTTCGGACACAAGGGTCTGTTTGTAAAGTTCATACTGATTTCGGAGGGGTGAGTCCCTGGTGGGGACTCAACCCCAGAATCAAGAGGGTTCTTGGCTTCATGCCAGAAAGAATTTAAGAATGAGCCTTGAGCCGAGACTGGTTTGGCTCAGAGGATAGAGCGTCGGCCTGCGGACTGAAGGGTCCCAGGTTCGATTCCGGTCAAGGGCATGTACCTGGGTTGCGGGCACATCCCCAGTGGGAGATGTGCAGGAGGCAGCTGATCGATGTTTCTCTCCCATCGATGTTTCTAACTCTCTATCTCTCTCTCTTCCTCTCTGTAAAAAATCAATAAAATATATTTAAAAAAAAAAAAAAAAAAGAATGAGCCTTGAAGTAAGGCAGCAAGATCACTGAGCAAAGAGGACAAGCAAGAAAAGCCACTTCACAAACAGAGTCCTGGTCTCTCCTCACTAGTAGAGTAAGAGAGAGGGAGAGACCTTAACCTTCTCCGGAGGTAAAGCTTGTATCTGTTTGTAGCACCTATGGAAAATTACTGGAATGAGAATTGTTGGGTTTAACTTTTATTTTTAAATGTATTTTGATTTTTTTACAGAGGAGAGGGATAAAGAGTTAGAAACGTCGATCAGCTGCCCCCTGCAAACCCCCTACTGGGGATGTGCCCACAACCAAGGTCATGCCCTTGACCAAAATCGATCCTGGGACCCTTCAGTCCGCAGGCCAATGCTCTATCCACTGAGCCAAACCAGTTAGGGCTGGGTTTAACTTTTAAAAGGTGTATTTTGTGGTCTATTTTCTTTTATAGTACGAGTGTCTGTGATATGAGCAAGCTATTAATAGGAAACTTTACAAGAATTTTCTCTATTTCGTGAGTTCCTTGTGATTTGATCTCATGACTGATTAACCAAGTTTTGCATACAGAAGCATGCAGACTTTAGCATGGCTTTACTTTGGTCTACGTGTTTAGTTCTCATGCCCCTTCCCTATATTAATACCCTATGGGAACAATATGAAACATCTCACTCTGTAGGACAGTGGGACAAGCTAGGGCCATACTCAACACTCCTGGGTTGCCGGGAGCCAGTCCATCCTTGCTGCTTGACACAGTTGCTGCAGGGAAGAAACATCTGCACAGCATGTGTTTCAAGGGACCTGGCATATATAGCATACTGTTCTTAATATGTTTGCTCCCCTTAGCGCTATGTGTTTTGGCCAAGGTCACCTCTCCGAGAAAGGTTGTTTCCCCAGGTGGGGATCTTTCCCTGAGGTTAGGGAGGGGATACAACCCCTTAATTAAGTGCCAGGCGGGTAGTTAAGCTACATAATCTTTACTCCCTGGAATGGAGATAAGAAACGCCCTAACCTTTGTAATAGAATTGACAGGATTAAAATCGGCTGGTATAAATACGGATGTAACAAGACAATAAACATCATATCCTAACCAGAACCTAGCCAGAGAACATGGCAAAAGATCCTGGGCAGAACCTGGCTACAGAACTTCACTGGAGAACCTAGACAGAACATGGCAAAAGAACCTGGATAGAACCTGGCTAAAGAACCTGGCGACCGAACCTGGCTAGAGAACTTTGCAACAGAACCTAGAGACAGAACCTAGAGACAGAACTTGGCTGGAGATCCTAGACAGAACCTAGCAAGAGAACATGGCAAAAGATCCTGGACAGAACCTGGCAACAGAACTTGGCTGGAGAACCTAGACAGAACATGGCAGGAGAACCTGGATAGAACCTGGCGATCGAACCTGGCTGGAGAACCTAGTGAGAGAACATGGCAAGAGAACCTGGACAGAACCTGGCTGGAGATCCTGGCTAGAGGAACCTGGCTATGCTGATCAACTGAATGCTGTCTCCATGTCATTCCTTCTTCGCCGACTCCGTCCACACCTTTGGGGAACCCTGGACCTGCTGGGGTTGGACCCCAGGACTGGGTGAGGCTACTCTTCCTCTGCCTGAGGACACTCTCAGTCTCAGTGAGGGAGCCATTGAAGCTGTAGAACAAGGAATCTACTATAGGGCTGGACTTGGCCCAGTGTGGCAGAGCTGGTGGAGAAGGCTGTGCAAACTCTTCCGAGTCTACTATTGAGCCAGGAGTCACTAGAGGTCAGCCAGGTGGCAGTGGTGAAGGAAGAGTGGATGCGGATAAGAGCAAGAACAAACCTGAAGTGTGCCTGTGTCACGACATCTGCCCTTGAAGCCATGGGACTCATGGACCTGTAGGAAGAGCACAGAGCAGCATACATAAGGTGCCCTGTACTTGGACAGGCAGAGGCGGCTCTGGGCTAAGCTACAGGTCCATGAGCCAGCCGTTCAAATGGGTACAAGCTGCTGTGCTGATGCCCTTTATCCACCATCAGAACATAAAACGGAGACTGGTTTCATTCTGCTTCTGAATCTCATGCAATGTCTCATGACCCAGGCTAATCTTGAACCAGCCAGGGAACGACTTCTTGGGAAAGGTTGTTTCAGCATAGTGACATGGACACAATACGAAGTGACCACACCTGTCTTATGAGGGTCAAAGGCAGTAGAGTGCATCCCTCATTGACCAAAGATGCCAGAGGTTTGCTTTCTTGTTCACCTTGCAGCTTCCACACCTGCCCTGGAATAAGCCCATCAGATGTGTACCTGGTTTTGATTGTGGAGGCAAATGGCAGCCAGGACAGCAGTGAATTCTTCCTGTTGCACCTGTCCAGTCTCCAGGAGGCATGTAGTGTGGTGAAGATAGTGGGAATCCAGGACCACGGTGCTGGGCTTGAACGGACTGGGTATATGAATTGGACAAGCCATATAAGCTCCCTGGGCCTGTTTCCCCATTTTAAAATTGGACAAGGGTCTTAACATATCATTATGTGGTAGAATATGAATTGAATCAACTGTTTTGAAACTTCATGCATTTGTTGCCAAGTATTTTTTCCCTCTGTCTATTCTCCAAGCCTGGGTCTCTCAGTTCCTTGGGGATTCCACAAGCCACCCCATAGCCTTTTCTCACTATTGAATTTAGTTAATCAGAATTTGGGTCTTGCTTAAAGGAGGCATAAGGTTTTCCCACCAAAAGTACATAGTGTTTCGCAGGGTGGGTAAGGTGTTTGCTCCCTGGACTATGTGCTGGACCTTTATTGTCTTTAGGCTGGCTCTCTTCTTGCCGGGAGCCGGTCCATCCTTGCTGCTTGACACAGTCGCTGCAGGAAAGAAACATCTGCACAGCATATGTTTCAAGGGACCTCACGTATATAGCATACTGTTCTTAATATGTTTGCTCCCCTTAGCGCTATGTGTTTTAACCAAGGTCACCTCTCTGAGAAAGGTAGTTTCCCCAGGTAGGGATTTTTCCCTGAAGTTAGGGAGGAGATAAAAACCCGTAACTAAGTGCCAGGCGGGTAATCACTTTAACTACAAACAATCACGCTTAAGCTACATAATCTTTACTTCCTGGAATGGAGATAAGAAACACCCTTACCTTTGGAATAGAAATTGATAGGATTAAAATCAACTGGTATACAGATGTAACAAGACAATAAACATCAGATCCTATCCAGAGCTCTTAACCAGAACTTCGCTGGAGATCCGGACCAGAACTTGGCTGGAGTTCCTGGCTAGGCTGCTGATCAACTGAATGCTGTCTCCATGTCATTCCTTCATTGCTGACTCCATCCACACCTTTGGGGACCCCTGGACCTGCTGGGGCTGGACCCCGACATCTTCTGGTGTCACGAATAGGTAAGTGGAGAATCTTGCCCCTCCAAAAGGCAAGAAACATTGTCTTTTGAGCTATGTCCAAGATGCTTGCTGTCAGCTTTCCTCCTTCATCCTATTACTGTGAAAGTTCTTTTGCTTAAGACTGTGCCTATCAGCATGCAGATTTGCCAGCTGAAGATGTAGTTTCACTCTGGTGATACACACCCGAATCTTGTTTATTGTGTTGCCTTTTGGTTTCCTTAGCAAGTGAACATTAGTCTTTGTCAACCCAAGGAGATGATCCTCCCCAAAGTGAAGCCATTGTCCTGTGCTGCAGGATGCCTTCCATTGCTGTAAGTCTGAAATGGGACCTCACAGGAGGGCAGCTTGTCTTATCCAACCCAGTTCAGGTTCTGGCTCCGTCAGTCAGTTGTAATGTTTGAGAAGGGAAAAACACAAGAGACTTTAAAGTAACAGCTTTATTTATGACTGAAAATGTAAAGGCATTCACAGAATACCAAGGAAAACTATTTCCTGTTCAGTTTTTAAAATCTCAGCCCCGCTGAGACCTGAACATTCACCAGGTACCAGGAAAGAATGTATCTCTTCAATAGACTTTCACACTAACAGTTTTCTGTTTCCTCAGCATCCCACAGTTTGTCCCACTGAGCCTTGACTTATACTTACAAGTCTGTTCATTTTTTGAGTTCGCTGGGCTACATATGGTGGTCACAGCTTCACCTCAGTGCTCCCTCAGGTAGAGGTCTGCACAGGACACATCTGCTGGAGTCCCTAGTGTTATGTCGTTTCTTCAAGTAATAATGGCAACCAGGAATGAGCAAATATGGGTAGCAATAGGGAATCAGCAAATTAAAGCCTTAAATTTAAGGCAGACAATTCCATTTTTCTCAACTGAAATAATGGGTTGGATAATGCTTTTATAAAAGATACCGTTTTGTGTATACAGCACACAATGCTTGACTAAGTTTATTATATACATGTAAGTATACAGATTTGGGGAAAATCTCCAGACTATTTCCCCAAATGATTTACTTAAGAAAAGAGAGGGAGGGACACAAACTATTAGCTCTTAGAATTTCAAAAGAACGCAAAGACATTTATTTTCATAAAATCTTGGTGGAGACGCACCCCAGGGATGATCTGTCCTGAGTTAAGAGCTGATTTTCCTGTACCTATACTGACCACAAGCAGGTCACCAAAAGCTGGTTGTTAACAGAGGAAATAGTGGCTGCTTGTATCCTAGGGTTTCTGATAGCAGCAGCTCCATCGTCACCGAAAGTACTGTACCCAGCACAGCTTCATGACATGGATCCATGATAGTGTATGTTTTGAAACATATCCATGGGAAGTACTTATTGAATTAGAAATTCATGAAACTAGAGGCCATTACGACATAGGGAAGAGGACTGTCCCTACACAAAGGGTTCACAATCTTAACTGGCCCTTAAGATAGCAAATAGTGTTAGAAGAACATTGTAAATAAAACTTAAATATGAAAAAAACAAAATGTAGTACAATATATAATTACTGAAGTCTTTTCTTTTATGTAAGAATGTCAGAAAATCCAGGGATAGCTTTTATATCACAAAATGGTCCATATCGCCCAAAAATGTCTTTTGATTGGAGTGCAAAATAATATCTGTTAGAAGCTAAAAACTGAGATAAAGTACAGGCCATTGGGAGTGGTAAAGCTTTAATTTCTCCAACTTTCTTCCAAATTAACTTAATACCAGGGTTCTCATGGCACAGGAAGAGGTGGTAGCTTTCCACAGGAGCACACTTAGGATTGATCTTGGCGATGTTCCAAGTCAGCGCAATGCCCCTGGGTTTCAGCACCCGTTTCACTTTGAGCTCAGTCTTCTGGGGAGGAAGTGTGTCTCGAACTTTGTCTACCGGATCCAGTAGTGATTGTGGTGGTGCTGGGAGAGGTGGCAGATGCTCAAAGGACTCAGGAACCTGAAATACATTTATGAAAATTTTAGTGAGCTGAATTGGTGGGTTCTAATTATTTTAAAGTAGCTGACTGCAGTTCTATAACATATTATTTCCCAGTCCTCAATCCATTTATAAAAATCACTAGAGGCCCTGTGCATGGATTCGTGCACCAGTAGGGTCCTTCGGCCTGGCCAATGGGTATTGGGCTGAAACCAGCTCTCCAACATCCCCCGAGGGGTCCCGGATTGTGAGAGGGCGGTTCATGGGTGACACACCCTGGAACCAGGCTCCCTCCTCTCTGGTTCCTGGTGCATTACCGAAGAACCACAGCTGGCAAGTCACCGTAGCTCCTGCATTGAGCATCTGCCCCCTGGTGGTCAGTATTTGCCATAGCTACCAGTCGGCCGGTCAAACAGTTGGCTGGTTGCTTAGGCTTTTATATCTACACTAATAAGGTACCTTAGCAACACCCACCAGCCAATCAGGAATGAGTATGCAAATTAACCCAACAAAGATGGTGGGTTAATTTGCATAGGCAGGTGCTGAGCGGCAGTGGTCATTCCCCACTGTCCCAGCCGCTCCAGGCCTCTGGGCAGCATGGGAAGGTGGAAAGGCAGCTCCAGGCTGGAGCGAAGTCAGAAAGGTGGCTCTGGCCAGAGTGAAGGCGGTGCTGGCAAGCTAGGGGAAGGAAGGCTCATTCTTGCATGAATCTTCGTGCATTGGGCCTCTAGTATTTGATAACAAAAGGATGCTTCAAGAATATTGTAAGGTTGGATCCAGTCTTTTTAAGCTTAAGTTTCTTTTACAGTTAAGACTTCTACACTCTGGAATATCACACTAAACAGAATGGGTTAGGTCCAGACATTCTGGATAACGTTCCATCTCATTTCCAAATTGTGTTCCCAAACAATGTTAACTTATACAAAAAATGTGAGTGTACGAGAACACCCATTTCCGTGCACTGTCAGCAACAATGGCTACTACTCTTAAAAATCTTTTCAAATTCGTGGAGTAAAAGAATGTATTTGTTTTAATTCTTGTAGCTTCTAGAAAATTCAATGAAATTATTTTAGTTGTGTAAGTAGACTCACAATAGAACATTTTTATTTTAAATATATTTTTATTGCTCTGAGAGAGCGAGGGAAAGGGAGATAAAAACATCAATCATGAGAGAAAAATCACTGATTGGCTGCCTCCTACACATACCCCTTCCCCCCATTGATGACCAAGCCCACAATCCAGGCATGTGCCCCGACTGGGAATTGAATTATGATCTAGTTCATAGGTCGGCACTCAACCACCCAGCCACATTGACCAGGCACAACAGAACGTTTACACAAGGACATTAAGTGCAATCTAAGCTAAAATGTAACCAAAATATTTCTTCATGAGTAAAATGGGCACTTCCATTTCCACTCAATTTGAAATGACTATCCCTTTCAGAGCATTTCATATCAGTACCTGGGTTTCATTTTGGGCCATTGGTGTTGTCTCTTTTGAGATTGACACAGATTTCATATATGACTCCAGCATGGATACTGAACTTTCTGTGAACAACACAAGATTTTAAAAATTAAATTCATCTGCAACATTCAATCCCTTAGCCTTTAAGCAAAGAATAGTTTACAATGTGGGTGGTAATTAAATGTGAACTAAACTTTTGATAAAAATTCAAGATCCAAAGTTACCAAATAGAGAATTTTCCTTTAATATGACAAATTCCCCACTTAAGGTAAATAGTTAAGTCATTATGTAACTGGGAACCAGGAAAAATTACACAGGGGAGAGAGCTCCCTGCTCAGTGGTCCCGGAGGAGGATTGTGCTTTGTTAGGTTAACAAGGATATTTGCAAACACGGAGCTATTTACAATCCTGCTTGAATATGTGATACACACAGTCCTGGGAAAAATCATGCAGGCTGGGATTGAAGGAATCTCTACTGCTGAGGTCTATGCTAGCCTAAAGGGAATTACTTAGATGGGAAATGTGGACTTCGAAAAGGGAAGAGGAAGGAGCAGGGACAAAAGGGAGAGTAGAAGAGAGACACTGAGAAGAAAGAAAGGAAAAATAGGGAAAATGTGGATGAGGAAAGAAAGAGAGGTTAAAAGGTGCAAGAACAGTTTGAAAACAACTATGGACAGTATGAGGATGGTAAAAAAAGGGGGTTTCATGTTGGAAAGTTGTAAGGCTGGGTGGAATGCTAACTTCTAAACATTTCAAAAATTTGAACATAATAAGCAGTAAAAATCATTTTAGATCCATTGTGTGTGCAATGACATACTGTTTAATACACTCAATGAATCTCCTCCAATTGAAACATATATATTTTTATGGACAAGGACAATTAAGAATCTGCATTGTGTTTCAAATTTATTAGTCACTTTATTTACTATGTTAAAAAACCTTTTTGGAAGAGGTGATAACTTTGTGATTATAATTATAAGAGTCTGTACAAACTTTTAAAACTGTTTAATTAATACAACTAGGTTTGTGAAATCATAATCTATAGGTTAATCACCACACAAGAGGTGACACAAATAACCTTTAAATATTCAAGTGCACAGTTTCATCCAAAAAAAAATTTGTGCACTCGCAAGGTGGGGGGGCCTCAGCCCGGCTTGCACCCTCTCACAGTCCAGGAACCCTTGGGGGGATGTCCACCTTCCGCTTCCCCCAGGGAGAGAAGGCCTAAGCCACAGTTGGACATCCTTAGCGCTGCCAAGCAGGCGAGAGAGGGTCCTGCTACCGCCACTGTGCTCGTAGCCGTCAGCCTGGCTTGTAGCTGAGCAAAGCTCCCCCTGTGGGAGCATACTGACCACCAGGGGGCAGCTCCTGCATTGAGTATCTGCCCCCTGGTGGTCAGTGCGCACCGTAGTGACTGGTCGTTCTCCCTTTTGGTCGATTAGCATATTAGGGTTTTATTATATAGGATTGCCATATTATTATCCAACCAATAGACTATGACCTGCCCCAATCAATCAGAACTATAAAAAATGTACCCTTATTTGATTGTATACTAACCAATCCAAACTGTACAATTTGGAAACCTCATTTACATGAAGCAGGCAAATATGGAAACTATGGGTGGGAAGGTTTCCGTAAAAGATGGCCTCTCCTTTATCTTGGAAGAGTGCTTTTGGTTTATAACAGAGGCCTTGTCTACCTGGTTTGCAAACTGTTATTTGATTAAAGTTGCTCCTTTTTTCCTCCAGTGCCTTTAGATCAGTGGTTCTCAACCTTCCTAATGCTGCGACCCTTTAATACAGTTCCTCATGTGTGGTGACCTCCAATTCCATTGTTACAAATTGAACATAAAGCATAGTGATTAATCACAAAAACAATATGTAATTATGTATGTGTTTTCCGATGGTCTTAGGCGACACCTGTGAAAGGGTCATTCGACCCCCAAAGGGGTCACGACCCACAGGTTGAGGACCACTGCTTTAGATGGCTTTGTTTACATGCCCTCGCATCTTCTCACAACCACTATTGTTATAGTTAACACTTGGAGTGCGGGAAACGAGTTAAGTCGGCTCGCGTGAATTGCGCGTACTCCGCGGGAGCCGTCTTTAACTCGGTTCATATAGATTTGCGGTGGAGTGCGGGAAACGTGTAAACTCGGGCCGATTGTAACTGCGTATTACCAAATATTTGTTTGTAATCCACCCTTTTGGTGGATGGAACAAAATCAAAAGACAGAGCCATCTTATATTTTGGCGGGAAATTCACCTGCACTCCAAGTGTTAAGGAATTAAACATGATACCATAGGTAGAAAAGAGATTTATAGTAGCCCCAAACAACCCAAATATCTTTCACTAAGTGAATGGATAAACTATCCTATATAATAAAGAGGTAATATACTAATTAGACCAGACAGTAGAACGACCCTCTGGAATGACCACTGGGCAGAGGATGGGACCACAGGGCAGCCGGGGCCATGAAGGCCTACTCTTGTATGAATTTCGTGGATTGGGCCTCTAGTTATACATAAACTACTATACATCCATACCATAGACTACTACTCAGCAATAAAAAGTAAAATTAATACACCTAATAATTTAGATAACATTCACAGGGAATCATACTAAGTGAAAGAAGCCAATCTCACAAAGATACATACTGCATTATCATATTTATATAACATCCATTAAATAACCTAACTATAAAGGTAGAAACAGATTCCCAGCTGTCTGGGTTTAGAGACTGGGGGCAGGAAGTAGGTATGCCTATAATAAGGTCAGCATGAGGGAATCTTGTAGTGACAGAACAGTTGTGTGCTTGATTGTGGTAGCAGTAACATGAATGTACACATGTGAGAAAAAATTGTATAGAGCTGTAACACACACATACTAAAATAAACTTCATAAACTGGTCAAACACATTTTGAGTTGTTACCCTTTCCTCTTTTTTAAAAAAACAAAGCCATTACCTGTGTTGCAGTTTGATAGACCTTCTTTAGTCAGATCAATCACAAAATCAAGACTCTTTTCCTCTACAGCCTAAAAAGTTAGGTTAAAAAAAAAAAAAAAAAAGACTTTTGCCTCAATAGCGGAAAGATGTTTTTAAAAAATAAAACACATAATTTTAGATTACCATACAGAAACTAGAGATTGAACAATTTATAAATATTTATGTTTTAATTTAACTCTCCTGTGAGAAACTCATGAAATACTTTATAGTTTGAGAATATGACTAGGCAGTGTCCAAATAACTTAATTTTTTCAGTATGACTGTAAAATATACTTATCATTAGCTGTTTGCTTTTTAATGCAAGCTAGACTAGAAACTGGTTTTGCTAACTCCTAGAACTAACACATTCAAATAAACAACATTTAAAGACAATTATTTATTACCTACCATAACTTCAGTAACAGCATTAGATGAATTAACATTTTCTGATGTAATTTTTCCAGTATCTGAAAGAAAATTATTAAAATATGAACATTTGGCAAGTTTATTAAACTATTAAATATGTATGTACTTTGTAATATATAAATGCTAAAACACAATAATAATGGAGTGCTAATTATCTGCTTATTATACAATCATAAAAAGTAATTCAATTGACTTTGGCTATACCAAAGACTGATGAGCAAGTTAAAACAAAATATAATTTTAGTTCAAAATATTTTGTCCTTCTGAAGCTTTACAACTATATTAGCAACTCTTGAAAATCTATCTGTAAATACCATTTGAGGAAATAAATGAAAATGTACACATTTTTTGTTCAGTATCTTTAGATCAGAATACCTGAGATGGCTGAGCATTCTTCACAGAACCAATAAGAAAGCCTCAAAGATTCCTTAAACTATTTTATTCACAATAGCAGCAGCACAAACCACAGGGGCAATTAAGTAGCTACATAAGTGGAGACAAAGCTTTCTGTAATTAAAATGCAAATACTTAATATATCATAAAAATTAAAATGAAATGGAGAATTTTGAATGAGCAATGATGGGCCAACCAGAGAGCTATTTTGAGAGGAAATTTATTTGAAATTTAAGGTTAAGGTATAATAGTGTACATAAATATAATAAGTCAGAAACTCTGAAAAGCAACAACAGTATTATAAAAACACCAAAAATTAAAAAAAAAATCAAATATACTAAAGAATTGCCAAACTTTGCACTCTCTGGGTAGTTCAACTGGTTAGAGTGTCATCCCACTATGCCAACGTTGTAGGTTCCATCCCTTGGTCAGGTCACATTCAAGAGTCAACTAACCACTGAATGCATAAATAAGTGGAAAAACAAATTGCTCTTTTTCTCTCTCTAAAATAAATTTTTAAAAAATAGGCAAACTTTAAATCTTAAGTAAAATATAAGATAACTTAATAGAAAAAACAAAAACCAAGCCACCGGCCCTGGCTGGGTAACTTAGTTGGTTACAGCATCAGTCCGATATGCCAAGGTTGTGGGTTAGATCCCTGGTCAGGACACACATAGGAAGCAACAATGAATGCATAAATAAGTGGAACAACAAATAAATGTTTCTCTCTCCCTCTCCCTAAAATCAATAAACATTAAAAAAACACCCCACCAACGTAGGCCAGAGCAAAGAAGTAAAAATAATGTATGTGTGAAAGGTAAGTAGTTAACTTACAAAGCCATTAAACAAATGGTAAGGAAACAAAAGGTCATAAATTGATAAACACAGATTAAAAAGAAAATTCAATTATATTGAGAGGTCCTTTATTTAGAAAATATAAATAAAATATAAATTAAAACATTTTTGAGAGTAGAATTTTGTTTTATTAAAAGGTAATATTCAATTCTCTAAACATTGATTTGAAGCTTTCTAAATTAATAAATTGCATTTTAATCAACTTAAGATACCTGTTAGATTTGATGTAATTGGTGTTGTCAAATTAGGATTTTCCACAGAAATCAACAGAACATCATCGTTACTAAAATGATAAAAAAAAAATGAACTAAATATGAATTGTTAAGCTTAAACATACAATCAATGGTTAGAATTCTTCTAATTTAACATTTCACACCTGACATATTTTAATCTAATAAGTGTGTGTGTGTGTGTGGGGGGGGGGGGGGGGGGGGCGGAATGGAAGTAATAAAATCAAATACCCTAGAAACTCCATGTATTACCAATTAATTATATGACCAATAATAATAGACACTTTAACCTCAGTAGAGATCTATTTACAATGAATCTAAATACATTATCTATAAGTATACAATATACATAAAGGTGCAAAATATAAAACGTCACCTTAGCAAATATACTTGTACTAGAGGCCCAGTGCACAAAAATTTGTGCACTGGGGGGGGCGGGGGGGGGGTCGTCCCCCAGCCCGGCCTGTGCCCTCTCGCAGTCTGGGACCCCTCAGGAGATAACGACCTGCTGGTTTAGGCCTGCTCTTGGGTGGCAGAGGGCACACCCAATCCCTAGGTGCAGCCCCTGGTCAGGCTCAGAGCAGGGCCGACTGGGGAGTTGGGGTGCCACCCCCTGTCATGCACAGAGCAGGGCCCATCAGGGGGTTGAGGAGCTCCCCCCTGTTATGCACAGAGTAGGGACGATAGGGGAGTTGGGGCACCGCCCCCTGTCACACACAGAGCAGGGCGGATCAGGGGGTTGGAGAGCTGCACCTTGTCACACTCAGGGCAGGGCCAATGGGGAGGTTATGGCTCTACCCCATTACACACAGAGCAAGGCCGTGGAGGGTAATTGGGGCGCCGCACCCTGTCACACACAGAGCAGGGCCGATCAGGGGGTTGGGGAGCTCCCCCCTGTCACACACAGAGCCGCAGGGTGATCAGGGGGTTGGGGAGCTCCCCCCTATCAGGCACAGAGCAGGGCTGATCAGGGGGTTGGGGTGCCTTCCCCTGTCACGAACAGAGCAGGGCAGATAGGGAGGTTGTGGCCCCGCCCCCTGTCACACACAGAACCGCAGGGTGATCAGGGGGTTTGGGTGCTGCCCCGTCACGCTGATCCCGGTGCCGGAAGGCCTCACTGCTCCGCTGATCCCGGTGCTGGGAGGAATATTACCCTTTTACTATATAGGATAGAGGCCTGGTGCATGGGTGGGGGCTGGCTGGTTTGCCCTGAAGGGTGTCCTGGATCAGGGTGGGGGTCCCCACTGGGGTGCCTGGCCAGCCCGGCTGAGGGGCTGAGGGCTGTTTTCAGGCTGGTGGGTTGACTGAAGCTCCCAACCGCTCCTTTTTTCTTTTTTTTTTAAATTCTGGGCCAGCTTTAGCTCTGAGGCCTCGGCTGCTGAAAGCTGGTTTCTGGCCTTTGTTTTTCCTTCTGTATTTGATACAATGTTGCGGTCCGGCTGGCTGAAGCCTGGCTGACTAACGCAGGTTTCTGGGGTTTTGTTTAGCTTCTATATTTGCAACATAGTTGCTTAGAGTTGCAGCTGAGAGGCTGGCAGCGGCAGGTGGGGAACGTTGGAGTTCGCCGTCACTGGAGCAAGCAAGCCTCCCTGTTCACTTCAGTGCATGGCTACCGGCCGCCATCTTGGCTGACAGTTAATTTGCATAAGGATATGCTGATTAGCCAATGGGAAGGGTAGCGGTCGTACGCTAATTACCATGTTTCTCTTTTATTAGTATAGATACTTATATTCAGGAAAATAAGAAAGGTAAGTGAAAGAAACCCATTAAGATACCTTGACTCTTACAAGATTACTAGAGGCACGGTGCACGAAATTTGTGCGTGGGAGGGGGGCCCTCAGTCTGGCCTGCACCCTCTCCAATCTGGGATCCCTCTCGTAATCCAGATCCACTGGCTCCTAAGTGCTCACCTGCCTGCCTGCCTCATGCCCCTAACTGCTCCCCTGCCGGCCTGATGGCCCCAACTGCTCCTCTTCCTGGCCTGGTCCCCCTAACTGCCTAACTGCTCTCCCCTGCTGGCCTGATCCCCCTAACTGTCCTCCCCTCCTTGTTTGATCTCCCTGCCTATCTGCTCTCCCCTACTGATCTGATCCCCCTAACTGCCCATTGGCTCTCCCTTCCTCTCTGCACCTCTAGAACCCGGGGCAAGAGTGCTGAAAGCTCTCTGCCGAGGCCCCAACCCCATCCTGACACCCCCCTCCAGGCCGAGCTGTGTGGTGGGCCTGTTCGTGCCTTCACCAGGATGGGGGCGGGGGGGACTGCCGCGGCCTGTCCTGATGCCTCCCTCTGGGCTGGGCGGGTACCGGAAGCCTGCACGTGCCTCTGTTGGGAGTGGCCTCTGCCTCCAAAGCAGCGTGATGTTAGTGCTGGGCAGGCCTGCATGTGCCAGCACTGGGAGTGAAGTCCCCGC
The DNA here is from genome assembly GCF_028538775.1 of Myotis yumanensis. NCBI lineage: Eukaryota > Metazoa > Chordata > Mammalia > Chiroptera > Vespertilionidae > Myotis > Myotis yumanensis. The sequence goes on from NW_027223755.1 coordinate 93,736,086, forward strand.
CCATCAGCTCCTGTGCAACCTGTTAACCTGTGCGAGCAACCTGTTAACTGGTTGTGACTGGGACACTGTTAGGACCAATTAGAATATTACTTCTTTATTATATAAATAATTATGGTTATGAAATAGCCTGAGTCAGAAGATTGTATTCTGCTCTCATTTGACCCTGATACCACTTTTATGAGTTAACATTTAAATCAGAAATTTTGTTAAGAAAATCTTGAGTATTGGGGAGGTAAAAATGGAGGTGGAGTAAGTGGATGCTGTTGGGGCATGGTCCCAGAACCAAACTGGAATTACAACTAAAATACAGAAAAAAATCCTTGAATAATCAACTGAAGATTCACTGGACAGAACCCTGATACCCAAGGACTGAAAGTGGAGACCACAGAGAGACTGGTAGAAGACCTGGAGGCTCAAAAGGGCTGGCTGGGCTTCCACAGAGAGCAACTGAATTTCCGAGGGATACCTCAACTGTGGGGGGTTGTCACTGAGAACTTTGGGGTCTAATCCCCAAGTAAAGAGCACCAGAACTGAGAAGGGTACCCACATAATATCTGTGATGAAAAGCAGCAGGGTTGTTGTCTGCCAGGGAGAGATGGCTGGAAATGTAGGCACCTCAAAGAGCCAACACATGAAAATCCCTGTAAGCCACTCACCTTGTGTTCTGCCAGAGGGAGGGCAGAGTGGACTAGAGCTGTGTGAGCAGAAGCCAGGGTTTGGAGCTCTGGGGTTAGAACAGAGAAGGCAGACACCCTTGGTTTCCTGTGCTGAGTCACTCCATCATGCTCCAGAGGGCACCTTTCCAAAGCAGATAATTGCTATACAGGCAATTTTGCCTGTGGGGGAAGACAGTTGACCCACCCTATTGGAAAACACCTTGTCCAACACTGTGGAGTTTCTGAAACCCATTAAGACACTGAGAATAACAATAAGCCTCTAGTTGGAAGCCACTGCCACACCCTGTTGGAAAGACTCTCATGACACCTGTGGACGATTGCCTGAGGGGTATTCAAGACTACAGGCAGAGGCAGTCTGCAGGCAGAGGCAGTCTCTGGAGGCTTTGAGTCTTTGGGTGACCTAATTAGTCAGAAACAGCGTTTGACACTGTACTGCACTAGAAATTGAGAGGTGTATCAGATTTACCTAATACATAGTCCCAAACACAAAAAGGCAGCCAAAATAAGGAAATAACGAAACAACCCCCAAATGAAAGAACAAGAGAATTCTCAAGAACAGATAAAGGAAATGGAGTTAAGAAATTTATCTGATACAAAGTTCTGAATAATGTTGGTAAAGATGTTCAACAGCATGAGAAAAGATATACTAACTATGAAAACAGAAATAAAGAATGTCAGTACAAATAGAGAAGACATTAGATGAACCCCAAAAGGCCCATGCCCAGACACATTATAATTATAATACCAAAAATTAAAGACAAAGTGAAAATTTTAAAGGCAGGAAGAGAAAAGCAAATTGATACCTGCAAAGGGGCTCTTATAAGGCTTCTATCTGATTTCTTATCAGAAACACTACAGGCCAGAAGGGAATGGCATGAAGTACTCAAGGTAATGGAAAGCAAGGATCTGAAGCCAAGATTACTATATCCAGCAAAGCTATTATTAAAAATAGATGGTCAAATAAAGAACTTCCCAGACAAAAAAAAAAAAAAAAAAAAAAAAAGGCTACAGGAATACATTAACACCAAACCAGCATTATAAGAAATGCTAAAGGGACTGCTATAATGAGAAGACAGAGAGAGAAATCCAGCCATACAGAATTAAAGTTGAAATAAATAAATACCTATTAATAATAAACTTAAATGCAAATAGATTTAATGCCACAACCAAAATACATAGAGTAGCTAAATGGATACAAAAACATGACCCAACTCTATGCTGTCTAGTTAATAAACTATTTAACCTACAACCTAAAGAACTAGAAAGAGAAAAACAAGAAAAACACAGAAGGAAGGAAATAAAAAAAAATACCATAAAAAATTCATGAAACCAAGAGCTGGTCCTTTGATAGTATAAACAAGATTGATGAGCTGTTAGCCAGACTCATCAAGAAACAAAGAGGACCCAAACAAATAAAATCAGAAACTAAAGCAGATAAGTAATCACAGATATCAGAGAAACACAAAGGATTGTAAGAAAATACTAAGAACAATTATATGCCAACAAACTAGAAAACCTGAAGGAATAGACAAATTCTTAGAAAAATATAATCTCACAAAACTGAATCAGGAGGAATGAGAAAACCTGCATAGGCCAATAACAATTGATGAAATAGAAGTAGTAATCAAACATTCCAAGCAAACAAAAGCTCAGATCTGGATAACTTCACAGGGGAGTTTTACCAAACATTCAAAGAACTCACACCTGCACTTCTCAAACTATTCCAGAAAATCCAAGAGGAAGGAACACTCCCAAGCTCTTTTTATGAAGCCAGCATCATCCTAATTCCAAAACCAGATAGACACTACAAAGAAAGAGAATTACAAGCCAATAGCCCTGATGAACATAGATACTAAAATTCTCAAGAAAATAATAGCAAACCAGATCCAGCAAAACATTGAAAAGATCATACATCATACCAAGTGGTATTCCAGGGATGTAAAGTTGGCACAATATTCACAAATCAATAAATGTGATACATCACATAAACAAATTGAAAGACAAACATCACACGATTATATCAATAGAGGCAGAAAAGTAATTCAACAAAATCCAACACACATTATTGATAAAAACTCTCAGTAACGTGTAAAGAGAAGTATACCTCAAAGCCATTATAACCCAAAACAGCCTGGTACAGGCACAAAAACAGGCATATAGATCAATGGAACAGAACAGAGACCCCAGAAATTGACCCAAGCAATTACGCTCAATAAATATTTGACAAAGGAGGCAAGAGCGTACAATCAAGTCAAGATAGTCTTTTCAATAAATGGTGTTGGGAAAATTGGACAGATACATTCAAAAAAATGAAACTAAATCACCAACTTACACCATACACAAGAATAAACTCAACAGGATAAAAGAGTTAAATGTAAGTTGTGAAACCATAAAAATCCTAGCAGAAACTATAGGAAGCAAAATCTAAGACATCTCTTGCAGCAATATGTTGACAGATACATCTCCTAAGGCAAAGGAAACTAAGGAGAAAATAAACCAATGGGACTACATCAAAATAAAAAGCTTCTGCACAGCAAAAGAAACCATCAACAAAACAAAAAGGGAGCCCACTGTATGGGAGAACATATGCGGCAATGATACATCTAATAAATCTGATAAAGGGTTAATATCCAAAATATATAAGGAACTTAAACAACTGAACATAAGGAAGACAAACAATCCAATAAGAAAAAATGGGCAATGACCTAAATAAGCACTTCTTTTTATTTTATTTTTTTGTAATTCTCTATTTTTGAAAGTATTATGTATGCCCTCTTTCCCCCTCATTGGCCACCTCAAGGCCTTCAGCATCCTATTGTCTGTGTCCATGGGTTATGCATATGTGCACAAAAGGTTTTGATTAATTACCTCCAACCAGCACAAACTCACCCACCTTCTTTCTGAGACTCTGCACTCTGTTCCAAAACCAGATAGACACTACATGTCTCTGGAGTCACTCCATTTAACAGTTTGTTATTTAGATTCCACATGAGTGCAATCTTGAGATATGTGTCTTTCTCTGATTGACTTATTTCACTTACCATGATACTCTCCAGGTCCTTTCATGCTGACTCAAAGGGTAAGAGATTCTTCCTTTTTACTGCTACATAGTATTCCATGGTATAAATGTACCACAGCTTTTTTATCTACTCATCTACTGATGGGCACTTGGGCTGTTTCCAGATCTTAGCTATTGTAAACTGTGCTGCCAAGGACATGGGGGTGCATACATTTTTTTGTGATTGGTACTTTTGGTTACTTAGGATATATATTCCTAGATGTGGGGTCAAAAGGCAGTTACATATTTAATTTTTTGAAGAATCTACATACTGTTTTCCATAATGGTTGCACCAGTCTGCATTCCCACCAGCAGTGGAGAAAATTGCCTTTTCTCCACATCCTTGCCAGCACTTGTCATTTGTTGATGGTAGCCATTCTGACAGGTGTGAGGTGATACCTCCTTGTTTCTCTCGGATCATCAGTGACTTTGAGCATTTTTTCATGTGTCTCTTGGCCATCTGTATATCCTCTTTGGAGAAGTATCTATTTAGGTAGTTTTCCCATTTTTTAATTGGATTGTCTTCCTTTTGTTCAGTTGTATGAGTTTCTTATGTATTTTGGATATTAGCTCTTTATCAGGTGTATCATTACCAAATGTGTTCTCCCATACAGTGGGCTCCCCTTTTTGTTTTGTTGATGGTTTCTTTTACTGTGCAGAAGTTTTTTATTTTGATGTAGTCCCATTTATTTTCTCCTTAGTTTCCTTTGCCTTAGGAGATATATTGGTAAACATATTGCTACAAGAGATGACTGAGACTTTGCTATGGTATCTTCTAGGATTTTTATGGTCTCATGAAATGTATAAGTTTTTTATACATTTTGAGTTTATTCTTGTGCATGGTGTAAGATACTGGTCTAGTTTCATTTTTTGAATGTATCTGTCCAATTTTCCCAACATCTTTTATTGAAGAGACTGTCTTAACTCCATTGTTTGCTCTTGCCTCCTTTGTCAAACATTAATTAAGCGTAATTGCTTGGGTCAATTTCTGGGTTCTCTGTTCTGTTCCATTAATCTACATGCCTGTTCTTGTGCCATTATCAGGCTGTTTTGATTATACCTTAAAATCTGGTATTGTGATTCCTCCAATTTTGTTTCTTTTTCTCAAAATTGCTACAGCTATTCGGAGTCTTTTTGATTGCATATAAATTTTTGGAGTATTTGTTCTAGCTCTATGAAATATGCTGTTGGTATTTTAATAGGTATTACATTGAATATGTAGATTGATTGGGTAGTATGGACATGTTAATGATGTTGATTCTACCAATCCATGAACATGGTATATTCTTCCACTTGTTTATATACTCTTCCATCTTTTTTTTCAACACAGAAGTTGGAAAACTACAGGTCTTTTGACTCCTTGGTCAAGTTTATTCCTAAGTATCTTAATTTTTATGTTGCAATGGTAAATGAGATTGCTTGTTTAGTTTCTCTGAGACTTCGTTATTGATGTATAAAAGAGTCGTTGATTTTGGGGTGTTGACTTTGTATCCTGCTACATGGACAAATTCATTTATTAAATCGTAGCTTTTTGTTGGAGTCTTTGGGGTTGTTGGGTCGATCCATTTAATATTATGAAATGACCTTTGTGTCTCTTGTGATAGCCTTCATTTTGAAGTTTATTTTGTCAGATGTGAGTTCTATTGTTACTCCAGATTTTCCCCATTTTCAAGGAAAATTTTTTTCCAGCCCTTCACCCTCATCCTGTGTGTATATTTTGTTCTGAGGTGGGTCTCTTGTAGACAGCATAAAGATGGTTCGTGTTTTGTATCCATTCAGCTACCCTATGCCTTTTGATTGGAACATTTAGTCCATTTATATTTAGAGTTATTATTGATAGGTACTTATTTATTGCCATTTCAATTGTGTATGCTTAGGTTTCTCTCTCTCCTCATTACAGCAGTCTAGCATTTTTTGTTATGTTGGTTTGGTGGTGATATACTCCTTTAGCCTTTTTTTTTTTGTCTGGGAAGCTTGTTATTTGACCATCTATTTTTAATGATAGCTTTGCTGGCTATAGTAATCTTGGTCTCAAATCCTTGCTCTCCATTACCTTGAGTACTTCATGCCATCCCCTTCTGGCCTGTAGTGTTTCTGATGAGGAATCAGGTGGCATCATTGTGGGAACTCCTTTGCAGGTAACAGTTTACTTTTGTCTTCCTTCCTTTAAGATTCTCCCTTTAATTTTTGGCATTATAATTATAATGTGTCTGGGCATGGCCCTGTTTCTGTTCGTCATGCTTGAGACTGTGTGCCTCCTGAACTTGTGTAAATCTTTCCTTCACCAGATTAGGTAAGTTTTCTGGCATTATTTCTTCAAACACATTGTCTATCTCTTTCTCCCTTTCTGCCTCTTCTGGCACACCTGCTATCTAATATAGTTATGTTATACATTGTCCCACAGCTCCCTTAAGGTATCCTCCTGTTTTTTAGTTGCTTTTTTTTCTCTTTTTTAAACTAAATCTTTATTGTTCAGATTATTACCATTGTTCCTCTTTTTCCCCCCCATAGCTCTCCTCCACCCAGTTCCCACCCCACCCTCTATCCTTACCCCTCCCACTGTCCTCATCCATAGGTGTACGATTTTTGTCCAGTCTCTTCCTGCACCCCCACACCCCGTTCCCCCCAAGAATTGTCAGTTCACTCCCTTTCCATGCCCCTGGTTCTATTCTATTCAACAGTTTACTCTATTCATCAGATTTATTGATTTGATTTTTAAATTCACTTGTTGATAGATATGTATTTGCTGTTCATAATTTTTATCTTTACCTTTTTCTTCTTCCTCTTCTTAAAGAATACCTTTCAGCATTTCATATAATGCTGGTTTGATGGTGATGAACTCCTTTAGCTTTTTCTTATCTGTGAAGCTCTTTATCTGACCTTCAATTCTGAATGATAGCTTTGCTGGATAAAGTAACCTTGGTTGCAGGTTCTTGCTATTCATCACTTTGAATATTTCTTGCCACTCTCTTCTGGCCTGCAAAGTTTCTGTTGAGAAATCAGCTGACAGTCGTATGGGTATTCCCTTGTAGGTAACTGAGTTTCTTTCTCTTGCTGCTTTTAAGATTCTCTCTTTGTCTTTTGCTCTTGGCATTTTAATTATGATGTGTCTTGGTGTGGTCCTCTTTGGATTCCTTTTGTTTGGGGTTCTCTGCGCTTCCTGGACTTGTAAGTCTATTTCGTTCACCAGGTAGGGGAAGTTTTCTGTCATTATTTCTTCAAATAGGTTTTCAATATCTTGCTCTCTCTCATCTTTTGGCACCCCTATAATTTGGATGTTGGTACGCTTGAAGCTGTCCCAGAGGCTCCTTACACTATCTTCGTATTTTTGGATTCTTTTTTCTTTTTCCTTTTCCAGTTGGGTATTTTTTGTTTCTTCGAATTTCAAATCTTTGACTTGATTCTTGCGATCCTCTTGTCTGCTGTTGGATCTCTGTATATTATTCTTTATTTCAGTCAGTGTATACTTAATTTCTAGTTGGTCTTTTTTAATATCCTCCAGGGTCTCACTAAATTTATCGGCGGTATCCATAAAATTCTTGAACAACCTTATAAAGGTGGTTTTGAATGCTATATCCAGTCGTTTGCTTTCCTCCATTTCTGTCATTTGTGACCTGTTTCTTTGTCTCCACATTTTTTATGCTTCCCTGTGTTGGTGTGGCTTTGTGTGCTAGGTGTCCTGTGCTAGGTGTCCTATAGGGCCCAGTGGCTCAGCTTCCCCAATTACCTGAGGTGGACACTCTTGGGGCACCCCTTTGTGGGCTTTGTGCACAGTCTTGTTGTAGTTAAGCCTTGATTGTCGTAGGTATCACTGGGAGGAATTGACCTCCAGGCCAATTGGCTGTTAGAATCAGCTGTGTCTACAGTGGGAGAACTTTTGTGCTGGAGACACCCTTCTGGGGCAAGACTTGCTTCAGTGGGGCTTTGGTGCTCACTGAGTCTGTCCCCTGAGTGTGTCCCTTATGGATCTGAGGAGTTGTAATCTGGATGGTCCCACTCTGTCCACTGGGTACACTGGCTCTTGGATCTAAGGAGGTGCTAATTTAGCCTGTCTGAGGCTACCCAGCAGGAGCTACAAAGAGATCTGCAGATTCCCCTTCCTTTTTTGTGGTTTGGAGGTGCCCAGATGATGACCAGCTGTGAAGCAATGCAAGCTGCTGTGGGGCCGTTGGCCTTCTCTTGGAAGTTCTGGGTCTGTCTGGCCCACCTGCAGTTTGTTAGGTAATTTTCAGATTGCAAAGGGTCAGGGCATTCATATGCAAAAGCCTCTGCCACAGCCTGGGTGGGGTGGGGTCTCAGGGAATCAACAGGGCGGAGCAAGCAGCTATGGCTGATCCTCAGCCCTGCCTTAAGGGGCCCCGCGTCTCAGCGTCCTGGCAATCGCCGCAAGCACCTTTGAGAGAAAGCCACCCTCAAGTTCCAAGTTCTGCCCGCTGCCAGACAGTCCAGTTTCTCCCCATATGAGTCCTGGGTCCCCAGAGACTTCCTGGAACTGGAGTTCAGAGCAGTCGGGAGCTTGTGACTCCCTCCCAATTGAAAAAGACAGCCGAGTCCTCAGGTGCCAGCCCCTTTCCGCGCACGCTCGAGCCTCCGTACCTCTGCACTTTACTTCCGCAGCTCCTCTGAGTCTCAGTGTGCTTTTCTCTTTCCTTCTAGTTGTAGAATTTCCACTCAGCCAGCCTTCCTGTAGTTCTGGATGATGTCGTTTTGTCTTTTAGCTGTATTTTTGAATTTGTTGTAGGAGGCAGCAATTTCCAGTGTTTACCTATGCCGCCATCTTGGTTTCTCCCTCTGATTGATTTTTTAAACCCTGCCTTCTAATTCACTGATCTGATCCTCAGGTTCTTCTAATTTGTTTTTGATTCCTTACAATGTGTTATTTGTGTTATGTCATTATTTTCCAATGTTCTTTTTCTCATAGTTACTGTATCTTTTTTCATGCTGTTGAGCAGCTTTACCATTATTATTCTAAACTCTTCTTCAGATAAATTTCTATTTCTCCTTGATTTATCTGCTCTTTTGGAGAATTCTCTGGTTCTTTCATTTGGGGGTTCTTCCTTTGTCTCTTCTCTTTGGCTGGCTGACTGGGTATGTGACTATGTAATAGGTAGATCCTATAGGTCTCTCAATCTCTAGTGTGGGACAGTGTCAAACACTGTTTCTGATTAGTTAGATCATTCAAAGAATCAAAGCCTCCAGAGAGCACCTCTGCCTACAGACTGATTAGGACTCTAACTTAAATGGATCCAGGCAATTGTCCTCAGGTATGGTGAGTCTTTTCAAAAGGGTGCGGCAATTGCTTCTCCTGGCTAATTGTTACTTTTAGTCTCTTAAGTGGACTCAGTGCAAGATTTTTTCCAATTGGAAGGGTAAACTGTCTTCCCCCAAGGCAAGGCAAATGTCTGTGTGGGAAAGATGTCCTCCACTGCGAGAAGAAATGACTGATCACAGGAAACGGGGTGTCTGCCTTCTCAGCTCTAACCCCTGAGTCCCGAATCCTGTCTTCTACTCATACAGCTCCAGTCCACTCTGCCCTCCCTCTGCTAGAGCACAAGGTGGGTGGTTTCAAAGGGAATTTTGTGTGTTAGCCCTTTAAGAGGTTGCCTGAAAATTCAGTCATCCCTGGCAGACAGCAACTCTGCTGCTTTTCACAGCCAGATGTTATATGGGTACCCTTCTCAGTTCTGGTGCTCTCTGCTGAGGGGCACAGCTTGGGGATTAGATCCCAGAGTTCTCAGTGGCTACCCTCCACAGCAGAGATCTCTCTCCAGAACTTCAGTTGCTGTCTGTGGGCACCCAGCCAGCCTTTTGTGCATCAGGTCCTCCTACCACTCTTTATGAGGTCTCCACTTTTGGTCCTCGGGTATCAAGGTTCTCTCCAGTGAGTCTAACATTGATTATTCTGGTATTTTTTCTGTATTTTAGTTGTAATTCCTGAGAGCATGTCTGCAGCATCCACTTACTCTGCCACCATTTTTCTCTCCCTAAATAAACACTTCTCAACATGGACATACAGATAGCCAAGAGGAATGTGAAAAAATGCTCAAAGTCACTGATGATCAGAGAGAAGCAAATTCAAAAGACAATGAGGTATCACCTCACACCTGTCAGGATGGCTACCATCAACAAATGACAAGTGCTGGCAAGGATGTGGAGAAAAGGGAATTTTCTCCCCTGCTGGTGGGAATGCAGACTGGTGCAACCATTATGTAAAACAGTATGTAGTTTCCTCAAAAAATTAAATATGTAACTTCCATTTGACCCCACATCTAGGAATATATATCCTAAGTAACCAAAAGCACCAATCAGAAAAAATGTATGCACCCCCATGTCCTTAGCAGCACAGTTTACAATAGCTAAGATCTGGAAACAGCCCAAGTGCCCATCAGTAGATGAGTAGATAAAAAAGCTGTGGTACATTTATACCATGGAATACTATGCAGCAGTAAAAAAAGAAGAATCTCACCCTTTGAGACAGTATGGAGGGACCTGGAGAGTATTCATGCTTAATGAGATAAACCAGTCATAGAAAGACAAGTATCACATGAACTCACTCATATGTGGAATCTAATGAACAAAATAAACTGATGAATGGAGTGGATCCAGAGACATGGAAGCATGGAACAGAGTGTGGAATGTCAAAGGGAAGGCAGGGGAAGGTGGGTGGGTGGGAGGTAATCAACTAAAAACCTTGTAGGCATATATACATAACCCATGGACATAGACAATGTGAAGGAAAACCCCTATTCTGTAAAACTACTGTTTGGAATTCTCTGCTATTCTTTGGATGGCTTCTTATTCTGGAAAAAATAACTTTGCTTTCTAGCTTGCTTGAATAATGGGGGAGATAAACATAGCTGTCTGACCTTGTAGGCCAGAGACTAGATACACCCAATGCCATGCCAGGTGCATTTTTTAATTGATAGAACTGTATAGTTTTCAAGGCCGCCGCCAGCAAGCGCACAAAAAGCTGGCTCTTATATAAAAAGGGAAGTTCTGCCGAAACCGGTTTGGCTCAGTGGATGGAGCGTCAGCCTGCGGACTGAAGGGTCCCGGGTTCGATTCCGGTCAAGGGCATGTGCCTGGGTTGCGGGCACATCCCCAGTGGGGGGTGTGCAGGAGGCAGCTGATCGATGTTTCTCTCTCATCGATGTTTCTGACTCTCTATCTCTCTCCCTTCCTCTCTGTAAAAAATCAATAAAATATATATTAAAAAAAAAAAAAAGGGGGGGGGAAGTTCTGCTTGTAGCTTTGCTTAGAATTTGGATTCATTTCCCTAAGCCCACCAGGGTGAATAAAGTGTAACTCCAAACTCTCAGAGCGCTGTTCGGTTCTTGTCCAGTTTTCCCTTAACAACAATAGGGTGGTAAAGGCCTGGGGGCAGGATAGAGAGGGTCAATGGGGAAACAAAAAACATATATAATACTTTCAACAATAAAGACTTAAAATAAAATAAATTTAAAGAAAGAATATTTGGGAAAGAACCAAGATAGTGACATAGGTAAACAATAGTACTTTCCCCCAACACACACACATCAAAATTATAACTAAAATACAGAACAACCATCATTCAGAACTCCCTGAAATCTATCTGAATGGACTTCCTACAACTAGAGAAGAATAAAGTACACTGAGACTAGTAGGAGGCAGAGAACAGGTTGATCGACACCCACATTTGACATATTTTTAATTGAGTGGGTTAGCTCAGCTGTGGAGGCCTCCGTGAGAAGCAAGGGGTTATAGCCTCACACCAGACTCCCAGTCCATGGTTCCAGAGCTAGAAATAGTAGTCCCCGTAACTTTGGGCTGTAAAAACCAGATGGGATTATGGCTGGGTGACAGAGGCTGTTGGAGACCTAGGGAGATGTTCTTAAAATGGCCCAGGCACAAACTTAATAGGAGTTGATCCCTCTTGGCTCCAGCATCTGGGGTAGAGGATGGGGGGAGGGAGAGACTGATTCAGGTACATATGGAGAGGAACTGGATTGTCTGCCATCAGAGTAAGAACTTGCTCTGGGTGTTTATTCCAAGACAGGGGTGCTTGCAGGGGTCATTGTTCCTATGCTGAAACCTTCCACCTTGCAGAGCTGATTGGCAGCCATATCTGAGCTTCCATCAGCTTGACTCACACTGTTTGCTCAGTTCTGGTGATTCCCTGAGACCACTCCCCACCCAATTTGCAGACCCACGTATATGAATGGCCTATCCTGGCTCATGCTTCAGACATTCCTAAAGTCTCTCAAACAAACACCAGTAGGAATCAGTGTGCTCCACACCTATCAATTAGAGGCCCAAGATCTGGCACTAGCACCAGGTTGCCTTGCTTCACAGCTTGGCCTTGCCTGGGTACTTCTAAGCACAATACAAGTAGCAACCATCTGCAAAAACCCCTGTAGCTGCTGCCAGGTGGCCCCAGGCTGTGACTGACTACAACTCTTGGGAGCCCCCATTGCTAATGCATCTGGTGGACAGTTTAAGACCATACCAGATTACAACACTACACATCCACAAGTGACCACACAAGGGACAGATTCGTGAGCACCAAAGCCGCACTGAAGCATGTTCTGCTCCACAGGAATGTCTCCTGAACATCAGCTCTTCTACTATAGTAGCAGCTGGTCCTCACAGCCAATTGGCCTGGAGGTCAATTCCTTCCAGTGACACCAATAGCAATCAAGACTCAAATACAGCAAGAATGTGCACACAGCCCACACAGGAGTGCACCTAAAGTGTCCAGCTCAGGTCACAATGAGGAGGTTGAGCCACTGAGCCCTACAGGACACCTACTACACAAGGCAACTCTACCAATTTTAGGAGACATAACCACTCTACCTAATACACAGAAACAAACACTGGGAAACAGCCAAAATGGGGAGACAAAGAAACATCATAAATGAAAGAAATCTTCAAAAAAGACTTAAATAAATGAAACCAAGCAAATTATAAGATACAGAGTTCAAAACAATAGTTATAAGGAGGCTCAATCTTTTTTTTTTTTTTTTATATTTTATTGATTTTTCACAGAGAGGAAGGAAGAGAGATAGAGAGTTAGAAACATCGATGAGAGAGAAACATCGATCAGCTGCCTCCTGCACATCTCCTACTGGGGATATGCCCGCAACCAAGGTACATGCCCTTGACCGGAATCGAACCTGGGACCTTTCGGTCCACAGGCCGACGCTCTATCCACTGAGCCAAACCGGTTTCGGCGGGAGGCTCAATCTTAATGAGAGCTTCAAGGGACATAGTGAGACCTTAAAGAATGTTAGTGAGAATTTAAAAAACACGAAAAAGGTCCAGTCAGAAATGAAGGATACACTGAGAAGAAGAAGAATTTATAAGGAGTCAACAGTAAAGTAGAAGATGCTGAGAATCAAATCAACAATCTGCAATATGAGGAAGCAAAAAAAAAAAAAAAACAACAAAAAAGACCCAATCAGAAGAGTACAAAGAAAAAATAACCCAAAAATATGAAGATAGTGTAAGTAGTCTTTGAGACAACTTCAAGCGTACAACATTAGCATTGGGGTGGTGGTGGGGGGGAGGGAGATGCCACGATAAGAATAGAGATAGCAAGATATAGAACACCTATTTGAAGACATAATGACAAAAAACTTCCCCTACCTGGGCAAAGAAATAGACTTACATATCCAGGAAGTGCAGAGTCCCAAACAAGAAGAACTCAAAGAGGCCCATACCAAGACACATCATAATTAAAATGACAAAGTTTAAAGACAAAGAATCTTAAAAGCAGGAACAGAAAAGCAATTAGTAACCTACAAGGGAGTGCCTTTTTGTCAGCTGATTACTCAACAAAAACTTTGCAGGCCAGAAGGGAGTGACAAGAAATATTCAAAGTGATGAATATCAAGGACCTACAACCAATATTATCCTACCCAGCAAAATTATCATTTAGAATTAAATGTCAGATAAAACTAACCTTCATAGACAAATAAAAGTTAAAGGCGTTCACCACTATCAAACCAGTATTACATGAAATGTGAAGGGTATTACTTAAGAAGAGAAATAAGAAGAAGAGGAGGAGGAAGGAGGAGGAGGAGGGGAAGGAAAAAAAAAAAGGAGGAGAATTTAAGAGGAGGAGGAGGAGGAGGAAGAGAAAAAAAGATGAAAAATGTGAACAATATAATGACAATAAATACATATCTATCAACAATGGTAAATCAAAATCAAAATAAATGAACAAGAAACCTAATGAACAAAATAAACTGATGAATGAAATAGAACCAGAGGCATGCAAATATGCAACAGACTGACAAATCTCAGAGGGAAGTGGAGAGGGGGGCAGGAGAAATTAACCAAAGATTTTATATGCATATATGCATCACTTATGACACAGAGAAAGGGAATGGGGACATTGGTAATGCTGTCAACAATAAAGATTATTATTTTTTTAAAATCTTGACATGAATTTCATTAAGTCCATAAACCTGCTAAATGAAATTTTCTATATCATTTTCTTATAGATGTTCTTAATTTTTAGCTTTTGCATTTAGATCCATTTCAAGCTATTTTTGCTTATGGTGTGAGATAAGAGTCAAGGTTTACTTTACCTCTCTGGTTATTTCAACATTTGTTGAAAATACTATCTTTTCACCATTAAATGACTTTGGAATCTTTGCTGAAAAGCAATGGGCTATAAGTATACTTTCTAATCTGTCCATTGATCTATCCTAATCCAACACCATTGTCTTAATTACTATAATTTGAAATTAAGACTTGAACTGAGGTAGTTTAAGTCATCTAACTTTCTTTTTTTTATATTTTATCGATTTTTTTTTACAGAGAGAAAGGAAGAGGGATAGAAAGCTAGAAACATTGATGAGAAACATCAATTCAGCTGCCTCCTGCACACTCTCCATTGGGGATGCCTGCAACCAAGGTACATGCCCTTGACCGGAATCGAACCTGGGACCCCTCAGTCTGCAGGCCGATGCTTTATCCACTGAGCCAAACCAGTTAGGGCTGTTTTTCTTTTATAACATTGTTTTCATCATCTATGTTTTTTCCATTTCATGTAAGTTTTCAACGGGATTGTTACTTTCTATAAAAAATGATGCCAGGATTTTGATTGAGATTACTTAGAATGTACAGTACAATTTGGGTGAAGTGACAAAGAATTTTCTGATTTGTGAACATGCTGTAACTCACTATATATTTAGGTCTTCTATAATTTCTCTCAGCTATATTTTATACTTTAAAAATTAATAAACTTTTAAAAAGCAGATTAGGTTTATAGCAAAAGTGAGTGAAAAGTTCTTAGAGTTCCCTTATACTCTTCCTCCCCACCCTCCTACACTATCAAAATCCTGTACCAAAGTGGTATGCTTGTTACAGCTGATGAACCTACACTGAAACATCATTATCACCCAAAGTCCATAGTTTACAATAAGGTTCACTTTTTTTTTCCTTTCATTTTTCTTTTTTGTTATTAATCCTCACACAAGGATATTTTTCCATCGATTTTTAGGGAGAGTAGAAGACAGAGGGAAACATCGATGTGAGAGAAACACATTAATTTGTTGCCTCCTGCATAAGCCCAACCAGGGCCTGGACTAGGAAGGAGCCTCCAACCAAGATATGTGCCCTTGACTGGAATCAAACACGGGACCCTTTGGTCCACAAGCTGACGTTCTATCCACTGAGCAAGACCGGCTAGGGCAAGGTTCACTCTTAATGTTGTACATTCTATAGGTTTGACCTATGTATAATGACATGTATCCATCATTAAAGTATCATACAGAATAGTTTCACTGCCCTAAAAACCCCATGCTCTGACTATTCATCTTTCTCCAACATCTGATCTTTTTATTGTCTCCGTAGTTTAGCCTTTTTAAAATGTCATATGTTGGAATCATACAGTATGTAGATTTCTCAGTTTAGCTTCACTTAGTAATATGCATGTCTTTTCAAAGCTTGATAGCTCATTTCTTTCTTTTTGTTAACACACTATTAATATTCCATTGTCTAAATGTACCACAGGTTGTCCATCCATTCACCTACTGAAAGACATCTTGGTTGTTTCCAAGTTTTGGCAATTATAACTAAAACTCCATTTGATATTCCATTTTCTCTCCTTTCTTCACATATCAATTACACTTCTTTTCGAGTGGGTGCTCTAGAGTTTGCAATACACATACTTTTACAACTAATGCAAGTCCACATTCATATATAACATTGTACTATTTAGAAACAGGCCTTTAGTAATGTAGTAGTAAGATGTGGGGGGATGGGAAATATTCTACTAGTTCCATCATTGGGTTTCCGTCTCTTGGTGAGTCTGTGTCCAGTAACATGAACTTCATTATTCTCCCTCAATCCCTCCCAACCTGTCCTGAGGTGATAGTTTCACTAGAGGGGATTAGAGTTGGGTATTTTCCTTCCTTCATGTAGAAGGCTACAGGGAGCAGAAGTAGGGTATTTCCTTTCTCCTAGGTAGGTTAAGCTCTGATAATAGTTTTTCCTATGAGCAGGCCGTGTTAAGACAGACCTCTGGCTGGGGTCTTCCAAAAAGTTCCTTTTACCTTCCACCTGTGGGAAACATGAGAGGGTTTTTCTCCAATATTCACTGGATAGACTTGGAGACCTATTGGAGGTTAAACTCACAAGACTGTGGGGTCCCCCTATAACTGTCCTCCAACCCCCAGAGTTTTAGATTTTCGTACCTCCACACTAGATCTCAAGGAGGTTTCTGTTCCAATTCCAGTAGGTTGTGATTATGTTTCTGCCTGTTTGTCTCTCCAATATGGGGGGCAGTAGTTTGCCCTGCGACCCTACTTCTCTGATGAATCTAAGAAGAGTTGATACTTTCAGTTTATTCAGCTTTTCAATTATTGTTAAAATAGAGTGGTAACTACTCCTTTATATGCTGGACCAGAAACCTGAAGCTACTTTGTAGTTTTGAAGTGAGGTTTATAGATGAATTGGCAATTTTATTCCTATCTACACTAATAAAAGACAAACATGCAAATTGACTGTACCTTCGCTACACCTTAAGCCACGTCCACCAGTTAATCAGAGCGACTATATGCAAATTAACCCAACCAAGATGGCGGCCGGCAGCCACGGAGCTGGAGCAAACAGGAGGCTTGGTTACCTTAGTGATGGAGGAAGCCAAGCCTCCCATCTGCCACGGCAGGCTCTGAGCTCTACTCAAGGCAACAAAGTTTCAATTATAGAAGATAAAGAAACCCCAGATACCTGCTTTCAGCTGGCTGTGGCCACGGAGCTGGAGTGAGCAGGAGGCTTGGGTTGCCCCTGGTGATGGAGGAAGCCAAGCTTCCCGCCCGCCCACCATGGCCGGCTCTGAGCTCCACTCAAGGCTACAAAGTTTCAATTATACAAGGTAAATAAACCCCAGAATAAAAATAAAAAGGAAAAAGGAGAGGCTGGGAGCTTCTGTCGCCCGGGGGCTTGGCCAGCCTGAAAACGGCCCTCAGCCCCTCACCCAGGCTGGCCAGGCACCCCAGCGGGACCCCGACCCTGATCCAGGACACCCTTCAGGGCAAACTACCCAGCCCCCACCCGTGCACCAGGCCTCTATCCTATATAATAAAGGGGTAATATGCAAATTGACCCTAACAGCAAAATGACTGGGAATGACTGATTGCTATGACACACTGACCATCAGGGGGCAGACGCTCAATGCAGGAGCTGTCCCCTGGTGGTCAGTGTGCTCCTACAGGGGGAGCTCTGCTCAGCCACAAACCAGGCTGATCGCTGCCAGCACAACAGTGCTGGCGGGAGCCTCTCCCACCTCCTCAGCATCACTAAGGATGTCCGACTGCAGCTTAGGTCTGCTCCCTGCTGGTAAGTGGACATCCCCCGAGGGCTGCCGGGCTGCCGGGCTGCCAGAGGGAAGTCTGACTGCCATCTTGGGCCCGATCCCCCAGGGGGGTGGACCTAAGCCAGCAGGTGGTCACCCCCCGAGGGGTCACAGACTGCAAGAGGGCATAGGCCGGGCTGAGGGACCCTCCCAATTGCACAAATTTTTGTGCACCAGGCCTTTAGTGTATAATAAAAGGGTAATATACAAACAGACTGAATGGGAGAACCAAACAACGAATCAAAGAGTGATATGGTAATGATATGCTAAGGATACTCAACCGCTTGCTATGACATGCACTGACCACCAGGGGACATCAACTGGTTGACCAGTTGCTATTACATACACTGACCACCAGGGGCAGATGCTCCAACTGGTAGGTTAACTTGCTGCTGGTGTCCAGCCCTGGAGCCCTCCTACAGTCCCACCCCAGCTCAATCGTGCACCAGTGGGGTCCCTCAGCCTGAACTGCGCCCTCTCGAAATCCAGGACCCCTTGGGGGATGTTAGAGAGCTGGTTTCAGCCTGATCCCGCAGGCCACTCCCCTGGGAAAGGCGCCAGACGCAGGGCTCATGGCTGATGAGAGCTGCTGTGCCAGTGCAAGCTGCTCCCAATCGGGACTGATTAGGTGCCAGCCTGCGCGGCAGGCACAGTGGGGCTGGGATGAGCGGGAGCAGTAGGTAGGAAATGTAGGTGGCATTGGACTGCGGGTTTCGGCTCGATCCCTGCAGGCCACCTAGAGGGACCCCACCCATGCATGAATTCGTGCACCGGGCCTCTAGTTCTTTGATATTATTTTAAATGATGCCCGATGCACGAAATTCATGCAAGATTAGGCCTTCGTTACCCCGGCTGCCAGCACCGGCTTTCCTCTGGCACCCGGGACCCTGGCTTCGTCTGAAAGGATGTCTGGTCTAATTAGCACATTACACTTTTATTATACAGGATTGATCCAGAGTGGAAGAGAGATGGAGAATGGCTGCCTTCTGCTTGTGCCCCAAATAGGGATTGAGCCCGCAACCCAGGCTTATGTCCTGATTAGAAACAGAACTGTGACCTCCTGGTTCATAGGTCGAAGCTCAACCACTAAGCCATTCTGGCTGGGCTCCTTTAACATTGTAGTGCAGGTCTGCTGCTGACATATTCTCTTCACCTTTTTTTAGTGCGATAAATCCTTTTATCCTCTACATGTCTGAAATATATTTTCACCGAGTATAGAAATTTGAATGAACAGTTTTTCTTTTAATGTTTTAGTGATGTTTCTCCATTTCTATACTGTAGAGATGTCTTTTAGTTTGTAAATTTATGGTTACAGCTGATCTGTTGTTCCTTTATATATGTAACTAGTGGCCTGGTGGATGAAATTCATGCACATTAAAAGGGGATTAATTAGAGGAAATATTTTAATATTGCTATTTGTCCTTTCTTTATAATAGAAGTGTCAGAGATGAAAGAAAATTAGTAAAATGTACATGAAAATCTTCCTCCTATCAGAGTCTGGGGTGCCCTGCAGGACCCAGAGTCAAGTCCCTGCACACCTGCAGCGCCTTAAAATTACGTGAGTCCCAGATCCAGCTGGTCCAACCCTTGTCAAGATCCACCGGGCGGAGGGCGCAGCCTCAGGGCCCC
The DNA here is from genome assembly GCF_028538775.1 of Myotis yumanensis. NCBI lineage: Eukaryota > Metazoa > Chordata > Mammalia > Chiroptera > Vespertilionidae > Myotis > Myotis yumanensis. The sequence continues at coordinate 93,755,293 of NW_027223755.1, forward strand.
CGTTAAGCCCCACCAGGCAGGGGCACGGACTAAGGTCCCTCAGCCCAGTGCCAGGACAGGTGGTGCGGCTTGAGGTCCCCCATCAAGCCCTGCCAGGCAGAAGGAGTGGCCTGAAGTACCCTGTCCCGGTGCTGGGGGCACAGACTGAGGTCCCTTGTCAAGCCCTGCTGGCCAGGGGACACAGCCTGAAATTCCCTATCAAGCCTGCCAAACAAGGGTCGCAGTCTGAAATCCTGTCAAGCCCTGCGAGGCGGGGAGGGGGGAAGGGCAGCCTCAGTTACCCCATCGAGATCCTCTGGGCGGGGAGGCACAGCCTCAGGTAACCTTTCTCCTTTGTATTTCTGTAAACATTTCTTCATGAGAAATTCAATGCAAGACTTATTTTTTTAGACAATATTAATGCTTCATTCATTCAATCAATATTGGGGAAGTGGTCTGCTCTTGGGTGCCTTAGACCTTGACATTTACTTTTCATCTTTGGAAATGACTGTACTTAAAGATATTTTTTTCGTATTTAAGCAATATCCTTCTTTATAAAATATGTGTTCTGGTCCATAAGCTTTCTCTCCTATTAACTTCTTTAGCTCAGCTGTTACTGCCTTTCACTTTCTAAAAAGAAAAATGCATAAACATCTAACTCCAACCATTATTACAGATAGAAAGTTAGTAATGGTTTTAATTCCTTCAATACTTGGGCTACCAGACAAAACAATTAACATATCATTTTCTAAAAATTTAAAATAACGTATATATATGTATAGGGAAACTTTGTATGTAGAATTGTCATGCTGTATCTTTACCTCCTTGACACACTTGAACAATTTGAAAAGCTATATTAAAATTTTTCTCTAGCAAAAGGAAAATGGAAAGATCTGGTTGAAGAGATTACAATGCTGTGGTGGAAGCCAGGACCTAAGGAAAGGAACTAAGATCCCAGAAAGGAGGGCATAGAGAAGTAGATGAGACACTTGCCACTAGTATTCCTCTTAAGGCTCTTGTAAAGCCATTTAGGAATCTAAGAAGCCAACCAGAAAGTGGCTGAAGTCACAGTGAACTATACAGGGGAGATAAAAATTGAAATACAAGACCAGCAATAGAGGGGAAGACACAGGAAATACCCCAGGCTTCTCGATGCAACTCTTGAAAGGTTATATTATAGAGATAGGGAAAAATCAGAATAGACCTTGTCTTACAAAGATTGCAATCAGCCTCCATTCTGCTCCATTCTCTATTGGATTGAAAAGTTGTTTGATTTATCTACTGCTTTATAAGTCTATTGGAGACAGCATATATATGGGTCATGTTTTCTTATTCATTCAGTCACCCTTTGTCTTTTGACTAGAGCATTTAATCCATTTACATTTAAGGTTATTATTGATACATATTTATTTGTTGCCATTTTTATTTTCTTTATGCCTATGATTCCCCTTTTCTTCTTCTTAAAATAGTCTCAACATTTCTTGCATTGCTGGTTTTATGGTAACGTACTCCTTTACCCTTTTTTTCTTTAAGTTTTTTATTTCTCCTTCAATTTTAAATGATACCCTTGCTTTTCATTACGTTCAGTACTTTATACCACTCCCTTGGCCTGAAGTATATCTATTGAGAAGTTAGCTGACATGCTAATGGGAACCCCTTTGTAGGTAATTTTCTGTCTCTTTCTGCCTTTAAGAGACATTTGCCATTTTAACACATTGAGAATGGATCACAAGAATTCTTGTGTTTTCTGTTCTAAGGCTTGTGGCCAATCACAAGAACTCTATAAAGAGATATTAGCTTGTAAGAACATGTAATAACTTGAAAATGCAAAGCGTATTTAATTTTAAAGTGTGTCTTTAATATTAATGTAAAACATTTTTTGTACTCGTTCAATAGAAACTTATCTGGCCACTGGGTAGATAGCAATAAAACTAACGGTCCACAATGTGTTAATTATGATCTAGGTGTGGGTCTCTTGGTACATCTTGATTGGGGTTCTCCAGGCCTACTGAACTTGTGTGACATTTTCCTTCACCAGGTTGGAGAACTTTTCTGTCATTGTTTCCTTAAACAGGTTTTCGGTTACTTGTTCACCCATTTTCCCTTGTAGTATTCCTATAATGTGGGTGTTGTTACATTTCATGTTATCCCAGAGCTCCATTAAGCTATCTTCGTGCTTTTTAATTATTTTTTCTATTTGCTACTCTAGTTGGGTATTTATTTCTACCTGTCTTCCCAATCTGATTCGATCTTCAAACAATCTACTTTTAATACCTTATAATATGTTCTTGATATCAGATAAATTATTCTTTATTTCTGTCTGGTTCTTATTCGTGGACCCTACTTCCTTTTTCAAACTGTTGTAATTTGCACTAAGTTCCTCAAGCATCTTTATAACCATTGCTTTGAACTCTATGTCTGATAGCTTACTCACCAGCATTTCATGTATTTATTTTTCTGGAGATTCCTTCTTTTCTCTCATTTGGCGGTTGTTTCTTTGTGTATCTATTTTAGCTGTATCTTTGTACTTGCTTCTTTGTATTAGATAGACTTGTTATGCCTCCCAGTATTTGTGTGCTGGCCTAATACAGAAAGTGTCTTGAGATGTCTAGTGGTGCAGGCTCTTTGTTCACCTGAGCTGGATGCTCTAGGAATGCCCTTTGTGTGTGTTATTTGGGCTCTTCTGTTGTAATTGGGATTTCATTATTGATATCCTGTTCATGGGAAGGATTTCTCCTTCAACTTACTGCAACTGAGGTTCAACCCCTACGTCGTTGTGCCAGCTGTTATATGGGTGCTGACAAAACGAAGTAAGACACAACAGGTCCAAAACAAAAACACCACAAATATCAAACTACTCAATGCAGTAACAACAGGAAAGACTACAAAGGAAAAAGAAGAGAAAAACAAGCAAAGAAAAAATAAAAAGAATACTAAAAGACACACAACCAAAGACTCAGAGGGGATATAAAGAAAAGGGGAGAGCCGAACTGGTTTGGCTCAGTGGCTAGAGCGTCGGCCTACGGACTCAAGGGTCCCAGGTTCGATTCCGGTCAAGGGCATGTACCTTGGTTGTGGGCACATCCCCAGTGTGGGGTGTGCAGAAGGCAGCTGATCGATCTCTCTCATCGATGTTCCTAACTCTCTGTCCCTCTCCCTTCTTCTGTATAAAAAAATCAATAAAATATATTAAAAAAAAAAAAAGAAAAGAAAAGGGGAGAAAGAAGAAGCCAAAAAGATGACTATATTGAAGTAAGGAGGAAGCTAAAAAAAACTTGTACAGGAGAAAAAAGAGGAAACAAAAGAAGTGAAATAATGAGATTAAAACATAGTAAAAATGGGTATATTAAGATACAGATAAGTAAAATGCAAAAGAAATGAAAAAAAGAGAAAACAACAAAATAATAATAATAATAACTGTAAGAAGAACAGAATCAAAGGAAAGAAATTAGAGATTGCAATAAAAAAAAAGGAAGAAAAAGGGTCATAAAACAAGCAAGCAACAAAAAATCCAATCACACCGACCTCTCCCCCAAAATTCAATCACACACACTCCTAGCCATTGCGCACCCCCTTCTTCAAGATAGCAAGATTTCCAAGCTAGAGCCACATCTGCCTGGGGAGTGCCTGTGGTGGTAGCAGGGGTTCTTTCTGCAAGTGAGCCTTTCAGCCTGTCTCAGAGACACCTGTGAGATCTGTTACACACACACACACACACACACACACACACACACACACACACACACACGTCCAAACCCTTCCCTCTCACTTATTTATATTCTCTCCCTTACTCCAAAGTCAAGCCAGCGACCATGCCGAATCTCCACATTGTCTCAACAAAAAAAGAAAAAAACAAATAAGAATAATAATAAGAATGGCCTGTCTTCTTATTATCTTTAGTATTTTTTGTGAGATTTAAAATAATGTAAAATAAATGCTTGAAAACTCAAAGAATGAGGTGTAGTAAGTTGAGCTGAAGTATTCTAAGGTTAGTAAGAATTGTGTACAAAATGGTGAAAGTAGTAATTCATATTAGACTCTAATATTAGAATCAAGAATCCATTTCATGATCTTTAGGATAACTTCTCAAGAAACAATTAAAGATGTATAATTAACAAGGTAATGGGGAAAAGATAAAAAAAATCCATATAATTCTAAAATAGAGACAAACACACATAGGGAGAAAGGGCCATAAAATAGATGGGACAAATAGAAAACAAAGAGTAAGACTGTAGTTATAAACTTACATATATAAGTAAGATTATGTAAAACATAAATAATCTAAATTCCCTAACTAATAATTACTTTCAAATTGAATTAAAAATACCCAGGAGGTGTGATTCAGTAGTGAGCATTGACTCGAGAACCAAGAAGTCATGAACCTAATGTGTCCAGGTGCCAGGACAGATATCACAAACTCCTTCATTTTTAACATATTAACTGTTCCTGTACCCACCTAAGTATGTGTCTATCATTTTATTTTTTATCCAATCCCAGGGGTTTCCCTGCTTTACTTTCTCCTGCCTCTCTTATCTATCACCAATAGATTTCATGTAACCTACCTATGTCCCTTCCTTTGCAATCTATAAATATAGATGAGAGGACACCATTCTATGGAGCATTTTCCCAATCCATTGAGATACTGCTTCCTGGCAATTGTCGTCCATTTGGCTCAAACTCACAAAAATTCTTAAATAAAAAAAAGAAGGTCACTTGATTGATTCCTGGTCAGGGCACATGCCTGAGTAGCAGGCTAGATTCCTAATAGGGAGTCTATGCAGGGGACAGCCAATCGATGTTTCTCTCTCATCAATGTTTCTATCAATCCCTCTCCCTTCTTCTCTAATATCAATAAAAATGTTTTTTTTTTAAAGAACATGTTCAGTTTAATAAATAAAACTAGCACCCACATAGCCACCACTCAGGTAAATACATTTGAAATTATCAGCACTTCAGAAATCTGTATGCTTGTATCAAAATCTCCTCCAAAAATAGCATTTCTGATATTTTCTTGTTTTATTCTCTGGATCCCTAAGTGATATGTGTATTTCCCTGGCTATTTTTGAATTTCATTTGAATGAAATCATATTATTCTTTCATATCTGCTTTTCAATAATGTTTTGTGGGAGAAACTTTATACTGTTGCATGTGACTGCAGTTCTTTCATTTTTATAATATACAGAATCCCACTACATAACTTACTGCAATTTATTTTTCTTTTAGAATGTGATGGACATTTTTTTCCCTGCCAGCTTTTAACTATTATTGAAAATGCTGCTAATAAACATTAGTGTGTGTGTGTGTGTGTGTGTGTGTATCCTATTGCATATGTGTACATGTCCCTAACTAAGGTACATATCAAGTGATGGAACTGCTAGAATCCTATATAATAAAAGCCTAATATGCTAAGTATCTGGTCATCCGATCAAAGCCTAACATGCTAATGATATGCTAAGGCTGCTCAACAGCTCTCTATGACGTGCACTGATCACCAGGGGGCAGTCGACCAATCTCTATGATGTATACTGACCACCAGAGGGTAGACACTCCGACTGGTAGGTTAGCTTGCTGCTGGAGTCTGGCCAATCAGGACTGAGTGAGACACACCTGAAACCTTCCCATGGTCCCTCCCCGGCTGGCTAATTTCCCACATCCCTCCCCGGCCCCGTTTGTGCACCGGTGGGATCCCTAGGCCTGGTCTGTGCCTTCTCACAATCTGGGATCCCTCGGAGGATGTCGGAGATCCGGTTTTGGCCCGATCCCATAAGCCAGGCCGAGGGACCCCGCAGGTGCACGAATTTGTGCACCGGGCCTCTAGTTTTCAGTATTTCTAGATAATGCTCCCCCCCTTAAAAATACTATACCAATTTACTCACCCAACAACAAAATCCTACATAATAAAAGCCTAATATACTAAGTGTCTGGTTGTCCATTCAACCAATCAAACCATAATATGCTAATAGTATGCTAAGGCTGCTCAACCACTCGCTATGACGTGCACTGACCACCATGGGGGAGTCGCTCCAACCAGTAGGTTAGCTTGCTGCTGGGGTATACCTGATTGGGACTGAGTGAGACAGATGGGTTGGACACACACTGCAGCCCTCCCTCGGTACCTCCTCAGCTGGCCAACCTCCCGCGTCCCTCCCTGGCCCCAATTGTGCACTGGTGGGTCCCTTGGCCTGGACTGCACCCTCTCACAATCTGGGAACCCTCAGGGAATGTCAAGAGAGCTGGTTTCGGCCCGATCCCACAGGCCAGGATGAGGGACCCCACTGGTGCATGAATTCGTGTACTGGGCCTCTAGTATTAAATAAAACCAATTCCTTTTATTTCAAAATCTCACCTATATCTGGTATTGTTAGATTTTAAAGTGTTTTACCTTTCCTCACCTGAAAGGAAATGGTATCAAAATATGTTTTCAATCTCTATTTCCCCAAATTACCAATGAAGAGAGCATCTTTCATATGTTTACTGTCCATCTGGAATTCCTCTTTGTGAAGTAGATGTATAAGACTTTTGTCCATTTTTCCTTGTGTATTATCTGCTTTTACTCATTGATATGTTGAAGTTATATATATATATATATATATATATATATATATATACACATATATATATATATACATACACACACACACACACATATATATAATCTCCTGAGTACTAATCCTATACAGGTTATATGTGCTATGAGTAGCATCTTTTACTTGATGGCTTGTCTTCTCATTATCTTTATCATGCCTTTTGAATAAAAGAAGTTTCTAATTTTAAAATGGTAAAATTGATCATTTACTTTTATGCACCAAGGGTACTTGTGTCTTAAGAAATCTTATTTGAAGTTCATGAAGACATTCCTTTATATTTCACCCAACATGAATAGCAAATTAACAACTCCATTTACTGAAAGACAATCATTTCCCAAATGATCTGCCAAATAATCGCCATCACATACATACATGTATATGATAGGTTTCTAGACTCTGCTGCACTACTCTACTTGGCAATATCACATTATCCTATACTTACCAATATAACAATATCCTAATTACAGCAGTTTTGTAATGTTCTGACATCTGATGGCAATTCCTTCCATTTTGTTCTCTACTTAAAGGATATCTTGGCCTCTTAACCTATTGCATTTACATATACATTTTAGAATCAAATCAGCTTGTCAAGTTCCACAAAATTACACACTGAAAAACTGATCGAAATGGTATTCTATAAATTAAACAGAAGTAAAAACATTTTATAATACTACGTTGTCCAAACCATAAACACACTTTCTCCATTTTTTTCTTTAATATCTAAGTTCTGTCAATTTCTTCAGTCACTACATGTCTTATTAAATGTATTTCTAGGTACCTTATTTAGTTGGTGCCATTGGCATTCTTAAAAATTTCATTTACTAATTGTTTATATCTGATATATAGTAACACAAATGATTACTTATACATTTGAGTATAGCAATCTTGCTAAAATCTTAATCCTAATAATTTAACTGTAAATGCCTTTGGATTTCCTACATACATACACTGAATCATCCCAAAATAGTAATATGTATTGTTCCTTCTTTTTGAATCCTTTTTAATTTAAAATTTTTTTTTGCATTGTTGCATAAGGCAAGATATCTGGTATAATGTTAGAAGTGGTGACAGCAAGCATTGCTTTATTTTGTATCCCAATGAAATATTCCCAATATTTCACCATCAGATTTGTTTTAGGGTTTTTGTAGACGCTCTTTTTCCTATATTTATTGTAAACTTATTATTCTTCTCTTGGCAAATTACATTAATTTTTTGTTTTTGAACCAGTATTCCTGGGACAAACTCAACTTCTATGGATTGCTGATCTTGGTTTACTAGTATCTTGTTTAGAATATCTGCATTTATTTCATGGGTAAAAGTGGACTATAATTTTCCATTTCTGTAAAATTATCACAGTAATACTAGATTTTAGTATCTAGTCTCATAAAATGAACTGAAGAATATTCCCTCTTTTTTATTCTTTGGAATACAGTAAGTCCTCTTAAAATCATCAATAGGTTTTGTGACTTTAAGCAAAAAACTGTAACAAAACCAATTTTACAATAGGCTAACTGATATAAACAAAATTAAATTTTTACAGCATCTTGTTAACATAATAAGGAAATGGTTAAATGAAATGCTGTTATTTAAGGATATGCTGTAGTTTAAAATTGATGGTGTTTCTTCCTTAAATCCTATATAATGAAGAGGTAATATACAAATTAACCCTCACACCCTCACAAGATGGCTGCCTATGACCAGGCTGGCAGGGGGGTTAGTGAGGGACCACCAAACAACTGAATAAGCAGGCTGTGTGGGGCGACCAGGCTGGTGGGTTAGTGAGGGACAATGAAACAACTGAACAGCAGGCTGTGTGGGGTGACCAGGTTGGCATGAGGGTTAGTGAGGAATGACCAAACGACTGAACAGCAGGCTGCATGGGGCAACCAGGCCGGCGGGGGGGGTCGTGAGGGGCGACCAGGCTGGCAGTGGGGGAGGGGGGGGGGAGTTGGGGATGACCAGGCCAGCAGGGAGATAGTTGGGGGTGACAAGGCGGGCAGGGGGGCAGGTAGGAACAACCAGTTAGGCAGACAGGTGAGCGATTAGGAGCCAGCAGTCCAGGATTGTGAGAGGGATGTCCGACTGCCGGTTTAGGCCCAATCGCCAGGATCGGGCCTAAACCAGCATTTGGACATCTCCCGAAGGGTCCTGGATTGGAGAGGGTGCAGGCTGGTCGGAGGGGTCCCCCCGCCCGTGCATGAATTTCATGCACTGGGCCTCTAGTGTGTTATAAAACTCAACCCTGAACTCATCCATCAGGGTCAAGTTACACATTTGTGTCACCTATTCTCACACTTTCCAAGAGCTGAGAGTGCTGCCTAAAACAGTTTCATAAACTGTAGGTTCTTTACTCATTATGGTAGAGCTAAGGTGTATTTTTCATATGATAGATATAATCCATGGATAAATTTGACATATTAGTCAATAAATGCTATTTTTTAATGGTGTCTTGTCTTCATTTTTTTCATTTATCAGCATTTTTCTTTTTTGTCACTTTATGAGGTTTAACACGTGTCAACAAATGGAAACCACAAAGACTCACTGAAATGTGACTCCTGCCTTCACTAACAAATAAGTGCCTTTTTCACAGCAGCTTCTTGGCTTTAAAGTAAAATGTGGGCCTCAACATCCTGGGGAATATTAGTTTCCCCCCCCAAAGAGTCAAATCTGCATGTTTATTGCCAAACATGAAGAATTTACTTCTAATAGTATAGATCAGTACTGTATGAATAGTTATTTGGAGCAAAGGGTGTGTTCTTCAAACAAAGGCCATCATTTAATTTGGTTATATAGCTTCCCCTTTTTAAAAGCTGAGGTATAATTTAACATATAAAAACAAAACCTTAAGACATTTTAAGGAATAAATGTCAAGTATAAACCAGTAATATTATAAAGATCCAAACAGTTAAGAATCACTAGTGAAGAGAAAATAATTAATTAAAATGCACCCCTACCCGTTTGAAAATCCAGGCCAGAATCACTAATCATGTTTCTTTGTTAAACTAAAGTACTTCTCTCTGAGCCCAAATCTTTTAGACTAGATTGAAGATAAGGTGTCTCATCCACTCTGTGACTCAATTATGCAAGTAATTTCACCTATTCACTCTAATTTGAAGTTATCATAATACTTTCAACATGTTTAATTTTAGGCACTTTTCCCTAGTCTTACTCCTCTGTTTAATTCTTTTTAAACCACTGTTTCATAAGGCCTTGTCTTTTTCAAGTATAGCATTGGAAACTACTTAAGTGCTCCAGTTGACCATCCAGTCACCATAGGAAACATAGAAAGCATCACAATAAAACCTGACACCTAACCAATTGCAAGTTTTACTTAGTATAAAACAACAATAAAAGCTTTGGAGAACCAATTCAATTCCTTCATAATAAACAAATTTTTTAATATAAAATATGAAGCTTTAAGCTATTTTATGCTTAACTGACAAAAGGGTACATGTTTACAAACATCTATTTAGATAAGTAAGTTTATGCATTTATGTGGAAATGCCTACCTTTCAGAAACAGCCTCATCACGATCCTGTGACAAATCGATCTTTTCAATTGCTTTTTCTGAAGGGTTAGAAGGTCCAGAGTTCACAGGAGCCTTTCTTTCATCTAGACTATTAACTGGGTTCTTATCCAAATTCAGAGTCTCTGAATTTGCAACCTGTTAATTGGGAAAGGTAAAGGCAGATGAGGGGAGGGTTAGGAATTGTCTTCTTCCACATAAAACTGATGACAGGTAAAATTTAACTTAGAAACTTTTCTCAAAATAGCCTCGCATACAGATGGCAAAACATATATTAAATTATATGTATTTCAATAGCTAATGATAATGACTGCTGTTTTTGTAAAAATGAATTTTAAAAAATACTTCAAAGAAATAAAAATAATGATAGTACAACTTAACTTCCCAGCTTAAATGGAAGGAAGGAAAAACAAACATCTAAGTTAGCGATTTTTAACCGGTGTACCAATAAGAATTTTTAAAACATGCTAAATATACTTCACTATTTAGTCAGGAGCACTGATTAAATTTCAAATTGCTCTTCTAGTCACTGGGTTTTGTTTTAAACTTGGAACTGTAACCTTGCCCATGATTTGGTTGAGAATTTTCAGTATTTAAAATATCTGTATACACTGGGGCCTAGACTTACGAGTTTAATTCGTTATGTGACGGAGCTCGTAACTCAAATTACTCGTATGTCAAACCTTAAAGTGAACGAGTGAGATATGTGATGCTGGGCTGATGTTGTGGCGTTCACTGTGACGTTGGCTGCGCCAACTAGCAGTGGGGTATCTGAAGCTGGCTCGTAACCCAAATTTTAGCTTGCAACTCAAAGCAAAAAATCGGCCAAGAGACGGCTCGTATCTCAAAAAACTCGTTAGTCGGGACACTCGTAAGTCAAGGCCCCACTGTATATTAATCAATACAAAAGGATAAATTGCATAACTAATGGGCTTACTGATGGATAACATTAACAAAAATACAGGTACACAAAGGAAGAATTCTGAAATGTTATATTACATGTACAGATTTTGTATGTAGAAATAGGTTCAGACATTAGAAAATGGCAAAAAAATACTGGTATCCTTTTAATTCCAGGACAAGGTGGCACAGACTCACTTTTCTCTTCCCTGTACAATTAAATGCCTTGGAAGTATTTTAAGAGATAATCATAAAATGACCCTAAAAGGTGGAAAGAAGAGGGCAGATTGCTTGGGGACCTCAAGATTGAGGATTAACATCACAATGAGTTCCCTGAGTTTTCTTATTAGAGGGCCGATGCACGAATATTCGTGTAAGAGTAGGCCTTCCTTCCCCTGGCTACCGGCACCGGCTTTCCTCTGGCACGCGGGACCCAAGCATCCCCCTTCGGTTGGCCGCAGGGACCCGGGACCCGAGCCGGCTTCCCTCCCTCTGGCCAGCTGCAGGCACCCGGGACCCAGGCCGGCTTTGCCCTGGCCAGCCACAGGCACCCAGAACCATGGGTGGCTTCGCCCAGGCCCCAGCTTTGTCAGGAAGGATGTCCAGTCTATCTGGTCTAATTAGCATATTACCCTTTTGCTAGTATAGATTATTAGTATAGATATATTCTGCACTGGGTGCCAGAAAAGCCAGGGACCTGTCCTTCTCCCCAAACCTACAGCAAGGTTGGCTAGTCTCCCACTCCATACCTGCAGAATCAGCCAGAACCACTGCAGCAAGTGTCAGCTGTGTCCCTACCTGACACCTGGGGCAGGAGTGACCCTCAGTGGCTGCAGTAGCAATGTTAGCAAAAGCCAGCCAGGAACCAATCCCCAGCACTCCACACCTGAAGAGCAGTGGGCCAAATCCACTGCAGTGTCAGTGGGGCTAGACTACCGAAGGATTAGCAGTGCCTCTGCTCCACACCTGGAGCAGCTTCAGGCCCAATCTACTGCAGTGGCAGTGACCACAGGTCACCATTTCTGGAACTTCCCACCCAAGATCACTGAGGAGTCCAGGCAGCACCTGCAGGTATTGAACAGAAGATCCAGTGGAGGCAGAAAAATAAAGCCGACCAGAAGAGCATTGCAAGGATTTAGCAAAGAAAACTGTCGTTGAACTATAACTCACACAGAATCCAGGACCTACACACTAAATCTAAATAAGGTTAACTGCCTGCTGAAAGAGTTAAATGCCTACTCTCTTTAAAGAGCTCTCTGCGTGACTGAATACTCTGACATTTTAATCTTTCCAAGGCACTACATCAAAGGCCTGCTCTGATACATCATTGGCTTTCTCTCCAGACCATGCTTTCTGGTAGAAAACCTCCTAAGTTTAGGGTCTTTTACAATCTGGATAGGCTCAGAATTTTCCAAATTAAGTCCACCTGGTTTCTTTTTTCTAAACAGTTCCTTCTTCAGTGTATCTCTTCCCTCTCACATCTATATATATTAAAAGCCTAAGCAACCATCACAACCAAACGGAAGACCGAACAGGCTGCGTGGGGTGACCAGGCCGGCAGGGGGGTCAGGGAGGGGCACCCAAACAACTGATCAGCAGGCTGCATGGGGCGTCCAGGAAGGCAGGGTGGTCATTGAGGGGCACCCAAACGACCGAGCAGCAGGCTGCGACCAGGCCAACAGGGGGGTCAGTGAAGGGCGACCAGGCCGACGGGTTTGGGGGCAACCAGGTCGGTGGGGTGGGGCAGTTGGGGGCAACTAGGCTGGCAGGGGCGCAGTTTGCGGTGACAGGCCAGCATGGGGGGCAATTAGGGCGATCAGGCAGGCTGGCATGTTAGCTGTTAGGAGCCAGTGGTCCTGGATTGTGAGAGGGATGTCTGACTGCCGGTTTACGCCTGATCCCGAGGAGTCAGACATCCCCCAAGGGGTCCTGGGTTGGAGAGGGTGCAGGCTGGGCTGAGGGGGGGCACCCCTCCCCCATGCACAAATGTCATGCACCAGGCCTCTAGTTTTACTATAAAAAGCAAGAAACCAAGCCAAACCTTCCACACATTGCTAAAAAATCTTGTTAGCCTAATAAAAATCCAAGTTCATCACTTACAAGTTCTGTTTTCCAATCACTGTAGGACATACAATTCAGCTAAGCTTCCTGCCACTATGTAGCAAGATTCCACTGTCCTCCTTTCCTTTAGAATCCTCACCAACTGTGCTTTTAAATATCCATATTTCTTCCCAAGTCTTTTCATAAAGACTTCAATATTCTCTATGACTATATATAGGTTTTCTCTAAGGTGCTCATTTCCTTTATGAGCTCCCCTTGCAAGCTTTAACATCTACATTTCTACTGAGTGTGTGTTCAAAAAATCATATTTCTCAATATTATTCAAGCTTTTTATCCAGTATCGCATTCTAAATCAACTTCCACATTTTCAGCTATTTGTTAGGGCAGCATCCCACATGCTCTGGTAGCACATTCTGTATTAGTTTACTGAGGCTACTATATAACAAATTACCACACTGGGTAGTCTAAAACAACAAAAATTTATTCCATCACAGTTCTGGAGGCCAGAAATTTGAAATCAGTTTCACTAAGCAAAGATCAAGTTGTTGGTAGGGCTGCACCCCTTCTGGAAACTTTAGGGGACAATTTGTTTCCTTTTTCCCAGGTTGCAGAAATTGTCAGCATTCCTTGGCTCATAGCCCCCTTCCTCCATTTTCAGTGCAATCATTCCAACCTCTGCTTCCACTTTCCCATCTCTTTTCTGCTGTGACCTCCTTGACTCTTTTTTATAAGGACACTATGAATACTGAGCCCTCCAGATAAATCTCATCATATAAAGTAAGATCCTTCTACCATATAAAGTAAGATATTCACAGATTCTGAGGATCAGTCAAGGGCATCTTTTCAGAACCATTATTCACCAATATCAATCACCTTGACACAATTAACACAGAAGTGACATTTATAGAACACTAGAGGCCCGGTGCACGAAATTTGTGCATGCGGGGGAGGGGGGTCCCTCATCCTGGCCTGCTCACTCTCCAATTTGGGATCCCTCTCGTAATCCAGAACCACTAGGCCCTAAGTGCTCACCTGCCTGCCTAACTGATGCCCCTAACTGCTCTCCCCTCCTGGCCTAATCCCCCTAACTGCCCATCTGCTCTCCCTTCTTCTCCGTGCCTTCAGACCCCAGTGCAGGAGTGCTGAGAGCTCTCCACTGAGGCCCCGCCCCCGTCCTGACGCCCCCTTGCTAGGCTGGGCGGACCGTGGGACGGGGCGTGCCTTCGTGGGGGGGGGCTGCCCCTGGCGGCAGCCTCATATCCTGCTGTCGCAAGTCCCCGCCCACGAGCACCTGTGCTCACGCATCTTGTTTAACAGTTGTGACTGGGATACCCTTAGAACCAATTAGCATATTACTTCTTTATATATATAGATTACACCCAACATTATTTTCAAGTATACATGGAACATTCATCAAGGGAAGGTATATCTTGGCCTAAAAAATAAGTGTCAATTAACTACCAAGATTAAAATTTTACAAAGTATGTTCTCTAACATAAATGAAATTAGGTATCAGTAAAAATAATAGACCTAGAAAAGTACCAAATATATGGAAATTAAACACACACACTTCTAAATAAGCCATGAGTCAAAGAACAATACCATAAGGAAAATTAGAAATTATTCTGAACTGATGGAAAACAAAAATACAATATACCAAATATGATATTATAATCTCTGCACTGAGAAGATGCTTAGAAGGTGCTAAGAAAAAGCAGTGCTTAGAAGGAAATATATAGCTTTAAATATTTTCCAGTAGAAAAGAAGGTTAAACATTAATGTTGTTTTCTCTTAAGAAGTTGGAAAAAGAAGAGCAAATTATATCACAAAGAGGAAAAAAATAATAAAAAACAGAAAAGATACAAGTGATAGAGAATTGATAAGTTTTTAATTCTAGCAAGACTGATTAAGGTAAAACCATAGTTTACCAGTATCAGAAATGAACTAAGAGTGTATCATTACAGCCCTAATCGGTTTGGCTCAGTGGATAGAGTGTCAGCCTGCGGACTGAAGGGTCCCAGGTTCGATTCCAGTCAAAGGCATGTACCTTGGTTGTGGGCACATCCCCAGTAGGGGGTATGCAAGAGGCAGCTGATCGATGTTTCTCTCATTGACGTTTCTAACTCTCTATCCCTCTCCCTTCCTCTCTGTAAAAAATCAATAAAATATATTTTTTTAAAAAGAGTATATCATTACAGCTCTACAAATATTAAAGGGAATTTAATTTTATCAATAATCTTATAACAAATTCAACAAGTTTTAAGTCTTAGTTAAACTATAGGTATGTTGAATAAAACTTGATATCATACTTAGTAACGATATTATTTGTTGATAAAATTAAATCCCTTACAATTTACCTTACAATATCCATAAAATCAAATCATGACAATGACTGACAAACACTAATGTGAACAATGGCCTTGCATCTCCTTAGAAAGTTTGGGTTAAGTCAGGTTGTATGTTGTTGTTTTTAATTTTAGGCACGATTCCAGGTTCTCATCAATAAGACGACTTCTCAATTTACTTTTGATAAGGTTCATGCTTGAAAGTGATTGTTCACATAAATATGTAGACCCGAATAAGGAAAGAACAGCAAATGCTAGTTTTTTCAGTTGATTATATGAGTCAGGAATACTATTCCAGGTGTTAAAAATCAACATATCTTCCTTCTCCAGGTCTTTCAAAGCAGATCACTTATGCTGTGAACTAAGTTCACATTTGTTTTTCTCCAATATTTCTATATCAGCACAAAGACATTCAAATTTCGAGCTCCACAGTTTTGTTTTTTAAATCCAGCAACTGCATTTCAAAGCTGCCAATGTCAATATTAAAGGGAGAAAAATTTAATTCTGTTACAGTAGCATTGAGAGGTTTTCTAACAAAGGCTAACATCATTTTACTGTTTCTGAATTCCTGAAACCTGTTGAGAAAAGCTTCCCTCATATTTAAAAGTGTTGTTTTGAAATAGCAAATGTCAATATCAGAATTATTTTCTTGGCGATGTTTCAACAGGCTTGGAAAGTCAATCAAAGTTTCTCTTTCAAAATCTTGAGCAAAAAGAGATAATTTGTTTTCAAATGAAATAACTTCTTCTAACATGGAAAAAATTGTGTTTCCTTTCCCCTGTAGGTTACGATTAAGCTGATTTAGATGAGAAGTAACGTCTACCATGAAATAAAATTTTTGGATCCACTGATCGTTCATTAGTTCTGGATAGTGAACACCCTTCTCAAGGAGAAATGCTTTAATTTCTGTTAATAAGGAAGCGAAACATTTCGAGACGTTTCCTCTTGATAACCAACGTACCTTGTTATGTGCAGCAGAAGATCTGCGTACTCATTCTCCACTTCAAATAAAAATTCTCTAAAGTTTCAATTGCACTGTGCGTGTGTGCCCGCACGTGGTATTTTGTGTTAGAGCAATGATGGCGAACCTTTTGAGCTTGGCATGTCAGCATTTTGAAAAACCCTAACTTAACTCTGGTGCCGTGTCACATATAGAAATTTTTTGACATTTGCAACCATAGTAAAACATATTTTTGACATTTATTTTATATACTTAAATGCCATTTAACAAAGAAAAATCAACCAAAAAAATGAGTTCGCGTGTCACCTCTGACACACGTGTCATAGGCTCGCCATCACTGTGTTAGAGCCACACTCAAGGGGCCGAAGAGCCGCATGTGGCTCGCAAGCTGCGGTTTGCCGACCACTGGTCTAGGCAATCACAAATCAGCTCTCTACTCATTTTATGAAAGTAATACAAGTGGCATTTACTTTTGGCTTCCCCAGAGATAAAGTCACAGAAACATTCTAAGTATCAATATATTGTTTTTTAATTTTTTTGTCTTAGTTTGGAAACATCTTCATTTCTTATAATACAACTACTATAATGTGAGTCAAAATAGTTATTAAAACTCCTATATGGTCCTGGCTCGTTTGGTTCAGTGTATAGAGAGCTGGCCTGCGGACTAAGGGGTCCAGGGTTCCATTCCAGTCAGGGGCATATGCCCAGGTTGCGGGCTCGATCCCCAGTAAGGGGCGTGCAGAAGGCAGCCAATCAATGATTCCCTCTCATCATTGATGTTTCTCTCTCTGTCTCTTCCTCTCCCTTCCTCTCTGAATCAATACAAATATATTTTTTAAAATAAAGGCTCCGGCTCGGACCCCCGAGGCGGCCCCAGCCTGCGCTGCCTCGGGCCGGCCACCACGGTCTCGGCCAGCGCAGCGGAGAACAAGGCCAGCCCTGAGGGGACGGCAGGTGGGTCTGGGGCTGGAGCCGCGGCCCGGGGCGCAGGACCGGTGGCAGTGCGGGCTGGGAGCTGGCTGAGCGGCGCGGGGTGGGTGAGGGGCCGGAGCACCCTGGCCTGGGCTCCGCCAGTCCGGCGGGGAAGGCCAACCCAGCCGGGCCCTGGGCCCTCCACTCGTCACAGCGCTGCTTCTCCTCCAGCTCTGGCGTCGGTGGGCGCCCCGGATGGGGCAGGTCTAACGGGGTTTATGTGCTGCTGCGGCCAACGGAGACGTGAAGCCGGTGGTATCCAGCACGCCGCTGGTGGACTTCTGATGCAGCTGGAGGATTACATGCCTACGATCCCAGATGCAGTGACTGGTTACTACCTGAATCGCGCTGGCTTTGAGGCCTCAGACCGTCACATAATTTGGCTCATCTCCCTAAATGCCCAGAAATTCATCTCAGATATTGCCAACGACGCACTGCAAAATGAAGGGCACAGCCTCTGGCAGCTCCCGAAGCAAGAGGAAGGACCGTAAGTACACTCTAACCATGGAGGACTTGACCCCTGCCCTCAGCAAGTATGGCATCAATGTGAAGAAGCCGCACTATTTCACCTGAGCCACCCAACCTATATGTACTTGTCTGCCCCCTTATCCCCACGCCAGCCTGTTTTCATAATAAACTTTACTGTGACAGGTAAAAAAAAAAAAAACACTATTTGTTTATACCAACCTTAAAGGATGTATTACTGGATGACATGTTTGGTTCCAAACAATTCCTTTCAGATAACAATACTTTTTTAATACGTCTTTGAAGTTGTGCTATTTTTGCCTAGAAGAAAAAGAGAAAAACAGATAAATATAAAACCAGAGTACTAAAAAACATATCATATAGAGATGGAGTGAAAACAATTTGCCAAAGTACTTTTCTTAGACTTATTTATCCACCCAAATAAGTGAGAAATTCTTAGACAAGCCAAATATTTAAATCACATCTGATGCATCCTCTGACTGATGAATGGATAAAAGATGTGGTACATATACAATGGAATACTACTCAGTTTATAAAAAAAGGAAATTAAAAAAAGGAAATATTGCTACATGTGACATGGATGAACTTAGTGAAGTGAATCGACAGAAAAGGGCAAAATGGTATTTTACTCAAACAAATAAAACAAAAACAAACTCTTAGCAACAGATTGGTGGTTATGAGAAGGGAAGTGGGGTTGGAGAGGTTGAAATGAGTAAAAGGGGTCAAAGGTATAATGATGGATGGGAACTAGATTTTTGGTGGTAAGGATGCTACAATGTATAGATACTGGATTACATACTATTGTACACCTGAAACTTATATAATGTTATAAGCCAATGTGATCTCAATTAAAAACATCATGTTTGATGCTGGTATAGTATTCTAGAATGGAAAATAAAAATACCAAACTTCAAATTAGTCCATAATAAAATTAATGTTGGTAGAAACACCAATCAGCAAGTGAGTGTATATTGAAGATTGAAAGAAAAAAAACCCTTGAAACTGGTTCCACAAGCTCTAATACAGACTATATAGGGTACCCCCCAAAATGTATACACACTTTAACAGCTGCTATAGATCCTATTACATTTTGAAAATGAAATGTATTTTAATAAACACTGCCTTTATAGTGTGTACACATTTTGGGGGGACACCCTGTATTTTGAATTAAAAGAAATTGCCTATTGGCCGAAACCGGTTTGGCTCAGTGGATAGAGCATCGGCCTGCGGACTGAAAGGTCCCGGGTTCGATTCCGGTCAAGGGCATGTACCTGGGTTGCGGGCACATCCCCAGTGGGAGATGTGCAGGAGGCAGCTGGTCGATGTTTCTCTCTCATCGATGTTTCTAACTCTCTATATCTCTCCCTTCCTCTCTGTAAAAAATCAATAAAATATATTTAAAAAAAAAAAAAAGAAAGAAAGAAATTGCCTATGTATTAAGCCTGTCAATATCAGAATAGCTGCTATTTCTAAAAGTACATGACAAGGGCCAATACTGCTAAGATATAATGAATTCTTAACCTATGGAAATCTCATACATCAGGTTTGTGGCCAGAGATCATATTTGGGTCTGCCTATATTGTTTTCCTTCCCTAACATATAAAACATCACCAAATTCTACTTTTTAAAAGGACTCAAAGGAAGTCAAGGGAAATTAGAAACTTACGAAGAGTTCATCAGCTATTGCTTCATGTTTATTCCTGCACTGTGTCTTCCCAATGCGTTCAGTCAATTCTCTCAGTTTGTTATCAAATAGTTTGTAATGTATACTATAGATCTCCTGTTGAATCAAATGTTTGACCTAGAATTTTAAAATAAAAACCAAAATACCCTGTTTCAAATTTAAAAGCAATTTTTTTTACTTCTTAAAAAGCTTTGCTCTTTTCTGTAACCAATAAAGTATACTTTATATTATTATGTTTACATTTATAGACCAGTAAGTTTTTTAAAGGTTGAGTATCAAATTCAATAGAACATACAACTTAAACCTACTATTCCATAAAAAGGAACTCCACTTATCTGAAATCAGAGCCCAATGAAAATGGCTGGTTGGTCTGTAGTAGAGATGGAGCAGGTTATGAAAGTTTGATCCTTGACCCTGCCATGAACAGTCATATGTAGTTATTTGCTCAATGTGTATGGTCATATACACAACTTTTATAACAGAGTTAGGTAGTCTCTCTTAATAACAAAACTTGCATTAATGCATTTAAAGTATTTAATAGTAATATTTATAACTTTACCCTAATATCTTGTTCTTGGTGCTCAAAATGGAACTTAAAAGTTTGTATGCTAAACTCTTTTATACTGATATCACCTGGATGTAATTCAGTATTTGATTATTTCTAAGGTTTTTCCTTCTCATTTTCAATTGTTCTTACTCTTCAACACTATTTTCTACTTGATTTCTTCTGTAATGCTTCATTAATATTTCTTCAAAAGTTTCTCAACATTAGATATGATTGTCATTAATATTTTCACAACTTTTAAATATTTGATTCAATAAGTGCTTAAAATATATGTTATGTAAAATGCTCAGAAACACATACCAATACTATTTTTACTGACAGCCATTACCTGTCACTCATGTGGTTATTATGGATTACTGCACGCTAAGTGAAGTTCATAACCTTGGAGAAATATCTCAGTGTTCTGAATATGGGAATAACATTTTGCTAACAAGCAAATGCCACAGTGTTTGTCAAACTTCCTGGTGAGGAAGAATTACATGGGATTCTTATTAAAAGTCACAAATTCTTGCCCTGGCTGGATGGCTGGCTCAATTGGTTAGAGTGCTCTCCCGTACACTAAAAAAAGGTTGTGGGTTTGATTCCCAGTCAAAGCACATATCTGCATTGGTTGATCTATGATTTGATTCCCAGTTGGGGCAGTTATAGGAGGCAATTGATCAATGTTTCTCTCTCACATCGACGTTACTCTCTCTCAAAAATCAATGAGAAACATATCCTCAGGATTAAAAAGTCACAAATTCCCAAGCTCTCCCCTGGATTCACCAAATAGAATTTCTTGGAAAGGGGACTGTTAGTTTGAGAAAAGAGTAGCCTAAAAGAACAGTCTTCAACTATTAGTGAGCTTAAGAAACCATAATTTTTTTTTTTTTTTTTTTTTTTTTAATATATATTTTATTGATTTTACAGCAAAGAAGGGAGAGGGGTAGAGAGAGACATCGATGAGAGAGAAGCATCGATCAGTTGCCTCCTGCACACCCCCTACTGGGGATGTGCCTGCAACCAAGGTACATGCCCTTGACCGGAATCGAACCTGGGACCCTTCAGTCCCCAGACCGACGCTCTATCCAGTGAGCCAAACCGGCTAGGGCAAGAAACCATAATTTAACCCTAGTTGGTTTGGCTCAGTGGATAGAGCATTGGCCTATGGACCAAAGGGTCCTGGGTTCGATTGTGGTCAAGGGCACGTTCCTTGGTTGTAGGCTCCTCCCTAGCCCAGGCCCTGGTCAGGGCTCGAGCAGGAGGTAACCAATTGATGTGTTTCTCACACATTGATGTCTCTCTCTGTCTTTCCCTCTCTCTTCCACTCCCTAAAAATCAATGGAAAAATATCCTTGGATGAGGATTAACAACAATAATAAAAAATTAAAAAAAAAAAAAGAAACCACAATTTAAACAAGTATGCCTGGTGATTCAGATGGAAGCAGACTCTGATAACTTGATTATTTTGGACTAAATATCCACCAACTGGTAGATTCCTCTTAGATTGGACATTTGTTCTCATTTAGTGGTGTTGTTCTTCATGTAGAGGACAGACACAATAACCTCCAACAAATACCTTATGAATGTCTTCTGCCAATGGCACTGTGTTAAAATTATAAAATCAGATGGAAGTCCTAGATACAATTTTCAGAATGCAGACAAAATAGCCTAAAGATTGGACAAAGACTGGCAATTGTATCTCCAATGTGCCTCAACTATCTAAGATGGTGGATGGAGTGACTAACTTGGATTTTAGAAGAAAAACTCCTCTACTTCAATAATTTAATTGGCACCAATTAAGCCAAGATCCTTATGAAACCTCAAAAGAAGAGTCAGCAGCCCCAGAATTCTCTCATAGGAAAGAACAACCTACGAACGGGAGACCCTAGTCCACTGGGATTCAAGGAAGAAAAACAGATGTGGTTTAGAAAGTTTACTGTTTGAACAGGAATCAAAACATCAAGTGAGAGTAAGCTAGCTCAGCTATTTAGAGGTAGGTAAAAAGATAGGAATTAGCTTAAACCCAAGTTGTCTTTGGGGAATGTGCAATAAACTTCCGGGTGGGGGGAGGGGTGAGAAGATAAAATAGACTGCATTCCCTAAATGTCATTGGGAAGGACTATTTTCTGTGTCAGCTTGGACCAACTATTTTGTGAAACAGATAAGAGTGAAGGAAAACCCTGATTTTTCCATGTCAGTGAAATTAAAACGTTCAAACATTAAATTTCGTCTTTATATATCCATATCAGACCTTATTTCTGAATTCAGTTACTAATCACTGGGAATAAGACACAGCTATGGGGGGGGGGGGGGGGGGGGCGGGGAGGGCCCAGGGTACACAAAAAAAAAGACACAGCTATAATATTTTTCAACATTTTCTTAAACTGCATTCATGGTTACCATAATTCTGGTACCCTTTTCCTGCAAACAATCAAACAATAGAACATTTACATATTTTTTATTAGTGTCTCTTTTGGTCTTCCTGGAAGAAAACAAGAGATAAAAAGGGAAAAACTGTTGACTCATCTATTAAGCTGGTTCAGCATTCATCTTTCAAAAAGGCTTCCAGGTATTATATGAATATACATTCGTATAATATGAAACTACATAATTGTAATGGCCTGTTTTTAAAAACCAGTAGTGTTTTTGTTTTGGATACAGTAAGCAGAATAGTTTGAATTAGGACATTCTTGTTCCATTACAGCTGACAGGCATTCATTTACTACTTAATGTCTTTTAGTTGTGGCATTCTAGTGGTAAATACAGTAAAATTACAAAATATGGTAATCAAAACAGGACCTACTAAAACTGAAGTTTCTTAAACTCAGTTGATCAGATTTTTATGGAAACTGTAATACAATGAGATGAAATTGGGCAAAAATGAAAGCAAAACATGTGTTTAATGATACTATAAAGCAAAATGTCAGATAATACAGCATACCTATGTAAACTTGGAAATTAGGGCAAGTAAACCTGAATGTAACAGGACTATGCAATGAACTTTAGGTTGTCTGAAATAGTGAGCAATTGTGATCATTTCTACAAATAGCTACAAATACAGACCAAAGAACCTCATTACCAGTAGATTTTTACAGTAGATTTTGACAATGACATTACAATATTTTGTCCCTCATTACAAAATAGATTTTTCAGTAAAGCTCAAGTCCCTGGGGTATATGACTCACAAAGAGATTTGAATGCAATAATTACTGAAAATCCCATACTCTTTCTACCAGAGCACTCTATATAGATAGGGTCACTCTGCATAGGATCATTCTCAAGTAACTAGAGATATCTTGGTAATGTAAATAATTATCTTCCCCTAATACCTCCATCTGCTAATTCATTTTTCATATACCAGCTTTGCATCAAGTGAAAGTCATCTGTACTAAGTCATTGTGGAGATCAAATAACTTACCATTTTTTAAAATCCTCACCCAAGGATACTTTTCCCATAGATTTTTTAGAGAGTGGAAGGGAGGGAGGGAGACAGACAGACAGACAGACAGACATCTCCCGCTCAACTGGGTTGGGAATCAAACCTATGACCCTTTGGTGCTAGGGCTAATTCTCTTTACCACTGAGCAAAACCTGCCAGGGCAACTATTCCTTTTTTAAAAAAAATATGGTTTTATTGATGTTAGAGAGAATGGGAGAGGGAGGGAAGGAGAAAGGGAGAGAAACATCAATGTAAGAGAGAAACATTGCCTGGCTGCCTCCCTTAAGCATCCTTACCGAGGATCAAACCTGAAATCTGGGCATGAGCCTAGAACAGGAATCTAACCAGTGACCTTTTGGTGTATAGGATGCCAACTAGCCAGGACAACTTTTACCATATTTTACTAATCAAAAGTAGAAGTTTCTGAAGCAAATATTTAAGCCCCAATATTTTACCTGTTCCAGCAATGCTGTTTGCTTTTCCAGAGCTACACAAAAATTTTCATTAATTTGCTCTGAAGTTTTCAGGCGCTTAACATTTTCTTTGTTTTCTGAAAACATCCTCTTCTTATGATTATGGCCTTGGGGAAATGGAAAGATCAGAGATAAAAATACTCCTTCTAATGAAAGAAACAGGGCAATTCTCTAATTTCTAGACCCTCTCAGCAAATGGAAAAACTAAAATGTGACCATTGACAGCATTTTTTTTAGAAAATGCAATTGTATAAAAAATTGCAACAACCTAATTTATTTTTTAAAATGAATATCGTAGGTAGGGTTGTGGTCTCAGATGCATTTTCCCATCAATCCTACTTAATATACATTTAGTATCTATTTAATACTGGAAAAATGGAATAAATTATAGCATTTAATTTTCTACTTAGTTACTTAAGTAGTTACAATATTTCTATAAACAGTTACTTAGGCGTCCTACATATTTTTAATAGGTGATCCTATTTTTAAGCAATTTTAAATTCATCTTGTTAAATGATCACTCTGAAGCCTACACAAAATTTATCCTATAAAATCAGCTTTTTCTTGTATTTCATTAAGCTAAACAAACATCCTACTTTGAATGAAATATACTTTAGCTATTTTAATGATTTTCTAACCCTAGAACTTCATTGGTTAATTATTTCATGCATTTCTCTCTCTCTCTCTCCACACACACACACACACACACACACACACACACACACACAAAACGTATGTATGTATATGTACATATACTTGGCACATTTCTCTCTCACTCTACACCAGTAATGGCGAACCTATGACACGCGTGTCAGAGGTGACACGCGAACTCATTTTTTTTGGTTGATTTTTCTTTATTAAATGGCATTTAAATATATAAAATAAATATCAAAAATATAAATCTTTGTTTTACCATGGTTGCAAATATCAAAAAATGTCTATGTGTGACACGGCACCAGAGTTAAGTTAGGGTTTTTCAAAAAGCTGCCATGCCGAGCTCAAAAGGTTCACCATCACTGCTCTACACACACACAAGTATGTATGTATATGCGCATATACTTGGCAGATGATTTACAGGTCAATTCTATAAAAAAAAAAAAAAAATGAGTTCACCAACAATTTAAAAACCCACTCTCTCTTTCAATTAGTCTCCTAATCTAATAAATAAAACTTCAAAATAAGAAAATATGTAGATGAAATAAACCAAGCAAATGCTATAAACCACCTTTTGGTTTTTTGTGCTCTCAAGAAAAAGTGACTGATTTCTTGACAGAATTTACTGCCTTTGGATATAGAGGGTACCATTTCCCCTCCCCACCAAGAATGGTTCAGAAACAAGATCCTCTGAAATATTTGTCATTGTTTACCTTTCCCCTGTCTATACAGGGTGTGGCTAAAATAGGTTTATAGTTGTGAGTACACAAAATAGCTTATTCCTGTATACTTACTTATTAATTATGGTATTATTTTCCAAACAACTGTACTTTTGCCCCACGGGGTACGTACTCTACTGTTTCTATATCTGAGACTATAAAACCCACCAAAAGACAGTGATTATTTTTATTTCCCCAGAAGATAATACAAGTATACACTTACTGTTATTACTATCTGTGTCAAGTGATGACAGCCATGTTGATTCTGTATTTTCACCATTTGAAATGATAGAATGATAGGTTCTATAGGAGTCTTCACTTTTCAAACTGTCAGCAGTACAGTTACTATAAATGACTGAATTTACTGCCGTAGGAATTTTATCAACAGGCACAAAATGGTTGTCTGAACTTAAAATCAAAATGTCATTTTGCCTTTTATCATGCGATGCAGAATTGGAGTTTGTTTCTAAATGGGAAACTCTTTTATCCAAGGTATTGATTACTGCAGAATTTGACATTTGAACTATACTACTCAATACACTCTGTTGGTTACTAGTGGATTTCAGATTACAATCCTCTTCCTGTTGTTCAAAACAGGATCTTATTACATTTGCCTTGTTACAGTTTTCAGAAGTGTTTTGTGAATCTTTTGCCTCTTGTGTAGACAGATTCCTGGGAGATTCTATTGGTTTACTTGGCTTTTGGTAAGGGAATACAGCTTGTTCTTCAGTGGATTGCGATCTTGTTTCCAAATCAATTTCTAGTGGTTTTATTGAATTCTGAGAAGATACTTCACTTTTTTGTGAGCACGCCGAATTTTTATTAGAGTCCAATGAGGAAACATCATTTTCAGAATCTCTACATTTGTTATTTATGACAACACTTGAATTCTGATTATCACTTGACACATTATTCCCAATTGCTGCTGTTTTCAGTGCTTCAACATTCTTTGACTTATGGAGGATCTCTATTTGTTTCCGGCAACTGGCAGGCATTGTTTTTTTGGCTTTTAATATCTTCCGTTTACTTCTATCTGGACTTGCCATCTTTCATATCCTAGAATTTAAGATACCATATTTAAAAGCATTTCTCCAGCAGACAAAAGCTAACATCTATCTCTTCATTTAGTTATTTTTATTGAAAATCCACATTTACTAAAATGTACAAATAATTTCAATTCCTTTCTATAAATTTAAACTGTATAAATTCAAAATTTAAAGTGCTAGTAAGCCTCTACTTGTTACTAAACCTGATTATTTACCTGAACACTTTTTATATCACTTTACTGCTATAACCATTAACTTCTGGTTTAAATAATCTAAGCAGGCTAAGATTAAGTTGCAATTGTTCATAAACACAGAAAACAATGTTTTACATAGAACATTCCATTTTCTACACACAGTGGCACTTTTTAAAAGCTTTCCTAACATTCAAATTTTCAAAATAAATGGTACTGCAGGAGTAATTCCCAATAGGCATGAATATGAAATGAGCACTAAGATACACAACATGATGCCAGTTATAATAAGAAAGCCAATTTAGGTTTTATAATACTTAATTATTTTTTAAAATATATTTCTTTACTGATTCAGAGAGGAAGGGAGAAGGAAAGAGACAGAAACATCAATGATGAGAGAGAATCATTGATCTCCTGATATTCTTGAGCATCTCTACTATTAATTAAGAAAACTATTGCTGTTCAAAAGCATCTTGAGAGGAACATATAAAAAATTAATTAAAAAACATAATTTTTTTAAAAAAAGGATTCTGATCCTTTTTGTAAATTCTGTCCAATTTTGATCAATAGCCGTATTCACTGGTTGGCTTAATATTATAAGACCAAACAAATCCTCCCCTGCAACTAGACATAGAAGACATTCATAGACTCTGCCCAAGTGGCATAAATTTATCTATGTACTCAAACAATAAAATTATTGTTTAAATAGAAAAAAAAAAAGGAATACTGCAGTACTTCCAGTTAAGATGGTGGGAGCTAAATGCTGTGTTTGCCTCCTCCCATTATCTCATCAAAATTACAACTAACTTATTCAACAACCATTATTGAGAACCACCTGAAGACTAGCTGAATGGAAGTCCTAGAACTAAAAAATATAAAGATGCCACAATGAGACTGGTAGAAGGGACAGGGATGTGGTAGGGGCAGGTCCCACAATAACGGTGTAGGTATTAAAAATCAGAGGATTATCTCAGCTTTAAAGTTCCCCCAGAAGAGTGAGGGGTGCCAGCCTCTCACCTGGCTCACCAGCCCAGGCCAAAAGTGATGGGAAGAGGAGTGTCCATAATGAGTCCCAGGAATTCCTCGAGTGAAACCCCCCTTTTCCCCACTGAAAGAATTCGCCCCCTCACAAACTTACTTGCTCACTCACAAACTCAATCGCTCTGCGCTCCAGCCAAGGGGCAGCAGCTCAAAGAGCGCCAGGGACATACATAGAGGAGCTGAACTGACTGGTTTCAGAACAAGGGCTTGAAGGTCAGGGGTCAAGGCAGTTCTCTCTGGGGATGGAAGTGCTGGCAGGCACCACTGTTCTTCCTTCAGTCTTAATCTCACAAAACTGGCAGCCCCGCACAGGTACCAAAGCTGAGCTCTCCATTAACCTGGCTAACAATGTTTGCCCAGCTCTGGTGATTCCTTGAGATGCAGTCCCATCCACCTTACCCACCCAAAACGAGCTGTTTCCAGGGGCTTCCACACAAGTAGCATTATGCTGTGGACTTTATTGAAAAGCCCACAAACTGCAAACAGAAGCAGTTAGACTAATCATGCCCTGTACTTCTTGCTAAGTAGCCCCAAGGCTGGCACAAGTGGTGACTGCTCTCAACATGCATTGTGACTTCCATTGAAGCAATGAAGCATAGTAACATTCATCTCAGGTAAAAACTGCTGTATAAATTTTAATCCTGCTATTCTGGCTACTGTTAACATTTGCTTGCTTAAACAATAGGGTAGTTAAACCTCCATTTCCAGAATGAGACCTGGAAACTCACATAAATTACCCCATTATGTTGCCAGCCCACATTATGGCTTTACAAGGGTTATTTTCCTGTGCCTGAGGACCAGAACTGCAAAAATTGCTTTAAATGCTTTTCCATTGACTCAGTGGCTCGGGAATGTTGTCCCTTGACTCAATGGCTCCAAAAACTAAAACTATAACTAACTTTTAGAGATGACTAACTTTGCTCAGTTTGCTTCTGTACAATCTGCTTTCACAATATAGCTCTACATTCCAACGTCTAGCAGGATGTGTTTTTTTTGTCTTTATAAGCTCAGTACTGTAGTCACTCAGAGCTGCGAGATTTGGAGAGCTAATGGCCCCTTGCAGCCGCCGGCTCTTGAATTGAATAAAGACTTTTTAATTTGACTTCTTGGGTCGTCCTTTGTGTGATTCATGGGGTACATTACAACACCACCAGGTGGCTCCAAGCCTATTATAAAGTTGCAACCAGTGTTGACTTGTAATATAGCTTCAATTAATCAGCCAGAAACCAAACACAAGTGATAGGTGGCTTCAGCTCACATTGTGGTGCCCACACCAAAGCATCCCAAGATTGGCACAAGTAGCAGCCAGCCTCAGTTCACAGCATAGCTTCTCTCAAGAGCCTCTAGGCTCAGCACAAGCAGCCACCAACTGCAGATGACTCCTAGCACGTGGCCCCTACCTGTGCCCTTCCAAGAGGCTCCAGAAACAACACAACTGGTTGCCAGCTTTAATAACACACAAGAGCACCATTCAACTGAGAGGCGCCAATATAATCAGGTCAGGAGGGTCAGAAAAGGCAGATGGAACAAACGGCACCAGGGTAATCAGGAAGGTCAGAAGGGGCAGATGTAATAAACAACTTTTATGGGAGACAGCTGCAGCCAGGGAGGTTACGGGAGATGGCTGCAGAACAACCTGATAAGAAACCAGACAGGCATTAACTCACTTAGAAAGCCAGATCATTAGTAAAAAATTCCAAACTACATTCCCTCCCCACCGAAAGCAGATAGATGTACGTTGTATGGCGCCAGATCTCCAATGGAATGACCCCAGGTTACTTCCCCCGTTTGCTGAAAAGTATATAACCTGTGCTTAAACTCTTGGTCGGGGCTTGCAGCCGCTTCTCTGTGCTCAGAGTAAGCTGTGAGCCCCAGCATGTTGGAAACAATAAACCCTTTGCTATTTGCATGAGAAGCGTCTCTTGGTTCTTTGTGACAGCGGCTTGCGTCCAGGGCGTTACACAACCAGCTCCACAAATGACACATCCAAAGGGCAGAATGGCTGGCACGAGGACTCTGTTAATGTGACTTTCCTTCGGGGGGAGGAGGGGTCAGCCCACACACAACTACTTATCCGCTGTAGTCATAAACAACCCTCAGAGCCAGGTAACCCAATGGTCAATTAAACCCACTGATATACCAAAAACAATCGTGACTCAACTACAACAGGAGGCACACACAACCCACACAAGGGATACATACCCCTTGTGCACCCAGCTAAGGGGAATAGGGAGACTGTACCAGTGGGCCTCACAGGTCACCTACTACATAAGGCCATTCTGCCAAGACTAGGAGATGTAGCAGATCTACCTAATAAACAGAAAAAAAAATCACAGTGAGTCAGCCAAAATGAGGAGACATGTCCCAAATGAAAGAGGAGGGCAAAATTCCAGAAAAAGAACTAAATGAAATGGAGACAGGCAATCTGCTGGATACAGAGTTCAAAACACTGGCTATATGAATGCTCACTGAACTTAGGGGAAGAACAGATAAACTCAGCAAAACCTTAGAAACCATAGGCGGGGAGGAGGGGAGGCAGTCAGAAAATGATCCCCAGTGGGGGCCGTGATGAATACATTAAGTGAAATGAATATATTGGAGAGAATCAACAGGAGATTAGATGAAACAGGATCAAGAAGACATGGAAGTGGAAACACCTAGTCAGAATAGCTAAAAGAAAAAAAATGAAGATAGTTTAAAGGGCATTCTGGAACAACATCAAGCATACCCACATTCACATCATAAGGGTACCTGAAGGAGAAGAGAGAGTGAGCAAGGAATTTGAAAACCTATTTGAAGAAAAAAAAAAATGACTGAAAACTTCTCTAACATGCAGAAGGAAATAGACATACAAGTTCAGGAAGTGCAGAGTCCCAAATAAGATGAATCCAAAGAGTCCCAGCACACATCATAATTAAAATGTCAAAGGTTAAAGGCAAAGAGATGATCATAAAAGAGAAAAGAAGTCAGTTATGAACAAAAGAGCTTCCATAAGATAATCAACTATTTTCAAAAGAAACTATGGAAGCCACGAAGGAATGGCACAAAATATTAACAGTGATGAAAACCAAGGTTTTAAAATCAATATAACTCTACCCAGCAAAGCTATCATTTAGAATCGAAGAAGAGCTAGTTACTATAAGAAAACGCTAAAGGAATTCATCACCAGAATTACAAGAAATGTTATATGGATTTCATTAAGTAAACAACAAAAGATCAAAAGTATGAATAAGAAAATATAGCAAATAAAAAAGTTCTCACTGACAAAGGAAAACATTTAGTAAACACAATGGATCAAACAAATATAAAGCTAATACAAAGTTTACAAGGCAAAAAAGTAGAAAGATCATGTATAATTACAATAAATTAAGGACACCCACAAACACATGCACAAAAGAAAAAATGAGAAAAAAATACAAATGAAGGGGTAACTTTAGAATGTTAAAACTTAAGTGACAAGCAGCTTAAAATAGACTGCTGTCAACAACTTGGTATATGTGAACTACATGGTACCACAAACCAAAACACAAGATAAACAAAAAATGGAGAGAGAGGAATCCAAATGCAACACTGTTAATCATCAACAGACAAGGGAAGTGAGAAAGAGAGTAAGAAATGAAAACTATAAAAACAATCAGAAAGCAATGAATAAAACTGCAATAACTACACACCAATAAATAATTCCTTTAAGTGTAAATGAATTAAATGCTCCTTTAAAAAAATCATAGTGTGGCTGAATGGATAAAAAAACAAATCCTGTACATAAGCTACCTACAAGAGACCCACTTCATATCAAAAGACACACAGACTGAAGGTAAAGGGATGAAAAAAGTTATTTCATGCAAATGAAGTAACAAAAATAGCTGAGGTAGCAATACTTAGATAAGCTAGACTTTAAAATAAGGGCTGTAATAAGAGACAAAGGACATTTCATAATGAGAAAGGGGTCAATCCAACAAAAGAATATAACTCTTGTAAACATCTATAAATCCAATGTAGCACCTAAATATATAAAGCAAATATTGGTGGATATAAAGGGATAGACTGATGAACAGTGGCCTTAAATGATACATTAAACCAGATGGACTCAATTGATATTTTTAGGACTTGACCAAACAGCAGAATATATGTTCTTTTCTTTTTCTTTTTCTTTTTCTTTTTTAAATATATTTTATTGATTTTTTACAGAGAGGAAGGGAGAGGGATAGAGAGTTAGAAACATCGATGAGAGAGAAACATCAATCAGCTGCCTCCTGCACACCCCCTACTGGGGATGTGCCCACAACCAAGGTACAAGCCCTTGACCGGAATCAAACCTGGGACCTTTCAGTCCACAGGCTGACGCTCTATCCACTGAGCCAAACCGGTTACGGCTTCTTTTCTTTTTCTTAAAAATTTTATTTGTGCACTAGCCCGTTTGGCTCGGTGGATAGAGCATCGGCCTGCGGACTGAAAGGTCCAGGGTTTGATTCCAGTCAAGGGTACATGTCTGGGTTGCGGGCATGATCCCCAGTGGGGGCCGTGCAGAAGGAAGACAATCGATGATTCTCTCTCATCATTGATGTTTCTATCTCTCCCTCTTCCTTCCTCTATGAAATCAATAAAAATGTATTTAAAAATTTTTTATTTGTTTATTTGAGTGAGAAAGGGAGAGAGACAAAGGCGGGGTGGGGGGAGAGAAAGAGGGAGACAGAGAGACAGAGAAACAGATTTATTGTTCCACTTATTTATGTGTTCTTTGGTTGATACTTGTATGTGCCCTGACTGGGGATCAAACCCACAACCTAGGCATATCAGGACCATGCTCTAACTAACTGAGAGCTACTAGGTCAGGGCAAATATACATTCTTTTCAAGTGTACACAAAACATTTTCTAGGATACACCATATGTGAGGCCAAAAAACAAGTCAATACATTTAAGAAGGTTAAAATCATATCAAGCATCTTCTCTGACCACAAGGGTATGAAACTAGAAATCAATTACATGAAGAAAACTGAAAAACACACAGACACACGGAGGCTAAATAACATGACACTAAGTAATAAATGGGTCAATAACAAGATCAAGAAAGAAATCAGAAGATATCTTGAGACAAACGATAATGAAAACACAATGACCCCAAATCTACCAGAAACAGCCAAAGTGGTTCCAAAAGGGAAATTCACAGCAATACAGTCTTACCTCAAGAAACAAGAAAAATATGTCCTGACCAGTTTGGCTCAGTGGCTAGAGTGTCGGCCTGTGGACTGAAGAGTCCCAGATTCGATTCCGGTCAAGGACATGTACCTTGGTTGAGGGCACATCCCCAGTAGGGGGTGTGCAGGAGGCAGCTGATCCATGTTTCTCTCTCATGGATGTTTCTAACTCTCTATCCCTTCCCCTTCTTCTCTGTAAAAAATCAATAAAATATATTTAAAAAAAAGAAAAGAAACAAGAAAAATAAATAAACCACCTAACCTTACACCTAAAGGAATTAGAAAAACAAAGCCCAAAGTGAGTAAAAAGAAGGAAATAATAAATATCAGAGTGAAAACAAATAAAATAGAGTCTAAAATGATTACAAAAGATTAAATTAATAAAAAGCTGGTTCTCTGAAAAGAACCCAAATTGATAAGCCTTTAACCAGACTCATCAAGAAAAAGAGAGGAACCAAGTAAAATCAGAAAAGGAGAGCCAAAACCGGTTTGGCTCAGTGGATAGAGCGTTGGCCTGCGGACTGAAAGGTCCCAGGTTCGATTCTGATCAAGGACATGTACCTGGGTTGCGGGCACATCCCCAGTAGGAGGCAGCTGATCGATGTTTCTCTCTCATCGATGTTTGTAACTCTCTATCTCTCTCCCTTCCTCTCTGTAAAAAATCAATAAAATATATATTTTTTAAAAAATTTAAAAGAAGAAAAAAAAAGAAAAGGAGAGGTGATAACTGTCACTATAGAAATACAAAAGATTATAAGAAAGTACTCTGAACAAGTATATGCCAACAAACTGGACAACATGGAAGAAATGGATAGATTCCTAGAAAAATATAATCTTCTTAGACTGCATAAAGAAGAAAGAGAAAATCGGAGCAGATCAATAAATACTAAAGAAATTGAATTAATAATAAAAAAGTTCGCAACAAAAGTCCTGAACCTGCTGGCTTCACAGGTAACTTTCACCAAACATTCAAAGAAAAATTAACACTTACCTTTCTCAAACTATTTCAAATTAACACTTACCTTTCTCAAACGGAAAAGGAGGGAAGGCTGCCTAACTCATTTTATTCCAAAACCAAAGACATTCCAAAATACATATATGCTAATATCCCTAATGAGGATAGATGGAAAAATTCTATAAAGAATATGAGCAAACCAAATTTAGCAATATGTATATTAAAAGGATCATATATCATGATCAGGTGGAATTCATTCCCAGTATTTAAGGCTGGTCCAATGTCTGCAAGTTGAATAATGTAATACACCACATAAACAAAATCAAGAATAAAAATCATATGATGCTATCAATAGATGTGGAAACGCATTTCAAAATCCAGCATTCATTTAAGATAAAAACTCTCAGCAAAGAGTGAACATACATCAATATAATAAAGGCCAAATATGACAAACCACAGCTAACATCATACTCATCAAAAACAAAGATGTCCACTTTTACTTAAATGGTCTTGGAAGTCCTAGTAATAGCAATCAGACAAGAAAAGGAAATAAAAGGCATCCAAATTGGAAAGAAAGAAGAAAATTTTCATTTTCAGATGACAGTATACTACATATATATAAAAAACTAAAGACTCCACCAAAAAGCCAATATCTGGATTCAGTAAAGTAGCAGGGTACAAAATTAATATTCAGATATCAGTTGCATTTTAGTATAGCAGTTAAGGAACCATCAGAAAGAAAAATTAAGAAAACAACTCCTTAGAGCGTCGGCCTGCGGACTGAAAGGTCCCAGGTTCGATTCCGGTCAAGGGCATGTATCTGGGTTGCGGGCACATCCCCAGTAGGAGATGTGCAGGAGGCAGCTGATCGATGTTTCTCTCTCATCGATGTTTCTAACTCTCTATCTCTCTCCCTTCCTGTCTGTAAAAAATCAATAAAATATACTTAAAAAAAAAAAGAAAACAACTCCACTTATAACTGCATCAATAAGAATAAATATAACCAAAGTGGTAAAGACCTGTACTTCAAAAAACCTATAAGCCATTGAAGAAAACAACTGAAGACAACAATAAATGGAATGGTATGCCACGTTCATGGGTAGAAAGAATTAGTAAGATTAAGATGTC
Source organism: Myotis yumanensis (assembly GCF_028538775.1). Taxonomy (NCBI): domain Eukaryota; kingdom Metazoa; phylum Chordata; class Mammalia; order Chiroptera; family Vespertilionidae; genus Myotis; species Myotis yumanensis. The sequence continues at coordinate 93,790,183 of NW_027223755.1, forward strand.
CATACTACCCAAAGCAATTCCTATCAAAATTCAAATGGCTTTTTCACAGAATTACAATAATCCTAACATCTGTAAGCAACCACAAAAGATCTTGAATAGCCAAAGCAATCTTGAGAAAGGAGAACAATGCTGGAGGTATCACACTACCTGATATCAAACTAGACCACAAGACTATAGTAATCAAAACAGCATGGTGCTGGCATAAAAAAAGACACAGAGATCATTGCAACAGAATAGAGAATACAGAAGTAAATCTCAACCTATATGGCCAGGAAGATTAAAAGTGGCGGCAGAGTAAGTGGATGCTGCACAAACTTGCTCCCAGGAACAAAGTGGTATTACAACTAAAATATAGAAAAACTTCCTGAATAATCAACAGAAAACTCACAGGAGAGAACCCTGATACCCAAGGACTGAAAGTGGAGACCACACAGAGACTGGCAGGAGGGGCAGAGGCACGAAAGGGTTGGTCAGGCACCCAGTGAGATATCTCAGCTTTGGGGGGTTGCCACTGAGAACTCTGGGATCTAATCCCCAAGCTGGCCCCCCCAGCACAGAGCACCAAAATTGAGAAGGGTACCCACATAACATCTGGCTGTGAAAAGCAGTGGGGTGCTGTCTGCCAGAGAGTAACAACTGAAAATTCAGGCACCCTCTTAAAGGGCCAATGCACTAAACTCCCTGTGGATCCACCCACCTTGTGCTCTGATAGAGGGAGGGTGAAGCAGACTGGAGCTGTGAGAGCAGAAGCCAGGACTGGGGATCCAAGGGATAGAGCTCAGAAAACAGAAACACCAGCTTCCTAGGCCAAATACTTCCCTCAGGCAACAGAGGACATCTTTCCCAAATAGACATCTACCTTGCCTGGAGGTAAAACAGTTGACACACCCTATTGGAAAATACCTTGCCTGATGCCACTTAAGAGATTAAAATAACAATTAGCCTCCAGGCAGAAACAACTGCCCCATCCTATAAAAAAAACCTCTCCCCATACCAGAGGACGATTGCCTGGGGGGCAATTCAAGTTGGAATCCTATCAGTCTGTAGGTAGAGGTGGTCTCTGGCGGCTTTGAGTCTATGGCTGATCTAATTAGAAACAGCTTTTAACACTGTCATGCACTAGAGATTGAGAGGTGTAGAGGATCTACCTAATACAGTGATGGCGAACCTTTTGAGCTCAGCGTGTCAGCATTTTGAAAAATCCTAACTTAACTCTGGTGCCGTGTCACATATAGAAATTTTTTGATATTTGCAACCATAGTAAAACAAAGACTTATATTTCTGATATTTATTTTATATATATATATATTTATATATATATATATATTTAAATATATTTTATTGATTTTTTACAGAAAGGAAGGGAGAGGGATAGAGAGTTAGAAACATCGATGAGAGAGAAACATCAATCAGCTGCCTCCTGCACACCCCCTACTGGGAATGTGCCCACAACCAAGGTACATGACCTTGACCGGAATCGAACCTGGGACCCTTGAGTCCGCAGGCCGACGCTCTAGCCACTGAGCCAAACCGGCTAGGGCTATTCTATATATTTAAATGCCATTTAACAAAGAAAAATCAACCAAAAAAAATGAGTTCGCGTGTCATCTCTGACACACGTGTCATAGGTTCGCCATCACTGACCTAATACATAGTCAAACCCAAACAGAAAGCCAAAATGAGACAAAGAAACAACTCCCAAATGAAGGAAATAGAGAATTCTCAAGAAGAAGAGATAAATGAAGCAGAGATAAGAAATTTATCTGAGCCGAAACCGGTTTGGCTCAGTGGATAGAGCGTCGGCCTGCGGACTGAAGGGTCCCAGGTTCGATTCCGGTCAAGGGCATGTACCTGGGTTGCGGGCACATCCCCAGTAGGAGATGTGCAGGAGGCAGCTGATCGATGTTTCTCTCTCATCGATGTTTCTAACTCTCTATCTCTCTCCCTTCCTCTCTGTAAAAAATCAATAAAATATATTTAAAAAAAAAAAAAGAAATTTATCTGAATCAGAGGTCAGAGTAATGATGGAAAAAATGCTCAACAGCATGAAAAAAGATATAGTAACTATGAAAAAAGAACAGTCTGAGATAAAGAATGACATAACACAAATACAGAAAGTTGGAAGGAATACAGAACCGATTACGAGAAGCTGAGGATTGAATCAGTGAATCAGAAGACAGTGTTGAAAATATCACTCAATCAGAGAACCAAAAAAAAAAAAAAACAATTAAAAGACAGGAGAACAGCTTAAGGAAGCTGTGGAACAATGTGAAACGTAACAATATTAGAACAGCCAAGTGTGCCAGAAAAGGCAGAAAGGGAGAAAGGCATAGAGAAGGTGTTTGAAGAAATAATGGCAGAATATTTCCCTAATCTGTTAAAGGAAAAAGTCACACAAGTGCAGGAGGTACAGAGAGCCCTAAACTAGAAGAACCCAAACAGGCCCACGCCCAGACACATCATAACTGAAATACCAAAAAAAGACAAAGGAAGAATCTTAAAGGCAGCTAGACAAAAACAAACTGTTACCTACAAAGGAGTTCCCATAAGGCTGACACTGATTTCTCATCAGAATCTCTACAGGCCAGAAGGGAATGGCATGAAGTACTCAAGGCAATGGAAAGCAAGGATCTGAGACCAAGATTACTATATCCAGGAAGGCTATCATTCAAAATAAACAATCAAATAAAGGGCTTTCCAGACAAAAAAAGGTAAAGGAGTACATCACCACGAAGCTAGCATTACAAGAAATGCTAAAGGGATTGCTGTAATGAGAAGAAGAAACAGAGAGAGAAACCTAGCCATACAGAACTAAATGGCAATAAATAAGTTCCTATCAATAACCCAAATGTAAATGGATTAAATGCTCCAATCAAAAGGCGTAGAGTAGCTATATGGATACAAAAACATGACCCAACTATATCCTGTCTAAAAGAGACCCACCTCAAAACAAAAGACACAAACAGAATGGGAGTGAAGGGATGGAAAAAATTTTTCCATGCAAATGGAAAAGAAAAAAAAACCTGGAGGAGCAATACTCATATCTGATAAAATACACTTCAAAATGAAGGCCATCACAAGAAACAACAAAAGTCACTACATAATACGAAAGGGATCGATACAACAAGAGGATATAACCCTGGTAAACATATATGCACCCAATAAAGGAGAACCTAAATATATAAACAAACTTCTATAGCAGTGGTCGCCAACCTCTCGGACCTGACGGGCCACCAGTGGTCCATGGACTACCGGTTGGCGACCGTTGCTCCAAAGGTTTCCTTAAACCAGCAGTCGCCAACCTTTTGGACCTCATGGACCACCAGTGGTCCGTGGAATACCGGTTGATGACCACTGTTCTAGAGGACTTTAACGGAGAGATCGACAACAATACAGTCATAGTAAGGGACTTCAACACCCCTCCACCCCTCTCACTTCACTGGATAGATCTTCCAGACAGAAACTTAACAAGGAAACAGAGACTCTAAAGTTCACAGTGGATCAGATGGATTTAATTGACATTTATTGGACATTTCACCCCAATGCAGAATAAACATTCTTCTCAAGTGCACATGGATCATTTACAAAGATAGACCACATGTTAGGACACAAAACAAGGTTACACAAGTTCAAGAAGATTGAAATCATATCAAGCACCTTCTCAGATCACAGTGCAACAAAATTAGAAATCAATTACAGTAAAAACACCCAAAAACATTCAAACACATGGAGGCAAAATAGCATCTTATTAAACAATGAATGGGTTACCAACGAGATCAAGAAAGAAATAAAAACCTTCCTGGAACCAAGTGAAAATGAATACACAAAAACCTAAAATCTCAGGGACACAGCAAAGCAGTCCTGAGTGGGAAGTTCATAGCACTACTGAGAAGGCAAACCCCTATTCTGTAAAACTACTGTTTGGAATTCTCTGCTATTCGTTAGACGGCCTCTTATTCTGAAAAAAATAAGTTTGCTCTCTAGCCCGCTTTAGCCTGCTTGAATAATGAGGAAGATAAACTTAGCTGTCTGACCTTGTAGGCCAGAGACCAGATACGCCCAATGCCATGCCAGGTGCATTTTTTAATTGGATAGAACTGTGTAGTTTTCAAGGCCACCAACAAGATAACCACTAAGCAAACAAAGGGCTGGCTCTTTCATAAAAAGGGAAGTTCTGCTTGTAGCTCTGCTTAGAATTTGAATTCATTTTCTCTAAGCCCACCACAGTGAATAAAGTGTAACTCCAAACTCTCGGAGCGTTGCTTGGTTTTTCTGTAACACTACAGGCATACCTCAAAAAACAAGAAAAGTTAATAAGAAACTATGTAACACTACAACTTAAAGAACTAGAAAGAGAACTGTAACAAAAGCACAGAGTAAGCAGAAGGAAGGAAATAACAAAGGTTAGAGCAGAAATAAATAACACAGAGTCTAAAAAAATAATAATACAAAAAAAATCAATGAAACTAAGAGGTGGTTCTTTGAAAGGATAAACAAAATTGATAAACCATTAGCTAGACTCATCAAGAAACAAAGAGAGAGGACCCAAATAAATAAAATTGGAAACAAAAGTGGAGAAGTAACCACTGACACCACAGAAATACAAAGAATTGTAAGAAAATACTATGAACTACTATATGCCAACAAGCTGGACAATGTAGATGAAATAGACAAATTCCTAAAAAATACAGTCTCCCAAAATTAAATCAGGAAGAATTAAAACACCTGAATAGGCCAATAACAAACCAATATGGCCAATTATTCTATTACAAAGGAGGGAAGAATATACAAGGGGTAAAAAGAGTCTCTTCAATAAATAGTATTAGGAAACCTGGACAGATATATGCAAAATAATGAAACTGGATCACTTTCTTACATCATGTAAAAAGATAAACTAAAAATGGATTAACTACTTAGTGTAAGACCTGAAACCATAAAACTCTTGGAAAGGAAACACAGGCAGTAAATTCTTTGACATTGCTCTTAATAATATTTTTTGGAAACATCTCCTCAGGCAAGGGAAACTAAAGAAAAATAAACGAATTGGACTACATCAAACTAAAGTTTTGCACAGTGAATAAAACTATGAACAAAACTAAAAGGCAACCTACTAAATAGGAGAAGGTATTTGCCCAAGATATACTCAATAAGAAGCTAATATCCAAAATATATAAGGAACTCATAAAATTTTAACACTGAAAAGAACCAAACACTACAATTAAAAATATGCAGAGCACCCAAAGAGATTTTTTCAAAGAGAACATATAGATGGTTAATCTACATATGAAAAATGTGCAACTTCCTTAATATGTGAACAATAATTCTAAACAATATATGCACTGAAGCATTGTTTACAATAGCAAAAATATGAAAGCAATCTAAGTTTCCATCAATAGATAAAACAATAGCCCAGCTGGCGTGACTCAGTGGTGTAGTGTCAACCCATGAACCAGGAGGTCATGGTTTGATCCCCGATCAGGGCACATGGCAGGGTTGCAGGCTCAAACCACAGTGGGGGGGGGGGTGGTAGTGCAGGAGGCAGCTGATCAATGATTCTCTCTAATCATTTATCTATCTCTCCCTCTCCCTCTCTGAAATCAATAAAAAAATATTTTTAAAAAACAGACGAATGGATTAAAAAATGTGGTACATATATACAATGGAATATTACTAAACCATAAAAAAGAAGGAAGTCTTACCATTTTTTACAATGTGGATGTACCTAGAGCAGTGGTTCTCAACCTTCTTAATGCCACGACCCTTTAATACAGTTCCTCATGTTGTGGTGACCCCCAATTTCATTATTACAAATTGAACATAATTAAAGCATAGTGATTAATCACAAAAACAATATGTAATTATATATGTGTTTTCCGATGGTCTTAGGCGACCCCTGTGAAGGGGTCGCAACCCACAGGTTGAGAACCGCAGACCTAGAAGATGTTATGCTAAGTGAAATAAGTCAGACAAGCAAAGACAAATACTGTATAATTTGACTTACATGTGGAATCTACAAAACAAAATATACGAACGAACAAAACAGAAATTAACTCATTAATACAAAGAACAAATTGATGGTTGCCAGAGAGGAGGAGGGTTAGGAGGATAGGTGAAAAAAGTGAAGGTATTAAAAAGTACAAATTGCCTGTTATAAAAAACAGTCATGAGGATAGGAGATCTAGTCACTAATATTGTAAAAGCCACTGTGCTGTCACACGGGTACTAGACCTATCAGGGTGATCACTTTGTAAGTTATATAACTGTCTAATAACTATATTGTACACCTAAAAAACAAATATAATATTGTATGTCAACTGTAATTGAAAAAAATTTTTTTAAGAAATACTGCCAGGTTAGAAGGCATTCAAAGAAATAACACAAACAAAACAAAAATAATTATGACACATGAAAGACAAGTTATCTAACAAAATAAAGAACATGTTAGTTAAGGGCCTGATACAATTTACAATTCTATTTTTCCTATATCACTGCATATTAGATGGCTTCTTCATGAATACAATTTTTGAAATATTTGTGAAATAGACAATGAATAAACCAAGTCTTCCCTCTGGCATGGATGATTTTTTAAATTGGTAATTTGGATGTAGAAAACATTTGTTTTACCTCAAGACATACTTCTTGTTGGTACTGCTACAACTTTGTGCCCTATAAACATAAAAAGTATTTTAGTTTGAAGGTACAATACCTGACAAAATGGAAAAAAATACGGTTAATTTTTAATTGATTATGTTGTTAGTGAGTATATTTCTAACAAAATTTCTGTTTTCACTGGAAATCTATGAGAACTAAATTCTCTACATACAATTTTAAATATCAGATAATTGGTTTACCACCCCAGTATTTTTGGTTTCATAAACCTCAATCCTTACTTCTTCACTATGCATGTATTTCAGGTGTCAGGCAGTGTAGACTACATTCCTATCACAATCAGGTTGATAAGGTAATAATCACCTGGGATTGTGAGCCATCATTCTATCTTATTAAACCTATAATAAACATATATCTAATCACAAAATACCTGAAACCACTGTGCTGTCAGGTGGTAATAAAATAAGGAGAAATCAAGATGAAGAGAGACAACAGTGTTAAATAACTACAGTTAAAATATCTTACTTGAACACATTGCTCTGGTCCTTCTTAGAGCCTTTGGAAAAAAAACCCAAACTAGGAATGTAAAGGCATGTTTACACCAACATTATAATACTGGGGTAAACATGCCTTTACATTTGATGCACATAAAAAACACGCAAAATACATTAATCATAAAGTATAATATTCTACTAAAAATACTAAGTATCTTCGAACCATCAACAAAATACTACCAGTAATGTCCATTTATGTTATGTTTCTCCATTCCATGCCCTCCTCCCTCTCTCCCCATCCTCAAGTAATCTGTATTTTAAAATTTTAAGTTTATACTTTTATTGGTATTTGTAAATTATAGTTTAATGATTGCCGGGGTCCAGCCCCAGCGGTCCAGGGGTTCCCAAAGGTGTAGACAGAGTCGGCGAAGAATGTCTTACACAGAGACAGCGTTCAGAACTCTCTAGCTCTCTTGTCTCTGTGGATCTTCCTGTGCCTGGCTGAGGCCACAGAGAAAGATCCTGAGGCAAGCTGAGCCTTTATTTTTATAGTCAGAGGTAAACAAGGTAGTGGTTACCAAAGTTACACTGTTCTTGTGAGTTTCACTTGTTTACACTGTTCTTGTGAGTTTCACTTGTTTTTGTTCTTCTTGCACTTCCCTCAGCCCATTAGCTTCCCAGGTAAGATCTAGGGAGCATTATAAGGTCAAGCCTAATTATGCTTAAGAGGACTGTGCCCTCTAAGCTGGGACTTGTTTGTGACTTTGCCAACAGGTCAGTCCGAGGTTTAACCCTATAGCGGCTCCCCACAAATGATAAATGACACATGTAACCTACAGACAGCTTAACCTGACTTTTTTAGTAAAGTGTACAGTTTTCTACTACATGGTTTTTTGGTGGTTGTTTTTCAGTTTACGTTGAAATCTTTATTGCTAAAGGTATTACATATGTCCTCCCCGCCCCCCCATTGATCTCTGACTCAATTTTGAGAGACTGGATTTTTCCAAGAATCTGTCCATTTCATCCATTGTCCAGCTTGTTGGCATATAGTTGTTCATGGTATTTTCTTACAATGCTTTAATTTCTGTGGTGTCATTGGTTACTTCTCCGCTTTCCTTTCTGATTTTATTAATTTGGGAATCCTCTTTGTTTCTTGATGGGTCTGGCTAAAGGCTCATCAATCTTGTTTATCCTTTCAAAGAAGCAGCTCTTAGTTTCATTGATATTCTGTATTATTTTTTTAGTCTCCATGTTATTTACTGCTGCTTTAATTTTTATTATTTCCTTCCTTTTACTTATTCTGGGCTTTTCTTATTGTTCTCTATTTCTTTAAGTTGTAGTGTTAGATACTTTATTAACTTTTCTTGTTTTTTTGAAGTAGGCCTGTAATGCTATGAACTTCCTGCTCAGGACTGATTTTGCTGTGTCCCTGAGATTTTAGGTTGTGTGTGTTCCTTTTCACTTGATTCCAGGAAGGTTTTTATTTCTTTCTTGATCTTGTTGGTAATCCATTCATTGTTTAACACTACGGTGTCGGGTGAATTTCCCGCCAAAATATAAGATGGCGCGGGCAATTATTTAGGTTTCCCGCGCAAAATCAGAGTTAGTTTAAAATGCCTAAATCTTTTGAAGTATGGGTTCGATTGAAATGAAATTTTCGGTGTCTTGTGTAAAAAATGAAAATTTATTCAATCACAGACATTTTTTTATCTATTCAGTACATAAATAATTCGATATATATAAACTAAATACAAAAAACCCAAAAAATACTTATTACCTAAAAATATACACATATTTTTGAAGTTTAAAATAAAATTTTCATAATAAATCAAAACAAATAGAAATTAATAGTTTTTTAGCGTATGATATTTTTCAAAACACGCCCCTTTATGTAGAGGTATATTGCAAAATTTGCACATGTAGCATGTCTCACTGCGCAATTTATGAACGGAACATACGCGACACCTTCTCAAAATGTTTTTCTTTTTTCCACTTCCGACAATTGCCTGTAATGTATGCTTTCTCATGTCCATCGATAGCCTGCATGGTGGATCAGATGTAGGTGGTTTAGCCCGCATTCCAGAAGTAGACGGTACTGGTTGAAGGTCTGGAACAATGTCCATGTCCTCTGGAATATCATCCGTCAACCAGTGGATAGCTGTTTGTTTCAAAAACATTTTAAAACCCATTTTTCTTTGCCTCACTGATTTGTAAACTGCATAAGAATTAAATAATGCGCAATTTATCATATACATTGCCAACCTTTTTGTCCATTTGACCGTCCTCCGCAATATCGAATAATATGAAAGGTATTGGTCGGCCCGGTCAACACCTTTCATATGTTTATTGTAGTCAATGAGTGCATTCGGTTTGACAATTTTCTTTTTTGATGTTCTGTCAATATTCTGACTTTCTTCCATCTCCGCAGAATGAATCGAAGAAATCAGGTATACAGGCTTTTTTGATTGCCACACTTGTAACAATATATCATTTTTCCTTATAAATTTTGTTTCACCTTTTTTCAAAGAAATTGTTTGAAAATCTTTAGGTATACCTCGATTTTTCCGGATTGTTCCACATATTCTGAATTTGATTTTCATAAGTGCTTCACAATTTGCGACGCTATTATAATAATTGTCCATATATATATGGTACCACGAATCAGTGTATGGAGACACTACTGTTTGTATCGTTTCCAATAATCGCTTTCCTTCGCCGCAATAAATTTCCATGTTACAGATATATCCTGTATCACTTTCGCACAACAAACGAACCAATATTCCATATTTAACGATCTTGCATTATATACCCTAAAGAATAATCTTCCCCTCCAAGATACGATCCCTTCATCTAGTGATAATTGCTGATGAGGTTTGTAAATATTTATAAATTTAGGCACAAAATAATCTAGTACTGGTCTCACTTTGCAAAGTCTATCTGATTCATTTACGATATCCGCATTATTATTGAAGTGCCAAGCTTTCCATATCTGTCGGAACCTGTCTCTCGTCATCGTTTTACCAAAATATGGCGTCTCCGTCCATGGCTCCGTGGTCCAATAGTCATCTCTTCTATCTTTGCGCACCTGTCCCATGAGAACAATTAACCCTAAAAACTTCTTCATCTCTTGAGGGGTTATATCTTTCCACTTTAGGCTTTTTTTTGAAAGTTTGAAATTATTCCTATTTTGATTATAATACCTGTTTGACTCCTCTACAAGAAATTCAAAAAAATCATCTCCGATAAATAATTTCACGGCATCTTCTATATTATTTATAACAGCATCTGTGTTTAATCCTTGATGCCCTAAAAAATCTTCTAAGACCGGTGGATTATCAACATGCGACCATTCTTCTCTCCCGCCTTCTATATCTGACTCTGAGTCAGAGCTGGAGCTCGAAATTCTTCGTCGCCTCAATGTCCTGGGACGCACCATTACTTCATCATCACTAGAATCTTCATCACTTGTACTCGCATTTTCAAGATCGCTATCACAAGAATAATTGGACAACTTGTCTGCACAAAACTCATCATCACTATAGTCTGAATGCTGCGACATTCTAGGTTAAAGCAAATAAAAATAATACTAACTGAAAATAGTGGTACTCCGATAGATATCTGATATAAAAAAATAATTATTATGCGAACACTTTGCGGAACGATTTTATTTTATTTGGTTAAAAAATTCTATATGAATGTCTTTATCACAATATATTTAAATATTTAAACACGTAATAATATTCACAAAACTCAAAACTAAAGACGTCCGGACACAAGAAGTATTTCTCAATAACTATTCTCTTTGCATGGTGAGATATCCAGGGATATCGGTTATAAAATGAGAAAACAATACATTGGTACCCTAACGGTATTGTACTCGACCAGCGCCATAAAGTGTTCTCTACTTACAAGGGATTTTTATGCTACCTATTACCCCAATGGGTATGAAACGGTTCGCATACGCAGGTAGGTATCTTTGTGAACGGCAAACAAACAAATATTTGGTAATACGCAGTTACAATCGGCCCGAGTTTACACGTTTCCCGCACTCCACCGCAAATCTATATGAACCGAGTTAAGAGGGCTCCCGCGGAGTACGCGCAATTCACGCGAGCCGACTTAACTCGTTTCCCGCAATCCAAGTGTTAATAAGATGCTATTTTGCCTCCATGTGTTTAAATGTTTTGAGGTGTTTTTACTGTAGTGATTTCTAATTTCGTTGTGCTGTGATCTGAGAAGATGCTTGATATGATTTCAATCTTCTTGAACTTGTAGCAACTTGTTTTGTGTCCTAACATGTGGTCAATCTTTGTGAACGATCCGTGTGCACTTGAGAAGAATGTATGTATGTTCTGCTGCGTTGGGGTGAAATGTTCCATAAATGTCAATTAAATCCAATTGATCCAGTGTGTGCTTTAGATTCACTGTTTCCTTGTTAAGTTTTTGTCTGGAAGATCTAGTGAAGTCAGAGGGGTATTGAAGTCCCCTACTATGACTGCATTGTTGTTAATCTCTCCGTTAAAGTCCCCTAGAAGTTTTGTTTATTTAATATATTTAGGTGCTCCTATATTGGGTGAGTACATGTTTACCAGGGTTATATCCTCTTGTTGGATGGATCCCTTTAGTATTATGTAGTGACCTTTGTTGTCTATTGTGATGACCTTCATTTTGAAGTACATTTGTCAGATATGAGTTCTATTGCTACTCCAGCTATTTTTCTTTTCCATTTCCATGGAAAATTTTTCCCCATCCCTTCACTCTCATCCTGTATGTGTTTTGTTTTGTTGTTTGTTTGTTTTTGTGAGGTGGGCCGCTTGTAGACAAGCTGTCCTCCTGTTTTTTAATTGATTTATCTTTTTGTTTCTCTGAGTGATTTTTTTCTACCTTGTCTTCTGATTCACTGATTCACTCCTCAGCTCCCCCTACTCTCCTATGTATTCCTTCCACTGTGTTCTTAATTTGTGCTATGTTATTTATTTATGTTTTCATAGTTACTGTATCTTTTTTTTTTAATTTTTTTTTAAATCTTTATTGTTCATATTATTACATTTGTTCCTCTTTTTTCCCCCCATAACTCCCCTCCTTCCAGCTCCCACCCCACCCTCCACCCTCACTCCCCACCCAATGAGTTCATCCATAGGTGCATGATTTTTGTCCAGTCTCTTCCCGAATCTCCCATTCCCCTTTCCCCCCCAAGAATAGTCAGTCCATTCCCTTTCTATGTCCCTGATTCATTATAGTCACCAGTTCATTCTGTACATCAGGTTATTTATTCACTTGATTCTTAGATTCATTTGTTGATAGATGCATATTTGTTGTTCATAATTTGTATCTTTACCTTTTTCTTCTTCCTCTTCTTAAAGGATACCTTTCAGCATTTCATATAATACTGGTTTGGCGGTGATGAACTCCTTTAGTTTTTCCTTATCTGTGAAGCTCTTTATCTGACCTTCAATTCTGAATGATAGCTTTGCTGGATAAAGTAATCTTGGTTGTAGGTTCTTGGTATTCAGCACTTTGAATATTTCTTGCCATTCCCTTCTGGCCTGCAAAGTTTCTGTTGAGAAATCAGCTGACAGTCGTATGGGTATTCCCTTGTAGGTAACTGAGTTTCTTTCTCTTGCTGCTTTTAAGATTTTCTCTTTGTCTTTTGCTCTTGGCATTTTAATGATGATGTGTCTTGGTGTGGTCCTCTTTGGATTCCTTTTGTTTGGGGTTCTCTTCGCTTCTTGGACCTGTAAGTCCATTTCTTTCACTAGGTGGGGGAAGTTTTCTGCCATTATTTCTTGAAATAGGTTTTCAATATCTTGCTGTCTCTCATCTTCTGGGACTCCAATGACTCTGATATTAGTCCCCTTAAAGCTGTCCCAGAGGCTCCTTACACTATCTTCACACTTTCGGATTCTTTTTTCATTATGCTTTTCCAATTGGGTGTTTTTTGTCGAATCTTTGGTTTGATTCTTGCACTCCTCTGGTCTGCTATTGGGTATAATATTCTTTATTTCAGTCCGTGTATGCTTACTTTCTAATTTCTTTATCGTAGCATCGAGGGTCTCATTAGTTTTCGTGAGGCTCTGCACAAATTTATGGCAAGCCCTCAAGATTGCGATTCTTAGCTCCATATCCTCCATTTCTGTCATGTTTTTTTGTCTCCGCATCTTTTATGCTTTCTTGGTGCACCCCCTTGTGGTCTCTGTGCGCAGTCTTGTTCTAGCGAAGCCTTAATTGTTGTAGTTAACACTAGAGGGATTTGACCATCAGGCCGACTGGCGGTGGAAATCAGCTGTGGGAAAACTTCAGTCCTCAGGGGAGGTGCTAGTCCAGCCCTTGCGTGAGGCGGTCGGCAAATGGTTGTGCGCAGGGTTTGGGCGGGGCGGGCTCAACAGGGCGGGGGGGAGGGAGCAGCTATGGCCGCTCTCAGTCCGTCCCCAGGGGCTCTGCCTCTCTGTCCCAGCAATCGCTGCAAACCTCGGAGGGGCCGTAGCCAGACAGTCCCGCTTCTCCCGTTTGAGTCTGGGTCCCTAGAGACTCGCCCGGATCTGTAGCCCAGAGTCTGAGATTCGCTCCTGATTGAAAACGACAATCGCGCCCTCAGCCGCCAGCCCGCTTTGCGCGCGCACCCTCACCACCGCACCGCCGTACCTTTAAATTTTCCACACTGCGCCTCCGCTGAGCGTCGGAATGCTGTTGTTTTTGCTTCTAATTGAAGAGACTCTCCTCAGCCAGCCTTCCCGTGGTTCTGGTTGATGTCCGCTCCGACTTTTAGTTGTATTTTTGAAGTGGTTGTCCACGGCGGCAGTCTCCGGTGTTTTACCTATGCCGCCATCTTCGATTCTCCATAGTTACTGTATCTTTTCTCATACTGTTGGGCATCTTTCCATCATTATTGTGAACTCTGTAAGAGATAAATTTCTTATCTCCATTTCATTTATCTGTTCTTCTGGAGAATAATCTTGTTCTATCCTTTGGGGGTTGTTTCTTCGTCTCCTCATTTTGGTTGCCTATTTGTGTTTGTGACTATGTATGAGGTAGACCAACTACATTTCTAAATCTCTAGTGCAGAAAGGACAATGTCAAACGCTATACATGACTAATTAGGTCAGATAAAGACTCAAAGTCTCCAGAGACCGCCTCTGCCGCAAACTGATTGGATTCAGGCAACTGCCCACAGGTTTGGCCAGTTTTCCCAACACGGTGGGGCAATTGCTTCTGCCTGGATGTTAAATGTTATTCTCAGTGTCTTATTGGGCCTCAGAAACTCCACACTGTGGGTCAAGGCATTTTTCCAATAGGGTGGGTCAACTGTTTGCCCTTCCCCACCCCCTAGACCCCACCCCCCGCAGCAAAATTACCTGCATAGCAATTATCTGCTTGAGAAAGATATCCTCCACAGCAAGAGGAAAAGACTCAGCACAGGTAACTGGGTGTTTGCCTTCTAAGCTGTATCCCCAGAGCCTCCAACACTAGCTTCTGCTCACACAGCTCTAGTTCACTTTGCCCTCCTTCTGGTGGAACAAAAGATGAGTGGCTGCACAGGGATTTTTGTGTGTTGGTCCTTTAAGCGGGTGTCTACATTTCCAGCCTTCCATCCCTGGCAGACAGCAACCCTGCTGCTTTTCATAGCCATATGTTATATGTGTACCACTCTCAGTTCTGGAGCTCTCTGCTACGGGGGCCCAGCTTGGGGATTAGACCCCAAAATTCTCAGTGGCAACCCCATACAGCTGAGATATCTCTCCAGAAATTCAGTTGCTGTCTATAGCAGCCCTGCCAGCACTTTCGCATTTCCGCTCCTCCTAACAGTCCCTACAGTCTCCACGTTCCATTCTCAGTTATCAGGGTTCTCTCCATTGAGTTTTCAGTTGATTATTCTGCGAGTTTTTCTGTATTTTAGTTGTAATTTCAGTTTGGTCCTGGGAGCATGTCCATGCAACATCCACTTATTCCACTGCCATTTTAATCTCCATTCTTTCAGTTTATATTCCTTCAGTATTTTTTTCTTTTGTGCCCTTACCGGAGTTCAGCTGGCTATCTTTTGGTGCATGAGATGATGCTCAACCCACTACATGTTGTTGTTTTTTTTTATGCAGTCACAAAATTCATCCATTTCGTTGTGACAGCAATAATTCATACATTTACATGGCAAAATAATCAATTGAGTCAATATAACAAAACATGTTTATCAGGTCAACAATGATAGATATTGGATCATTTCCAGTTTTCTATTTCTCTTTTGTTTTTCTTATATCACTGCTATAAATATTATTGTTTCAAGGTACATATCTGTATTTTTAAATTAAATTTCTTGGGGTAACATTGGTTAATACTATTATATACATTTCAGGTGTACAACCTCTAACTTGACACCTGTATAGTCTGTTGTAAGGTCACTACCCAAAGCCTAGTCTCCTTTTATAATCTCCCTTTAACCTCTTCCCCTCTAATAACCACCATTCTGTGGAATTTATAAATCTATTGTTTCTTTGTTCTTTTTTTGCTTTTTGTTTTGTATCACACATATAAGTGAAATCATATGGTTTCTGTTCTTTTTCATCTTATTTCACTTAGCATGTTACTCTCAAAATCAATCTAGATTGTGATTTTGTGTATGTGTGTTTTTTTAAAAATTGAAGTCCCTTACTGGTACTGCTTCTATGAGTGGTCCTGACCAGGTGGAAAAAGATAAGGAAACCAGGCATTATGGGGAGGGGTAATCTCCACAACACTGCATATATACACAGAACTAAATAGATAAGCAGAGTCCTATTGTGTTTAGAAATTGGCACATAGGAAAGAACAACAGGTGGGGATTTAGGGTGTTATACAGTTCCTTCCCACCAACTGTGGAGCCTTGGGGTGGGGGAGGGGGGAGATTGGTGTGCTTCAATCCAAGAGGAATCAGAAGAGCAAAACAGTTTGGGAAGGCCAGAACTATCAGTGGTGGAGGGAGGAGGAAGGTCCAGAGGGTGGTAACTGGGTGAAAGGATTGCCTTTCCCTGTATGGGATCCTCACAGCCCCTATAGTCTGGCAGGCAGGAGCAGGCTGCAACCTCCACAGGCAGGTCTGGGGCTGCCAGATGCTCCAAGAAGGAGCTGGAGGAAGCTCACAAAGGCTAGCCCTCCACGGAAAGGACAGCATTAACACCCTACTTCTGTACTAGAGTGCAGCAGAGTGACCTCCACTAATAGCAGTTTGCTTGTGATTCATGCTTGATCCCTGTCAGCTTCTTCTTGATGGCATCCTTGAAAACTGGCATAGAGCATTTTGCTTTTAAGGTATGAAGAATCGAGGGCCCAGAAGATAAAGACCAGGTCCTCCTTCTTGCTCTCCTTGGTCTCATAAGTTGCATCATCCAGGGTGTAGTGGCAGCTGTTCAGCAGCATCTTGACAAAGATGGCATACAGGCCACTACAGTCTGGCCCACATCACTTACCAAGATCTCCTTTACCTCCTTCAGAATGAAATTCTTATCTTACTCAGGTAGAAGAGCACCAGCTTTTGGTTCTTTTTCATGTCCTCTGGTGTGGAGGACTTACACACCTTCATGTCATTAAACACTTTGACTCCATCGTAGACAGCCACACTGGAGGTCATGTTTTTGGAAGTGAAAAGGAGACAGCAAGAATAGTCTAATAAGATGAGAGCCACTGCAGTTGCTTTTGGGAGCTAACTGCATGTGTTGTTGCAAATGCCAATATTTCATTTTCTGTGGCTGAGTAATATTTCATTGTTTATGTACCACATCTTTATCTAATCATCTATCAAGGGACACTTAGGTTTTTTCCATGTCTCAGTTATTGTGAATAATGCTGCAATGAACACAGGGTTTCTTGTATCTTTATAAATAATGATTTTCAATTTTTTTTCAGGTAGATACCCAGAAGAGGGGATTACTGGGTCATATGGTAGCTTTAGTGTTAATTTTTGAGGAAACTCCAAACTGTTTTTCATGGTGGCTGCAACAATTTACATTCCCACCAGCAGTGTGCAAGGTTTCCTTCTTCTCAACATAGTCTCCAATGCTTGTTATTTCCTGACTTATTGATAAAATCCATTCTAACAAATGTGAGGAGGTATCTCACAACTAGCAATGTTAAGCATCTTTTATTTTTTTTATTTTTTTATTTTAATAATTTTTATTTCTTAAAGTATTACAAAGAGTATTACATATGTCTCCTTTTTTCCCCCCCTTGACATTCCCCCGGCCCCTACCCTCTGCCCCCCCCCGCCCCGTGTCTTGTGTCCATTGGTTACTCTTATATGCATGCATATAAGTCCTTCAGTTGGTCTCTTAATCCCCCCCCAACCCTCCCCAGGCTTCCCACTGTAGTTTAACATTCTGTTCAATGTTGCTCTGCTTCTGTATCTACCCCTGTTCATCAGTCCATACTGGTCCCCTTTATTTGTCCCAACCTCACTGGAGTAGTCTCAACCTCACCAGGGCCGTCTGAGCCTCACCAGGGCCGTTTCAACCTCACCGGGGCCGTCCCTACCTCACGGGGGCCGTTTCAACCTCACCGGGGTCGTCCCTACCTCACGGGGGCCGTTTCAACCTCACCGGGGTCGTCCCTACCACACCGGGGCCGTTTCAACCTGACCGGGGTTGTCCCTACCACACCGGGGCCGTTTCAACCTGACCGGGGCCGTCCCTACCTCACGGGGGCCGTTTCAACCTCACCGGGGTCGTCCCTACCACACCGGGGCCGTTTCGACCTGACCGGGGTTGTCCCTACCAGACCGGGGTCGTCCCTACCTCACGGGGGCTGTTTCAACCTCACCGGGGTCGTTCCTACCTCACGGGGGCCGTTTCAACCTCACCGGGGTCGTCCCTACCACACCGGGGCCGTTTCAACCTGACCGGGGTTGTCCCTACCACACCGGGGCCGTTTCAACCTGACCGGGGCCGTCCCTACCTCACGGGGGCCGTTTCAACCTCACCGGGGTCGTCCCTACCACACCGGGGCCGTTTCAACCTGACCGGGGTTGTCCCTACCACACCGGGGCCGTCCCTACCTCACGGGGGCCGTTTCAACCTCACCGGGGTTGTCGCTACCACACCGGGGCTGTTTCAACCTGACCGGGGTTGTCCCTACCACACCGGGGCCGTTTCGACCTCACCGGGGTCGTCCCTACCTCACGGGGGCCGTTTCAACCTGACCGGGGTTGTCCCTACCACACCGGGGCCGTTCCGACCTGACCGGGGTCGTCCCTATCACACCTGGGCCGTTTCAACCTCACCGGGGCCATCCCGACCTCACCGGGGCCATCCCAGCCTTACCGGGGAAACAGGAAGTTTGGCCCTCTGTCCCCTGCCGGCGGCTCCCCACCAGACAAAATCTCCAGGCGTTCCTGGTGGTTGAACATCCAGCACTCCTGCCCTCCACCAAGTGCACAGACTGCCTGTCTGCTGTCCCCCAGCGCCCCACAAGAGACTGGGACCAGTGGGCATGTTTGTGCGCTTGCTGGTACAGCAGTTCCACAGTGCCGGCCCAGTCAGGCCCAGCCCTGGCCGGCCCCAGACCCGACTCTGCCCCCCGATTGCATCCCTCCCAGATGCAAGGAGCTGAAATCTGCAGCCTGCTGGGATGGGCTCTGTACTTGGTGCCTCTGCACATCCTACTCAGTCTCAATGCGCTTCTTTCTATGCGAGGAGTTGAAATCTGCAGTTTGTTGGGTTGGGCTCTGTACTTGGTGTCACATCCTACTCAGTCTCAATGTTCTTTCTCTCCTTCCAGTTGTAGAGCTTCCACTGGGCCAACTTTCCCATGGTTCTGTATGATAGGTGTTTGTCTGATATTTGGTAGTTTCGATGTTGTTGTGTGAGGTAGCACGCACAGGTCTCTTCCTTATGCCGCCATCCTGGTTCTCCTGGGTCTGCTTCTTGAGTGTGTCTCCCATGGCTGCGAGCAGTTGAAGTCTCCAATTTGTTGGGATAGGCTGCAAAAGCGCAGGTGGGTCTTTTTGTGCACCTGGCACAGCTTGGATGGGGATGTAAATTGATTAGGGCTGAGTCTCAGGGAGTCGCCATGGCGGAGCAAATAGCACTGGCTGAGTCTCCGCGGTCCCTTGAATCTCTGCCAGGGCTTTGTGTCCCCCAGTGCCGGCGAGCAGCTGTGCAACACAGTCTCTCTCGCTTTCTGATGGCTGTAAGGCCGTGCTGCCTCTCCCCGTAGGGTCTGGTGCCTCATGATCCTGCCTGAACCAGCTCAGTGGATTTGAAAGTTTGCAGAAGCAAAGGCGTTTCTACTTGTGAGTCTGGCACAGCCCAGATGGGAATGTAAATTGCGTAGGGCGGGGTCACAGGGGGTCGCCGGGGCGGAGACTCAGCGGCCCCTTGCCTATCCAGGACACCAGGACTTTGCGTCCCCCAGTGCCGGCGAGTAGCCGAGCGCCAGAGCCTCCCTCGCTTTCTGACCGCTGGAAGGCCGTGCCGTCTCTCGCCTTGGAGCCTGGGGCCTCAGAGACCCGCCCAAACCAGCTCAGTGGATTTGAGAGTTTGTAAAAGCACAGTCATTCCCTCTTGTGCCTCTGGCACAGCCCGGAGGATAGGGTGGGGTCACAGGGAGTTGCCAGCGTGGAGGAAATAGCGATGGCGGCGTCTCCGCGCCCCTTGCCTCCCCGGGACACCAGGACTTCTTGTCCCTCGGTGCCGGCGAGCAGCCGCGCGTCAGAGCTTCCCTCGCTCTCCGACCACTGCAAGGCCGTGGCCGCCTCTCCCTGTGGGATCTGGGGCCTCAGAGACCCGCCCCGAGCAAGCCCAGAGGATTCGAGGGTTCGTAAAAAACCGAGAATCCATTTGCAGCCCGCGTGGCGTGTGACTGCATACCTCTGGTTTTGGTGCCTCCGTAGCTCCCACTCAGTCTCACTGCGCTTCTTTCTTTTCTTCCAGTTGTAGATCTCCCACTGGGCCAACTTCCCCATGTTTCTGAGTGGCGGTTGTTTACTTCATAGTTGATAGTTTCAATGATGCTGTGAGAAAGCAGCACACACAGGTCCGCTCCCTACGCCGCCATCTTGGTTCTCAAGCATCTTTTAATATATCTGTTAACTATCTGCATATCTTCTTTGGAAAAGTGTCTGTTCAGGGCCTCTGTACATTTTTAAATAAGACTGTATTTTTGTGGAGTTGTATGGCATCCTTATATATTTTGAATATTATTTTGAATATTTACTACTTGTCAGAAGTATCTTTTGCAATTTTCTCTCATTAGGTTGGTGGCCTTTCTGTCTTGTTGGTGGTTTCTTTTCCTGTGCAGAAGCTTTTAGTTTGATGCAGTCCCATTTTTAAATATTTTTTTTCTTTTAGTTCAGTTGCCTTTGGGGTCAAGTTCACAAAAATCCCTGTGAGACCAAAGTCCCTAAGTTTAGTGCCTAGGTTTTGTATGACAGTGGAACCTTGGTTCTCGAACTTAATTCACTCCAGAAGGCTGTTTGGGAAACCATTTGCTCGAAAACCAAATCACTTTTTCTCAGAAGTAATATAAGTTGAATTAATTCATTCCAGACCCCAAATTATTCCGTTTTATGCTTTCTTATTTACAGTACAAGTCTAAATGTATTGTTTAATCTATAAACATTTTAAAAACAAAAAGGACAAAAAATATAAATGAAAATTTAATAAAAAGGAAATGTACAGTAAAAAATGAAAATTTATAAACACACTAGTGTTAGGTCTGATCAAATAACTGAATCAACAGCCCCTCGGCTGGTAGCTGACCTTTAGACCACTTCACAACTAATATTCCCTTCTGCCTAGACGAGGGGTGGGCAAACTTTTTGACTCGAGGGCCACAATGGGTTCTTAAACTGGACCGGAGGGCCGGAACAAAAGCATGGATGGAGTGTTTGTGTGAACTAATATAAATTCAAAGTAAACATCATTACATAAAAGGGTACAGTCTTTTTTTTTTTTAGTTTTATTCATTTCAAACGGGCCGGATCTGGCCCGCAGGCCGTAGTTTGCCCACGGCTGGCCTAGACCATATACCACTTGCTAAGACCATTATCTTTCCCCTCAGGACTCACCCAGAAAAAGGATCTCTGACTCCCTGTCCCTGGGTGCTGGTGCCATTTGGGGGCCCAGCCCATCTAGTTTTACAGGTGGCCTAATAAATTTATAATCCCTTACCACATTGGCCTTGTGCATACCTTCTTCGGTGACCCTAACATTTGGCATGAGAGTTCTGCGGGGAAGGGGAGCCATTGCCACACCTTCAGTCACTCTGAGTTTGCTAGTCAGAGAGCAGTAAGCAGTGGCAGCTCAACCTAGGCTTACCTCAGAATCCTACTCCAGTGACATGATTGCTGTCCTTGATTAGGCCTCCCTCCCTTATGGGCCGTCCTGGAATTCTTGCCAAAGTGCCTTATCCACAATATAAATTAGACAATGATTCACACTGGCACAAGAATGGAACTTTTGATTTTAACATTCTCTGGACTTAGCTCGAGCTCTGGCCAAAGTGCCTCATCAACAATATAAATTAGACAATGACTCACAATGGCCCAAGAATGGAACTTTTGATTTTAACATTCTCTGGGAATTAAACAATTTCTATCACTGCAATGGGAAGTGGTCAGAGATCCCCTAGATCCAGGCCTTCTTTACACTCTGTAATCATCCTTCTCTGTGTTAAACCTGCTCTACTTATCAAATCCTACTTCTCCACTCAAACCTCCTTCTGCCAACTCCGGAACTTTACACTCTGAGGCTTCTGAACGTCCCTCCCCGACATATCAGGTCCTTCAGACCCTTCCTTTGACCCTTCTGATAAGTTGATTCTCCATTTCCCTCCAGGGCCCCAGAATTTACCTCCTTAGTGCCTCCTCCAACCACACCCATCTTTGGACTCCACCTCTTCGTCTACCCCCTTATCCTCCTTACCAAGCCCCCACTCTTACACATTTCAGGACAGCCCAGGTCCAGCTCCCTATCCTCTCCCTCCGAGAGATGGCCTGGGCCAAGGGTATTGTCCAGATACACATTCCATTTTCCATGCCTGACCTCCCATAGATTGAGAAGCATCTTGGGTCTTTTTCAACCGACCTGACCACCTTTACAAAGGAATTTGAGTACCTGACGCAGTTCTATGACCTGACCTATCACAACATCTACGACAACCTGTCCTCTCTAACTCCAGAGGAAAAGGAGCACATCTGGCTAGCAGCTAATGACTATGCCGATACCCTATATAGATAGAACATAGCAGTCTACCTGGTTGGTGCTGATAGGGCCCCCCAAACTGATCCAAAATGCGACTATCAGGTCAATTCTCCAGGGTGCCAACTCTGTAGCCATATAACCACCTGTCTCATTGCCGGACTCAAAATGGATACCACCTCCCCAGAGGGATCCCTTCTTCTGAACACCCATTTTATATCCTAATTAGCCCCCGCTATATGCCACAAAGTTCGAAATAGACACAGCAACACAAACCCCTCAAAGAGACCTGGCCTTTAGTAACAGAGACAAGGAGACCCAAGTCAAAAAAAAAAAAGGAAAGATCAGGCCAAGGCTGAGGCCCAGAAGAAGGCCTTTCAGCTCATAGCTAAATACTAGTAAATTATCGTAAGGGGCTGAGACTGTTTCAGGTGTGTCTGGAAAGCCAATAAAGATATACACTGAGTGGCCAGATTATTATGACCACCCCATCAGTACTTTGTTGAGTCACCTTTTGCCTTCAATACTGCAGCGATTCTTCTTGGCATTGACTCCACGAGATGTTGAAAGGTGATGCGAGGAATCTGACACCATGCCTAATGAATAGTACTGTCCAGTTCTGTGAGATTTGATGTATTGTGGAACCAGCTTCCTGATGGCTCTTTTAACTTTGTCCCACAAATGCTCAATTGGATTGAGATCTGGTAATTGTGAGGGCCACCTAAGCAAGGTAAAGTCTCCCTCATGTTCTTGAAACCACTCCTGCACAGTACGAGCACTGTGGCATGGCGCATTGTCTTGTTGGAACAAGCCATCTCCATTGGGATACACCATAACCATGATAGGATGAACTTGATCAGCAACAATACTTAGGTATGTTGAGCTATTCAGACGTTGTTCCACACAAATTAAAGGGCCCAAATCATGCCAGGAAAACGTGCCCCAAACCCTAACACTGCCCCCACCAGCTTGAAGGGTTGTACTCATGCATGTGGGGTGCATGCTTTCATGCTGTTTCCGACAAATTCTCACTCTGCCATCTGCATGATGCAACTGGAAACGCGATTCATCGGACCACATGACTTTTTTCCAATGCTCAACTGTCCAATCCTTGTGTTCCTGTGCGAATTGGAGACGTTTTATCTTGATAACTACAGACAGCAAAGGTGTTCGAACAGGCCTTCGGCTTCCATATCCCATATGATGCAGTGTATGACTAATTTGCCTACAAATGTCAGGTGGTCATAATAATCTGGCCACTCAGTGTATTTTCCCCAGCCATTAGGGTGTAGCTGGGGTAAGCTATCCTTTTCCCATGCATTCCTAATTATGCCAGAAAGCCCTGCACCCCTCTTGGGGTGAGATCTCTTAGTATGCCTGGGGACAACTATTTCATATGTTACTATGTCTTCCCCTGGTGAATACTGAAATTAACCCTGACATTTGGACCACTCAGGGCAGAATAGTGAAAACCATTACTGCTTCCCCAGTTCAGGTAACCTGGCTGATAAAGCTTCATTCAACAAAACCTCACAGATTCTTGGGTGAGTTGACTATCCAAAATATATTGACTGTCATGGCTCCTATCTTTAGATAGGCCCCTAATCATAGTGGTCCTAGCCTTAGTCTTCAGCCCTTGCTTATTAAACCTCCTAAACCGCTTTGTTTCTTCTTGTATTGAGGCTTTCAAGCTAAAGATGGTACTCCAAACGCAACCACAGATGGAGACAAATGCCATTTTCCATGGACCCCTAGCCTGGCCTCCTCTAATGGGACCCTGACAACTGCTCCCCCACAAAGACCACTGTCATTAGGAAATAGCCAAAGAGGTCATTGCCCCTGCCCCCAAGAGCAGTTGGGGTCTCCTAATCAGAGGGGAGACTGGGAGGAGTTAGCTTGACAAGTAGGCAAACAGACCAGTGGTCCAGAGGAAAACAAAGGCAGGTGGAATGTAGGCAGGGACAGACACAGCAATTTGAGCAAGCCTAACCACAGGAACCAACCATACAAAAATAACAATGTTTTCAGACTCAAGAGAGGGAGTTACGTGAAACTAGGGAGGGGCTGCAACAATAAGTTGGGCGCATAGAAACAAAGAAAGGTCTATTGCTGGGCAAGAACAATTGAGGTAACCAATAAGCTGGTGACATGGGTAGATATGGAGCAGGCTTGTAGTAAATATATACTCTAAGACTACAAGGCTTCAGTGGAAACCCATTACTGTGCCCCATCCCCGTGCAGAGTCTGAATCTCCTTGTACTAAATGTTCTACAATTTTGCTTAAATCTTCTGGTCTGAGATTTCATTCTTCTGCTTCATGGGACTTGATCCCAAGAAAGGGAAGGGACCTCGGCTCACGGTTTAGGTTATCACTTGTACTCAGGAAATACCACCCCTAGACACTATCATAGCCTCCTTTTGTTCCCAGGCCTCGTCGTCACTCTGACAGAGAGCAAGGATTTTGGCTCTGAGGGAAAACAATCCCCTTTCAACTAAGACCTTATGCCCCTCTTTCCCTGTAAGAATTCAGTGCCAAAAATCCTTTAAAGGGGAATATAGACCCTGAGACCCCAAAAGCAAGGATGATGGGCCATGTAAGGTATAGAAACTCACTGGGCCAGAAAGCTCCAGATGCCTAGCAAGGGGCAAAACTGGGAAAATAAAAATCTCCTCCAAGGTAACAGCTCCCCTTTCATATCACTAGTCAGGCAGCTTATCCCCCTGATCATTTCCTCCCTAAAGAAAACATAAAGGCCTTAGTTGTATCTCAGCTCCAGAATCAGAAAAACAACAAAACCAGACAAGTGATGCTGTGGTAGCCTTAGGACCAGCTTTTACCTCCCAAGTCACTCAACAGGACTACTTTCGAACCTTCACCAACCAATCTCTTGGGGAAATCATGTTGCTGTAACCCCTTGCTCCAAAACATAAGAAATCTATACTGTTCCAGCAACTTCACAACCAACATTCCCTTTTGCTTAGACCATATTCCACTTCCTAAGACCACATTCCACTTGCTAAAACCATTATCTTTACACTCAGGACTCCCCCAGAGAATTATCTGCCCAAAAAAAGACCGCCTAGCCGAAACCGGTTTGGCTCAGTGGATAGAGCGTCGGCCTGCGGACTGAAAGGTCCCAGGTTCGATTCCGGTCAAGGGCATGTACCTGGGTTGCGGGCACATCCCCAGTAGGAGATGTGCAGGAGGCAGCTGGTCGATGTTTCTCTCTCATCGATGTTTCTAACTCTCTATCTCTCTCCCTTCCTCTCTGTAAAAAATCAATAAAATATATTTAAAAAAAAAAAAAAAAAAAAGACCGCCTAGAATCCTTTAAAATTTCTGACTCCCTATACCTGCTGGTGCCATTTTGGGGCTCAGCCCATCTGGTTTTCCAGGTTACCTAATAAATTTATAATGCCTTACCACTTTGGCCTCGTGCATTTCTACTTCGGCAAACCTATCAACTAGAACTTAACTTTAATGATGAGAGCTATTAATAACTGAATATGGAGGGGAGGGATGTTATTGTTTCCAAAACCATGTCTATAAAAATGTTCTTCTAGAGTTATTTCATCTCGTTGCTCCAGTAGAACTTGCTTCAGGCTCACCGGGTCTATGTCTCACAAAAAACCTATCCAATGACGTTTATTTTTGTCTGGTTATTAGCACTTAAGTGAAGTGAAACACTGCATTGCCATTGAAATCACACGGTTTACTACTTGCCAGGATGATAATTCTCAATAAACCTTTACATTTCTCCCCATTTCCCAAGCATTTTCCTAGATTTGTAAAGTAGGAATATCTTCCCTACCCTCCTCCCTCTTATGAAAACAGATCCTCAGCTGCTGTTTGTTGTTCCTCCCTCTGAAGGTCTTAGAATTCCTCCATGGTCAGCTCAGTGTTGTACTACTCCTCCAACTCCTCCACATCATCATCATCCACCTTGAAGCCCAAGGACTTCCCAAGACACACAATATCCTCCACAACAGACACAGCCCTAAAAGTCTCTTTCAGCAATAGACTCAAGCCACAATTTCGTCCAGGCTGATTGCATAGTATTGGAAGACACTTTCTCCCATGTTTTGTCAATGAGCCTCAAGCAAGTGAAAATATTAAAATGTTCATTCCAGAAGTACCTGGAGGTTAAATTCATTTCAGGGGTCACCTCAATACACCTCTGAAACAGTGCCTTTGTGTAGAGCCCTTTAAATTTAGAAATGAGCTGCTGGTCCATGGGCTGGATGGGAAGAGTTGTGTTGGGTGGCAAGAACCAATAGAGATGAAACTGTACTCCTCCATCAACTCAGCCTCCAAGCCTGGAGGGTGGAAAGGAACCTTGTCCATTATAAGAAGTGCCCTAAGTGGCAAATATTTTTCCCGGAAATACTTCTTTAAATTTGGGGCAAACACTTCATGAATCCGCTCAATTAAAAATTGGCTGGTTAACCAAGCTTTGCTGTTAGCCCTCCACAACACATTCAACTTGTTTTTCAGAATGATTTTCTTGAAAACTGGTGGGTTATCACAATAGTAGACAAGTAGAAGCTTCAATTTAAAGTCTTCACTCACATTCCCACATAACAATAAGGCCAGCCAGTCATTGGCTTATGTTTTGGCAATGAATTTTCCTCCTATGTGATGTAGGTCTCTGGCATTTTCTACGAGAAGAGGCCTGCCTCATCATAATTGAACACAAAATTATCAGCAACTACTTTCTTAGAACTACAGCCTCCCAATTCCTCACTACACTATAAATGCAACTTTTCATTTCTTTTTTTTTTTTTAAATATATTTTATTGATTTTTTACAGAGAGGAAAGGAGAGAGATACAGAGTTAGAAACATCAATGAGAGAGAAACATCGATCAGCTGCCTCCTGCACATCTCCTACTGGGGATGTGCCCGCAACCCAGGTACATGCCCTTGACCGGAATCGAACCTGGGACCTTTCAGTCCGCAGGCCGACGCTCTATCCACTGAGCCAAACCAGTTTCGGCTACTTTTCATTTCTTAATTTACAAAACCGACCCTACTAGCCTTTAACAAATCACTTTCCGCACCTGTTCCATGGGTGATCTCAGGAGGTCAGTATGCAGCATCTTCACTTTTTCACATATCATTGTCCCTAATTGCTATCACTGACTGTTTTTCATGTATCTAAATTAGGGGTCTGGAACCATTTTTTTTTTTCTGCCAAGGACAATTTGGATACTTATAACATCGTCTGTGGGCCATACAAAATGATCAACTTGAAAATTAGCTTCCTGCATTTGGTCAAAAATTTAATTAACTCACCAGTAATGCCTTGGCAGGGCCAGATCAAATGATTTCTTGGGCCTTATATGGTCCTCCTCAGGCTGGACATTCTCCACCCAATCTAAATAAAAAATAATTTTTCTACCTCTTCAATTGAATGTGATCTTTGTTTCCTGAGCACTGTCACACACATAGTTACATCAGCACTCTTGGTAGCCTTTTTGTTTTAAAATTAAGCTAATCGTTGATTTTCCCATGTCATACTCAATAGCCAGATCAGACACAGGGCACCTCTGTCACACTTCACAATTATTTCTTTTTGAAGCTCTATTGTCATTCTCACAACTTCCCTTTTCACTTTGCTGTTAGCACTAACCTTCTTAGGTCCGTAGTCATTTGGTGTCCATTTTTAATAACTAGAGGCCCAATGCACGACATTAGTGCGCTGGAGGGGGGGGGGGTGTCTCAGCCCAGCCTGCACCCTCTCACAGTCTGAAACCCCTCAGGGGATATCCGACTGCCAGCCCCAAGGGGTTCTTAGCTCCGCTGCGGAGGCAGGGGAGGCTCCTGCCACCGCCACTGTGCTTGCCAGTCTTGAGCCTGGCTTCTTCCAATCCATGATCATGAAATATATTTTCATTACTTTATGTCTTCAATTCCTTTCACTAATGTATTATTAGTTCACAGTATACAGGTCCTTCACCTACTTTGTTAAGTTTATTTCTAGATATATTCTTTTTGTTGCAACTGCAAATAGGATTGTTTTCTTCATTTCAATTGTGATATTTCATTGTTAGGAATATATTGGATATTTGTACCTGATTTTGTATTTTGAAACTTTAATGTATCTTTTTATTGTTTCTAAGTTTATGGTGGAGTCTTTAGAGTTTCCTACATATATAATCACTTGCAAACAGTTTTACTCCATTTCCAATATGGATGCCTCTTATTTCTTTTTCTTCCCTGATTGCTCTAGCTAGAATGTTCAGTACTATGGTGAATAACAGTATCAAGAGTGGATATCCTAGTCTTGTTTCTGATTCTAAACATTTGAATGGGTTTAAGTAGCAATAAGGTATATAAATGTCCAAATTTTCAGGATAGCCAAATTATTTTCCAAAACAGCTGTACCAATTTACAACCCTATGGACAATAAATACCACTATCGCCCTACCTAGTTTGGCTCAGTGGATAGAGTTTCAGCCTGCAGACTGAACGGTACCAGGTTCGATTCTGGTCAAGGGCACATGCCTGGGTTGTGGGCTCGATCCCCAGTGGGGGGATGTGCAGAAGGCAGTTGATCCAAGATTCTCTCAACATCAATGATGTTTCTAACTCTTTCGCCCTCTCCATTCCTCTATGAAATCAATATTTTATATATACACACACACACACACACACACACACACACACATATAATTTATATTTATATTTTAAAGTTACTACTATCCTATCTACACCTTCTTGAGCCCTTGGTTTTGCCAGAGCAATTTTTACCAATGTAATGGATACAGATGTTTATCTCCCTGTCACAATTTGCATTTCCCTAATTATTACCATCTTTTTGTCTGCTTCATAATGTTTTAGTACTATTTTTATTTCTCCTCTGTTAAATCCTCTGCTTAAATTCTTGGGCCAGTTACCAGGTATGATATTACTACTATCTTTTAATATTTAATATTTATTGGCTATACATGTATCCTTGTCTGCAAGATTCCTGGTTATGTCTTGCTCTTTCGTTTCTGTTGGGTGGCCTTTTCTAATTTAATTTTTTATGGTACTGAATAAATTGTATCTAACAATCCTTAGTCAATCCTTTGTTATATGAGTTGCAGGTATGTTTTGTGGCTTGACTTTGCTCCTCCTGACTTTAACACAAACAAATTCTTCTGTTGTTATTTTCTTTTCTTTTATGGCTAAAGCTTAATATATTTGAGAAATCCTTTCCAACCCCATGGTAATGTGTGGAATAGTGAGGCCTCTGGTGGTAGAGAAACCTTTTTCTGTTCCACACTATCTATGGGCATGGAGCTGTACCACAGCAGTACAATGATAAAAATACATATTAGGAATGAAGATCTCAGAAAGAATACTCAGGCTTACCACAGAAATATTAAATGTTTGTTTCCAAACAACCACAATAAAACAAGTATCACAATAAAGTTAGTCACATGAATTTTTGGATTTCCCAGTGCACATAAAAGTTATGTTTAGTCTACACTGCTGAAGTCTAGTATGTTATAGCATTGTTAAAAAAGTGTACATATGGTAATTAAAAAATACTTTGTTGTGAAAAAATGCTAACCATCATCTGAGCTTGTAGCAAGCTGTAATCCTTTTTCTGGTGGAGGGTCTTGCCTTGATATTGATGGCTGCTGATTTATCAGGGTGGTGATTGCTGAAGGATGACACATGACACATGACTGTGGCAACTTCTTAAAATAAAACAAGTTTGCTGCATTGACTGACTCTTCCTTTCACAAAGGATTTCTCTGTAGTATGTGATGCTGTTTCATAGCATTTTACCCATAGCAGAAGTTCTTTCAAAACTGGAGTCAACTCTCTGAAACTAACCTGCTACTTTAACAACTAAATTTATGTACTATTCTACATCCTTAGTTGTCATTTCAACAATCTTCACAGCGCACTCACTAGGAGATTCCATCTCAAGAAACTTTCTTTGATAATCCATAAGAAACAACTCATCAAAGTTTTATCATGAAATTGCAACACTCCAGTCATATCTTCAGGCTCCATTTCTAATCCTAGTTCACTTGCTATTTGACATCTACAGTTACTTTCTCAACTAAAGTCTTGAGTCCCTCAAAGTCATCCATGAGGATTGGAATTAACTCTTCTAAATTCTTGTTAATGTTTATACACACAGATACACATATATGTATATATGTATATATATGTGTGTGTATATATATATATATATATATACATATATACATATATATAGATATAGATATACTTAATCAGCACCCAAGGATATCTTCCTATTGATTTTAGAGAGAGAGGGATAAGGAGAGCAAGAAACATTGGAAGTGCCCAGATGAGTCCCAGCTGTGAAGCAATGCAAGCTGCTGTGGGGCCTTGGGCCTTCTTTTGGAAGTTTTCGGTCTCTCTGACTGAGCTGCAGTTTGTTAGGTAATTTTAGATTGCAAAGGGCCAGATAATTCATATGCAAAAGCATCTGCATACAGCTTGGGTGGGGCGGGGTTCTCAGGGTATCAACAGGGTGGAACAAACAGCTATGGCTGATCCTCTGCCCTGCCCTAAGAGGTCCCAGGTCTCAGTGTCCCAAGGTAATCGCTGCCAGCACCTCTGAGAGAAAGCCGCACTCCATTTCTGGCCGATGCCAGACAGTCCAGTTTCTCCCCGTATGAGTCTGGGTCCCAAGAGACTCGCCCAGAACTGGAGTTCAGAGCTGTTGGGAGCTTGAGACTCCCTCCCAATTGAAAAAGACAAACCACGTCCTCAGTTGCCAGCCCTTTCCGCGGGCACCTCCGTACCTCTGCACTTTCCTTCTGCACCTCCTCTGAGTCTCAGTGTGCTTTTCTCTTTCCTTCTAGTTGTAGAATTTCCACTCAGCCAGCCTTCCTGTGGTTCTGGATGATGTCCGTTTTGTCTTTTAGTTGTATTTTTGAAGTGGTTGTGCGAGGCAATTTCAGGTGCTTACCTATGCCGCCATCTTGGTTTCTTCTCTCTTTGAATTATTCTTTAGATTAAGGGAATCTTGTGGCTGTTTTAATCTTTTATCCAGACCACTAAACTTTGGTGCATATGAGCAATAATGCTGTTCTGCTCTGTTATCATCCATGTGTTCACTGGAATAGCAGTTTTAATTTGCTTCAAGTATTTTTTATTTTGCATTTACAACTGAGGTAACTGGTGCAACTATTTTTTTAATATGCTTTCTTTTGATTTAAAGTGAGAATCAAGTAACTTTTCCTTTCACTTGAATACTTCAAGACCATTGCAGTGGTAACTAGCCTAATTCCAATATTTTTATATCTCAGGAAATAGGGAGGACCAAAGAAAGAGGGAGACAGA
This sequence comes from Myotis yumanensis, assembly GCF_028538775.1. Taxonomy (NCBI): domain Eukaryota; kingdom Metazoa; phylum Chordata; class Mammalia; order Chiroptera; family Vespertilionidae; genus Myotis; species Myotis yumanensis. Next base: position 93,821,759 of record NW_027223755.1, read on the forward strand.
ACAGCTGGTCAGTGGAGCAAAAAAGAACACACCTTTATCAATTAAGTTTGCCATTTACAAGTGTGCAATTCATGGTGCCACGAAAACAATTACAATAGCAACATGAAAGATCACAGATCACTATAACATACTAGTATACAATAATGAAGAAGTTTGAAATATTCTGAGAATTACTGAAATGTGAAAGACGCACAAAATGAACAAATGCTGTTGGAAAATTGTGTTGATAGAGTTAACTGATGCAGGGTTTCCACAAACATTCAAAATAACATGAAGCACAACAAAATTATGTATGCCAGTAATAGGAATCCTTGCTCAGAGTGAATTATTCTTAAGTTTATAAACTACATGAGATAACTAGTCATAACAATTTGCAAATAGCTAGTTGACAAGAGCTAGCTGAGTAGATGTACTTTACGGAGAAAACCTTCGTATTAAAATATTTAGAGAAAACAAAAACTATCAGTAAAAGGCTCTGGGAAGTTAAGGAACTGCCTAAAAGGTGAAGGGATACTTTACATGTTGTAGAAAAATTGAGTGAAATTAAATTACTAGGAGGAAAAAAAGAGCAATAACTTAATCTAACTAGGGAATCCTTGGCATCACGAGAATTCCTATCCTCAAAAAGTTTAAATCTGTTGATGTCCAATAACCCATATTTCATATGAATCATAGTACTGTCTTATAGCACAAGGCTAGAAAGGTAAGTCATCTAAATTTTCTCAATTTTTAAAGGTTAAGTCATCTATATTTTCTCAATTATCTTTTACAATTTAAGTATATATTTTCTCAATTGTCTTTTACAATTTAAGTCTTCAATTCATCTAGAATTGGTTTTAAAATTGAGGTAGAGAAAGGGTGTTTCTCACTCAGATGTAAAATATCCTGTTAATATTAAACTTTAAAAGTATAATATGCCTCTTTCATTGTATTTTATTTTATGATATAACTCCTGCTGAATATATTATCGTCCATCCCAGCAATGTGTGTTAGATTTCGCTTTTAAAATTTTTTGAAAAGAAGCAAAGGAATTTAACTTTTAACACACGAGATCATGAGAATTCTCGCTTCATATTACAGTGTTTTACAAATTATCATACTTTAAAAAGATAGACTGTAAAAACATGTAATATACAACTTCAAAATGCAATGGGTTAACCCTTTGAGAGCCAAACAATATCCTAGGAACTATGATAAATTGCCAAGGCATTTTGAGTTAAGGTTTTTTTTATTTTTATTTTTAATTAAATCTTTATTGTTGAGATTACAGTTGTTTCTCTTTTTTTTCCCTCCATAGCTCTCCTCCACCCAGTTTCCACCCCACCCTCTGCCCTTACCCCTCCCACTGTCCACATCCACAAGTGTATAATTTTTGTCCAATCTCTTCCTGCAACCCCACACCCCTTTACCCCCAAGAATTGTCAGTCCACTCCCTTTCCATGCCCCTGGTTCTATTATATTCACCAGTTTATGCTGTTCATCAGATTTTTTATTCACTTGATTTTTAGATTCCCTTGTTGATAGATATGTATTTGCTGTTCATAATTTTTATCTTTACCTTTTTCTTCTTCCTCTTCTTAAAGAATACCTTTCAGCATTTCATATAATGCTGGTTTGGTGGTGGTGAACTCCTTTAGCTTTTTCTTATCTGTGAAGCTCTTTATCTGACCTTCAATTCTGAATGATAACTTTGCTGGATAAAGTAACCTTGGTTGCAGGTTCTTGCTATTCATCACTTATTCAGGCCACTCTCTTCTGGCCTGCATAGTTTCTGTTGAGAAACCAGCTGATAGTCGTATGGGTAGGAAGGTAACTGACTGTCTTTCTCTTGCTGCTTTTAAGATTCTCTCTTTGTCTTTTGCTCTTGGCATTTTAATTATGATGTGTCTTGGTGTGGTCCTCTTTGGATTCCTTTTGTTTGGGGTTCTCTGCGCTTCCTGGACTTGTAAGTCTATTTCTTTCACCAGGCAGGGGAAGTTTTCTGTCATTATTTCTTCAAATAGTTTTTCAATATCTTGCCCTCTCTCTTCTTCTGGAACCCCTATAATTCGGATGTTGGTACGCTTGAAGTTGTCCCAGAGGCTCCTTACACTATCTTCATATTTTTGGATTCTTTTTTCTTTTTCCTTTTCCGGTTGGGTATTTTTTGTTTCTTCAAATTTCAAATCTTTGACTTGATTCGTGCGATCCTCTTGTCTGCTGTTGGATCTCTGTATGTTATTCTTTATTTCAGTCAGTGTATGCTTAATTTCCAGTTGGTCTTTTTTCATATCCTCCAGGGTCTCACTAAATTTATCGACGGTTTCCAGAAAATTCTTGAAAAACCTTATAACCATGGTTTTGAACTCTATATCCAGTCGTTTGCTTTCCTCCATTTCTGTCATTTGTGACCTGTTTCTTTGTCTCAGCATTTTTTATGCTTCCCTGTGTTGGCATAGTGGCTTTGTGTGCTAGGTGTCCTATAGGGCCCAGTGGCTCAGCTTCCCCAATTACCTGAGGTGGACACTCTTGGGGCACCCCATTGTGGGCTTTGTGCACAGTCTTGTTGTAGTTAAGCCTTGATTGTTGTAGGTATCACTGGGAGGAATTGACCTCCAGGCCAATTGGCTGTTAGAATCAGCTGTGTCTGCAGTGGGAGAACTTCTGCACTGAAGACACACTTCTGGGGCAAGACTTGCTTCAGTGGGGCTTTGGTGTTCACTGAGTCTGCCCCCTGAGTGTGTCCCTTATGGATCTGAGGAGTTGTAATCTGGTTGGTCCCACTCTGACCACTGGGTACACTGGATCTTGGATCTAAGGAGGTGCTAATTTAGCCTCTGCCTGAGGCTACCCAGCAGGAGCTACAAAGAGATCTGCAGATTCCCCTTCCTTTTATGTGGTATGGAGGTGCCCAGATGAGGATCAGCTGTGAAGCAATGCAAGCTGCTGTGGGGCCTTGGGCCTTCTCTTGGAAGTTCTGGGTCTGTCTGGCCCACCTGCAGTTTGTTAGGTAATTTTCAGATTGCAAAGGGCCAGGGCATTCATATTCAAAAGCTTCTGCTTGCAGCCTGGGTGGGGCGGGGTCTCAGGGAATCAAGAGGGTGGAGCAAGCAGCTATGGCTGAACCTCAGCCCTGCCCTAAGGGGCCCCCTGCGTCTCAGTTTCCCAGTAATTGCTGCAAGCACCTCCGAGGGAAAGCCGCCCTCAAGTTCCGAGTTCTGCCTGCTGTCAAAAAGACAGCCACATCCTCAGGTGCCAGCCTCTTTCCGTGCGCGCTCGAGCCTCTGTACCTCTGCACTTTACTTCCGCAGCTCCTCTGAGTCTTAGTGTGCTTTTCTCTTTCCTTCTAGTTGTAGAGTTTCCACTCAGCCAGCCTTCCTGTAGTTCTGGATGATATCTGTTTTGTCTTTTCGTTGTGTTTTTGAAGTTGTTGTGGGAGGCAGCAATCTCTGGTGTTTACCTATGCCGCCATCTTGGTTTCTCCATTGAGTTAAGGTTTTTAAATTTTTTTCCCCACAAAAAGAGTGAACTACTAGCATCTAATAGTGACACTGCAGGAGGAGCGCAATCCCACTCCTGGCACTTTTGGTGAAAGACAAGAGGAGCGCGATCGCGCTCCCCAGCACTTTCGGGGTTAATTTTAAAGTGTGCCTTGAACATTTATGTAAAATGTTTTTTGTACTCATTGAACAGAAACTTATCTGGCCACTGGGTAAAGCTAGCAATAAAATTACTGATCCGCAATGTGTTAATAAAGTTTAATCCAATTACATTTATTGTAAATGGCACATTAAAGCTTTAACATTTGGTTTTAAGCCCTTCTAACTTTAATAAATTTGTTGCTGTTTTGTTCTTACTTTTTGTTATTTATGTTAGTTCAATATTAAAATGCCCTTTTTATTTTTTAAGGTCTACAATTGCTTTACATGCCATGGATGCTAGTATATTTAAAGATTTTCTAAAATCATTCTTTAGCCAACATTTCATTAACCATTGAGGTCAAGAGTGAAACAATATTATTCAAGTATCCTTTAGCTAAAAAATTTTTCCACCCTCTCATCGTCACTTTAAGTGTCCTTTTTTTGTTCAATTTAGAATTTTCTATTTCAGATTTCAGTTTACTTTTACACTATCCATACTTTCAAGAGTAACTGAGGATAACATTTGGCTATAAACCCAAATATAGTTATTATTAATACTGCTAACAAACATTGATATATTTTTGAGTGAACCTACATTGTTATTTACATTGAGTATATACCTAAGGATGGAATTGCTGACTCATAAAATAACTATATTTTTTGAAGAACAAATTGTTTTCTAAATAGTCTGGACCAATTTAAAATTGGGTTGTCTTTTTATATTCTAGATTCTCAATTTCATCCCACAGATATATAGGCTTATACTTATACCAGTACCACATACTTGATTAATGTCGCTTTCTAGTAAGTTTTAAATTCAGGATGTGTGAGTCCTCCTGCTTGTTCTTCATTCTGAAGATCGTTTTGGCTATTCTGAGTTTCTTGAAAACACACACACACACACACACACACACACACACACACACGGGCCCTGGTGCACAAAATTCGTGCACCAGGAGCGGGGGTGTTCCCTCAGTCCAACCTGCACCCTCTCCAGTCCGGGACCCCTTGGGGGATGTCCAATTGCCGGTTTAGGCCCGATCCTTGGGGCCCAAACTGTCAATCGGACATCCCTCTCACAATCCTGGACTGCTGGCTCCTAATCACTCACTGGCCCTAACTGTCCTTCCTGCCACCCTAATTGCCCCTTGCTGCCTCTGCATGCCGGCCTCATCGCCCCTAACTGTCCCCCGCTGCCAGCCAGGTCGTGGCCAAAAGCCCCTCCCTGAGGGCCTGGTCACTCCTAACTGCCCCCCATACCAGCCTGGTCACCCCTTACTGCCCCCCTGCCAGCCTGGTCGCTCCCAACTTCCCCCTCTGCTGGCCTGGTCATCCTTCACTGCCCCCCCCCCCCCCAGCCTGTTCACCCCGAAATGCCCCTCCTGCCAGCCTGGATGCCCCAACCTGTCCCACTCTGCTGGCCTGGTCACCCCAACTGTGCCTCCTGCCAGTCTGGTCACCCCACACGGCCCCGCCCGCTGGCTTCATCACCCCTCAGAGTCTGCTGTTCAATCGTTTGGTTGTCCCTCACTAACCCCCCTGCCAGCTTGGTCATAGGCAGCCATCTTGTGAGGGCATGAGAGTAAATTTGCATATTACCTCTTTATTATGTAGTATTTAAAGCCTTAATATTTAGAGTGTTACAGCTGTCCCCTTCTCCCCGCATTTTCTGCCACCACCCGTTCCAGTCCTGCCCTAGGTTTTCATCACTCTACTGTCTGTGTCCATAGGTAAGATATTTGGTTAACCTCTTCCCACTTCCCCTCTCCCCACTTCCCTCTGACACTCATCAGTCTGTTCCCTGCTACCATGCCATTCTACGTTATTCACCAGTTCATTTTGTTCATTAGACTTCTTGTTCGTTTATTTTGAATTTTAGATTCAATTGTTGATAAATATTAATTTCCATTTTATTTTTCATTTTTAAGTCTCTTTTCCTTGTTTTTCTTTGTGTTCTTAAAATATATCCTTCAACATTTCATGTAATACTGGTTTGGTGGTAATGAACTCTTTTAGTTTTTTCTTGTTTGTGAAGCTCTTTATCTGACCCTCAATTCTAAATGAGAAATTTGCTAGATAAAGTAATTTTGGTTGAAGGTCCTAACTATTCATCACTTTGAATATTTCTTGCCACTCCCTTCTGGCCTGGCAAAGTTTCTGTTGAAAAATCAACTGACAGTCACATGGGCAATCTCTTGATAATTGCACATTTCTTTCACCAGAAAGGGGAAGTTTGCTGTCATCATTTCTTCAGAGGTTTTCAATGAATTGCTCTCTTTCTCTTCTCCTTCTGGTACCCCCATAAGGTGAATGTTGATACACTTGAAGTTGTCTTCAAATTTTTGGATTTTGTTTCTTCTGCTCTTCTGGTTTGGTATTTTTTGCATCCACATATTCCATATCATTGATTAGATTCTCAGAATCCTCTACTCTACTGTTGAATTCCTGTAAATGATTCTTTATTTCAGCAAGTGTAAGCTTAATTTCAGACCAGTCCTTTTATATGTCTTTGACATTCTAAGATCCTTGAAAGTCTCATGAAGATCCATGAGTAACCTTATAACCATGGTTTTAAACTCTGTGTTCAATAGTTTCCTTGCTTCCATTTCTTTCATTCGTGACATTACTCTTCACATTTTGGCTGCTTCCCTGTGTCTATTTCTATGTTACTAGGTAGAGCTGTTACGTCCCATGGAATTGGTAGAGTGGCCTTCTGTCATAGGTGTATTGTATGGCCCAATCACTCAGTCTCCTGAGTCACCCAAGCTGGGCACTCTAGGTGCACACCTGTGCAGTTTGCAGTCTTGTAGTTGAGCCTTGATTGCTGTTGGTGTCACTGGGAGGTGTTGACCTCCAGGCCAATTGACTGGGAATACCAAATAGGACTACAGTGGGGGAGCTGCTGTGCAAGAAACGCCACTATGAAGCAGGACTTGCTTCAGTGAGGCTTTGGTGCGTGCTAAGTCTGCCTCTTTAGTGTGTTACCTGTGGATGTATAGAATTGTAATCTGCTATTGTCAGAAGCTGTCCACTGGGTACACTGGCTGGGATCAGTCACTGCTTGGGGCCACCTGGTAGGAGTTACAGAGGATCTGCAGATGGCTGCTATTTGCTATTCGTATTGGGCTTGGAGGTGCCCAGGCGAGGCCCATATGTAAAGCAAGGCAGGCTGGTGCTAGTGTGGGACCTGGGACTTCTATTATTAGGTTCAGGGCACACTATCACCAGCTGTAGCTTATTTGAGAGATTTTAGCAAAGTCTGAAACTTGAGCCAGGACATGCCATTCATATGGAAAAAACCTGCTTCAAACAGCTTGGGTGGGGATGCAAATTGGATGGGGCAGGGTCTCAGGGAATCCCCAGGGTGGAGCAAATAGTGCGCTCCAGGATGATGGAGACGCATATATGGCTGCCAGTCAGCCCTGAGACAGGGGAGGTCACAGCACAGGAACGATGATCCCTGTGAGCCCCCTAGTGTGGGAGAAAGCTTATTCACCAAGTTCTTACCTCAATGCCAGATAATCCAGTCCCTCCCTGTTATGTGTCTGGGTCTCCCAAAGACACCTAGTGCTGGGGCACCTAGTAAGTTCATGCACCAGCCCTTCAAAATGAACAACTGGGACTCTAGCAGCCTCTGTGACCCTCAGACACAATGCCCTCTGGTTTTTAGAGCCCAACATTGAGCACTTCTCTTCCAAGCTCTAGAACTCTGGGCTGGGGGCTTGGAAGGCCGGGAAACCTTGCATCTCAAGAGCAGTCTCCGCAGAGACGATCTCCCTCATGATTAAAATAACGGCATACGTGGGTGTCATACCAGCCTGTTCAAAATCTTCGCCCCTGCTACCAGTTTTAATGCACTCTCTTATTCAGTTCTCTAGTTATAGGACTTCCATTCAGCCAGCTTTCAGATGGTTCAGAATAATGGTAGTTCTGTATTTTATTTTTACTTTTGATGTCATTGTGAGTCGCCGAGTACAGTCATTTACTTACCCTGCCGTTTCAGTTCTCTCTCTCCATTTGAACATCTATATAAACTTCAGGATCAGAATAACAATTTCTGCAAACAAGCCAGGTGAGACTTTGATAGGGATTGTGTTCAATCTGTAAATCAGTTTAAGGAGCACTGCTATCTTAATTCAATCAATTATTCTGACCCATGAATATGGGATGTCTTTCCATTTATTTAGATCGTTAACTTCTTTCAATATATTGTAGATTTAGAGTAAGTTTTACACATCCTTTTATACTATTATAAATCGAACTCCATTTTTGGGTTGTTCATTACAACTATGTGAAAATACAATAGCACTCTGAATATTGATCTTCTGTCATGCAACAATGCTGACCTTGTTTTTTATCTCTAAAGAGGTGTTTTTTGTAGATTCCTTATGACCTTCTACATATGAAATCATTCCATCTGTCAATAGTATTATTTTCTCCTTTCCAATCTTGGTACCTTCTATTCATATGCTTGTACAACTGTCGTATTCAATATAGAGTATAAGTGGCAAGAGTAGATGATCCTTGTCTTGTTACTGATATAGGGAGAAAACCTTCAGTCTTTAACCATTATATATGATATTAGAGGCCTGGTCCATGAGGTTCGTGAACTTGGGGGGAGGGGACGACTCAGCCTCACCTGCGCCCTCTCACAGTCCAGGACCCCTCGGGGAGCAGGCCTACGTGGGCAGACAGACATCCCCAAGGGGTCCTGAGCACTGCCGCAGAAGTGAGAGAGGGTCCCGTCACTGCTGCTGCTCTCATCAGCCACGAGCCCAGCTTCCGGCTGAGCAGCCCTCCCCCTGTGGCAGCCCAGTGACCACCAGGGGACAGCTCCTGCGTTAATTTTCTGCCCCTTGGTGGTCAGTGCGTGTCATAGCAACCAGTCATTCTGCCATTCAGTGGATTTGCCTGTTAGCCTTTCATTGTATAGGATTAGCTGTGAAATTTTTACTGATGCCCTTTATCATTTTAAGGAATTTCTAAGCAATACGTGCTTTGTTTAATGTTTTCATCATGAAGGAACTTTAATTTTAAACAGGAAATGCTTTTTCGGTATCTAGTAATATTACCATAGTAGAGGCCCATTGCAGGAAGATTCCTGCAAGAATATGGCTTCCTTGGGACTATTCCTGCAAGAATAGGGCTTCCTGCACCCGGAGAAAAGCAGAGTAGGAAGCAAAGCCTGCTGAGGAGGGCTTCGTTCCCTTCTCTGCTGCCTCGCTCCCTCCCGTCTCCGCTGCCTCGGCTCGGCTCCGTGTCCGCTGCCCTCGGCTCTGCTCCCGTCTCCGCTGTGTTGGCTCCCTCCCTTCACCACCACTTCGCTCCCTTCTGCAGCGCTTGGCTTCCTTCCACACTGTCTTCAGTCTTCTTTCCATGCCTGCATATGCAAATTAACTGCCATCTTTGTTGGGTTAATTTGCATACTCACTCTGCATGGCTGCTGGGCATAGTGGAGGAATGGTCAATTTGCATGTTTCTCATTTATTAGTGTAGATGTTCTTGCTCTCTATTCTATTAATATGGTACATCACAATAATGTATTTCTGGATGAAAAACCAACCTTGCATTCCTGAGATAAATCCCACTTGGTCATGATGTATAATCCTCTATGTTACTGAACTGGATTTTTTATTTTGTTGATTTTTATATCAATACTAGAGGCCCGGTGCATGAAATTTGTGCACGGGAGTGGGGGTGTCCCTCAGCCTGGCCTGCACCCTCTCGCAATCCAGGACCGCTGGCACCTATCTGCTGGCCTGCCTGCCTGCCTGATCACCAGTAACCACTCTGCCTGCCTGCCTGCCTGCCCCTAACAGCCTCTGCCTCAGCCCCCACCACCATGGCTTTGTCAGGAAGGAAGTCAGACGTCTGTAAGATGGCCGGTTGACCTGGTCTAATTAGCTTGTTACCCTTTTATTAGTATAGATGGATTAAACAGAATAGGATTGCTTAAAAGTGGGGGAGGCCTTTTTCAGCAGGAGGAGATGCTCTTGGCAGACAAAAACACATAATCCCTATATCTGGACTGATAGCCAGCCATATGCACTATACTGCCAAAGTGGTCATTAAAAAATTGAAGCACTTTCTTACATCTTACACCAAACAGCTGTTGCCCTTAAAACCCCTCCTCAGCCCCCACCTTAGGTTCTGCCTTTCTAGTTCACCCAGATTAGGTTCTGATTGGTCGGTTTCCATTCCAGTCAGCGTCAAAAGCTCTGCTTCCTAGGCAGCCATTGGCTCCTCGCAGTTCACCCAGATTTTGTTCTGACTGGTCGGTTTCTATGCCAGTCAGGATCTCCGGGCCTGATCAGAGAGGCGAGGCTGATCAGCATGCCCTGCGGAGGCCTGGAGAGAAAGAAAGGAAGAGCTACTGGCCAGGCCCGAAGAGAAAGAAAGAGGCCAGGGCTGATCAACAGCTGCCACGGAGGCTATGGATCAGACCATGCTTCTCTCTCCGGACCTGATCCTCAGGCCCCCTCAGCAGTCAGTGCTGGGTCCCTGCGACCAAGCCACAGCAAGCCAGGACTGACTGCAGGACTGACTCCAGTCGGTCAAGCCTTCGGTCGTTTTGGATGTTACAGACCCTGGGTTTTTATATATTAGGATAAGTAGTCATGGATAACCCAACTCCTCTTCCAAGATGTCCTACTGAACTGATATCCCAGTAGAAGGGAGAACAACGATTGAAGCTGTTAAAAATGATGGAGAATAACAGAAATTTCAAGATTTTGCTTATTGTTGCTAATGCTCCCAGGCATCTTCCTTTTACTGATGACATTCACCCCAATAGAAAAATGGCATTTCTCCCTCTAAACACCACCTTTTGATCCAACCAACAGATCAGGGAATCTTAGCAGCTTTTAAGATCTAATACTTGAAGAGGACCTTTGCCCTGGTTATTGTTGCAACTGAGGAAGACACTGATGCAATTCTGGAAGAATTACAACACCTATGACTGCATCAAGAACCTTGCTTGAGCTTGGGGTGATGACACCAAGAAGTATACTAATGGCATCCGAAAGGCATTCAAGAAGTTCGTCCATGACTTCAAAGAATTTGCCAAAAAAGAGGTTGCAAAAATTAATAATGCTATGCTTGAGATGGCAAACAGCTTTAACCTGGCTGTGGATGAGGATGACATTGAGGAGCTCCTAGAGGTGGTTCCTGAGGAATTGTTTGAGTTGTTGTTGGAACTAGAACAGAAATGTATAACTAAAGAAGAGAAAAGGAAACCGTAGGAAGGAAAAAAAATGCCCCTAAGAAAATTCAAAACAGAAGTTTTTGCAGATCTCAATAAGCTCTTTAAAAAGTTTAAAAATACAAATTCTCGAACTTAAAGGTTTTCATTTATAGAGAGGAATGTTCTTGGTGAATTATCTGCTTATAAGCAAATCTATGATGAAGAAACAAACCAAGGAAATCACCAAGGACATATTTCTGAAGATTGCCACCTCTTCAAGAAGAGCCTCAGGCACGTGCTTCAGGAGGTATTTCAAAGAAAGCATTATCATAGAAGATGACAGCTGCACTGATGTTACTTCCCCTCATGAAGATATTGATGATCATGACCCTGTGTAGGCCTAGGCTAATGCATGTGCTTTGTGTCTTTGCTTAAGTTTAAAAAAAAATAAAAAAGACTGTAGTCTAAGAATACAAAGAAAATATTTTTGTACAATATGTTTATTGTAGAAAATTGTTACAAATTAAAATATTTTAAAAATTAGTTTGTAAAATAAATAAGTTACAGATAAGCTAAGGTTAAATTATTTTTTTAAATTTTAAATAAATTTAGTATAGCCCAAGTTTATATTGTTTATAAAGTCTACAGTAGTACACAATAATATTTTAGGCAATCACATTCATTCACCACTCACTCGCTAAATCACCCAGAGCAACTTCCATTCCTACAAGCTTCATTCATGGTAAGTGCTCTACATAGGCATACTATTTTTTCTTTTATAATGTATTTTTATTATTCCTTTTCTATGTTTAGATACACAAATACAGTAAACCCTGGATGTTGTAGACCAGGGGTCCTTAAACTACGGCACGCGGGCCACATGCAAATACAAATATTGTATTTGTTCCCGTTTTGTTTTTTTTACTTCAAAATAAGATATGTGCAGTGTGCATAGGAATTTGTTCATAGTTTTTTTTAAAACTATAGTCCGGCCCTCCAACAGTCTGAGGGACAGTGAATTGGCCTCTGTTTAAAAAGTTTGAGGACCCCTGTTGTAGACCTTGATTTAACACGTTAAGCACCAAGCCTGTTTCTGTTTAGCCCACGATATCTGATTTCACCAATATGCTGGCAGCACCAGTGACTGACTGGTCTGGACAGAATGTACAGTGTCAGTCACCGGTGACTGACATGGCGCTTAACGTGTTAATGGACTTCTGATTTAATGGACAAAATTTCCAGTACATATGTCATGTGAAAATTAACACCCTGTTAATTTTTAAGTGCTTTTAACCAAAATTTGGGTATAATTAAATTAACAGGTTATTTTTGTTATTAATTTACCATTATTTTTAACAAATTTTAGAGAGTAGGCCATATGTTGGAAAAAAAAACTCGAGTCATTTCACTAACATATATAAACATTACTTATCTACAACTATAGTCCATATACTGAAATCCAAGAGTCACAACTTGTAAACAATGTTTGGCTAATGATTATCACATGATCATACCACATCGCCTGCAGTAATTGGTTCTGTTGTCACATGGCATGGCTTTCTGCAGCAGTTTTAATCCCTCCAAACCAATGTTAGACTGTGCTAAGTAATGTTCCAGCCATGCGCATTCGTTTACTCAAAGTGATTGGTGAATGCATGCATTTATTAGACTTATTCAGCATAAATTTAAAATGCTATAATATATAAAACTTTTCTGGGAAATGAAACTTTTCCTACATACTTAATTTTAATTATACAAACATGTCTACATAAGTAAAAGCAGGTTAATTAATTTGTCAATTTTTTAACATACACATTCGGAAAACCTACTTTGGGTTTTAATGGACACCCCTTCACCCAAATTAGTCCATAATCTCAAGGTCTTACTGTACTTATTGTGTTATAATGTATAGAGTATTTCGTACAGTAATATACTGTACAAGTTTCTAGCCTAGGAGCAATAGGCTATACCCATGGTCTGCAAACTGCAGCTCGCGAGCCACATGCGGCTCTTTGGCCCCTTGAGTGTGGCTCTTCCACAAAATACCAGGTGCGGGCACGCATGTACAGTGCAATTGAAACTTCATGGCCCATGCGCAGAAGTTGGTATTTTGTGGAAGAGCCACACTCAAGGGGCCAAAGAGCCGCAAGTGGCTCGTGAGCCGCGGTTTGCTGGGCCGCAGTTTGCCAACCACTGGGCTATACCATACAGCCTGTGTAGTAGGCTATGCCATCTAGGCTTCTGTAAGTTCACTCGATGTCTGCAGTCACAGGATCACCTAAGGATGCATGTCTAAGAATGTATCCACTGTTAAACATTGAACAACTCATGTCTATAATCTCATTTTCTCAATTTGTATCGTATCAATCTTTTAAAATACAAAACTACTTTATTCCTGGAATAAATCTCAGTCATGATATGCCTTATTTTCCATGTTCCTGCATTCAATTTGCTAGCATTTTATTTAGGGTTTCTGTATTGATGTTACGAGAAAGATGACTGTAAAATCCCTTTAGAAGTTTTGATATCAAGGCTATGCTGGCCTCATAAGAGAAACTGGAAAGTCTTTTTACCATCATCCAAAGAGTTTGTGTTTGCAAATGTAGTTATTCGTCCTTAAAAGTTAGAAATAATTCACTATGCCATCTGGATTTGTAGTTCACTTAGTGGTAAATATCTTTAATTATGATTGAATTTTAAAAAACAGGTACAGACCATTTCCTTCTGCTATTTTTTGTTAATTTTAGTTGGTTTTCCACTTCAGGACAGTATCAAACTTTTGTTTTAAAATATATTTTATTGTTGTTGTTTTTTTTACAGAGAGGAAGAGAGAGGGATAGAGAGCCAGGAACATTGATGATGAGAGAGAAACATCGATCAGCTCCCTTCTGCATACCCGCCACTGGGGATGTGCCTGCAACCAAGATACATGCCCTTGACTGGAATCGACCCTGGGACTCTTCAGTCCGCAGGCCAACGCTCTATCCACTGAGCCAAAACAGTTAAGGCAGTATCAAACTTTTCAATAGGACTTCAAATTTATAAAGAGTTTTCAAGTATCTCTAATATCTGTAATTATGCAAGATTCGTAGTGCTCTTTTTATTCTTGATGAGTTTTTCTATTTTTCTTGATCATAATTACTATAAATTTACCCATTTAGTCAAATACTTTCAAAGAACTGATTTTTGGCTTTGCTTACTTTATATCATATATAGTGTTCCCTCTCATCATTTCCTGTTAATATTATAATTCCATTGGGCTTGATTTGTTTTTCTAGTTCCAGCTTGCGATGAAATCTCAGTTGTTCAATTTTCAGTCCTTTTTCTAATTTTGCATTTAAAATCCTGCTGTAGTTGAATTCCACAAATTCTGATAAGCTCTCTCGTAATTACCATAGTTTAAATGTTTTCTAACTTCCATTGTAATTTCTTCTGTCATCTGTAGGTTATTTAGAAATATATTAATTTCCAGGAGATTTCCTACACTTTTGTTGTTGAAAATTAGCTTAATTCCACTGTAGTCAGAATATTCTCTGAATGATTTTAATCCTATAATATTTGTTGACACTAGCTTCATGGTCAATTTTTCCAAAAGCTCTATATAGATGAACAGATGCAGTGTATGTCAATGACTATTTCTAATTTCTTAGTTGTGCTGCTCACAATCTTCCAGCTATTAAATATGAATGTTAAGGGTGACCTACTATGACTGTAGATTCATCTACTTCTTTTAATTCAATCACTGGGATGGTGTTTTGTTGTTGTTGTTGTTGTTGTTTTTTTTCCTTATATAGCTTGAAGCTCTGAGTGCATGATTTTCTTCTATTCCTGGTAGTGGATGGGTATTTCTCATTACAAAATGGCTATCTCTAGTAATGCTTCTTGCTTAGATAGTACCTTAATGCATTACAAACATGAAATAAAGGGCAATTCTTGTTCTATTTTTCTAAAATCCAAGGAACAAAATTTTTTTACTTTTTCTAAAAAAAGTAAAAACTAAAAAAAGAAAACTTGGATCTAAGCTAGGTTCTATTAACTTATTCAAGCAAACAGTTCAGAGTCAGTATTTGAACTCACAATCTTAAGACTCAAAGAAATCTCATAACACAAGTACAAATCAGGTAAGGTATTAAGAGACTGGTTTACCTTAAGGGGTATATAATGGTCCACAAAGTGACAAAACTTGACCAATCTGAGTCAGGAAGACAAGCTCATAATGAGCATGATTTAATCCTTAGGGTGGTCTAAATATGGACCAACAGCATCAGCATCTTCTAATTGCTAGTAGGGTATTGCCTTTACTTCAGAAAAATTTTATCAGTGTAATCCTATCCTATATAATAAAGGCGTAGTATTCAAATTGTCCCCTCGACTGGGAGTTGTCCTGAAAAGGAAAATGGGGGCAGAGGGGGTTGGGGGGACTTGCAACCTAGTTCAGTATCTGGTTAAAACTGTAGTCTCATTTCCCCACTCTCACTGACTTGGACAGAGCTGCACACTCTAACCCCAGGGCCCCGCCACAGCTGACTTGGGCGGAGCTGTGGAGCATGCCCCCAAGGACCCGCCAACACTGACTTGGGCGGAGCTGCGGGGACCCTTAGGGGCCTGCCACAGGAGGATATATAGGTCAGAGCCTCTCCACGAGTTCAGTTTAAGCTTTGGGCCTCTAGTAGCGTATAATAAAGCAATATAAAATGCTCATAATGAAATATAGTTGTTTGTCAGCACTCAATGCCTAGTTACAATCACTTTTAAATAATTAAAACTTGGTGTTTTTTTTTAGATCTCAGGGTATTTTTTCTCTAATCCTTGCCCAAGGGAATATTCTTATTGATTTTTAGAGAGACAGAGAGGGAGGGGAGCAAGAGAAACATTGATATTAGAGAGAAACATCAATACAATTCCTTCCATTCTCATGCCAAACTGGATGGAACCAGAAACCTATGTGCCTGACCAGAAATTGAATCCGCAACCTTTTGGTGTACAGATGGTGCACCAACCATCTGAGCCACCAAGACTAAATCTCAGTATTTTTAACTAGTTCACATTCATATTTCTAGAGTGACAAATTTTAGCCATTATCTATCAAGTTCCTCTAGAGATTAGGTTTTAACTCTTTTCTACATCCTATACTCCTTTGCATCACATTCGTGATTAAATCAATACTTAAGTTGTAATAGGCAAATATCTATATACTAATGGCCTGGTGCACAAATTTGTGCACATTGAAAGGAAATTAATTAGAAGAAATATTTTAATATCACTATTCACCCTTTCTCTGTAATGGAAGTGTCAGAGATTGAAGAAAATTCGTAAAATGTATACGAAAATAATACACAAATTGATTAATAAACAACAGGATATAACAACAAAGACATGATATAAAAACAAAAACGATATAAAAACAACATTGATAAAAACAATGACTGATAAATTGATTAAACTTATTCTAACACTGAGGCCAGTGTCAGAGGGGGAAAAATCAATTCTTGGAATCAGAATCTCTCCTCCGTAGGTTCTGTTAATACTTCAGCTTCAATTATGTTAGGTCTTTTCATAAAAAATCTAGTACAAAGACTCTATTTACTATTAAGATTTCTCAGTAGCATGATGATCGCACCTACTTTCAATTCTAATTTATGACATGGCATTCCCAAAGGAGTAATACTTTTAAGAAATTCGATGGGAAAATTTTCCTTTTCAGCATCATCCGTTGAATCTAGTATTATTGTCGATTACACTGTCGTCCCTGAGTCTTAATGCAATATCTGTTCCCCAGCCTTTTTCACCATCTGGGAAAAGAATAGGATACGTCATTGCACCTAATGTAAGGAGAAGGATACTTGTTTAATTTTAGCGGCATTTGAATTATTGGGATCTGGTTTACAATGAATGAGCAAGTCCCTTTCAAAAGGAGGTCCTCCATCTTCACTTCTGAATATGATGGCAACTTCCATTACATGGGGATAATTATATCTACCCGGGTCATTATTACAATCATATTTAATTGCCATTGTTACTTCTGTGAGATGCCACCACTTTCTTTCAGCTTCAGAATGTCAACAAAAACAACCAAATTCACAATCAACAATGACATCAAAACACAAGCCCGTGCAATTGGTGCCAGCGAAAGCTTTGTATGTATCACGCATGAGTGAGTCAACGTAGCCTTTTATATAGAACAAACTTGCTTAATTAAACCTGCTTTCTGACGTAGCTAAACTTTTTCCAGCCCAGTGAAGCACCCCAACTTCTCGTTCAGGTAATTGTCAGCAACAGAGCAGTAAATATCAACATGAAGCACATTATTATTGTAGATCACACAGGGAGAACAAAGGGTAAAACATTTAACTGCAGCAGTGTTTCACTATATTCTGCGCAATGAGAAAACCGTAAGTCATTTTCAAGGTCCACCATTTCTTACTTCTTTTCATTTGGGTCAAGTTTCTAAGCGTTCTAAATCTCCATTTTCCAGTTAATAAAAAGCAAATAGGATTCTACCAAGTCTCCTATCTACCTACTCCAGGACTTCTGTGAGGATCAAATGAGATGAGGCACGGGAAAATGCTTCACAGACATTCGTTTACAGTGTAAAGTGTTTCCATCTGAGGCTAGTCGTCACTTGGGAGAAGCCAGGTGTTGCTACTTGATGTCATTACCCGGAAGGTTGGACACTTAGCCTACTAGCCTTTCATATTAGCCTAGCACAGTGGTTCTCAACCTTGACTGCACATTAGAATCACCTAGGAATCTTTTTTAAATCCTGATTTCTGGGCCTCATCCTCTGGAAATTCTTTCTTTGTTACTAATGTTGTGGCTCCGCCCCATAACAAAGAAACAGAATTTCTGGAGGATGGGGCCCAGAAATCAGGATTTTAAAGATTCCCAGGTGTTTCTAATGTGCAGCCAAGGTTGAGAACTAGTGGCCTAGCATATTAGCTACCTGTGGAGAGTGGGCCTAAGGACATCCTTAGGACATCCCCTGAGGGCTCCCAGACTGTGAGAGGGGGCAGGCCAGGCTGAGGAATCCCCCCCCCTACAAGTGCACGAATTTTTGTGCACCGAGCCTCTAGTACATATATACATATACTGTCCAACTGCCAGTTTAGGCCCAATCCCTGCAGTTGGACATCCAACAGCTGGACAGCTCTCTTGCAATACAGGACCGCTCACCTGCCTGCCTGCCTGCCTGCTCAGTTCGGGTCATAGCAACCGGTCTTTCCATCATAATGGTCGCTTAAGCTTTTATATATATAGATGCTTAAATGAATACTTGACATAAAAATAATCCTCTGGAAAGCCACCAAGGGTTATTCTTTCCTTAATAAAAAGTATCAGAAAAGGCCTCAACAGCTTTTGCTATAGCTTTTCTATGTCAACAGCACTATACACAATAGAGCCTCAAAGGTGTACTATGGTACCACATTTAGTAGATACATACAGTGTCTCTGTTAAAGTGGGCAAATAGACATGAGCTATGAGAGGTAGGTAGGCCTAGAGGAGATATGTGAGAGATCTGACATACCAGGACTAATCATAAATACCCACAAACAACAAAGAAAACCACAACAGACCCAAGAATGACAGAGGGGCAGACTTGAAACCTCTTCCAAGATGTGGTCTGATAGCACAGCACATTATCTGCGTAGGGCAGCCTTGAAGGTTCTTGCCAAGGGGCATTCCAGCCAGGGGTATAAATCTTCTGAAATCCCAAGTAAGCGGGGCAGTTGGTTCTTTCAGCCAGCTGAGCTGCCCACTCAGACTATCTAAATGGATTCCTTTTCTGGAAATAAAACTCTTGCCTGCTTTTGCTATTTGTTGTCTTTTGTTTGAATTCTTTCCTACAAGCAAGGCAAGAAACTATACCAGAGAGGCCACCTCTAACATCGCTATATAATTAATGATTTAGAAAGATCCCTCAATCCTTAGAAATTTAATTAGTTCAAAAATTCAAATTATACCTGACCTCCCCAGAGAATGGTGGTGATTTCTCCTAGTTATTGCCTGACTACAATCTGTTCTATTTAGACTGGTAAAGTTAAAGAGGGATAGAAGTTACCTGAGACTACAGTAATGCATTTTAGAGATAGGGATTGAAGTTTAATAAAGACTCAGAGAAAGTAAAAGTATTTAATTTAAAATATATGAGAGAATGATAAGAATATGGCTATTTGTATTTTATATGTAATATAATCTCACTCAATTTAATGAGAAAAAATCTTGTGTATTTTTTAAATTTTTGTATTGATTTCAGAGAGGAAGGGAGAGGGAGAGAAACATTAATGATGATAATCACTGATTGGCTGCCTCCTGCAAGCCCCCTACTGGGCATTGAGCCGGCAATGGGGACATGTGCCCTTGACCAGAATTGAACCCGGTATCCTTCAGTCTGTAGCCAGATTCTCCATGCTCTGAGGCAAACCAGCTAGGGCTTGTGCATTTAAAGTTATAATTTATTTTCATTTTTATCAACTATCCAATATATTATTTAAAATTTGATCACATCAACTGAAGAAATAAATTTCATCTGTGCACACCCACTATAAGAGAACTACATGATATGCACAGGCAAAATGCAGGGATGGTGCAATATTTTCATACCAGAATTAAAGATATTAAGTATCAGATAGTATAATGGAGCTGAGGGCTGAGGTAAAGTACAAGGGTCAATAAGGTAAGCAGAGCAGATACTGGTGTATCTAAGTACACCAGTTCTTAAAAGACTCAAAAGCATTTCCAAGAAGACACTGTTCATCCATTTCTGCCAAGGCAGAAGACTGAGAATTAAGGAACATTAATTTGATTAGGGTCAGATTCAGCATTTGTAAAAAATGAAGGGTAAACTAAGGCGGCATAAATCACAAAAGCTTAATTCATTGTAATCAGTCCTTCATTCAGATGCTTAATTTTTGCATTTTAAATAGCTTTCCTGTGAGATAAATTATCTTGAATATTCTTCCCCATTTGTCTTGCAAATAGTTCCGTTACAGGTCATTTAAGTGAATATAGAACAAAATCATAATGAAAAGGGTAGTTAAGTCCCAATCTAAAAAATCAGTCTATTTAAGTGTATATAATATAATTCTTCTAGATCTTGACCACGCGTCAGTGTCTCACCAGACACCCAATCTGTTGGTGCCTTGATCTTGGGACTTGGGGCCTCCAGAACTACGAGAAATAGATTTAGGTTGTGTAACAGCCAAAACAAAACCTAGCTTGTCATAAAGCAACCTGTGCTGGCTTAAAGAAACTTCACCCTCAACATAGTAACGTGGAAAAGTGGAAGTCAAGTTTTCAAGTATAGCAAGGTTTTCGAGAGACAAAACAAAAAGAATGGTTTCCTCTGTCCCGGACCCTTCCTGAACTTGCCCAAACTGGGGTAAAGTAGGTGGGGAAGGGACCATAAAAAGGATGGTCTTTTTAACCCCCCTACCCCCTAATTTACAAACATGGACTTCAATGTTGAAGAAAGACTATCTTTGCCTGTACCCAGCTTTCAATGTTAAATTATAGCAGCTCAACAGGTGCAGACTCCACGGTTGTGCTCCAGGTTGTTACATTAACAAAGGCATCTTGCTCGGGATTGTATGTTATTCCTCACCACACGCATCGAGCAACGCCTCCTCACCACCCGGTGAGATCCAGCTAACTGTCCCGGCACCAGGTTCTGATTAACACTCAAGGAAACTGGGTAACTGATGACCAACACAGGCTGGGGGACTCCATTTCATCCATTAGCGCCTAAAAGTAGTAGACCGATGCAGACCAAAGCTTTACTTACCCGACAAGTAGGAAACCCTGAGGCAAAGTCCCTCCGCGGCCCCGACTCTCGCGCCGGACGCTCCAGCCGGAGCCCAACACCGCTCCCCCTTAACCCGCCGCCGGCTCGAAAGGTGGGTGTAGACGCATCCTTTCGCCCTTCACGGAGTCTTCTCGGCCAGCTCGGACCCCAGCGCCTCCGTGAGCGCCTCCGTGAGCGCCTCCCCGAGCGCCTCTCGGCCAGCGGAGCCCCGACCGCCCTTTGCTCGCGCAGCGCGCCGAGTCCTCGACCGGCCCGGCCCGGCCCTCAGAGACACTCGCGGTCCCCGCGAAACTGCCAAACAGACGACCGGGCCAACCGCCACTCACCCGATCCTCTGGTCCGGTCCCACGTACCCACCACAGCGCCCTCCGAGCGGCCGTTGCTCACCCCACTGCCGCTTCCAACCGCCACCGCCGCGCACTGAAACGCTGCCGAGGGGGCTGCGCAGAGGTAAGCCTCTGGGGCCCACCCCTCTGGACTCCGGCCAATGGCAGCACGAACGCGCGCCAGCCCGGCCAATCAGAGACGATCAGATGGAGTGGGCGGGGAGAAAGCGGGCCCCGAGATGGAAGTTGCCTGAGGGGCCGGCCAGTTCTGGTAGCTGAGGGCTTTTTCCCATCAGCCCTTTGGGCCTAACGGCCGAGTGGAGCGACCAGGTGCCCGGAGCTGATTTGAGGAGATTCCAGGGACGGTTAGAAAGATTTTCCGAAAATCACTGATGAACTTTTACAAAAAGCCGCCAGCTGGCCGCAGCTTGTCAATTCGAATTTTTAAAGTATTGCATGTAAGTGTCACATGTCTTTTTTTTTAAAATACATTTTTATTGATTTCAGAGAGGAAGTGAGAGGAAGAGAGAGAAACATCAATGATGAGAGAGAATCATGATGGGCTCAACCTCCTGCACAACCCACACTGGGGATCCAGCCCGCAGCCTGGGCATGTGCCCTGACCCCGAATGCGGCCATAACCTCCTGTTCTCAGGTGGGAGCTCGACCACTGGGCCAGGCTGGCCGGTCTAAATATCACATTCCTTGATTATGGAGTTTTTTGATAACTCCTTAAACTTTGTGGTCCAGGCCCAGTTTTGTTTTGTTGAGTTTCCTACATTGTTTTGTCGTGTTGAGTTTCCTACATTGTTTTGTGGTATTGTTTCTTACATTGTTTTGTTGAGTTTCCTACATTGTTTTGCTGTGTTGAGTTTCCTACTTTGTTTTGTCTCCTACATTGTTTTTGTTGAGTTTCCTACATTGCCCGAGGGACTCGCCTCACTAGGCCTCATCAGAGTTCATGAGACCCACTCTGCCGCCTCGCCATCTCCCTCTTGGTGATTATCAGGCTCTATGTCAGCGGTTCTCAACCTTGGCTGCACATTAGAATCACCTGGGAATCTTTTTTAAAATCCTGACTTCTGGGCCTCATCCTCCGGAAATTCTGTTTCTTTGTTACTAATGTTGTGGCCGCCACCCCATAACAAAGACACATAATTTCCGGAGGATGAGGCCCAGAAATCAGGATTTTAAAAAAGATTCCCAGGTGATTCTAGTGTGCAGCCAAGGTTGAGAACCACTGCTCTATGTAGTGACTGAGTACTCTCTGTGCTACATGCAGAAATTATAACCATCTACAGTGGGGCCTTGACTTAGGAGTTTCATTCGTTCGGTGACCGAGCTCGTTAAGGAGCTCGTTAACTCAAATTACTCTATCAACTCAATGCAAAAAATCGGGCCAAGAGACAGCTGGTATCTCAAAAAACTCATTAGTCGGGACACTCGTAAGTCAAGGCCCCACTGTACTTCGATAAAGCCCTCCTATCACGGAAGGTACAGCTGCCTGCCCTGTACTGCTAATTACTAGTTACAAGAAAAATGAGACAAGGCCAGGAAATCTAGAAGTCTAGGTCGGTAACAGAATAAGAGACTCCAACCCAGTGCGTTGCCAAAATATGGTCCAGGGGGTCTGCAAGGTCAATACTATTTTCCTCAGAGTAGGAAGATATTTGCCTCTCTCATTCTCATAGTCTCAGGAGTGTTCTATAGAATTTTCCAGAATGTGAGAATCTGGGTGTCTTTAACACCAAGGAAATGGGCAAAATTGTAAAACAATGCCAATCTTCGCATAATTTTTTATTTAGGAATATCATTGAAGGGTATACATAGGGTTGCCAACAGAGAGATGACGTGGGAGGGAGTGGAAGGCAATTACATTTGACCTTTGGGCAACAGGGGTTTGAACTATGTAGGTCCATTTATATGCAGATTTTTTTCAATTGACCAGTTTAGTTGACCCAGCATTTCAAACCTGAGTTGTTCAAGGGTAAACCCCCTGTTGGGAATCCATATTGCTCTTCAACTGAACAGGAGGTGGGCACCCCAACCCCTGAGTTGTTCAAGGGTCAAAAGAAAAATTGGAGCCAGATAAGGAATTTGCACTTCACTTAATCAATAGTAAATAGCCTTTAGAAATCTCATGTGTATTTAGGGTAATAGGATATCTTGTGTGTCATTTTAATAATCGTAATAATTAAAATTTACTGAGCATTATGTTAACCAAGTTCATTGCATGCAATATTTTAAATTTATTTCCACATTTGAAGTTGGACAATCTTTATTGGAAGCCATGGTAGGTTACTTAATTAGCCACGTCTTGAGCAAATTAGGCTACCTCTTAGAGCAGGGGTCCTCAAACTTTTTAAACAGGGGGCCAGTTCACTGTCCCTCAGACCGTTGGAGGGCCGGACTATAGTTTAAAAAAAAACTATGAACAAATTCCTATGCACACTGCACATATCTTATTTTGAAGTAAAACAGCAAAATGGGAACAAATACAATATTTGTATTTGCATGTGGCCCGTGGGCGGTAGTTTGAGGACCCCTGTCTTAGAGCCACAGTGATTTATCTTTAAAACATATCGACAATAATATATAATTTATTGAGTTCCTGGCACTGAGCTAAGCACTTATCCAATTTATTTCAATGAATTTCATAACACACTACATGAAGTATTGCAAAGTCAATTTGGTATTTTATTTTTTTCAAAGAAATACATGAGCCTGGCCAGTGATTCAGTGATTGAGCATCAATCCATGAACCAGGAGGTTCAGTTAGATTTCCAGCCAGGGCACATGTCCAGGTTTCAGGCTCAATCCCCAGTAGGGGGCATGCAGGAGGCAGCTGTTAGGTGATTCTCTCTCATCATTGATGGTTCTATCTCTCCCTTCCTCTCTCTGTAATCAATAAAAACATTTTTTTAAAAGGAAAAAAAAGAAATAAATGGGTAACAGATACAACATCTTATATACATACTAGAGGCCTGATTCACAAAATTTGTGCAACAGTAGCCCTTCCTTCCCCCCGGCTTCCCTCTGGCACCGGGGACCGGGGTTCCCTCACAGCCCTGGCTTCATCTGGAAGGACATCTGGTCTAATTAGCATATTATGCTTTTATTATTATAGATTTCCAGACTTGTAGTAGACACTTGGTAACTATTATTATTAAAATTTATAAAGCTAAGTAACATGAATGATCTTGTTACAAATCTTGTAGCCTTTTGTATCAGAATGTTTGTTTTCTTCCAATGAGATTATGTTAGGAAGAATTTTGATTCCCATCATCTTTGTCCCCTGGTATTACTCTTATAGTTATGTTGCATTACATGGCAAAAGGGACTTTGTATATGTAATTAAGGTCACTAATTAGCTGATGTTAAGATAGAGGAATTAGTCTGGGTTTTCCAGGTGAGCCCAATTTAATCACATGAACCACTAAAGTCAGCGGTTCTCAACCTGTGGGTCGCGACCCCTTTGGCGGTACATATCAGATATTTACATTACGATTCATAACAGTAGCAACATTACAGTTATGAAGTAGCAACGAAAATAATTTTATGGTTGGGTCACAACATGAGGAACTGTATTTAAAGGGCCAAAAGGTTGAGAACCACTGACTAAAGTCAAAATAGTAAGTCATAGAGATTTAGCAGAAAGGAACTTCATAGACACTTGAAGCATGAGAAGGATTCAACCCATGGGTGTTGGCTTGTGCATAGAAGTATCCACATAGAAACCACACTCTAGAAATGAATTCTGCCCACGACCTGAGCAAGCCTGGAAGCAGATTCTTTCCCAGCCTTAAGAGACCCTAAACAAAGTTCCCAGCTGAGTCCACTGGGCTTCTGATTTATAGAACTATGAGATAATAAATGGGTGTTGTTTTAAGCCACTTTCTTGTTATTTAGTTATGGCAATAATAGAAAACTAATATTAGCATTCGTTCTCATACCCTTCTCAGCTCTCCTTAAGGCAGTGCTGGAATCCAGGGAACTACATTCCCCAGAGGCCCTAATGGCCAGTGCTCTGGATTTATTTACATTTTTCCAAGTGGGGTGCACTTCCTGAGATTTGGAAAGTGAAAGAAAGACATAAATTACTGTTTGTTCTGCGTTTTGTTTACTTGGGCTTTAGTTCTCTTCCCTGCTAATCCCTGCCTCTCCGATATAAGGCAGCTGTGACAATCAACAGTGGTTTTCTGAACTTTTCTGGCCTCTGAGTAGTGATGGTAGCAGCAGCAACAGCAACTTCCCTATTCCCTGGAGCACAGGAGCAGTGATACAAATGAAAACTAATGTGACCGTAGCTCCTTTAGTCCTTCCAAAGACTTTTAAGCACCTAATTCTCTGTACTAAATACCATTAATGCTTGAAATATCTGGAGTAGTTTCTACTTTCATGATTATACCCTAAGTGACAGGCTTCTCCATGCTTCAGTTTTCCACATACTATCAAACCTAGAATGGGTTCACCTCTTGGTGAGTCAAGAATTGGATGGTACACCAAGGGTAGTTACCACTATCAATTGATTTTTAAAAAATATTTTCATTGATTTCAGGGAGGAAGGGAGAGGGAGAGAGAGAGAGAAAAAAACAGCAATGATGAGAGAGAATCATTGATTGGCTGCCTCCTGCATGCCCCCCGCTGGGGATCGAGCCCCCAACCTGGGCATATGCCCTTGACAGGAATCGAACCCGGGACCCCTCAGTCCCCAGGCCGACACTCTATCCACTGAGCCAAACAAGTGAGGACTCAACCGGTGTGACTCAGCCGGTGTGACTCAGTGGTTGAGTGCTGACCCATGAACCCTGATGCCCCAGTGCTGGAACACTGAGTGAGGTAGTCTGAGAAGTTCATGTATAGGCCCTTTTAGAGGCATTGCCTAGGACTCCAGAAGCCCTCCATCACACTCATTCACAATCCTTGCTGGTTTTTATAGCCAACTTAATGGGGACTTCTCTTCCTGGCACTTGAACGCTGGGTTGGGGGGCATGATGTGATCTCTTGCTCCTCAGGAGGGACCTCCTGTGATGGATAAAAATCCCTCCCAATTTTTATCCACCACATGTGGGTGTGGAACTAGCTCTTTCTGTGACTCTGCCCCTCTTACCAGTCTCCATGTGGCTTCCTCTTTATATCATTAGTTGTATGACTTCTGTTCAGCTGGTTCTGAATTATGGTTGTTCTGTAGTTGTAATTTTCATTTGGTTGTGCGAGGAAGGAAGTACCACATTTACCTACTTCGCCATCCTGACTGGAAGCTCCTATATTGTTAGGAACTAACCATAGAAATTACATAGTCATTTCTAAGGATTGGGGAAGTGAGAAGGGCTTTCCCACTTTAGGAAGTGGATAAGGCTATCCAGTAGATGCATGTGGCCTTTAAACTAATTGATTGAGTTTTCAGGGTACAAGTTGGAAGCATCTGTTCTTTTGTGGCTTTTTTGTTAGTTTTTTTTTTTTTTTGCCTTTGGTTTCAAGTTACCTTATTCTACCTCACTTAGAAACGACCTATAAACACATGAAAATATACTCAGCATAGTTGGTCATCAGGGAAATGCCACATAAAACCATGATAAGATGCCATTATATACTG
The DNA here is from genome assembly GCF_028538775.1 of Myotis yumanensis. Lineage (NCBI taxonomy): Eukaryota > Metazoa > Chordata > Mammalia > Chiroptera > Vespertilionidae > Myotis > Myotis yumanensis. The sequence goes on from NW_027223755.1 coordinate 93,848,286, forward strand.
TCTTGAATGGCAAAAATAAAAAAGACAATTTCTGCCCTGGCTGATGTGGCTTAGTTAGTTGGGCATTGCCCTATGCACTGAGAAATTCCTGGTTTGATTCCTGGTCAGGGCACATGCCCAGATTGCAGACTCGATCTCACATCAATGTTTCTCTCTCTCTCTCTCTCTTTCTCTCTCTCTCGCTTCCTCACTCTCTTAAAAAAAATCCTATATAATAAAGAGGTAATATGTAAATTGACGATCACTCCAACACACAAGATGGCCACCCCCACGTGGTCAAAGATGGCCACTCACATGTTGGCAAGATGACTTCCACAAGATGGCCAGCAGGGGAGGGCAATTGTGGGCAATCAGGTCTGCAGGGGAGGGCAGTTGGGGGCAACCAGGCCAGCAGGAGAGGGCAGTTGGGGGGGACCAGGCCGGCAGGGGAGGGCAGTTGGGGGGGACCAGGCTGTCAGGGGAGGGCAATTAGGGGCAATCAGGCTGGCAAGGGAGTGGCTAGGGGTGATCAGATTGGAAGGCAGAAGCAGTTAGGGGCAATCAGGCCGGCAGGCGAGCAGTTGGGAGCCAGCAGCCCCAGATTGTGAGAGGGATCCCAGATTGGAGAGTGTGCAGGCTGGGCTGAGGGACACACACACACACACACACACACCCCTATGCACGAATTTCGTGCACTGGGCTTCTGATAAATAAAGAAAAAGAAAAAGACAATTACAAGTGTTGATGATGTGCAGCAATTGGATTCTTATACATTGCTGGTGGGAATGCAAAGTGTTACAACCATTTTGCAAAACTTCTTGGCAGTATTTTTTTATATATAAAAAACTAAACATATGTCTATTATACCACTTAATTCCACTTCTAGATATTTGGCCAAGGGGCCAAAGATTGATTATTAAGAAACAAATAAATAATCTTACCAGCTATCTGGGCACGTCTTAGCCCATTCAAGCTGACACACAAAATTGACCATCACGTGTAGCCATTAGAGTGACAGGCCAGAAAGGGAACTGTACACTTTCTTTTTAGGATGTAACTCAAAGTCTCAACCAGTGATAGAAGCTTCTTACACTGGCCCTAACGGGTTTGGCTCAATGGATGGAGCATCGGCCTGCAGACTGAAGGGTCCCGGGTTCGATTCCGGTCAAGGGCATGTACTTTGGTTTCGGGCGCATCCCCAGTGGGGGGTGTGCAGGAGGCAGCTGATCGATGTTTCTCTCTCATCGGTGTTTCTGATTCTTTATCCCTCTCCCTTCCTCTCTGTAAAAAACCAATAAAATATATTAAAAAAAAAAAAAAAGACGCTTCTTACACTGTATTGGTAAGTTTTAGAATTAAATATTTTTCACTCATTTATTCTTTCATTCATTCAACACAATGCGCATCTATGATATGCCTAGATCATAGTGAACAAAGAATAGCCCATTTCCTCAAGAGATTTATCATTTGAAATTAAGGTAAATAAGTAAATCCGTAATTTTAATAGTGTGATCAATACTATAGTCATAGGACATGTCACAGGTTTGATTTTGCTAATAAAGTGCCACCAGGTATTCTTAGCGCTAAGATATAGTACTCACTGCCAAAACACACAGAAGAGCAATACTACAAAAAGAAGGCATGTGTTGTAGTAAAATATAGAAATGTTTAAAAAGTTTTAAAATGTCTTAAAAATGTTAAAAAGTTTTTAAAATGTTTGAGTTAACTTTCCTAAAACCTAAAGTGTGATATTAAGGACACATTCCCCACTGCCCTGAAGCATGTGTACCCCATAGATAAGGATTTGAACTTCAGTTACTGGTTCAGAGTGACTTGCTAAGATAACCATTTGTGTGAGTGATGTACTCTCCCTAGATAACCACATGTATCCCTCACCCTGTTTGAGATTAACATGTATGCATTGACGTAATTCATTAATAGCCACCTGAACTGCTGCGGGTATGAAACAGGCTTTAAAAATGGGTCCTGGCCAACCAACAGTGCTCCCCCGTCTAGACAGCCACAAAGACACATCCTTTTGTTAGTTTGGCAAGCGACAGGGCTCCCGCTCCTCTCTCTGCCAGACGACAAAAGAACGGCTAGTACCTCCCGATCTAGATGCAACCAAGCTCTCAGGTGAGGAACGCTGGCCCCCTGTATCCGGACCAGACCAGCCCAGCTGCTGGACCCCAGAGGACAGTACCACCGGGATCCCATCAAGCCTGTACCCACAGCATCAGGAACTTTTGTGAGTAATAAAGTGCTGTGTGATTTGCAACTGCATATGTTTCATGTGGTGTAATTCCTCCAGCAGTTAGTTGAATTATTTTGCATATGCTTAAAACTGAAATTAAAGCTTCTGGTTTTTTCGGGCCTAGGCCTGCCCTTGGTCCTGCTTGCGTAGAGTAGCTTCTTCGCTAGCAACTACTTCAATGTCCCAACACCTGCACGGTTAAAGTTTATCTCAAGGGACGCCTTAGATAAACCCCCCAGATCCTTTCCCAGGATCTACTTGGGACAGCATGAGATCCAGATCTTTCTATGTTCCCTGTTCAGAGTTGGAATCTTGGTTTACTATTGATATATAAATATTAAAGGGAATGTATTTGGATCAGGAATTCAGGGACAGGCTCTCTGAGCAGGTGATATTTAAAGAGCTATCTGATTAGCAAGAAGGGGTACAGCTAGTGGAAAGGCCCTGAAGTAGGACCACAGTGTTAAAGGAACTGAAAGAAGACCACGTGACTATAGCACAGTGTGCTTCAAAGAAGACTGCCGAGGAATTATGCCACACAAAAATATGCAGTTGCAAATCACACAGCACACTTTATTACTCACAAGGTTCCTGGTGCTGTGGGCTCAGACTTAACAGGGTCCCCGGGGAAGAGTGGCGTCCTCTGTGGGCAGTGGCGGATCCCTCTTTGGGTGGCTGGCCGTCTGATTGGGTCGAGTTGTTACAGAAAAACCGGACAAGAACCAAACAGCGCTCTGAGAGTTTGGAGTTACACTTTATTCACCACGGCGGGCTTAGGGAAATGAATCCAAATTCTAAGCAAAGCTACAAGCAGAACTTCCCTTTTTATAGAAAAGCCAGCCCTTTGTCTGCTTGCTGGCGGCGGCCTTGAAAACTACACAGTTCTATCAATTAAAAATGCACCTGGCATGGCATTGGGTGTATCTAGTCTCTAGCCTACAAGGTCAGACAGCTAAGTTTATCTCCCCCATTATTCAAGCAGGCTAGAAAGCAAAGTTACTTTTTCAGAATAAGATAGAGGCCGCCCAAAGAATAGCAGAGAATTCCAAACAGTAGTTTTACAGAATAGGGGTTTTCCTTCACAGAGTCAGTGGGAGGAGGGCGACTGAAGTCTCACAATCTGAGGTTCGGCCGTTCTGCAGTCTGGCGTGGAGCGAGGCAGCGTGGAGCGTGGATCAAAAAGATGATCCTGCCGAAACCGGTTTGGCTCAGTGGATAGAGCGTCGGCCTGGGGACTGAAGGGTCCCAGGTTCGATTCCGGTCAGGGGCATGTACCTGGGTTGCGGGCACATCCCCAATAGATGTGCAGGAGGCAGCCGATCGATGTTTCTCTCTCATTGATGTTTCTAACTCTCTATCTCTCTCCCTTCCTCTCTGTAAAAAATCAATAAAATATATTAAAAAAAAAAAAAAAAAAAAAAAAGATGATCCATGTCTGAAGTCGGGGACCCGTTTTTTAAGTCTGTTCTGGCCCACGGCAGTCCAGGTGGCTATCACTAACATACGTTACCACACAAGTGTTAATCAGAGTACAAGCTGGTTATCAATCATCCTGTCAATCAGAAGGTGTCTTATCAGGTTTACATATGCCATTCCTAAGGGTAGCATTCAGCTATGGTCTTATCTATATGGTGCAGCTAGGGCTTGGCCAGAATGGTCATTCCCTGTGCTCTTTAATATTACTCTTTAACATTTTACACAAGTATTTCACAAAAAATAATTTTTGTATAAATTAATTTGTTACTAAGACTATATTGTAGGAGGAATTCTAGGAGAGGCAACATAAAGTAAATACAAGGACAGCATTTCCCCCTCATTCACATGTGATATTGTCGATGAAAGGGGCCACATGCTAACTTGACAAGCTCAGGGGAGGCCTGCATGGCGATCTTGCAAACTCAGAGACCTAAAGTAACCACAAAGAATGGTCTGAAATTATACTTTAACTAAAAGCAGTTATGGTGGGCAGTTACGTCCTAGGCCGGTATCTTCACTGACAAGGTCAACCTTTACCTTAACTGAGCCTATCTGTCTTTTTGCATCTATAATAACATATCCTTGAAGTGACTGTGTAACTTGTAACTTCCCTTTTTCTGGACCCCCTGGAGCACAACCAAATGTGCTGGGCGCCAGGACAGATACCACAAATTCCTTCATTATCATGTTAATTGTTCCTGCACCCACCTAAGTATGTGTCCATCATTTTACTTTTTATCCAATCCCAGGGGTTCCCCCCTCCCCTCCGCCCCCTGCTTTGCCTCTCTAATCTATCTCCAATGGAATTAATGTAACCCACCTAAGCCCCTTCCTTTGATTGCAATGTATAAATACAGATGTAACCTGCCATTCTCCAGAGCAGCGGTTCTCAACCTGTGGGTCGCGACCCCTTTGGGGGTCGAACGACCCTATCACAGGGGTCACCTAAGACCATCGGAAAACACATATATAATTACATATTGTTTTTGTGATTAATCACTATGCTTTAATTATGTTCAATTTGTAACTGAGAGGCGCCAATATAATCAGGTCAGAGAGGTCAAGGAACAAACGGCATCAAGGCGTTACCAGAGTGTTACATTTAACAAGCACCAGAGCAATCAGGAAGGTTAGGAGGGGGAGATGGAACAATCAACTTTTATGGGACACAGCTGCAGCCAGGGAGGTTACGGAGATGGCTGCAGCCCGGGAGTAAACTGAAAAGCAAGCAACCTGATAAGAAAGTGGACAGGCATTAATTCACAACGGCGCCAAGATTCCCAGAAGAGTGACCCCTTTGCTTCCCCCGTTTGCTCCCCCCGTTAGCTAGAAAAAGTATATAACCTATGCCTGAACCCTTAGTCGGGGCTCACGGCCACTGCTCTGCTGCGCTCAGAGTAAGTTGTGGGCCCCGACATATGTTGGAAGCTAAATAAACCCCTTGCGTTTGCATAGAAAGCGTCTCTTGGTTCTTTGTGACAGCGGCTTGCACCCCGGACTTTACATTTGGAGGCCCCAGCGAGATACCGGCGGGGGTGAGAGGGACCCCTTATTTAGGGCTGGAGGCTCTCCCCCTGCGGGGAGGAGAGGGACCCCCTATTTAAGGCAGGAGGCTCTCCCCCACTTGTCGCCGGGCACGCAGCGAGGTATTTGTTGCAGCCGCCTCTGGGTTCCAACAGACGCTTCTTGGGGTAAGTGACGGCGCCTTTCTGAATAGCGATCGCTTAGATATTGGAAACACAAATTTAGTTAGAGCTGGCAAATCTGTTTGGTCGGGTGGCTGTCGGGGAGGGGCGTGAGCCTCCCCCGACTGCGACAGACAGACGTGTCGGGAGGTCGCAGGCCACAACCCCGGGGGACGCCCTGGTGGAGTCTGGAGAGGACCAGGGACGCCTGGTGGACTCCTGTCTGTTCCGTCAGTTAGGTACGGATTCTGATTCTGGTTCTGTAGTTCTGTTGCCAGCTAGGTCAATTGGTTCTGTAAAACCTTCTTTTTGGATCCTTCGATTTTTGTCTCAACGCGTTGTGTCTGTCTTTGTCTTTTGTTCTTTGTTTCTTGTCGTTGGTGTGTTGGTGTGTGTGTGTTCTCTCCTCCACCCTCTGCTCCCTCCCTCTACCCTCTGCTCCTCCTGGATGGACGCTGTGGAATGGACTCAGACTGCTCCTTTGGGTATTGTGATTGATCAGTTCAAGGAGATTGCGGAGGCTTTAGAGCTCCCTCAGAAATTGGGAAGTTGTTAAGAATTGAATGGACTGTTTAAACTCTGAATGAATGTCGGGTGAAAGTATGTGAGTGTAAAGACGGGGAGGGAGGGGGGAGGGGGCAAGTGTGCTGGAGCGCGGTGCGCGGTGACCGCAGCCCTCGCCCCGGAGCCTGGCCGCGCCACGGGCCCAGGCAGCTGGGCTGCAGCGGCTGAGGCCCGGTCGGCGGCGGGTGCTGGGCCGGAGCTGGAGCCCGAGCTGCGCAGCCTGGAAGAGGCCGGAGGCCGGGAGAGGCGGCGGCAGCCCAGGCAGCCCGAGCCCCGCAGCTTGGGCCTGCGCTCGCTCAGCGCCATAGGCGGCGGCGCGCCTTCGGGGGGCGGCGCTGGGGGGCTCGGGCCGGGCGCGGACTCGTTCGCGGAGCCTGGCGGCGGCGGCTGCGGCCGGCGGTGGCCGGCGTTGGCCCCGGGCTTGTGTGGAGCGCGGGGGGGCGGGGCCGGCGAGTCGCTTGCAAGAGGCCGGAGCAGCGAGGCCCCCGGCGGCGTCGGGTCCGGGGGAAGGTCTGGGAAAGGTCCCGCGCGGAGCCCACGGGCCGGACAGCTGGGGGCGGCGCGGCTACTCTGGACGGGAGCAGGGCTCTTCCCATGGAGATCGCGCCAGCTAGATGACAAAAAGTCCTTCTTGTAATTGAAAAGTTTTAAAATGTGTCTGGTATTTCTGTTCACATGTAAAGAGAAAAGCTGGTTTAAAACTAATGCGCGCAATTGTCCTGTTTTTGGACATTTAGATAGAGTTTTGAACTAGAGTCTCTTCACACATGTACAGAATAAAACCCAAGACTGATTATTTCCTAAGGAAAGTAGCTAATTTTACCCAGGGAAGCAATGCAGGCTTGTTCTAGCAACAAGCCTCCAAAAGAAAATTCAGTAAGATTGCCTCTGTTACAAAATTTGCCAAAGTACATGCCTTAATAATAATAATTGGATTTGAATCTCAAGAAATTATGTAGCTACAAATTTGCCTCTTGACTTTCCCGAGAGAAAAATGGTGGTTTTAAAGTCAAGGGCTGGGCCAGGCCTGTTTGCCAGCCTCAGGTGTGGTTTTCCATAGCTGCTGGAAACTTGAGACCTTAAAATTTACTAAGTCAAACAATAAAAAAAAAAAAAAAAATGTTCATCTAGGTATTATTAATCTGAATGTGCCTCATACGAAATCTAGAGGGTAGAATTGAATCTATTGGTTAATTGTGCCTTATATTTTTGAAGTTTACGAGAAGTCGCTGACCACAGAGAGACAGACAGCTATCCCAAGATGACGTCAACAAGGCCTGTATACTCACAAACTGATAATTGCTAGCTGTGGTGATTCAAAGTTTTAATGGGGAATGTTATCTGTCTTTATTGTTTAAGTATATGTCTTTGTTGTTTAAAATTGTTTAGCTAGTAAAATTTTTGTTTGTATCTCCAAAAAAAAATGATGAATGTATTGCTAATCTGAGGAATGTTAATTACTTACATGTCACCTTAAAAATTAATTAAGGCTCAAAGTTCTAACTAACTGGAATGTACAGCTTTAATATGATGGAAAAAGGTAAAGAAATACTTAATGGAAGGTCTGAGGCATGGTTATGCATTTTTGAAGGACATAAAAAGAAGGTTTAAAGGCTAACCTAAAAGAATAAAATTTGTAAAGATTGTGTATGTAATAAAAAGAAAAAAATAAATGTTAAAAGAAAGATGAATGCATGATAGACCAGTAAGCTGGAACAAGTAGAATAGGGAAACTAAACAAAAATCCTGTTTTCCCTAAACCAAAGACATTTGGAGTAAATGCTTTGCATTTGCCTCCCTAAACAAAGGTTAAATCGTTTATGTCAATCTGATTAGTGTCATTTGTTGTCCATGCCCAGGGACAAATGAAGTTAGAAAATAAGCCTTATTTTGATTAGTTCTTTCATTCAGGAGGAGCTAACCCGGTCCCTCCCTGCAACATGAATGATAAAATGTATATTAAGAAATTTTAAAATTGCTCAAAACTTGCTGCCTTGGGTCCAGTTCTGCATGTATAAGAAGGGACAGAGTAAGGTTTAGTAGCAGGAGTGGAGAGGCAGGCAGGGCAGGAGCAGGCCAAAAGAAGCTGGCGAGGCCATCCAAACCACCCAGCCGCTATTGGCCAGAGCCGCCTGAGGCAGACCTCCTCGGACTGGCAACAGCTGACTCTGACTAGGACAGGCTGGGCTCTTTCCAACTGGGCCCCCATGAACCGATGGTCGAAATGAAAATCGGGGGCCAGACTGTGAACTTTATGGTTGGTACAGCGGCAGAGCACTCGGTAGTTACTCAGAAGGTAGCTCCCCTCTCAGGACAGGAAGTCACCATTATTGGAGCTACCGGGACCACGGCTGCAGACTGTTCTGCCGCCCCCGCCGATGTCAGTTAGGCGGCCATCAGGTGGTTCATGAATTCCTGTATTTGCCAAATTGCCTGGTCCCTCTAATGGGCAGAGACCTTTTAGCCAAAATGAAAGCAGAAACCACTTTTGCCCCAGATGGCTCAGCACAGCCCTGCCTAGGTGAAGAGACCTCTTCAATGATCCTGCCCTTAGCAGTGCCGAGGGAGGAAGAATGGAGACTTTATACCCCCCCAGCCAAAGGCCCCCACATCTGTTCCTGTCAGGCCCCCATCAGGGGACTTGGATGATGTTCCTGTTATCTGCTCAAGAGCCCAAGACTGTAAAGATACTTGTTCACTAAAAAGATAATTGTCTCTTTTCTTGAGAGGGCTCCAGAGGGCGCACGAGGACATTTGGCTGCGCCTTGGCGCCACCCAGGCAAAAGGCACCTCCTGGAGCCTCAATGGAAAGGTCCCTACACCCAACTCCGTGGTGCTGACGACCCCCCCACCGCTCTCAAGATAGACGGCGTCGTGACCTGAGTCCATCACACCCACGTCCGGTCAGCGGACCCATCCATGATCCGGAAAGACTTCGTCAAGCTACAGCGTGCTCGACCTGCCTGATGCTGGTAACATTGAATAGACTTAGATAATGCCTGCATCTTCATGGACATGGCTCCAAAGAGACAAGGACAATTTATAGAATCACATGTTTAGTAGCAGAAGATGTGGCTGCCTAAAGCGGCCATGATGCCTATATTATGTTTCATTGTCACATTAACCTTTAATTCTCTTGCAGGTTTAAATGTATGTTGACTATCCTGGAAGGGTACTATGTGGGGTAAGCCCCAAAAAGTAAAGGGTGCCTAGCTGCCAAGAGGGCAGGTGCCCACCTGGGCAGGGAACAGTGCCCATCAGGTTTTGGTCTCTGTTGAGAGACAGCTAATAGTTGGCAGCCTGTGTACTGCTTGCAGGCCTTTATGACCATGCCCATGTCAGGGGTAGTCTGAAAAGAGAAAAAAAAAAAAAAAGAGCCTGTTTAGAGTAAAAAGTCTAAAGCATAGTTATACATAAAAAGAAAGTTTAATGCCAACAACTAAAAGGAATTGGCAAGGAAAGTCAAAAAATCTTAAAGTAGATCAGTATGTCTTTCTTCTTATGTAATTCCTCCGAAATTTGGCGATGCTAACATGGCAATACATTTCTTTGCATAGATTCAATAAGACCGGTTCCTAATAGTGGTTTTATTAACAAAAAACTTTGACTGGAGTATCATGTTTTAAAGAGCCCTGTCTAAGCTCTAAAGACTTGAAGCCAGTAAAAATGCCACGAAGGAAGCCTGGTATTCTGCTTGGAAGCCCTGAAGATGGCTGGCGCTGGAGTGTCAGGCCGATGCCCTACCATCACTGGCGGTTGGTAAGAGTAAAAGGGGAGCAGTAGGGATGCCTCTACGTTCCTGCGGAGCCCCCACACGCTCTGGGCCGCAACAAGTAGGAGGGCTACTGAGATGGGCTTAAAGCCTGGAGCGTGGGCTCAGGTGGAATTGCTACAGGTGAAGAATTCACCTAACTCAGCAGATACTGCAGGCGGGCCTGATGGCAGCTGGGTGGCATGGCTTCCTAGCCCTACGGGGCACATTAAAATTCAACCATGAAATTCCAGCAAAGGTAGTCAGTTACCATTCTTGTTGTGTTTATACAAACATCAGGACAGTAGATAAATTAATCTTAATTTGGCTTTTTAATAGCCATGGAGAAATTTTAAGAAGAAAAATCCTATTTCAATAGAAGTTGCTAAAGCTAAAATAGTTTCTTTCCTTATCATCAGGCAACAGTACTCAGCCTTAGCTGAGCCTGAGGGTCTCTAAGATTAGAAACCATCCACAGAAAAAGGGGGGAATGAGAGGCGCCAATATAATCAGGTCAGAGAGGTCAAGGAACAAACGGCATCAAAGCGTTACCAGAGTGTTACATTTAACAAGCACCAGAGCAATCAGGAAGGTTAGGAGGGGGAGATGGAACAATCAACTTTTATGGGACACAGCTGCAGCCAGGGAGGTTACGGAGATGGCTGCAGCCCGGGAGTAAACTGAAAAGCAAGCAACCTGATAAGAAAGTGGACAGGCATTAATTCACAACGGCGCCAAGATTCCCAGAAGAGTGACCCCTTTGCTTCCCCCGTTTGCTCCCCCCGTTAGCTAGAAAAAGTATATAACCTATGCCTGAACCCTTAGTCGGGGCTCACGGCCACTGCTCTGCTGCGCTCAGAGTAAGTTGTGGGCCCCGACATATGTTGGAAGCTAAATAAACCCCTTGCGTTTGCATAGAAAGCGTCTCTTGGTTCTTTGTGACAGCGGCTTGCACCCCGGACTTTACAGTAACAATGAAAATAAATCCTGCCTATCAGATATTTACATTACGATTCATAACAGTAGCAAAATTACAGTTATGAAGTAACAATGAAAATAATTTTATGGTTGGGGTCACCACAACATGAGGAACTGTATTAAAGGGTAGTGGCATTAGGAAGGTTGAGAACCACTGCTCCAGAGCATTATCTTAATTCATTGAGGTTCTGCTTCCCGGCATATGTTGACAGTTTGGCTCAAATAAACTCACAAAAATTCTTTACAGGTTTCAATGGTTTTTATGTTAACAATATGAACAGAAGTACTTTTACAAAAATTTCTACCAATATTTAAATTTTTTTGTCCCAATGTGTTTAGAAGGCAGAGATATATAGTCCATAGAATTTCACAGTTAACAATTAAACTAGTATAGAATTGAACCTTATTGCTTGCTGCCCATTCCTTCTCATTGGCATCAGTCCATTGGATGTCCTTCAACAAAATTAGCCAAACAGTTTAGATTGGACTAATCCCAACTACAGATTTGGGTTGGTAAATGATCAGTTTCAGGTAGTAAGCAAAAACTATTATCCCCCATGAAACAGGAATTTTAGGGGTAAAATGGGCCAGGTTTAGGAAATTTTAGAAATTTTGGAAATTAAGGGGACCATGGAGGAAACACAGGTATATTTCCATAGAATAGGGAAGCTGAAAAGCTGCAACAGGTACATTTCCATAGAATGAGGGAGCTGGGAACAACAAAAGGACTATATTTACAAAATGAAGGGAAGGAAGCCCTTCATCCAGAAGAAAGCCCAAAGGGAATAGGAAAACAATAAGGAAGGAGGGGGGAGAACCTCGTATGTCCCATGTGAGGTTCAACCTTTGAGCCTCGGAGTTACTATAGTAAGGCGTCTAAGAGAATAGTGACCAATCAGAGGGGATATCCAGGCACCAGGCTCTGAAGCCTTTATAAGCCATAGGGGAAAAAAACTCAGTGGGACCCTTTTCCCCTTCCCCATGTGGGAGTCCATTCTATGGGACTCTTTCCCTCTCCCCACGTGGGAGTCTGTACTTGCTCTTTAATAAATTTTCACCTTTGCTAAACCATTTTCTGTCCGTGGATTCATTCTTCGATTCCAGTGGACAAAGAATCTGGGTTCCAGTCCAAAAACTCCGTTTCACCCAGGACTTGTGGTTGTCTTACAATGTGACCAGATTTGGTCTTACAAGAGGTAATGAGAGCCCTAACTGGTTTGGCTCAGTGGATAGAGTATCGGCCTGGGGACTGAATGGTCCCAGGTTCAATTCCAGTCAAGGGCATGTACCTTGATTGCAGGCACATCCCCAGTAGGGGGTGTGCAGGAGGCAGCTGGTCCATGTTTCTCTCTCATCGATGTTTCTAACTCTCTATCCCTCTCCCTTCCTCTCTGTAAAAAATCAATAAAATATATATTTTTTTAAATTAAAAATAAATAAATTGTGGGGATGTAACCAGAAACAAAGGGGTTTGGGCTAGGGGCAGCACAATGGGGATATAAAGAGAAATATTGTAGAGAAGACTAAAATTTGTCTGAAAACAGTAAAGGCCAAGTTATATTGTGCAGATAACTGGTAACAAACTTGAATACTTTGTTGATAGTAGAATTTTGTTGTTTGATGTCTTTGTTAATTGATGGTATATCTGATTAGTGGCTCTGTCTGCAAAGTTAAAATTTACCCCAAACAACTAATAAAGGTTATGAGTTTTATGGCCTAACAACCTTTAACTGGCTTTGTGACTAGATTCACAATCTTTAATCAGGTATTTCTTTCTGGACCCTAATCTTGCAATATAATCCTTCCCCCATCCCCGCCACCCTCCTGATCACCTTCTTTTTCTATTAAGACCTCCCTCTCTAAAAGCACTCTATGTCAGCTTCTCTCGCTTTTTTAAATTGAGGTATAACCTGGCCAGGTGTGGCTCAGTGGTTGAGTGTAATCACCACAATAAGTCTAGTTAATTTCAGAAACCAAGAGGTCACTGGTTTGATTCTCAACCAGGGCATATGCCTGGGTTATGGGCTCAGTCCCCAGTGGGGGGTGTACAGGAGGCAGCCAGTCAATGATTTTCTCTCGTCATTGATGTTTCTCTCTCTCTCTCTCTCTCTCTCTCCCTCTCTCCTTCTCCTTTCTTCTCTGAAATCAATAAAAATGTATTTAAAAAAAATAAATTGAGGTATAATCCTATATAATAAAGAGGTAATATGCAAATTGACCCTCAGGCCCTTGCATCATCACAAAATGGCCACCACAAGATTCCCACCCCCCACATTGTCACAAGATGGCCTGCAGGGGAGGGCAGTTGGGGTGATCAGGCCTACAGTGGAGCAGTTAGGTGTCAATCAGGCTGGCAGGGGAGCGATTAGGGGCAATCAGGCAGGCAGGCAGGCGAGTGGTTAGGAGCCAGCAGTCCTGCATTGTGAGAGACATGTCCAACTAAACCAGCAGTCAGACATTCCCCAAAGGGTTCCAGATTGAAGAGGGTGCAGATTGGGCTGAGGGACAACTTCCCCCCGACCCCCCAGTGCATGAATTTCATGCACTGGGCTTCTAGTTGACATATAACATTATGTAAGTTTCAGGTATTCAACGTAATTAATTGACATTTGTATACATTGTGAAATTATCACCACAATAAGTCTAGTTAATTTCAGTCATCTGATATAGTTTCTTCTTCTGATAATTCTTATGATCTACTCTCTTGGTAATTTTCTAATATGCAGTACAGTATTATTCACTATGGTCACCAAGGTGTAAATCACATCCCCATGACTTATTTATTTTATTACTGGAAGTTTATACCTTTTAAGTGACCTCTTCTCCCAATTCTCCAGTTTCCTCTACCTCCTTCTCCCCCCAACCCCATTTCTGACAACTATTGCTTGTATCAATGAGCTTGTTTTTTTTGAGATTCCATATATAAGTAAAATCATAGTGTATTTATCTTTCTCTGTCTGAGTTATTTCACTTAACAAATGTCCTCAAGGTCCATCCATATTGTTGCAAATGGCAAGATTTCATTATTTTTTAGGGCTGAATAATTCTATTGCTTTTGTTGGTTCCTTTTGTTAACAAAACACATGATTTGTAGTAGTCTGTAATAATGACTGCAAAAATTTCTCCCCTCCCTGGATATATGCACATTTGCAACAGGACACTCTTTGCATCTGAGGTTTGGAGTCTCTCTTCCCCTAAATTTAGGTTAGCCCATGATTTGCCTTGATCAGTAGAATGTGGTGAAAGGAATATTGTGCGATTCTTGAGCCCAGGCCTCAAGAGGTCTCACAGCTTCTACCTTTGCTTTCTTGGAATGCCACCCTGAGATCACCATGTGAGGAATCAGTGAAGCCTGCAGTGAAACGAGAGGCCATTAGAAGGAGGACAAATGAAGGTGCCAACAGTAGCACCAATTGCCAGTTATGTGAGTGAGGTCATCTTAGACCATCCAGCTAAATGCAACCACATGAGTGACCCCAGGTGAGACCAGCCAAAAGAATTGTCCAACTCCTTCATAGAATCATGACAAATCATAAACCACTACTGTTTTAGGCCACTAAGTTTTCAGGTGTTCAGTAGATAAGCTTAAAACCTGAAGATTTCATATTACCCAGTATAATCTATTCTCTCAGTCCTTTAGACTCCAGAGCTGAGACATCAGGAAATGTGCCCATGCCGTTAGAGTGGTCATCTGTTTAAATAAAACCTGGTTTCAAATTGCAGTAGTTCCCTAATCCTCAGATGACACATTCCAAGTCCCCCAATGGGTGCCTAAAACTGCAGACAGCACCAAACCCTATACATATCTTACCTAATAATAGACAAACATGTAAATTGACCGTACCTTTGCTACACTAACCGGCCAATCAGGAGAGTATGCAAATTAACCTAACAAAGATGGCAGTTAATTTGCATACATAGGCTCCAAGTGGTGGAGCAAAGCCTGACAGCCCCAGGGCTGGCAGAGCAGCGAAAGCCTCACGGCTGCGGGGCCAGCTCCAGCTGGAGCCCGGCCAGAGCAAAGGCCTGGTTGCTGGGTGCCGGAGGAAAACCAGTGCCAGCAGCCAGGGGAAAGGAAGACCTATTGCACGAATCTCTTCGTGCAACAGGCCTCTAGTATACTATATTTCTTTTTATATTGTCATGTACCGTATAATGACATTTCGGTGAACAGTTAACCATATATATGACAGTGGTCTCATAAAATCATGGAGCTGAAAATCCCTATTGTCTAGTGATATCATAATCAACATTATGTTATAGTGTAATGCATTACTCAAGTGTTTGTGGTGATGCTGGTGTAAATAAACCCATTGCATCGGTCATATAAAAGTAGAGCACATAGAATTGTGTGTAGTATATAATTCTTGATAATGATAATAAATGACTGTTACTGCTTTATGTATTTATTATACTATACTTTTATTGTTATTCTAGAATGCACTCTTTTTATTTATAAAAAAGTTTGTTGTAAAACAGTACACTTTGTTTCAGTGGCTGCAGCCTCATACATGTCTATTTCTTGATTATATCTTTTCTTGTGCTTGACTTAATCTCGTGTTGTACATTATGCATATTGCACAGGCTTGTGGCCTAGGAGCAATAGGCTATGTGTTGTAGGCACTACCATCTAGGTTTGTGTAAGTACAGTATATGATGTTTGCACAGTGATGAAATCACCTAACAATGCATTTCTCAGAATCTAGCCCCATCATTAAGCTGCACATGACTTTGTATATATATATACCTTTCTACTTAAAGGAAGCACTTTACATCTTCCCTTTGTTATATTCAAACTAGAGGTCCAGGGCACAAAATTCGTGCGCAGCCCAGCCTGCGCCCTCTCATAGTCCAGGCATCCTTGGGGGAATGCCCACAGGGAGCAGGCCTAAGCCATCAGTCGGACATGCTTAGCACTGCTGTGGAGGCGGGAGAAGCTCCCACCACCGCCGCTGTGCTCACCAGCTGTGAGCCCGGCTTCTGGCTGAGTGGTTCTCCCCGCTGTGGGAGTGCACTGACCACCAGGGGGCAGCTCCTGTGTTGAGTGCCTGCCATTCCACCATTCAGTCAATTCACATACTAGCCTTTTATTAGATAGGATGCCAGAATTACCACCCTTAAGCATTGGGGCCGTAATTAAGTAAAAGGTGGGTCACTTGAACACAAGCAATGGGATACCTCCACAGTTGATCTGATAACTTGATAACTAAGGTGGTTAGGACATAACTAAAGGGCATGGAGTGCATATTCAGCGTGGATATGCTGGTCAAAGGGATGATTCACCTGGATGAGACAGAACAGGATGGTGTGAGATTTCATCATGCTACTCAGAACACAGCACAATTTAAAACTTATGAATTGGTTCTAGAATTTTCCATTTAATGTTTTCAGAGCTTGGTTGACCACAGGTAACTGAAGCTATGAAAGTGAAACTGCAAGTAAGGGGGGAACTACTATACTTGTTGCTTCATTGTGCAAAAAAGACTGGGCAGATTTTCATCAAATGTGAAGGGTGTTTTTTAGATGGTCTGACTAGTGTAGGGGAGAAAAAATATCTTTTCCCTCTATCCATCTCCAATTCTCCAGCTGAGGACCTGTAAATTAGACTGACAAAAGACAGATTAACAAGGGAAAATCCAAGGAAAACTTATTCGTGCGTGCATCACACATACACATGTGAATACCCAGAGATGGTAGCTTAAAGGGTGGTTAGAACTTGGGGTTTATATTCCTAACTTAGTAGGGGAGGGAGTAGGCAAGAGAGAGTATTTATGGAAAAGCAAATGACTTTTTGGAAAGATAAATGGGCCCTTAGGAGATAATTTCTGTTTGGGTGTGGTGGCTACTTCACATCTCAGGAGAAGTTAGAGTGATTCCTGGAGAGGAGACTAGGACAGTTGAGGTCTTTTTTTCTCTTTGATTTTAAGTAGATAGGGATTTCAGGAATGCAAATGCTGCCCGCTGAAAATAATTCTCATGCCAAGGTGTGCAGGGTTCATTGTCAGAATGGGGGAATTAGCCTACGGCTGTTCAGGTGTTTGGCCAGTAGGAGGTAATAACGTGTAGATTAAGATGCCCTTTAGTTGTCTGGTAGCCAAGCAATAATCTCTTTTCAGGTTTGGGGAAATGCCCTCAGCCATTCCCAGATGCAGCCCTGCTGTCATGCTGGAAATGGTGTCCAGCATCTCACCCTTTTGGATTTTTTAAATTTAACAAGAATGTATGTTTTAAGATTTTTAAATTCAATGGAAAGGACAGAGTTCTATCAAGTCCCTTTAAATTGCTGCCAAACATTAAAGGAATCAGTTTGCAATAAGTTTCTTTCTGGGCCAACAGTTCTTTGAGTCCCAATTTCAATGTCCAACAGTTTCTTCTGTGTACATTTCAGCAATGATATTTCAGTTCTGGATGGTGGACAAATGGTGGCAATGCAGGTCCGACCTTCTCTGGTTTGGTCCTGGGCAACCTGCAGCAACGCACAGCTGCTGACTACTAGTATGGCAAGGCGTCTTCACCATCTTCATTTCTGGACTGTTTCTTCTTGTCTTGAGGGGCCACTGCTATTCTGTGGCTGGAGCAGTTCTGTCAGTTCCTCTCTGGGATCCATTGTTGCATGAATCCAAATGAGCTTGGAGGAGTTTTCTGGAAACATACAAACATATTCTCGACCAAAGGTTAATAAAAGAGTCATATATATAAATTAGACTTGGGATCCTTTTCATTTTTTGACCAATGATTTTCCTTTGGCTTATTTTGACACCATGTGTGTTTTCATGGGTGTCTTGTTATTAGCATTACAAATGAAAAATAATTTTCAAAGTCAAAAATTTAAAGAAATTAAGGCTTTTATTTACAGAGCATTATTCCACTATCCCCCTCCCCCCCTTTTAATTTAAATATTAGGAGGCTTTGGGAAATTTTGCAATGCAGACTTGATAACTTTTAATTTCAATTTTCTATATAGAAATATGACTGATTTGGATTTATTGTATGTTAAGTAATTTTTGAACCATTAGTAAAAAATTAGTTAATGCTTCAGGAACAGTTTCCTGCCTGGTACAATTAAGTTTTCTTGAATATTCACTTCTTTCAATTTTAAATTAATCTGAAATAAAGTTTTTATTATTATTTTTAACTTTACTTATCCTAGGTTATGGACAGTAAATGACACTAATTAAATTTCTGCTATTAGTCTTTTTTTTTTTTTTTTTTTTTTTTTTTTAAATATATTTTATTGATTTTTTACAGAGAGGAAGGGAGAGAGACAGATAGTTAGAAACATCGATCAGCTGCCTCCCGCACATCTCCCACTGGGGATGTGCCCGCAACCCAGGTACATGCCCTCGACCGGAATCGAACCCGGGACCCTTCAGTCCGCAGGCCGACGCTCTATCCACTGAGCCAAACCGGTTTTGGCAAATTTCTGCTATTAGTCTTTGAGTCAGTTTACACTAGCTATATTCAGGGAGGCAATACCACAAATTATTTACCTTTCTATGTTAGGTCTATTATATTTAATTATAATCCTTAACATGTTTGAAGGAATTCTTTCTTTATTTCCTTCCTGAGTAATTTTCAGGCCAGCTTAGGAAGTTTTAACTTAAAAAAAATCTTTGTCTTTCTTCTACACCAAGCAACAGACATGGTTGCTTTTTGGATGTTGACTGATAGTGCCAGGCCATGTCACATTAAACTTCCCTTATGGTTATGGGGACTATTATTATAGTCATATTTGGTATTTTAACAATTTTTAGTTTATTCTGTAAATATTAGTGAAAAAGATTTCAAAATTTTAAAATTTCTCTTTTTATTAAATTTAGAATAATATTTTTGAATATCCCTTTTGGCTCATTTGCATATACAGAGGGTTCATGGGAAGCCTCAGTAACTTTCTTCGATTTTACTAGGATTAAATTGCTTACAAAGATATTGGCTTCTCAGATAACTTAATTTATATGAGACTTTGATTATATTTAAAAGCTAATTTATTAAGTAATTTAAGTAGGTATTTTTTTAAATTTTTTTAAAAAATATATTTTATTGATTTTTTACAGAGAGGAAGGGAGAGAGATAGTTAGAAACATCGATGAGAGAGAAACATCGATCAGCTGCCTCCCGCACATCTCCTACTGGGGATGTGCCTGCAACCCAGGTACATGCCCAGAATCGAACCCAGGACCTTTCAGTCCACAGGCCGACGTTCTATCCACAGAGCCAAACTGGTTTCGGCTAAGTAGGTATTTTTATTAACAAAACAAAGTGTTAGGTTGGAGGGAGCCCAAGATCAGATGCATGCAGATGCGTGACGAGATAATGGGCTCTCCCTGGAATTTCTAACAAATCAGCATGCCAGACACAGATAAGGGCTTCTCCCTGAATCCACAATGAACCCCACACAGATACTGACTCCTTCCTGAATACCGACCCCCTGCGGCGGGAACTTCCTCAGTTCATGCCCCCACCCCTCACCCAACGGCAGTATAAAACAAAACGCCCCCCTCCCTGTTGGTGCGAATTCACTGGCCCCACCTTTGCGCTGGTGGGTTTGGCCCGGGGATGCAGAATAAAACTTTCTCCTTTCCTATTCTCTGACCAGCCTGGTTCTCTTTATTTTCTGTGCCACCTCCTGAGCCATCCAACACAAAGCAAGTAAATTTAGTAAACTTAAATGTCTAATTCACAAGGCACAGATGCCACCCCACCTCCAGCCTAATTTAAAATGCAGACGGCTAGGGGCTTTTTGTAATTTTAAATTCTGTCTTAAAATTCTGCTGCTGGATTTTAAGAAATACTTTACTTATTTTGCCCTTCTTAGAAGCCAAAATCTTCATAACATTTAAAATATATGTATATAAGTAAAATATAGTTATTAATTTTTATTTGATAATGCTTTCCTTGTGATTTCAAGTATATTAGATTGGCTTAATTTCAAAATATTTCCTTTAAGAAGAGAACAAACTTTTTTAATCTCCCCAGGCCCTTGGAGTTTCCAAAAATCATCCCTCAGTTATAGCTGTTATGCCCAGATTTCAAGATCCCCAATAGACCACCAGGGAGCCAGCCGAGTCCAATGCAAAAGCAAAGAGTCTTTATTCAAGCCTGGGCTTGGCTCCCCTACCCTCCTTACTGATGCAGCAGCAAGTGGCAGAGAGAGACCCAGCTATGTGGGGTGAGGGGTTTTATAGGGGGTTGGAGTAAGGGGAGGAGAAAGGACTGTGGGCCCTGCCGATTGGCCAGGCGCAAGTCGGTGTCTTGTTACACAGGATGTGGTCATATCTATGGTGCGCACTTCCCTTGATTGTCATTGGTTAGTTTAAAGAAGTCCTGGGTGTGGCTAGCAGAGGCTTGGGCTTCCGGGAAGAAGCCTTGCCGAGCACATGGCTGCCCAAAAATGGAGGATCCAGGGTAAGATGGAGGGCGTAGCCCTTACCCTGGGGCAAGATGGAGGGCCCTTACCCTGGGGCAAGATGGAGGGCGTAGTCCTCGCCCTTTCAATAGCCTTGAAATTTAACATGGAAAAAGACATCAAACATATGTATATATGATTTAAAGATTATATACTTTTTATAATTATTAAGAGATATCAATTAAATTTAAACTGGTTTTTGTATTAAAAATATTTCAGTAGGGATCACAGAATTAATCCTCTTTTTTGATTAGACCAATAGGTAACATATTTTGAATTTCTAATTTTTCAGAGAAAACACAAGATTTTCTTAAAAATAAATTTCTATACTTTAGGCATTTAGTTATCACAACTATAATTTCTCCCAATTTCTTTTAACTAGAACTTTTTAGAGCTCTTAAAGTTTTTGCTGGTAAGTTAAACATTTAGCATTTCTTTAGATTAATAACACCTTATATTCTTAAAAATAAACTTCAAAAGTACACGACACAATCAATTAACAGTTTTAATTCTGTCCTCTAGATTTTTCATGAGGCAAATTTAGATTAATATTTCAGCATTTTGTTGTTTCAAAATATCTAATTCAATTTAGCGAACTGCCAAAGTCTTGGGCTGCCATTGACTGGAAACAGATAGCTATTAAAATGCAAATTAGTTACATTCTTTCTGCTGGACATGTGACTAGCCCCAAGAATGGGAAACCGGGAAGCAAGCTTGTCTTTAGAAGTTGCCGCTGCTGGCAGGAAATTTTTGGCCTACCTGCTTGTTCTGTTGGGGGAAGGGTAGTTACCCCCTTCCTCCATTAGAGATTGCCTTGGGAAGCCAGCCTTAATTCGAGGGCATAGCCATCTTTTACCTGGGCTACTTAGATTTTTAATTATCTATATTTCAATAATTTTCAGATTCAAATCCAATTATTATTTTAAGGCATATTTAGCAAATTTTTGTAACAGAGACAGTTTTACTGAATTTTATTTTGGCGGCCTTAAAGTTAACTTTTGAACACGCTTCATTAGCATTTTAAAGACTACTCTTTTTTTATAGAAAAACCAATCTTGTTGCTAGAACCTCGCCTGTATTTTTTTTCCTTGGGTCAAATTTTCTATCTTTCTTAGAAAAAAAAAAACAGTCCTGGGTTGTTGTTTTTTTTTTTGTACCATCACAAAGAGAGATTTAAACTTAGCTCAAGACTTTATTAAAATCCAAAATCGGACTGTGCGCACATTTTGTCTTAAGCTTGTTTCTCTCTTTATGAGTACAGAAATCCCAGAGACATTTCTAAATTTTGTAAGACTTTTCAATTTTGAGAAGACTTTAAATTAGCATACTCAGGGAGGGGGCATCCATATTGGATTGCCACATGGCTCCCTTTCATTCTTCCTGTTTACTTTGATTTGGCAGCATATATCTTTTCCAAAGGCATGCTTAATAGAAAAAGACAGATTTAAAATTTTTTCCTATTTCGCTTTCCGAAGTAAAAACTAGCACCCAAGGTGACCTTTGCCAAACCTTGCATTTCCCGACATGTTCTCTGGTAATTTTTAAACAAAGCTTTAAGTAGTCTTTTTGTGGGAGAGCTGATAGCTCTGCCCTCTCCAACTACCTTTGAATCTCTCCGCACCAGAGGCAGATTCGGCAGC
This sequence comes from Myotis yumanensis, assembly GCF_028538775.1. Lineage (NCBI taxonomy): Eukaryota > Metazoa > Chordata > Mammalia > Chiroptera > Vespertilionidae > Myotis > Myotis yumanensis. The sequence goes on from NW_027223755.1 coordinate 93,870,019, forward strand.
GGGGCCTTATTTTTTATTACAGATTTTCAATTCCAAATACGAATTAGGATTTCAATTTTCGCAAGAAACCACATATTTAAGTACCTTTTGATATTCCAATTTGTTTATAATTTTGCCTTCTTATCAAATTTTCCCCCATTATAATCTGACTTAAACCCAAAGTATCACCCATGCACTTGCAGATCCGCAGGCTTCCGAAGATGACATGGGCTCTACGCACAGTTAATCTTACCACCACCACTGGTGCTGTTTTATCCACTCAGGCAAACACTTCATCTCCAAATTGTCCGTGTTCGGGTGTCATTATGCTGGGGTTCTTGTTCCAGCATTACAAAGGGTTTAGGAATCTGGAGAAGGTTGTGTGTAGATTAATAAAGAGTCCAGAGATGAAGCATAATTTTGAAAGCCATTTGGGGGTCAGAGGAGCTTAGCTAAAGGAGCTAAGTTTTAAGTTCTTAGGTCTAAGGTCTAAGGTCTCTTGTCTCAGGACCCCATGCTCTTTATTAACACAACTTGTCCTGAGGTGAGCAGAGATATACACTTCAAAGGGCCAGGGTTTCGTACAGAGTCCATTGTCAGAATGGGGGAATTAGCCTACGGCTGTTCAGGTGTTTGGCCAGTAGGAGGTAATAACATGTAGATCAAGATGCCCTTTAGTTGTCTGGCAGCCAAGCAATAATCCATTTTCAGGTTTGGGGAAATGCCCTCAGCCATTCCCAGATGCAGCCCTGGTGTCATGCTGGAATTGGTCTCTGGCAAAGGTGGCCTATTTTGGACTAGCAAATCCTAATCCCCTTCACTTCAAAAGTAGGCTATGATATAAAAATAGGATTTCACTTTCGGAGGCCTTGGAGGTCATCCTTCAAATAGTTGAAATCGAGGTACAAGAAGAGGATCATGGGATGACTGATTGACAAAAAGTGGCCACATGTTCAACAGATTAATGTCCACCTAGCATTTCCTCTGTAAAGTGCCTAAGCATGGTATGTTGAGTGTACCGCTAGCAGTCCTTTCAGTGTTCTGGTTTGTAAGACGGAACAATACTACTGTTAGGGGCAGAAATAGAATATTGAGAACTAGCTATAATTATAAGAAATATTAACCTTGCTCTGTTAACTTTGATTGCCTTGTTCTGATTAAATAAAGGACATTCTAACCTGGCTGGGAGTTGTATGCCCCAGGGACCTGGGAGTCAACCTTGGAATGCAGTGCATTCTCATTCAAGAATTGCCTATTATCATGGAAAGATTAACAACTTTGTTGCCCAAATAAGAGTCCTGTCCTAGCCCCTCCCCGCCATTGCCTACATCCCCGTGTCTGTAATACTCATTTTTATTCCTTTTGCCTACTTCCCCATGTAATCTTTGTCCTACCCAATATAAACAGCTAGCTTATGGTGGAGTGCAGAGCCGATTTTTGTAGATGACCTGCTGCTCTCCCATTACCACCTGCATTATTGGAATAACCGCTCATATATGAGTCAACCCTCTCTCTGCTTAATTGGCTCAAGTAGGGACAGGCAATCCAATTTTCTGTAATTGAGAGGACAAAGAAAAGAAAAAAAGAAATTGCTATCTGGAGAGGAGGACCAAGGACTAGCCTTGTTGGCAGTCACCCTACCAGCGTCAGAAGCTGAGGACCATCCTATCCCCACCCTCTTGCCCACATCAAATAAAAATCTTCCACACAGACCCCATAGGACATCTAGCTCTCTGAGGTGGCCCATTCTCACTTCTCTAGGGTGTGCTATCGCTTTAATACATTTACTGTGCTTTGCTAAATTTTTCTGTCACACTCTCAGATTCTTTCTTGTTCTGTGACAAGAACCTGAACCCACCCTCCCCCTCTCTCTGACTCCCCCTCGATTCCCTTTCCTATGTGACCAAGAGCCTCAGACCCACACCCTAAAGAAGTAAGTTTTCTGCCAGAGGTTACTGGTAAGTTTGCTCACATGGACTTGCCTTGTTTCATCTCTGCCTCATAAACACACCTTGCTCTCCATCTCTCTCTGCATAGTCTGGCATTTAGCTTCTGGACTGAACATGGCCACAGAATGCCATGTTTGTGATTTTATAATCCAGACTCAGGATTACTCACGCTTCCACTGCTCTTGTACTATTTTTGAGACATTAGTCCTCGTTTCAATCATTGCATTTCCTGCTACTCTGTACACATCCGCACTTTCTTCAGAATCCCCATGTACCTCAGTTTTACCTGGTCCAAGTTCAAATTGAAATGAGACAGGAATTTTTAGGGGTGAAAAAGACAGGTTTTAGGAATTAAAAAAAATATATTTCTATTGATTTCAGAGAGGAAGGGAGAGAGAGAAACATCAATTATGAGAGAGAATCATCGATTGGTTGCCTCCTGCACGCCCCCCACTGGGGATCGAGCCCGAAACCCAGGCATACTCCTTTGACCAGAATCAAACCCTCAACCATCCAGTCCGCAGGCCTACACTCTATCCATTGAGCCAAGCCGGCCAGGGCAAGGTTTTAGGAATTTTTAGAAATTTCAGAAATTAAGAGGAAGCACAGGGCTGCAGAGCAGCAGAGGGTGTATTTCCATAGAATAGGGGAGCTGAAAAGCTGCAACAGGTACATTTCCATAGAATGAGGGAGCTGGGGACAGCAAAAGGTCTATATTTACAAAATAAAGAGAAGGAAGCCCTTCATCCAGAAGGAGAAGAGGGAAGCCCAAAGGGAATAGGAAAACAGTAAGGAAGGAGGTGGGGAGAACTTCACATGTCCCATGTGAGATTCAACCTTTGAGCCCAGGAGTTACTATAGTAATCAGTCTAAGGCAGGGGTGGGCAAACTTTTTGACTTGAGGGCCACAATGGGTTCTTAAACTGGACTGGAGGGCCGGAACAAAAGCATGGATGGAGTGGTTGTGTGAACTAATATAAATTCAAAGTAAACATCATTACATAAAAGGGTACGGTCTTTTTTTTTTTTTTTTTTTTAGTTTTATTCATTTCAAACGGGCTGGATCCAGCCTGCGGGCCGTAGTTTGCCCACGGCTGGTCTAAGGGAATAGTGACCAATCAGAGGGGATATCAAGGCACCAGGCTCTGCAGCCTTTATAAGCTATAGGGAAAAGGAACTCAGTGGGACCCTTTCCCCTTCCCCGCATTGGAGTCTGTTCCCTGGGACTCTTCCCCCTCCCTATGTGGGAGTCTATACTTGTTCTTTAATAAATTTCCACTTTTGCTGAACCATCTTCTGTCTGTGGATCCATTCTTCGACTCTGCTGGACAAAGAATCCGGGTTCCAGTCCAAAAATTCCGTTTTAGAAACTTTTACCAACTAGTCTATGGTTCTATGACCACAGTGGCCTCTCCTGGACCGATTTCTGACCACAGTGGCTTCCCGGGTTATTTTCTCCTTTCTTGCTGACCACACCAGAACTCACCAGCATGAGTCCTTTAACTGGAAGGATGCTTCCTCAAGAGGCTTATACTCAGGTGCAGGGGATACCCTACCTCCTAAGATTGGACCCTCCTCACCTGCCCTCAACGAGCAGGTGGATTGTCAGTCAGTCCATCCTCTAATGCAGTGGTTCTCAACCTTCCTAATGCTGCAACCCTTTAATACAGTTCCTCATGTTGTGGTGACCCCCAACCATAAAATTATTTTCATTGCTACTTCATAACTGTAATTTTGCTACTGTTATGAATCATAATGTAAATATCTGATATGCAGGATGTATTTTCATTGTTACAAATTGAACATAATTAAAGCATAGTGATTAATCACAAAAACAATATATGTAATTATATATGTGTTTTCTGATGGTCTTAGGCGACCCCTGTGAAAGGGTCATTCGACCCCCAAAGGGGTCTCGACCCACAGGTTGAGAACCGCTGCTCTGATGGAAGGACTTGTTGGGATGTCTAGCCCTCACTAGTGCCCCACTTTTCCTTCTCTAGGCCAGTGGTTCTCAACCTGTGGGTCGAGACCTCTTTGGGGGTTGAACGACCCTTTCACAGGGGTCGCCTAAGACCATCGGAAAACACATACATAATTCCATATTGTTTTTGTGATTAATCACTATGCTTTAATTATGTTCAATTTGTAACAATGAAATTGGGGGTCACCACAACATGAGGAACTGTATCAAAGGGTCGCAGCATTAGGAAGGTTGAGAACCACTGCTCTAGGCATTATGGGAAAACCTTCGTCTGTCAGCAATGGTTAAGGTGGTCTCTGGCCAGAGATAGCCTCTGGTCAGGGACAGTACTCGTTGTTCTCTGTTCTTGTCTTCTTCTAGGAATGTATTCAAACAAGAGACAACAAATAGCAGCAACAGCAGGGGAGAATTTATTTGCAGGAAAAGGAATAAACTCAGATAGAACCTGAGAGGGTAACTCAGCTGGCAGAAACCAAACCAAGTGCCCCACTTATCTGAGGTTCAGGATATTTAAACTCTTAGGCTGGAGTGCCCCTGAGTAAGTCTCTCTCTCCCTTATTTCTCCAAAAAAGATATTTATCTTTAAGCTATAATGCTTCTTCACCCAAGTGTTATGCCACCAGTTAGACCACATCCTGGAGGGACTCTAAATCTCTCCTCACATAGGGGTCTGTTGCCTCTATTGTCTCTTTTTAGTTTGTCACATCTCACACATATCCCTTCCAAGCCCCAACTTCCTTACCCAGCTCATATCTTCCTAACTGTCCACTCTAACATATTGTAATAGTAATAATTTTCTAGTTTATAAGTTTGTAATATTAGGGTGAGCTCTTAGAGTGATATATTAAGGGTCAGACTTGACCACTTAGGTAGCCACTTCCCTGTGTGTGTGTGTGTGTGTGGCATAGATAAAACTTACCCCATATTCCTCCTGTACTCCACCCATAGGAATGACACGTGTTACTGATAACCAGCTTGAACTCTGATTAACAGTTGTGTGGTGACGTATGTTACTGATAGCCACCTGGACTTCTGTGGGCCAGAACAGGCTTAAAAAACGGGTCCCCAACCTCAGACATGGATCATCCTTTTGATCCACGCTCCATGCTGCCAAGCCTCTGATTGTGAGACTTTGGTCACCCTCCTCCCACTGACTCGACCCAACCAGATGGCCAGCCACCCAAAGACGGATCCCCTGCTGCCTGCAGAGGATGCCACTCTTCCCCAGGACCCCATTAAGTCTGAGCCTACGGCACCAGGAACCTTGTGAGTAATAAAGTGTGCTGTGTGATTTGCAACTTCATATTTTTGTGTGGCATAATTCCTCTGGCAGTCTTAACTATCTATACTAATAAAAGCATAATATGCTAATTAGACCAGACGTCCTTCCTGACGTCCTTCTGGACAAAACAGAGGCTCATGTAAGATCTGCTGATGGCCGGAGGGAAGCCCAGGTCCTGAGTGCCAGAGGGAAGCTGGTGCCAGCAGCTAGGGGAAGGAAGGCCTACTCTTGCATGAATTTAGTGCACCAGGCTTCTAGCATTAATATAAGGTCAATAATAATACCTACCCTCGGTCCTGCTTGCTTAGAGTAGTCTCTTCGCTAGCAACTACTTAATGTCTGAACACCTGCACGGTTAAGTTTATCTCAAGGGACGCCTTGGATAACACCCCATATACTCTACTCAGACACATATTCCTGAAGACTCACCACTAGACTGCATTCTAGTCAACTGAAGGGACTTTAAATGAGATGGTTTAAAAATAACAACTTGCCCAGCCAGCATGGCTCAATGGTTGGGTGTCAACCTATGAAGCAGTTCTGTTGACCAGGGAAGGAGGAGGGCAGGCTATGCAATCGTGTGTCTTAGAGAACTACAGACACCAAGCCTCTCCACTTGGGAGCTTCAGCCCAAATGGCTAAACTCATAGCTTTGACCTGAGCTCTTGAACTAGAAAAAGACAAAAGAGTCAACATTTACATAGACTCCAAATATGCCTTCCTTGTTTTACAGCAAGCATGTCAAACTCATGACCCACGGCCGCATGTGGCCCATAATGAATATTTTTGCAGCCCAGCCAATATAACGGTATGTAAGAAATGTTTTAATAAAAATTTTGTAACTTAATTTTTACAATATCCTGTTATACATAATCTATATATATAAAAGTGCAATATGCAAATCAACTGGATGGCAGAACAACCGGTCGGCTATGACATGCACTGACCACCAGGGGGGACACACTCAACACAGGAGCTGCACCCAGCCTGCAGGCCCTGATCACCCCCCCACACAGAGGGTGACTGGTAGCTGCAGCGGCAGGGCGTGGGGCCAGCTGTCGGCAGCCGGGGAAGATTGGCCCTGATCGCAGGCCACTTGGGACCCTACCTGTGCACGAATTTTGTGCGCTGGGCCTCTAGTTATTGATAACGAACTACAACATTCACTAGTGACTGATTACTATGATCATGTTGCATTCATTTCCCTTATTCGCCTTATATGCAGGTGCACCATTTCTCTCCACTAATACCTGCAGTGAATATTTTAGCAGGTGATTGCCACGTCATTAGTCTTGGACTGACCTGATTGATGTGTGCAACAGGAAATATTTCGTTTTCGGAGAACAAGAAAAATAGGTTTATTTGCATTACACTTATTAATTTGTGCAGTTATTCAGTATCTGTTAAGTTATTGTTAAAAAATATTAATTTTTATTAAAATGTTCTATTATTTTATGTTAACGATGACTCATTTATTTCAGCCCTTTGTATTCAGCATGTGTCTATTGAAACAAACCTACCTTTCTATGAAAATTGAAGCTTGTGTTTTTTTTCGGCCCACATAAACTTAAACCGTGTTTGTCTGGCCCGCATTAGCTTTTGAATTTGACATGCTTGGTCTAGACCAGCAGTCACCGACTAGTGGCCTGTGGACCACTGGTGGTCTGTGAGGTCTGAAAGGTTGGTGACCGCTGGTCTAGACAATAGACTTTCCCTAGGGCCTAGGCCAGTGATGGCGAACCTTTTGAGCTCAGCGTGTCAGCATTTTGAAAAAACCTAACTTAACTCTGGTGCCGTGTCACATATAGAAATTTTTTGATATTTCTAGCATAGTAAAACAAAGATTTATATTTTTGATATTTATTTTATATATTTAAATGCCATTTAACAAAGAAAAATCAACCAAAAAAATGAGTTCGCGTGTCACCTCTGACATGCGTGTCATAGGTTCGCCATCACTGGCCTAGGCTAACTCCTCGCCAGACAGGGAGGCGTCTATGTAGTCATTAACAAAACCTGCTACACATATGTTACCAAATCCGATCAGATTAAATTTAGTATCAAAAATATCTACAAACAGGCAACCAAAAAACAGATCCCAATGCTGTTTGGAACATGATTGAAAAGACTCCCTTCTTTCACTTGACTCTTTCCATTCCTTGGTCCATTAATAACTATTCTCCTTCTTTTATTCTTTGGTCCATGCCTTCTTTTTTTTCATTTTTTTAAGTTTTACATTGTAGCTTACAAGAATTTCATGTAAAGATGATGACCCTCCAAGGAGCCCATACCTCAACGTCCAGGGAATATAGAGCTTGGGCCCTTAGATCAGGCAGAAAACTTTCAATCCCAGGCTGGGCAGGATCCACACGCAGTGTCAGCCTGAAGCAACTACAAAAGACTGCCCAGCAACCTTTCGTCTTCCCATATGATTATGGAATCGAAATCTCTTGGGGGATTTAGGAGGCAGGAAAATTAGAATAGGGAGCACAGGCCTCAAACTCTACCCTCCCCTTTTCGGTCTTGGCTGGAATATCGCAGAAGTGACCTTCACTGACCACCTGTTCCCCCACTTCCCCTCCCCAATTTCCTGTAATTGAGCGGACAAAAATAAAATCGCTATCTGGAGAGGAGGGACAAGGACCAGCCTCGTTGGCAGTCACCCCACCAGTGTCAGAAGCTGAGGGCCATCCTGTTCCCAACCCCTTGCCCATGTTTAATGAAAACCTTCCACCCGCCCCCATCGAGACATCTTGTTCTCCGAGGTCGCGCGCTCTCTCTTCTCGAGTGTGTACTATCACTTTAATAAGTTTACTGTGCGTTGCTAAATCTTTCTGCCAGGTTCCGTAGTTTTTTCTTGTTCCGTGACAAGAACCTGGACCCCGGTATCGGGTTGAGGCCTCCCTTGGCCTCCCTGAGTGCTGCCGGGCACCCCTGTGAACTCTCTCCCCAGCGACACGTCGACTTGGCAGTTCTGTGTTCTTCACATCGCCCAATTTTAGCAAGAATCCAGTCATGTCAGTTTAGCTGGAATCTCCCACCCTCAATATCTGATTACCATTGGTATCTGACCAACTTCCTCAACCCCCGCCCCCCACCTTAGCCTGCCTTTAGTAAGAATCCTGTTAGGTTGGTTTAGCCAGAATCTCCCCTGACCCCTGATGTTTCTGCTCAGTAATTTTCCATCCACTGACCCCACCCTGCTCCTGGGCTATATATTCCCACCTCCTCTTCCCTATTAAATTTGGAATTGAGCCCCGGTTTCTACACGAAGGTCTCTTTTCCCCTGTTGCAATAGTTCCTGAGTAAAATCTGTTTTTACCACTTTACTGTCTAGCTCTAGCTTTTCTTTGACAGGTTGAAATGGGTTAATGTACGAAAAGCACTTAGAACAGTACCTGGCACATGGTAAGCCCTATAGGTCTTAGCTTTATTATTAATTTTGAAGCCTTTTACATCAGTTTCCCTGCTGATGGAAGTAAAGACACATCCCTGTTACTGAGGTCCAATAAGTAGCTGTAGACATAGCTTATGGATCCCTTACCTCGCCCCCCCCCCCCCCCCGCCCCCGCCCCCATCCCCATCTCCTTCTCTCTCTAAGTTGCTCTTCCCTGGGCCCTGCAGACCCACCCCATCATCTCCTCCTCTTCCTGCCCAAAGGGTGAGGGTCCTGCTCTCTCTATCCCAACCCAGGCTCTGAGTGCTCACTTGTACTATTATGATCTTTCTCTTTCCCAAAGGCACGTGATATTTTTCAGCTCCTTATTTCTGTTTCAAGGACCCGTATCTGCTTCACTCCCTTCTACTCAAGGCCAGCCACGTTTGTTATCCTCGGAGCCTGCTTGCTATCTGTTTTCCCAATGCAGAGCAGCTGGCCCCTAAGTGGAATAACTAAATTCTCATGCAGCTTTGAGGAAAGGGGCTTGAAAGAAGTGGGGACTGGGAGGTGTAAGTTGGGGACCCCTTCTAATAAGTCATTGAAGTCTGGGGTCACAGGGAAAGCCAAGGGCTTTATAACGATCCTGTTTTCCGTTGTGAGTTTTCATGGCTGACAGAGTCACAGATTTCTCTTTCCTCCCCAGATTACACCTCCTCCACCCCACACCCGTTTTTGACTACAGGTGTATTTCAAAATTGACAAAAATCTATGGTATGACCATTGTCAATAACCATTTCCAGAGAATCTCTGTAGAAAGACCCTCTAACCAGACAAAAAACTTGCCCGCACATAGTATTTCAATAATGGCTATTTCAAAAGTCAAGTCTAGAGAAAGATATTAATATTGAAGATGCACCACTACCACTACCACAACAAGAAAATAAAGTGATTTTTTTAAATAAAATATTTTTAATGATTTCAGAGAGAAAGGGAAAGGGAGAGAGAGATAGAGACATCAATGATGAGAGATAATCATTGATGGGATGCCTCCTGCACGCCCCCTACTGGGGATTGAGCCCGAAACCCAGGCATGTGCCCTGACCCGGAATCAAACCATGATCTCCTGGTTCATAGGTTAGGCTAAAGTGATTTTTTAATGGCAAAGGACAGAAATACAAGCCAGAATGACTTAAGCAATAAATAAAGAATCCTGGACTCACAAAATTGGCAAATCTAGAGGCACTGTATTCAGACACAGCTGGATCTGGGTACTCAGATGATGTGATCATACAATCTTTTTGCTCTCCTTCCTCCCTCCGTCCTCTATTTACTTCTTTGCTGGCTAGACCTTTATCATTATTTTTATTCAACAAATATCTATTGAGTTTAGAAGTGACAGGCACTGGGAATATTTCAGTGAACAAGACTGACAGGGTTTTCATTCTCATGGGAGTCATGTTCTATTGGGAAAGAAGGACAATAAATTAGTGAGCATCTATACTTATAATTTAGGGTAATTGTGATGTAGTTGAGATTTGAAAGGCACAAGGGCTGAGGAAGATTTATAGTGTCCAGAATGGCAGTGAAGGCTTTTCTGTAGAGGTGAGGTTTCCTGCTACTTGATAGAGGAGTAGAAGTCAGCCATGCAAGTTTCTTGGAAGAGAGCATTCCAAGCAGATGGAACAGCTATGCAGAAGTAGACAAAACCTTCCAATAAGGAGAAACTGGTTTTGGGGAAACTGGCAAGGTAATGGGCAAGAGAGCCATGGGCCAGGTTATGGAGTTAGGCTAATATAGGAAGACAGCATTGATGGGCTTTGTAAAAGGGGTGTGACTTATGTAGATAATGACTTAGAGCTTGTTGAAGATGGTGCTTTTGGCTGCATGAAGAATGGAATGGAGCCTTCCCGGCATGGCTCAGTGATTGAACATTGACCTATGAGCCAGGAGGTCACAGTTCAATTTCTGGTCAGGGCACATGCCTGGGTTACAGGCTCGATCCTCAGTGTGGGGCATGCAGGAGGCCGCCAATCAATGATTCTCTCTTGTCATTGGTGTTTCTCTCTCTTCCTTTCTCTCTGGAAAAAAAAAAAAAAAAAAAAAAAGAATGGAGTAGGGTAGAAATACAATGCCTTCCTGACTTTATCAGCACATTGATATAATCAGGATTTCCACCCACCTTAGCTTGTTACAGCATTGGCTGAACTCACCATATTACGGTGCAGTTGTCCATCCCACAGGGGGAGATGATCATCAGAGCAACAAAGAAAACACTCACAGCCTGTCATCCTACCCTGTCAATTGGCAACAAAAATGTCACTTTACACAATTTTCTGCTCACAGAGTATGCCTTTTCCTGTTTATTGACTTGGTACAATACAGCCATTTTTCAAAATGTCATAGGCCATTATCCTAAACATTCAGGGTCTAGGAAAACTACTTGTTCTTGTGAGCAGTGCATTAAATCTCTTTCTAATTATAGCCCTTCCAAATTCTTTTTCCTTACCTTTAAATAAAGTGTCTAGCCATATGTTCAAATGAGTAGTATTCTAAGTTTTATGTCTTGCCTCATTTTCTTTGGAATCTGTCATTGTCAGAGCTTTTTACAGTGTTACTGTAAAAATGTACTGAATCTTGGTTGAGAAAACTGGCTGCTCTGAAGTTAGTGATTTTTTAAAAGCGGTTGTGTGGGAGTCTGTGTCCTGCTTGCAAAAATAGTGAAATCAGGTCTTTCAAAAACTCCCTACTTAGAATTGAGCTAGCTTTTTCAGTATTATGGTGATTATTTTGCTTGGATTTAAACCCACTTTGTTTACGGTTCAAAACCATCTCTTGCTTTTAATAAATAAGGCCATAGAATATTTTACCCAGAGACAGCCAGAGTTGGAGAAAAGTATGGGCTAAATAAGACACGTTTAATATATATGAGAACAGAAACTGATATAATTTCCTGTCCATGAATTAAACCATACTGGGACCAGGAGTTGATTATATTAAACAATACAGAGACCAGGCATAAAACATTTAGCTACTGATTCCAGGAACTACTTGCTCTTGGAAGATAAGACGGTGAACTTGAGAAAAGAGGTTGCTCATCAAAATTTGCTTCAAGACTTTAGAATCACTGGGCCCAGAGCTATTAGGCCATAAACTATGTCACTCTAGATGGTTCCCTACCTTGCAAATCTACATTAAAACCACCCAGCCCAAGCCCTAAAATGTTACAAATACTCTTAATCACCACTCAAATAAAGAGGTTCAGAATGTGCCACCCCAAAACAAGTCACTTTGGCTTAAGGATAATTTTGTATTGAAGTCAATTAAGAATCAACAAATGCAGAAAGAGTTCTCTTATCCTTTGCTTATCTGTCTTGAAATCAGAACATAAGTTTCTCTTTGAGAAAGGTGCCATTCCCGGCCCCCCCCCCTCCCCCCGCAACCCATACTAGGGAGAGAAAAATGACTCTTATCATTATAGATGGTGAGTTGACACCAAAATGAATTAGTAAAAACAGACCTTACTAAAATAATTCTTTTCCCATTAATTCTCTCCAGATATGTCCTAGTCATTCCCCATAATTTATAATAAACCCTCTTTCCTTTGTTAAAAAGATATATAAGCCCCTGACTCTAAGTGCTTCTTTGAGTTTTTATCTTTTTTGTGAACCCCATGCATGTAAATATTAGTAGAAATTAAGACTTTTTTCCTGTTAATCTGTCTTTTGCTAGTTTCATCCACAGGCCCCTAGATAAAGAACACAAGAGTATAAGGAAAAGTTTTTCCTTCCTGACACTGATTTTCCCATTTTGAAATACAACAAGATCCCACAGAGATGATGTGAATCCAATAAACTTAGATTTGCTTGATCAACAGGTTTTACTGGAGGTCCTTGGGGAATTGATAGCCAACTTTTATATACTGTACTAGAGGCCCGGTACACGACATTTGTGCACTGGGGGGCAGGAGGGTCCCTCAGCCCGACCTGTGCCCTCTCGCAGTCTGAGGGGTCCCTTAGCGCTGCCACAGAGGCAAGAGAGGCTCCTGCCACTGCTGCTGCGCTCACCAGCCATGAGCCCGGCTTCTGGCTGAGCGGTGCTCCCCCTATGGGAGCGCACTGACCACCAGGGGGCAGCTCCTGTATTGAGTGTCTACCCCCTGGTGGTCAGCGTGCATCATAGCGACTAGTCATTCCGCTGTTTGGTCGATTTGCATATTAGCTTTTTATTATACAGGATATGTATGTGTGGTGTGTGTACATGCAATAAAACCCCCACCAAAATGCAGTGTTCCAAATGATATAATTGCATAAAATGTGGGAATGCATGATTATGAGGATAATGAAATTCCCTTTTGCATGGTATATTATTCTATCTCACTTGTGATCCATCTACAATTACAAATATGACCAAGCCTTACAAACATTCTCAAAGTTCACTCTATACTAAAAACATGTGGTGGATTTGATTGCAAAAATAGCCATAATTCTTTATCTCTTCATCTGAAAACCACTTTACAGTGTAACTTTGCAGCTCCTCCTATCAAGGACTAAAGTCCATCTTCCCAGCCCTTTAATTGGGAAATGATTTGTTTGGGTCAGTGGAATGCAGCAGAATTGAGGGTATGCCAGTTTTGGACCTAAGCCTCCAGAGGGCCTTTTGGCTTTTGCTTTCTCTTGGGACCCTTATTCTATCATATGAACAGTCCAAGTTAGACTTTTGGAGAATGAGAGATCATGTTGGGAAATGAACCAACTTAGATCAGCAGAGCCACCTACTTAACTCATACCTAACACAAATGTATGTGTGAGACCAGCAGAACAATCCAGCTGACCTATATAGACTGTAAATGTCTATTGTTTTAAGTCATTGAGTTTTGTGGTAGTTTGTTATGCAGCAATAGCTAACTGATACATGTAGCATTGCAGACACTATTTATTGCCTAAAAATATCTATTTCTCTCTCTCTTTTTCCCAGCTAACAGAATATAATTTTTTTCAAATTCCTTGACCTCAGAGAAGGTAAGCAATGGCCAATCACATTATCTCACATTGCTGGCTTCTCTTAGGCATGGAATTATGAACCATTCTGGCTCCTGATGGGACCATTCCTATGGTAACTATAATGAGCAAAGGTGAGCATATGAATCAAACATATATCTTAGTCCATTTAGGTTTCTAGAACAAAATACCATTTGACAGGATGACTTAAAAAACATTTATTTCTCATAGTTCTGGAGGTGGGAAGTTTACTATCAAGGTGCTGGCAGATTTGGTGTCATATTCATAGTAGGCCCTGTCCTCACTTGGCAGAAGAGAGAAGAGAGCTTTTTAGGGCCTCTTTTATAAGGGCACTAATCCCATTCATGAGGGCTTCATTCTCACGACTTAATCACCACCCAAAAGTCCCACTTCCTAATATCATCCCATTGGGGTTAAGATTTCAACATATGAATTTGGGGGGAACATAAGCATTCAACCTATAATAGTATGCCAATCAGAATTCTTTTCTAGGGTTTTATATATGGAGTCTAGAAATGAGAAATATATGACTGATATGGGGGCTAAGTCAGATTGATCTGTTTTAGAATAAAGCATGAAAGCTGAATTCTTAAAATAATATTTTTATTGATTTGAGAGAGAAAGGGAGAGGGAGAGAGATAGAAACATCAATGGTAAGAGAGTATCATTGATCATTTGCCTCCTGCATGTCCCCAGTAGGCATGTGCCCTTGACTGGAATTGAACCCAGGACCCTTCAGTCTGAAGGCCAACACTCTATCCACTGAGTCAAACCAGCTAGGGTGAAAAATGAATTTTTACATCTGAATATTTTGGAGAAAACTCGTATCTGTGTAATAAATTTACCAAACAGTGAATGTCACCTCCTTCAACATACAGACTGCACACCAAGTTAATAGTAAGCCTTCATATTTCTGGGAAGAAAAATGCCATATCAAAAACAAGATGATACATAATCATTTTTATGACTCACTGAAATTTTCTTTTTTAACCTGGATAAAAACAGTTGAAGCCATGGAAGTTTATAATGGGTGGGATAAACAGATCAAAAGAACTAATCTCCAAGGAGATTTAAAATGCTTTTGAGCCCAGCCAGCATGGTTCAGTGGTTAAGCATCGACCTATGAACCTAAAAGTCAAGGTTCAATTCCTAGTCAGGGCATATGCTGGGTTATGGGGCTCGAAGGAGGCAGCCGATCAATGATTCTCTCATCATTGAAGTTTCTATCTCTCTCTCCCTCTCCCTTCCTCTCTGAAATCAATAAAAATATATTTAAAATGCTTTTGAAACCCTCCTTGATATAGACCACATTTTGAACTCGGTCATTCTGGGCCCTGTTTGCCAACTTGTCTTGCATCCATATTTTAGACTACAGCGCCACCTTCTGGAGGGAAAATGACATAAATGCTCCACACATCCACTAACATTCAAAGTTGATTCGCAAGTTCCTGAGATGTCTTTCTTAGTCATTTGCATGATTTCTCATTGGCAGCTCATTTTTTTTTTTCCCTTTTTGGAAACAGTATCATCTCAGCGAGGCAGTGAAACTAGATGTAAGCTGTTGATCACTTCCCTTTTCTCAAAGAGAAATTTATGGCATAGTTTCATCTTTATATTTATGGTTTCTGCAGCAGGAGACTGATTGAAATAATTACCCCTCCCTCAGCATGTTCTTCCTTTGAACGCTTGTGTCACTGAATAGGTACTGGGTTTTATTTTCTTACTCTCAAGGGAAATCAATTTCTCTGCAGCTTTTCCTGTATTTTGGTCTATTCTGAAGCTTCTTCTTGAATGCAAATATTTTAAGAACTATTTTACATTAATGTCATATTTTTCAGAGATTAAAAATGGTCAATTTATTTTTTAAGAATATACATAATATAGTAAGAATAGTTTTAGATTTAAAGAAAAATACTGACGATAGTATAGGCAGTTCTCGTATACCGTGTACTCAGTTTCTCTTATTATTATCTTACTTTAGTATAGCACATTAATAAACAAATATTGATACATCATTATAATTTTTTCCCCCTGCTAATCCTCACCCAAGAATATTCTTTTCCTCTTTGATTTTTAGAGAGAGTGGGAGGGAGGGAAGAGAGACAGAGAGAAACATCAAGGTGGAGAGAGACACATCAATTGGTTGCATCCTGCATGCACCCTGACAGGGGCCGGGGATGGAGCCTGCAATCAACATATGTGCCCTTACTGGAATCGAACCCGAGACCCTTCAGTGTGAGGGCCTACGCTCTCACCACTGAGAAAACTGGCTAGGATGATACATCACTATTTTTTTTTTTTTTTTAAATTAAATCTTTATTGTTCAGATTATTACATTTGTTCCTCTTTTTTCCCCCCATAACTCCCCTCCTTCCAGCTCCCACCCCACCCTCCACCCTCACTCCCCACCCACTGTGTTCATCCATAGGTGCATGATTTTTGTCCAGTCACTTCCCTCATCTCCCACACCCCTTTTTCCCCCAAGAATAGTCAGTCTATTCCCTTTCTATGTCCCTGATTCTATTATAATCACCAGTTCATTCTGTACATCAGGTTATTTATTCACTTGATTCTTAGATTCATTTGTTGCTAGATGCATGTTTGTTGTTCATAATTTGTATCTTTACCTTTTTCTTCTTCTTCCTCTTCTTAAAGGATACCTTTCAGCATTTCATATAATACTGGTTTGGCGGTGATGAACTCCTTTAGCTTTTCCTTATCTGTGAAGCTCTTTATCTGACCTTCAATTCTGAATGATAGCTTTGCTGGATAAAGTAATCTTGGTTGTAGGTTCTTGGTATTCAGCACTTTGAATATTTCTTGCCATTCCCTTCTGGCCTGCAAAGTTTCTGTTGAGAAATCAGCTGACAGTCGTATGGGTATTCCCTTGTAGGTAATTGAGCCTCTTTCTCTTGCTGCTTTTAAGATTTTCTCTTTGTCTTTTGCTCTTGGCATTTTAATGATGATGTGTCTTGGTGTGGTCCTCTTTGGATTCCTTTTGTTTGGGGTTCTCTGCGCTTCTTGGACCTGTAAGTCCATTTCTTTCACCAGGTGGGGGAAGTTTTCTGCCATTATTTCTTGAAATAGGTTTTCAATATCTTGCTGTCTCTCATCTTCTGGCACTCCAATGACTCTGATATTAGACCGCTTAAAGCTGTCCCAGAGGCTCCTTACACTATCTTCACACTTTCGGATTCTTTTTTCATTTTGCTTTTCCAATTGGGTGTTTTTTGTCGAATCTTTGGTTTGATTATTGTACTCCTCTGGTCTGCTATTGGGTATAATATTCTTTATTTCAGTCCGTGTATGCTTACTTTCTAATTTCTTTATCGTAGCATCGAGGGTCTCATTAGTTTTCGTGAGGCTCTGCACAAATTTATGGCAAGCCCTCAAAATTGCGATTCTTAGCTCCATATCCTCCATTTCTGTCATGTTTTTTTGTCTCCGCATCTTTTATGCTTTCTTGGTGCACCCCCTTGTGGTCTCTGTGCGCAGTCTTGTTCTAGCCAAGCCTTAATTGTTGTAGTTAACACTAGAGGGGTTTGACCACCAGGCCGGCTGGCTGTGGAAATCAGCTGTGTGGAAAACGTCTGCCTTCTGGGGAGGTGATAATCCAGCCTTTGCCTGAGGCAATCGGCAAATGGCTGTGCGCAGGTTTTGGGCGGGGCGGGATCAACAGGGCGGGCGGAGGGAGCAGTTATGGCCACGCTCAGTCCCGTTCCCAGAGGCTCTGCTTCTCAGAACCCCGGCAGCCGCAGCAAACCTCGGAGAGAAAGCTGCCCTCAGGTCCCAACTGATGCCGGATAATCCCGCTTCTCCCGTTTGAGTCTGGGTCCCTAGAGACTCGCCCGGATCTGGAGCCCAGAGTCTGAGACTCACTCCCGGCAGAAAACGACAACCGCGCCCTCAGCCACCAGCCCGCTTTGCGCGCGCACCTCGGTACCTTTGTATTTTCCACACTGCGCTGCCTCTGAGCCTCGATTTGCTGTTCTCTTTCCTTCTAGTTGTAGAGTCTCTCTTCAGCCAGCCTTCCTGTGGTTCTGGGTGATGTCCGTTCAGTCTTTTAGTTGTATTTTTGAAATGGTTGTTTGCGGCAGCGGTCTCCGGTGTTTACCTACGCCGCCATCTTGGTCTCTCCGATACATCACTATTAAGCAGAGTCCAGACCTGGTTCAGATAGCCTTAGGTGTTACCTAGCATCTTATTTCTGATCCAGGATCCCATCCAGGACATCACCTTACATTTCGTTGTCATGTCTCCATAGGCTCCTCCTAGCTGAGACAGTTTCTCAGACTTTGTTTTTGATGACAGTTTTGAGAAGCACTGGTCAGGTATTTTGTAGACTGTCTCTCTATGGGGATTTGTCTCATGTTTTTCATATGATTGGGCCAAGGTTATGGGATTGGGGGAGGAAGACCATAAAGTGCTGTTTTTATCACATCATGACTTATCACTGTTGCTGCTGACCTTGAAGTCGTGTTTGTCGGGTTTCTCACTGTCAAGTTATTCTTGTAACTTTTAAGTCACTGTAAATTCTCTCCGTGACCTTGGGTGGCTGTTTCTTTGGAGGAGAAGCGTAGTGCTCTGACCCATGTCTCCCTTCCTTTGGCATTGCCTTGCCAGGCTGCTCCTGGCAGTGGAGCGAAGCAGTGGGTGTGATGGGATCCACTTGATTCAGTCTATTCTCTGCAGCCAGGAAAGGATGACCTGGGAAGACAATCTGAAAAAGTTAGTCAGGAAGCCAGAGTTGAGATCTGTTTCTAGGCTTGGAAATTCCTTTGTTTCGATCACCAAAAGCTCAAAGATTCCTTGGGTTTCGTTGAGGATGACAAAGAAAGAGCATTCCAGAGTCAGGAAATATAAGTTCTATTCTAGGGTGACTTGGCCAAGACAGTCGTGTAAAAGCAAAACGGGAACATGGAGTTGATACTGTTGACAGAGCAATCTAAAATAGAGCCGGGAGGCCTCCAGGAAGCCAAGCTAACACCCCCCCCCCCCCCGCCCCCCCCTACAGGTGACACTGAACCTGTGCACTTAGCAAAACCACAATGGCTGTATCCTAATACAGTTCCCGGAACTGGCTTTGCACCACTGGACTCTCTACTGAGAAAGAAGAATTTTCACCTAGCAATAGACAGGAACAGTTACTCGTGTATAGTATAGTGTACGTTTACTTGCCAGCACCAATCACAGCCCTTTCAAAGCAACTTGTCTAACCCCAGTAGGTCCCCCCTTTTAATGTCTTTATAAACTCTGTACCTTTCTTTTCCCTTCAGAATACAATTGGGGTTTTACCCAAATATGTATCTACAGAATTTCAATTCCTAAAAAAACCCCAAATAAAGCTTTTGTTTGCCTTACAGTTCTTGGTCAAAATTGACAGTAGCCTTCTCTGGATGTGGGTGGAGAGGATACTGAAAAAGCTCCATTACATCATCTACTTGATGACATCACATAGCTCCTGTAACTGAATGAGCTAGGTAGCTCACTGAGGTAGACCTTATACCACTAATAAAAAACAACCATCACGGCAAGATTAATATAACCAGCAATTGTGTATTCACTCTTACAATGTGGCAAGTAGTGGAAATTTAAAGTAATGAAACACATATAATCCTATATAATAAAAGGCTAATATGCAAATTGTCCCTATGGGAGGGAGATCGACTGACCAGGAGTTAAACTTGCACTGACCACCAGGAGGCGGTGTGGAACATGGCTGATGTCAATGATGCAGTGCTGGCAGCAGGCGGCAGTGGAAGTGCTGCCAGCCCTAATGGTCCCCGACGAGAGCTGGACTGTGGTGGGATGGTGGAGCAGGTGAGCAGGCAGCGCCAGGCCAAGGTGGGTGCCAAGGGAGGCCCTGGCAGGCAGCTGGGGGAAGGGAGGCCTTAGCCAGTGGTGGTGGCATGCAGCCAGGGGAAGGGAGGCCCTGGCCAGCAGCTGGCAGCCAGGAGCTGCTAGGGACCCTACCTGTGTACGATTTCATGCACTAGGCCACTAGTGTGATATAATATTATATTAGCTTCATGTGTACAATTTAGCAATTAAATGTTTATATAGCTTACAAAGTGATCACCTCAATAAGTCTAGTACCTATCTGACACCATACATAATTATTACAAAATTATTGACTATATTTTCTATGCTGTACTTTACATCCCTGTGACTGTTTTTATAACTTGCAATTTGTACATCTTAACCCCTTCACCTTTTCCACCCAAACCTCTAACCCGCCTCCTATCTGACAACCATCAAATTGTTCTCTGTATCAGTTTGTTTGCTCGGGGTATTTTTGTTTGCTTGTTTGTTTTTTAGATTCCGTATATAAGTGAAACCATATGGTATTTGTCTTTCTCTATCTGACTTATTTCATTTAGTATAATACCCTCTAGGTCCATCCATGTTGTTGCAAATAACAAGATTTCCTTCCTTCTTTTTTATGGCTGAGTAATATTCCATTGTATATATATGTACCACCTTTTCCTTATCTATTTGTCCATGTACAATTAGGCTGCTTTCATATCTTGGCTATTATAAATAATGTTACAATGAACATAGGGAAGCATATGTCTTTTTGAGTTAGTGTTTTGGATCTCTTTGGAAACATACCCTGAAGTGAAATTGCCAGGTAGTTCTACTTTTAATTTTTTGAGGCGCCTCTATACTGTTTGTCACACCAATTTGCAATGCCACCAACAGTGACAAGAGTTTTTCTTTCTCCCATTCTCACTAACACTTGCTTGTAGATTTATTGCAGACAGCTATTCTGACAGATGTGAGGTGATATCTCGTTGTGTTTTTAATTGCGTTTCTCTGATTATTAGTGATGATGAGCATATTTTCATGACTATTGGCCATATGTATGTTCTCTTTGGAGAAATGTCTATTCAGGTCCTTTGGCCATTTTTAATAAAATTTTTGTTTGTTTGTGTTTGTATTAAACTATGAGTTTTAAAAAATATTTTGAATATTAACCACTTAAAAGATAAATCATTGGCAATTACCTTCTCCCATTCTGTAGGTTGTCTTTTTTTTTTTAGTTTTTTTTTTTAATTGTTGACACTATTACAGATGTCTTTCATTACCCATCCCTTACCCCCTTACTCCCCTTTACCCACTTCACCCAGCTACCACTACTCCTGCCTCTGGTCATCACCACACTGTTGTCTATGTCCATGGGCTATGTATATATGGTTTTTTTTGGCTAATCTCTTCACCTTCTTTCATCCAGTCCCCCCACCCCTCTCTCCTTAAAAGTTATCAGACTGTTCCATGTATCCATGCCTCTGGGTCTGCTTTGTTTGTCAGTTTATTTTGTTCATTAGATTCCACATATAGGTGAGATCATGTAGTATTTGTCTTTCTCTGTCTAGCTTATTTTGCTTAGCACAATAATTTCTAGGTTCATCCATGCTGTCACAAAAGGTAAAGTTTCTTCTTTACAACTGTGTAGTATTCCATTGTGTAAATATACCACAGGTGTTGTTTTTTGTTTTTGTTTGTTTTTATCCACTCATCTGCTGATGGGCACCTGGGCTGTTTCCAGATCTTGGCCATTGTAAATAACACTGCTATGACATAAGGTGCATATATTCTTTTTGAATTCTTAGGATATATTCCCAGAAGTGGGATTACTGGGTCAAATGGCAGTTCCATTTTTAATTTTTTGAGGAATATCCATATTGTTTTCCACAGTGGCTGCACCAGTCTGCATCCCCATCAGCAATGGACTAGGGTTCCCTTTTCCCCACATCCTCACCAGCACTTCTTGTTTGTTTTATTGATGGTAGCCATTCTGACAGGTGTGAGGTGATATCTTATTTTTTTGTCTTCCTGGTGTTGAGTTGGATAAGCTCTTTATATATTTTGGAAATGAACCCCTTATTAGATATATCATTGGCAAATATTTTCTCCCATACAGTGGGTTCCCTTTTCATTTTGTTAAGAGTTTCCTTTGCTGGGCAGAAGCTTTTTAGTTTGATGTAGTTCCATTTGTTTATTTTCTCCTTCTTTTCCCTTTCCCTAGGAGGTATATCAGCAAAAATATTGCTATAAGAGATACCTGAGATTTTACTGCCTGTGTTTTTTTCTAGGGTTTTTATGGTTTCATGACTTACATTTAAGTCTTTTATCCATTTTGAGTTTATGCTTGTTTATGGTGTAAGTTAGTGTTCTAGTTTCATTTCTTTTTTTTTTAGTATGTAGCTGTTCAGTTTTCCCAACACCATTTATTGAAGAGACTGTATTTTCTCCATGTATGCTCTTACAAATTTTGTCAAATATTAATTGACCATAGGTTGATTTTTGGGCACTGTGTGCTGTTTCATTGATCTATATGCCTGTTATTGTGCCAGTACTAGGCTGTTTTGATTACAATGACCTTGTAATATGCTTAGTTTGATATCAGGTATTGATATTTCAATGTGTCACAGCCCTAGAAATAATCCCTTCTCATGAAAGGATCTTTGCTCCTGATTATAGGAACATGATGGAAGGTCTGTAACTATCTATATATATAAAAGGCTAAGTGACCATCCTACCGTCTGACCGGCTGGTAGGTTTGATGTGCACTGACCACCAGGGGGAAGATGTTCAATGCAGGAGCTGCTGAGCTGTGGTGACTTGGCAGTGGCGGTTCTCCTGTAATGCACTCCAGAACCAGAGAGGAGGGAGCCTGATTCCGGGGTGCATCACCCGAGATCTGCCCTCTTGCAATCCAAAGCCTACCCCCTAAGAGCCGAACCTACAGACCAGGCCAGTCCCGAAGGGCAGAGCCAAGCCCCAAAGAGGTGATTTGAGACCCAAGGATGGAGACTAGCCCAGATGAGCAGAACCTAGCCGGGAAGAGTGGAAACCAGACCTGAAGGACGGAGCCCAGTCCCGAAGGTTAGGGCCTAGGTCCGAAGAGCCTCAGGCTCTTTTGAGGAACTCGAGGCAGAGTGGAATACACATAGCAGGTAAATTCTTGCTAGGTAACTCAGAAACAATGGGACTCAAGGGGTATCTAGGCAATATGAACTTGCTTGAAGCCCTCTTGTTCACCATGCTTAATTCAAATTAGGGTAAGGAAACATCCTAAAATCTCCTCCCTGAAGCAGGCTTCTCTGTTTAACTCTCTTGGGCAGGAGAGGATATTTTTTGTTTGTTTCTTAATACACAATTTAAAGTTAATATCCCAAAATGTCAGCCTCAGGGTGACAAAACTTTGGTCTCTTCACCCCTCTATATCTCTGAACCTCTCATGGGGTCTCTGATTCTCTCATGTATGTGAGATTTCCATACATATGTATGTATTAAATTTTATTTATTTTCTCTTGCTCATCTGTCTCATGTGTATGTGATTATTAGACCAGCCAGAAGAATCTTGAGAGTAGAGAAAATTTTGTTTCTTCCCCACAGTGTATAGAATGTCACCAGCTGACACCTGGCTGGCATGGCTCAGTGGTTGAGCGTTGACCTATGAACCAGGAGGTCACAGTTCAATTCCTGGTTGGGGCACATGCCCAGGTTGTGGGCTCGATCCCCAGTGGGGGACTGCAGGAGGCAGCCAGTCAATGATTCTCTTTCATCATTGATGTTTCTATCTCTCTCTCCCTCTCCCTTCCTCTCTGAAATCAGTAAAAAATATATTTTAAAAAACTAATGTCATCAGCTGAGATATCCTAGTTAACATAGTTATTAATATCTCTAGAAGCTCTATTTTATTGCTTAGATTGGTTGATCTAAGTACCATCATACTTAATTCCTATAACTATATGTAAGTGAAGAATAGAAGACAAAAATTATACATATATATAGTTATTTCCTTCAATAAGTCTATCTACACATTTATTCATCCGACCATCCATCCATTCATCAAATATTTTTGAATAGTTTTTTAAAAATTTTTAAATTATATTTTATTGATTTTTTACAGAGAGGAAGGGAGAGGGATAGTGAGTTAGACACATCGATGAGAGAGAAACATCGATCAGCTGCCTTCTGCACACTCCCTACTGAGGATGTGCCTGCAACCAAGGTACATGCTCTTGACTGGAATCGAACCTGGGACCCTTCAGTCCGCAGGCCGACGCTCTATCCACTGAGCCAAACCGGTTAGGGCTTGAATAGTTTTTATATAGCAGGTACTGTATATAAGGGCTGGATCTTGATTGTCTTCAACTTTCAAAATTCCAATGATTCAAAGTTGATTTCCAAGACCCTGAGATGGTCTGCCACTCCTACTTAGTATATGACTATGGAAACATTCCTTTACAGGAAACCCAAATATCTTTTCTTCATTATCTTTTGGGTTAGTCAGGACATTTTGGGGTGAAAAAGGCTAGGAAACAAAGTAAGGATGATCAGGGCAGAGCTGGCCTCCGGGGCTGGAAAATGTCTTTACCTTCTCTCACACTCCAATTTGGTGCAAAGAACATTTTTAATACAAATGTTTGGATCAGAATGATAACAACATAGATGAAATGTCGATAAGAAAGCATTATTTAAAGTGAATGCTATTAAACCAATGTAATTCCAGGATCAATGATCTACATGGGTCAATGAAACTATTCTAGTATTCCTTGAATCATTTCATTTTTTATTTTGCTAAAGTTAGTGGCATGGAAATCAATTGTTTTCTATTTAAATTTTGGAACAAATTTTATTTAATCTATTATTTTTCCTATTGCATATACTGATTATAGTTTACTATTGATTTTATAGTATATGAATTTTCTATTGATTTACTATTTCTGCCAGTTTAGCAAAGATAGACATTTTGTGCAGAAAATTTGATTCTCTCAACCAAAAGTAGATTTGATTCTTTTAACCAAAAGGAAATTTGACCCTCTGTGATGTTTAGTTTTTCTCAGTGTAATTTGAATTGATAACTTATGGCTCCAATCTTACCTAATAATAGACAAACATGTAAATTGACCATACCTTCGCTACGCTAACCAGCCAATCATGATCATATGCAAATTAACCCAACAAAGATGGTGGTGAAGTTGCATACGTAGGCACGAAGAGGCGGAGCGAAGACCAAAGGCGGCTCTGGCCAGAGTAGTGAAGACAGAAGGCAGGTCTGGCCGGAGTGAAGGCTTGGGTCCCGGGTGCTGGAGGAAAGCTGGTGCCTGCAGCCAGAGGAAGGGAAAGCCTATTGCACGAATCTCTTCGTGCAACAGGCTCTTCGTGCAGCAGGCCTCTAGTACTCATTATAATTGAGTAAAACAATAATAGTTTGCATTTATTTCTTAGTTACTCCATGAGGAAATTGTAAGATATTTTGTGAGGTAGAGAGATAGAGAGATAAAAATGAGAGGTGATGGGGGCCAGGAAGGAAAACTTGTCCTTTACCTTTCTACGTTCTTTTGACTGATCTAATAATTAAATTGAGATGAGTCCAATTAACAAGAGAAAATAATAAAATTTAATTACAGGTGTACATATTGGAATCCCACATACATGAGAGGTTCAGAGACAGAGAGGTAAAATGAGGTTACTATGACCTCCAGAGCTAAGGAATGAGATAAGGTTTTAGAGGAGAGGAGGGTAATTTGGGAGGATGATAAGAGCAGATGTTCAGAAACTAGAAGCTTGCCCTGCCCTATAGATAGGTCATAAAAAGTTATTTCTAGTGTTACTCTTACTATGGGCAAGACACCAATTTGAATTCTTTAAGGGAGAGGTAAAAGTTTCTCTTGAGCCCAGAGTCCAGATTATGTTTAGCTCAAAATAATCCTTGTGCCAGAGCAGCACATCCTAGTTGCTGTTATGAATCTCTTTGCATGGAGGAGTGTGGTAAAAAGGAAAGACACAGAGTAGGGCGAGAGATGGGGAGGACAAGTAGAAGACTACAGAATTCATCTTGTCTGATTTAAGGAGGCCTAGATCAGTTTTTAAGATGTCTCAGGATCAAGTCAGTCTTGATGGTTCTGATTTTCTTTAGAGGAGAAAAAAACAGATCTCCAGGTGGACAGACTTGGGCTGCAATCCTGTAACCTGCTGCTTACTCCCCACTTTGCCCTTGAAAGTCATGGAATCTATTTGATCCTCGTTTTTTTTTTTTTGTTTGTTTGTTTGTTTTTAATCTGTGAAGTGGGAGATATTGAGAGTACAAATTTCATTAGGATTGCTGTGAGGATTAAAAGAAGCTCGAAGCCTAGCTGGGTAGCTCAGTTGGTTAGAGTATTGTTCTGATATGCCAAGGTTATGGGTTCGATTCCTGGTCAGGGCACTTATGGGAATCAACCAATGAATGCATGGATAAGTGGAACAGCACATGATATTTCTCTCTCTCTCTCTCTCTCTCTCTCACAAAAAAATTTAAAAGAGAGACTCCATGTTGAACAAGGAACACAATATTTGAACATAACAAGAGCTTGATAAATAGTTGGATATCATAATTCATAATAATAATAACTGTTTCTAGTAAATAGACCCCTAAAATTATCTTCTGTCTTGAGAACTTGCAGAAACCCTAGTTGCTGTTTTATTCTGTGTCAAACCTATATGACCTGTGGTATGCTAGTAAATGCTTAACAACTTGCTTTCTAGGGGAAATAAAGCTTTGATTTGTATTATTTGCCAATTTCTGTGGTTTAAATATTTCACGATAGTCAATTCATTTTCTTTTTTTAATATATTTTATTGATTTTTTTACAGAGAGGAAGGGAGAGGGATAGAGAGTTAGAAACATCAATCAGCTGCCTCCTGCACACCCCCTACTGGGGATGTGCCCGCAACCAAGGTACATGCCCTTGACCGGAATCGAACCTGGGACCCTTGAGTCTGCAGGCTGATGCTCTATCCACTGAGCAAAACCAGTTAGGGCTCACCATAGTCAATTTCAAGATACATCATTGACCGCAGAGTAGGGAAGAAATTGACAATTGCAACCCATTGTACAGTATTTCTGCTACATAGATACAATAGACATACATAATCTCAAGAGCATAGATAATAGTAAAATGTAGTAAAGTACCTAGAAAGTGATACATTTTTAGTATTACCTTTGTTTTTAAATGATTTATAATTTTCAGTAGTGACTGTGTTTAACAATCAGCATGCAAAATTTACCCTATCAGCTTTTGTGATCCAGTTTGAATCAGCCCCAGCAAATCATTGCATAATGTACTTCCCTCTCCCTCATCTTCATAGACAATCCATCACCCAGTCCTGCTCATTTTATCTCTTAAATAGCTCCTTTAATCAGTTCTCTTCTCTCTATCTTCATTGCCACTTTCCTGGCCCCCTCCTGCCTGGATAGCTGTAGATACCCTTCTAACTTTCATTTTGCACCGGCCCCCTTACCCCATCCATTCTTTCCGTTCAAGTTAGATATATCTTTTAAAAAAAATTAACTTTATTTTATAGAGCAGTTTTAGGTTCACAGCAAAATTGAGTGGAAGGTACAGGCATTTCCTATGTAGGCTGTCCAGAATTGCACAACCTCATCCTCTACCAGAGTGGTACATCCTATATAATAAAAGCCGAATATGCTAAGTGTCCAGTTATCCATTCAACCATTCAAAGTGTAATGTACTAATGATATGCTAAGGCTGCTCAACTGCTCACTCTGATGTGCACTTACCACTAGGGGGCAGACGCTCTGACCAGCAGGTTAACTTGCTGCGGGGGGGTCTGGCCGATTGGGACTGAGTGAGATGGGCCGGACACGCCCTGGAGCCCTCGCTCGGTCCCTCCCCAGCCCGATTGTGCACTGGTGGGGTCCCTCAGCCTGGCCTGTGCCCTCTCGCAATTCGGGACCCCTCAGGGGATGCTGGAGAGCCGGTGTGAGCCCTATCCCACAGGCCACTCTCTTTGGGAGGGCACCAGACGCAGAGCTCATGGCTGCGGCAGGCACAGTGCGGCCAGGATGAGCAGGAGCAGCAGGTAGAAGCTGCAGGTGGCATTGGACTGCGGGTTTCGGCCCGATCCCTGGAGGCTACCCAGAGGGACCCCACCTGTGCACGAATTTATGCACCGGGCCTCTAGTTTGTTATAATCAGTGTATCTACATTGACATAATTACCCAAGGCCCACAGTTTACATTAGAGTTCACTCTTTGTGTTGTACATTCAGTGGGTTTGGACAATTGCATAATGACATATATTCACCACTATAGTATCATAAATCAGAAATTACAGAATAGCCTTAGCTGGTTTGGCTCAGTGGATAGAGCATCGGCCTGCCGACTGAAAGGTTCTGGGTTTGATTCTGGTCAAGGCACATGCCCAAGTTTTGGGCTCAATCCCCAGTAGGGTGTGTGCAGAAGGCAGCTGATCATTGATTCTTTCTCATCATTGATGTTTCTGTCTCTCCCTCCCTCTCCCTTCCTATCTGAAAGCAATAAAAATATATTTAAATTAAAAAAGAAATTACAGAATAATTTCACTGCTCTCTAGCCATGATTTTTGCACATGTCAGTTCATTATTCCTAATCACCCTTCTTCCCTCTTTGCACCTGGCTAAATTCCATCCTTCTTTATTATTATTATTTTTTAAAATCTTTATGATTGAAAGTATTATATATGTTTCCTTCCCCCCCCATTGACTCCTTCTAGTTTTCCCTGCATCCCATCCTTCTTAAGCATCATTCCCTCATTTGTTTATTTGTCTGATAAATATGTCTCCCTAGATTGACAAGTTTTTTGAGTACAGGGATCATGTTGGTTTTTGTTCCAGCACCAAGTACATAATACATGCTCAATAAATATTTGTTGAGTGCATATTAACTACAGCTAATTAACTCTGAATCTTATAGACCTGGTATTTAAAATATATATATATATATATATATATATATATATATATATATATATTGATTTCAGAGAGGAACGGAGAGGGAGAGAGAGATAGAAACATCAATAATGAGAGAGAATCATTGATTGGCTGCCTCCTGCATGCCCTATACTGGGGATCAAGCCAGCAACCTGGGCATGTGCCCTGACCAGGAATCAAACCAGGGCCTTGTGGTTCATAGGTCAACACTCAACCACTAAGCCATGCCAGCCAGTCTAGACCTGGTATATATATATTTTAAATGATTTCAAATAGCACTGTCCAATGACATCTGAGGCCCAATGATCCCCATTCCAAAATACCTCTGAGTCTTCCTCTTTTGTTAAGAAACATTGAAACCAGCCCAAATGACCCTCAGGTTCTT
The DNA here is from genome assembly GCF_028538775.1 of Myotis yumanensis. Lineage (NCBI taxonomy): Eukaryota > Metazoa > Chordata > Mammalia > Chiroptera > Vespertilionidae > Myotis > Myotis yumanensis. The sequence goes on from NW_027223755.1 coordinate 93,898,761, forward strand.
TTTCCTGCCTACAAGAAGCCAAACACATGACACAGATGCTGATGGAAGGAAAGTGATTTATTCAGGTGCCAACAACCTGAGAAGATGGCAGACTCATGCCTTAGCAAACATCTTAACATCTCAGGGTTGGCAAAGGGCTTTTATAGAGGAGTCATGGGAAGAGGGGAACTAAGGAATTCTGACACATGTAGTTTCACATTCCTGCTCTCAGGTGGTTTTGACGTTCTCTTTTGTGTGTGTCAGCATCTGGCATGTTTTTCTCTCTGCCGGTTTTATTGCTAATGTCTGGGGACAGGATGTTGCAGGCCTCATCAGCCATGGGCATTTGCTACACTCCTGTGATTGAGGCCACATGTTTAAATATGAAACTATTAATATCTTAGACTATAAGTTTTATTAGTACATTCTTATTTTTTATTATTGGTTAGTTAGTTAATTAAATGTGTGTTTTTAAATACTCTATACCGTATTACAGCATCTTTTATTTTTCCAAATAAAAAATATTGTTTATTATTAGTTTTTAAATCACAGAACTCCAGGCTGAATATCATTAGACATAAACACACGCATACACAATTACTAATTTTGGGAGTTGTCTCCCATACTCTGTCTCAAAATTTGGCCTAGTTATGCCTCATGGAATTTTTCAGTTCAACCTCATACACTAACTTGGGATAAATAGAAAAAATGAAGTCTTTTAGTTTTAGCCACAGTCCCAAAATGCTATTACAGGTAGAAAATTTGTTGGATGTCGGTCATTGTTGCTGGGTTAGAACAAGAATAAGAAAGCTGCATATACAGTTCCAGATGTGATTAAAATGTGAATATGTATGCTCCTGACCAGCAGGCTTTGTTCTCTTTCCCTTTCATTGTTTTGTTTTGTTTCTTTCAACAGGGGTTGCTTTACATGCTTCCATAAAAATATATCTTCTATTCAGAATCACACTGGAGAGCAGGTGGTTTGAATGAGTAGTACTGTTACATATTAAATAATGGAGTCTACAATAGAGAAATCTGAACTCTGGGGTTACAAATCAAAATAAATGCTATTTCAAGGTAAGTAAACAAATGACTTGGCTGGCTAGTAAAATGTTTAATTCTTTCTAAAATCATAATTAAAATTTGGACTTCTGCTTTATGCTGTATTCCAAGAAAAAAAACAAAACAGGTAACCTACATCTGCATAATGATTCACAGAACATCTCTTTTTATTTCTCTCCTCAGTGCTGAGAAATGACCAGGTCCTGGAAGTTGTAATCTATGTCGCTTGGGTTTTTTGGTGCTCAGGTAAAAACTGCCACAAGGCTCAACCTTGATGAACACAGACTGTTTCTTTAAGTCTGATGGTAGCTAGGTGGAGGCCCTCACTTAGAGATAACAAGAATGTAGAATGTAGAAGCTAGGGCAAGCTGAGAGCTGAGGACAACTTTGCTAACCGACTCAGAGGCCACAGTAGAATGTGAATATTGAAGCCAGCAATCTTAAGAAGCATTTTATCTCACTCTTTTTATTGGAATTTATTCCTCTTTCCAGCTTATACTCTTTATTTACAAAGACCATTCAACTGAGATAAGAAACTGTGGCTTTTTTGTATTTATATTTCTCCTAGGTTGAATTTTCCAGAAACATGATGAATATTTATAACAGCATTAACCAGCTCACTTATCGTCAACTGATGGCTCTGCAGCACCACCCTTCACTCTTTCTTTCTGAGTTGCCCGGCCAATAATTACTGTCTAGAGTTTTGGACAAAAATGGAAAATTTCCATCTTATTTGGCATAAAGCCCTCAATTGCCCAGTGTATTATTCAGAGGAGAAGTATTTATTAGTGATACGTGATTTTTGGACTACAACATGGGGTGTTCCTCTGAGCAGGATGGTTCCTTGGATTCTTTGTCCGTCGGAGTGGAAGAATGAATCCATGGACTGAAGATGGTATAGCAAAGGTGGAGATTTATTGAAGAACAAGTACAGACTCCCACGTGGGGAGGGGGAAAGAATCCCACTGAGTTCCTTTTCCTTATGGCTTATAAAGGCTGCAGAGCCTGGTGCCTTGATATCTCCTCTGATTGGTCACTATTCCCCTAGACTGGTTACTATAGCAACTCCTGGGCTCAAAGGTTGAATCTCACATGGGACATGTGAGGTTCTCCCCCCTCCTTCCTTGTTGTTTTTCTATTTCTTTTGGGCTTTTTTCCTCTCCTTCTGGATGAAGGGCTTCCTTCTCTTTATTTTGTAAATATAGACCTTTTGCTGTTCCCAGTTCCCTCATTCAATGGAAGTGTACCTGTTGCAGCTTTCCAGATCCCCCATTCTACGGAAATATACCTTCTGCTGCTCTGCAGCCCTGTGCTTTCCTCCATGGTCCCCTTAATTTCCAAAAATTCTAAAATTTCCTAAACCTGTCCTATTGTTACAGAAGAGCAAAGAAATACCAAGCACACTTCCTAGAGAAAGGGAGGAACCCATTTATTAACACTAGTGACTAGTGGACTCTGGGTAAGAATTTCCAAATCAAAGTGAAGTAACATACCGAGGCTTTGCTTTTTATAATCTTCTGGGGTCTTTGTCTTGCAGATATGGTTCCGCCCCCTGTGGGCTTACAGGAAGGCCCCCAGGTGTTGAGGTTCCCAGGTCATATCAGATGATCTGTCCTGGGGCCAGCGATAATGACCTCCACCCGCCCCCACCCCCAGGGCAGTGCATTGTTCAGTTTTTATGCCTGACACTCCTTGCAAGACCAGTTTCCTCCTCACTATTTTACTCCCTAAATTCCTGTTTCATTACTATCAAAGGAGGAGACATTAGTGGGTTACATGAAATCCATTGGTGATAGAGTAGGAAGGTGGGAGAAAGCAAAGCAAGGAAATACCTGGGATTGGATAAAAAGTAAAACGATAGACACATGCTTCTTTCACATAAGTGGGTACAGGATCCTTAGTAGTCAACAATTAACACAATGAAGGAATTTGTGGTTTCAACCTGGTGCATTGGTTGCACCTTGAAGGGTCCAGAAAAAAGGAAGTTACAAGTTACCCTGACATTCCAAAGGTATGTTATTGTAGATGCAAAAAGACAATAGGCTCCGTTAAGATCAAAATTGATCTTTGTCGGGGAAGATACTGGCCTAGGACATGACTACCCACTTTGAACTGCTTTTTAATTAAAGACGTTTTAATGTCAGACCACCCTTTTGTGGTTACTTTAGGTCTCTGAGTTTGCAAGGCCACCACACAGGCCTTCCCTGTTAGTCAGGTTAGCATGTGGCCCCTTTTTGTCCACACAGAAGGCACTGACTAAATGGGAGTATGACAGTGTAGTGAGGGACTGAAGAATTCTTTTTTTTTATTGTCTAAAGCTGTACATATGTCTCCTTTTCCCCCAATTGACCCCCCCTTGCCCCACCCCCAAAGAATTCTTTTATTCGGATAGATAGTGAAGACACTGGGTTTCCAGGTCTGAGGGGGCTGAAAAGTGATGTCAAAACTCTTCCCTCCCCTGCTAGCTCAGAGGAAGATGCCCACAGTGCAGGGAGACAGGAGGGTTCATTAGAATATTCTCAGAAGTTTACTTTTCAAAAGGGATGAATCCCAGTCCTTTGAAAAACATCTCTGGGATGCAAAACTGTCAAGGGGCTTTCTTATCTCTAAGAGATTTATAGACACATCAAAAGGTTAGAGAAAGCATTTGCAAACAGTAGGTTTCTCATGGAAATGTTTTGACAAAGGGAAGTGGGAAATGGCCTGTTTACATTTCAGCAGCCTGAAATTCCCAGCCCCACCTCCATAAGTGATACTAAATGCCTCCAATCTTTAGGGATGATTAGAACAGAAGAAATAAAATTTATGGTTGTTTTGTGTGTTTTTTCCAATTTCCACCACTCCCCCCAAAAAGCATTATTATAAAGGTAATATAATTTCATTGTAAAGAAATTGTTTTTGTTTTTTTTAATCATTATTACATTTTATTTTATTTTTTAAATTTTTTTATTGCTTAAAGTATTACAAAGGTTATTACATATGTGTCCTTTTTTCCCCCGCCCTTGACAATCCCCTGGCCTCCCCTACCCCCCAGTGTCTTATGTCCATTGGTTATGTTCATATGCATGCATACAAGTCCTTCCGTTGATCTCTTACCCCCCTCCCTCCTGCCCCCCAACCCTCCCCGGCCTTCCCGCTGCAGTTTGACAATCTGTTTGAGGCAGCTCTGCCTCTGTATCTATTATTGTTCAAAAGTTTATAATGGTCTCTATTATCCATGAATGAGTGAGATCATGTGGTTGTTACAGTAATAAGTTTAGCGAGTATAAGATAGTATAATCAAATTTCATTTCTTTATTAGAGTGAATTTTAAACTTTACTTAGAAGTGAAACTTAACTTGTGTGTATGTGTGTGTGAGACCCTGATAAGTAACTTGTAACACCCTGCAAGCTAACTCCTGACAAATAACTTGTAAACAACTCCCAGCATGTTAACTCCTGATAAGTAACTTGTAACCCCCTGCGTGTGCATCCTGATAAGCCCAGAAGGCCACCAGAACACACTGACAAGAGACACTGAAGAAGCCTGTTATAGTAATAAGTTTAGTTAGCATAAAGTAAACTCCATTTTGTATTAGCATAAGTTAGCATAAAGTAGACTCACTTTGTATTAGCATAAGTTAGCATAAGTAGACACCATTTTATTCTTAGACCAAAACTTGTAAACTACTCCAAAAATAAGATGTATGTATGATTGATAAGCTTTGAACATGGTCACAACTTTCCCGCCTGAGTGTATACCTAGATAGCAGGGCGGCACCCGTGTATGGCACCCGATATGAGACACTGAAGACGCCCAGCTTCAAGGATTTAAGGAGAGCAAATCTGCTGCGGTTCAGACGCTTGTCTGCCCTCCACAGACAGGATGCTCTCCTCCCCGCTGGAAACTGCCAAACTGCAAAACTGCCATTCTTGCTCTGCCTGAGCCCAAACTGCTAGAGGCGTCTCTTCGAGTCAAGAGACCGAGCTCCTTGCCGAGGCATATTTTGACGACCTCCGTGTGTCTCCTCTGTCGGCGAGTGTCTCTGGGTGGCCTGCCAAGGACTGAAACCCATCAGCTCTCTGGTAAATAAATCTGTGTGATTTCTTGCATTGTTTATCTCCTGTGTCTCTATCTCTCTCCTTAGTTTTGGTTAAGCTTGGCCATATTAATTAATAGTAAGTACCCTTTGACGTTTGTATTGGTATATCCAAATGAAACGAATTGGGTCACCTGTGCATACGTTCCTATAGATAATCGGAACAGTGGTATTTTTCCTTCATTGACTGGCTTATTTCACTTAGCATAATGCTCTCCAGCTCCATCCATGCCGTTGCAAATGGTAAGAGTTCCTTCTTTTTTACAGCAGCATAGTATTCCATCGTGTAGATGTACCACAGTTTTCTAATCCATTCATCTACTGATGGGCACTTAAGCTGTTTCCAGATCTTAGCTATGGTGAATTGTGCTGCTATGAACGTATGGGTGCATATATCCTTTCTGATTGGTGTTTCTGTTTTCTTGGGATATATTCCTAGGAAAGAAATTGTTGAAGTAAAGAAAAGTACAGTATAAGACAACTCAAAATCACCCTTTCAGGTTTACTCTAAAAGGATGAACTAAATTCGTGACTGCTTGGAAATTATGTAAATATCCTATTATAATTAACAATGTTTTTATGTTTTCCTATCATCAAAGCTAGTTCAGTATAATTGAATCAAGTATTTACCAAATGAAACATCATATCTAGACTAATTGCATGAGAACTAAAGGAAGCAATTATAATTATCACTAACTTTCTACTCACCACACCAGCATAACACTGTTATTTACGAAGCAAAATACCAATGAATAAAAGGTACAAGAAGGAAGATGTCAATAAAGAAAGGGCAGCCTCAGAATTAGAGGTTACCCCTTCTCTTTCCCATTCTTCTCAGAGATTCAGTATGGTATTCCCCATCCCCCACCCCTGATTAACCATCACATTTGCCTTAGTTTATCCTATCTCTGATTCTTCCTTACTTTGCTAGTGGAATGAACATCCATATGGCAAGTCAGATTATTCGTCATTTCTTACTCCTCTACTACTTATTTGTTCAACAAGTATTTGCTGAGAACCTATTATGTGACAGCCCTGGTCTAAGAGTTGGGGATACAACCATGAATAAGATAGGTGTGAGCTATCCTAACAATGCTCTCCTTGCCAACTGCTCCTTGCCCACTTCCTCTTCTTTCCTTCCTTTCATTACTTGGGACTCCAATACAACACGTTTTTGTATTTATTTCATTTTTGTGTCCCCGAGGCACAGCCCAGTGGACCACATTTTATACATGCTTTTGCAACGAATGAATGAATTCTCCTTTATTAAAATTATTTAATCAGAGCCTGAATGCTAGAACTGTTGCAGAGGAATTAAAAAAACTGCTTGGAATCTTACTGATACCGAAGTTTAGGACTGGAACCCGGATTCTTTGTCTGCCAGAATTGAAAAATGAATCCACGGACAGAAAGTGGTATAGCAAAGGTAGAGATTTATTGAAGAACAAGTATAGATTCCCACATGGGGAGAGGGGAAGAGTCCCACAGCACAGACTCCCACGTGGGGAGGGGGAAAGAATCCCACTGAGTTCTTTTTCCCCATGGCCTATAAAGGCTGCAGTTCCTGTCCTGACACCCCCTCTGATTGGTCAATATTCCCCTTTGAATTGGTTACTATAGTGATTCCTAAGGCCCTCCTTCCTCATAGTCCTTCCATTCCTCTGGGGGCCTTTTCCATCTGAATGAAGGGCTTCCTTCTCTTTATTTTGTAAATATAGACCTTTCTTGGCTACTTCCAGTTCCTTTGTCTTATGTAAGTGTACCTGTTGCTGCCTCCTTGTCTTATGGAGATGTAACTGCACCTGGCTTCCTAGTCTTATGGAAATGTACCTTCTCCCAGTCTGCAGCCCCGTGCTTTTCCATGGACCCCAATTCTAAAAAATCCCTCAGCCTGCCTATGTTCCTCCAAAATTCCTGCTTCATTATCATTTTTATCTGTGTTGTGTTTCTTATTTTTCCTGCTTATTAAGGTATGAGTCAATACAGTAGGTCCTTGGGTTATGTCGGAGATCCGTTCTTACAGCGCGATGTAACGCGATTTTCGCCGTAAGTCGGAACCCACCTACATAAGCACCTACGTCACTCACATGGAGCACATATGCAGCAGTAATGAAGTGAAATATGGAGCTTGGACAGAAACAGGTAGAATAAAATCTTCCCAAAAATTGCTCCATCAAGTCAAACCATCCCAGAACTATGGCAGTCAACAATAGAAAGCTATAAAACAAGGGTCCAGGAACTAACCTGACTTCTTTTAAGTTTGTTTTTTTTTTTAGATATAAAGCCAAGCCACAAAGTACAGAGACAAACTTAATACCTGGTTGGGAAAGCCCCTTTCTGCATCCCATAATAAGTGCTACACAATCCCAGATGCCTTCACTCTGCCAATCTCTCTCACACACACACACACACACACTAAAATAAAATTAATTAATTAAACTCAACTACCCATTGGCTTCCTCTCTCAGTTTCTGCATTCTGACCCATATATTCCAGCCTGGAAGTTGGGACTTTATCTCAGTATTCTTGTCCTCTGTGTTATGGACCAATGTTCGCGAGAGTAAGACCACCAACTCCAATTAGTTCTTAAGCAGCAAGTGAGGATTTATTGAAAGCTGGCCAGCGGCTGCCGTAGGCGTGTTCTCCCACAACAGCGCCGACCCTGGTTCTGGGCCAGCCTTTTATTCCCCAAAACCACACAACGGTTGGCTAAACACACACAAAGTTACCTGGGATACAGACACAAAGTTACCAGGGCTACATTAATCAATACTGCCCCGTTACCAAGGTATTCATTAATCAACTTGCCCAGTTGCTCTAGCTACTAATATCAACTTTCCCCATTTCTCTAGTTACTAATATCAACTTGCCCCATTGCCCCAACTACTAATATAAACTTGCCCCATTGCCCCAACTACTAATATAAACTTGCCCCGTACCCTAGACTACCCTCGACCACAGTTGGTTCCATTTCCCCAGTATAAGAGGGGCTTAACTGTAACACTCTGCAGCATTTTGTGGACGAAAGGGGCCACATGCTGACCTGACAAGCTTAGGAGAGGCCTGCATGGCAGTTTTGCAGACTCGGAGACCTAAAATAACCACAAAGGATGGTCTGAAATTAAACTTCAACTAAAAGCAGTTATGGTGGGCAGTTACGTCCTAAGCCGATATCTTCACTGATAAGGTCAACCTTTACCGTAACTGAGCCTATCTGTCTTTTTGCATCTAAGATAACATACCCTTGGGATGTCTGGGTAACTTGTGACTTCCCTTTTTATGGAGCCCCTGGGGCACAACCAGGTGTGCTGGGTCCCAGGACAGATGCCACAGATTCCTTCATCATCATGTTAATTGTTCCTGCACCCACCTAAGTATGTGTCCATCATTTTACTTTTTATCCTATCACAGAGGTTTCCCCGCTTCGCTTAATCCCACCTCCTTAAATCTGTCACCAATGAATTTCATGTATAAATACGGATGTAACCCTGCCATTCTCCGGAGCATTATCTCAATTCGTTGAGGTTCTGCTTCCTGGCATATGTCGACAGTTTGGCTCAAATAAACTCACAAAATTCTTTACAGGTTTCAGTGGTTTTTTTACGTTAACAATTTCGATAAATCTGCCTTCACTTTACCAATGTCCCTGGTCTAAATTCATTTACATCAGGAGACAAGAACCCAAACTCACTAGTAATAGGATCCACTGAGCAAAGAAATCTTGTCAAGATAAAATCACAAGATGTTCTCATAAATTTAGGGAAAAGCCACAATAATGTAAAATGGGGTCCTTGAAACCTATAGGGACAAAGAGTATAAAACCCTTGAACCCAAAGCAGGCTGGGTGCTTAGACGAGCTGAAGTGCCTGCTTGTGCTTTATGCCAAGTGTATTCTTAATAAAATTCACTTTTGTTGCTTCAACACTGCTTTCTATCACTAATCTGAATTCTTTCTCACAAGCATGACAAGAGCTGAGGATTGAGGAGAGCCCTTTGACTCAGGAAACTGTAATGCCCAGATTTCAGGATCCCCAAGAAACCACACCAGGGAGTCAGCCAGGTCCGATGCAAAAGCATAAGAGTCTTTATTCGAGCTAGCTCGGCTCCCCCACCTTGCTGACGCAGCGGCAGGAAGCAGAGAGAGAGACAGCTCTGTGGGGAAAGGGGGTTTTATAGTAAGGGGAGGAGAGAGGACTGTGGGCCCTGCCGATTGGCCAGGCGCAAGTCGGTGTCTTGTTACATAGGATGTGGTCGTATCTATGGCGTGCACTTCCCTTGATTAGTTTAAAGAAATCCTAGGCGTGGCTAGCAGAGGCTTGGGCTACAGGGAAGAAGCTCCTTGCTGAGCACATGGCTGCCGCCCCAAAATGGAGGATTCGGGGCAAGATGGAGGGCGTAGCCCTCGCCCTTTCAGAAACTCTTTTATAGAGGACTAGAGGCCTGGTGCATGACATTCGTGCACTGGGGCGGGGTTGGGGGGGGGGGAGCCCCCTCAGCTCAGCCTGCATCCTTTAGCAGCCTGGGAACCCTTAGGGGATGCCCAACTGATGGCTTAAGCCACAATCGGACATCCTTAGTGCTGCCGAGGAGGTGGGAGAGGCTCCAGCCACTGCCACTGCCTCACCACCATCAGCCTAGCTTATAGCTGAGCAGTGCTGCTGGGGTCCAACCCCAGCTGGTCCACAGGTCCCCAAAGGTGTGGACGGAGTCGGCAAAGAAGGAATGACACGGAGACAGCCTTCAGTTGATCAGCAGCCTAGCCAGGATCTCCAGGGAAGTTCTGTCTCTAGGTTCTCTTGCCATATTCTCTCACTAGGTTCTCCATCCAGCTTCTCCAGGTTCTTTAGCCAGGTTCTCTAGGATCTTTTGCCATGTTCTCTTGCTAGGTTCTCTTCTCTAGGTTCTGTCTCTAGGTTCTTCAGCCAGGTTCTCTCGCTAGGTTCTGTTTCTAGGTTCTGTCTCTAGGTTCTGTGTAGGATCTCCAGCCAAGTCCTGTCTCTAGGTTCTGTGTTCTGTTGTCTTGTTACATCTGTATTTATACCAGTTGATTTTAATCCTATCAATTTCTATTCCAAAGGTTAGGGTGTTTCTTATCTCCATTCCAGGGAGTAAAGATTATGTAGCTTAAGCGTGATTGTTTGTAGTTAAAGTGATTCAATACCTGCCTGGCACTTAGTTAAGGGGTTTTATTCCCTCCCTAACTTCAGGGAAAAATCCCCACCTGGGGAAACAACCTTTCTCAGAGAGGTGACCTTGGTTAAAACACATAGCGCCAAGAAGGGGAGGAAACATATTAAGAACAGCATGCCATATACGCCAGGTCCCTTGAAACAGCAAGGATGGACAGGCTCAGTGCTCCCCCTGTGGGAGCGCACTGACCATCAGGGGGCAGCTTCTGCATTGAGCGTCTGCCCCCTGGTGGTCAGTGCGCATCATAGCGACCGGTCGTTTCACTCTTCAGCCGATTTGCATATTACCCTTTTATATAGGGTAAGAGCAAGTTGGGAGGGCTATACAAGGGATTCTTTCTGTTGTGCTTTGCAATAACTGTAGAGTATGAGAGTGCCTCCTTCTGGTCTCTGTACTTCATTTTAATTGAGGTTTCTGTTTATTTTTTTACAAGGTTAAGACTTGCTAAGGATTTAAAACTATCTAAAACTTGGAAGTAAGGCAAAAAGTTGATTACAACTTGCTAGAACATTTTTTAACAAGCCCAACCAACGCTTATTTGACTCTCTAGGGCAGCGGTCTCAACCTGTGGGTCGAGACCCCTTTGGGGGTTGAATGACCCTGTCACAGGGGTCACCTAAGACCATCGGAAAACACATATATAATTACATATTGTTTTTGTGATTAATCACTTTGCTTTAACTATGTTCAATTTGTAAAAATGAAAATACATCCTGAATATCAGATATTTACATTACGATTCATAACAGTAGCAAAATTACAGTTATGAAGTAGCAACAAAATAATTTTATGGTTGGGGGTCACCACAACATGAGGAACTGTATTAAAGGGTTGTGGCATTAGGACGGTTGAGAACTACTGCTCTAGGGGAATGCAAATCTATTTGCACAATAGATAAGGGCCTAGACATCTTACAGTTCTATAAAACTAATAAGGTGTGATGACATAGCCTTGCCATTATTTTGCATCCCTCAGACACATGCATACCATCTAGCTGTAATATAGGAGAGGGGCGTGAGAACTATATAAACTAACTAAAGTTAAGTCAGGAGCCTGCTATGTGCTGCCTGACATGGAACTGGGCTGACCCAAGATGCAAGCAGACCACGAGGAGCCTCCAGAACAAAGAAAATTCTTGCAAAGATTGCTTAATAGCTCTCACCATACCTTATTATTTACCCATACCAGAAAATATATCTTATAAAGGTTAAAGTTAATTCCAATGTTTTTTTCCACTCTCTAATTTCCATACCAGCAATTTTCCGTAGAAGTGTGGATGAAAAAGGGGCCATAAGCTTAGGGAAGGCCTGCATGGAGGGCCTTACAAACTCAGAGACCTAAAGTAACCACGTAGGATGGTCTGAAATGAAAACTTTCTAACTAAAAGCAAGTCATGGCAGGTGGTTATGTCCCTAGGCCAGTGGTCGGCAAACTCATTAGTCAACAGAGCCAAATATCAACAGTACAACGATTGAAATATCTTTTGAGAGCCAAATTTTTTAAACTTAAACTATATAGGTAAGTACATTGTTATTAACTTAATCAGGGTACTCCTAAGCTGGCCTTTGCTAAAAATGTCCTTAATCTGACTGAGGTACGTACGTTCGCTGAGGTTGACCCCTTCCCACTCTCCCATCCACACTCAACTTGTGCATGAATTGCGCGCGCCTCCCCGCCCCTCACCCCGCCGCGTATCCTGCGGCCACCTGCGCCGCGTCTCCCGTCGCCCGACCAACCAACACCCCCTACTTCTTCTAACACCATTTCTTCAAAATAGACTCACCCAGGCCGAAAACCGACTTCTGTGCATGGGCCACGAAGTTTCAATCGCACTGTACGTGCTGCCCGCACATGGTATTTTGTGGAAGAGCGACACTCAAGGGGCCAAAGAGCCGCTTGTGGCTCGGGAGCCTCGGTTTGCCGACCACTGTCCTAGGCTGATATATTCCCTGACAAAGGTCAATCTTTTCCTTAACTGAGTCGTCTATTGTCTTTTTGCATCTATATAACACACCTTGAGATTGTCAGGGTAGTTTCCTTTTCCCAGACCCCTCAGGGCAAAATCACTGCACCAGAGCAGAGATCACAAAACCTCTCATTATTATTGTTGTTCTGTTGAAACGGAATGTTTGGACTGGAACAGGAATTCTTTGTCTGCCAGAATCGAAGGATGAATCCACGGACAGAAAGTGGTATAGCAAAGGTGGAGATTTATTGAAGAACAAGAATAGGCTCCCAGGTGGGGAGAGGGAAAGAGTCCCATAGAATGGACTCCCACATAGGGAGGGGGAAAGGCTCCTACTGAGTTCCTTTTCCCTTGGGCTTATAAAGGCTGCAGAGCCTGGTGCCTGGATATCCCCTCTGATAGGTCACTATTCCCTTAGACTGGTTACTATAGTAACTACTGGGCTCAAAGGTTGAATCTCACATGGGACATGTGAAGTTCTCCCCATCTCCTTCCTTACTGTTTTCCTATTCCGTTTGGGCTTTCTTCTTCTCCTGGATGAAGGGCTTCCTTTTCTTTATTTTGTAAATATAGACCTTTTGCTGTCCCCAACTCCCTCATTCTATGGAAATGTACCTGTTGCAGCTCTTCAGCTTCCCTATTCTATGGAAATATACCTTCTGCTGCTCTGCAGCCCTGTGCTTCCGCCATGGTCCCCTTAATTTTTAAAATTTCCCAAAACCTGTCTTTTTACCCCCCCCAAATTCCTGTTTCACTGTTAATTGTTAACTTTTAACTGTCCTTTACCCACCTTTGTACAAGAAGCATGTCTCCATTTTACTTTTTCTCCAATCCCAGAGATTCCCCACCTCCTGCTTTGCTTTCTCTTGCCTCCCTAATCTGTCACCAATGAATTTCATGTAACCCCCTTGCATCTTCTCCTTTAATTCTGACCTATAAAATAAGTGGTAAAACTGCCATTTTCTGGCGCATTTTCTCATTTTATCAAGATGTTTGCCTTCTGGTAATTGTCATCAGTTTGGCTCAAATAAACTCATAAAAAAGCTCGTGATGTTTCTTATATTGACAGAAACTACAAACAGATATAAGCTCAACCTAGATGGTTGGGTCTCCCTTCACTTGTGAGGAGAGTCTGCTACACTCCCTGCGGAGTGTGGCTTTTCTTGGTTATCCTCTCTGCTCAATAAACTTGCTTCCACTTTAACCTCTTGTCTGGTTTGCGTCTTGAAGTCTTTTCTTCAAGAAGCCAAGAACATTCTTGGCTCCAGGCTTGAATCTCCCCTAGGGAAATAACCCTCAGCCTCAGTTGAATGAGAATTCAAAAGAAAAATTTTTTGAGAATTATGCTTTAATGGAATATAAGGTTTGCCTCAGGCAATCTGGTTTGGAGAACTGGATCTGACACTTATTTTTCTCTGTATCAGAAGCATGTCACTTAACCACTCTGAGCCTCACTTGCCTCATTCATAAAAACGGGAGTGTGCACGAAAGGGGCCACATGCTGACCTGACAAGCTCAGGGAAGGCCTGCATAGCAGTCTTGCAGACTCAGAGACCTAAAGGATGGTCTGAAATTAAACTTTAAAAGCAGTCACTTCCTAGGCTGGTATCTTCACTGGCAAGGTCAACCTTTACCTCAACTGAGCCTATCTGTCTTTCTGCATCTATAATAACATGCCCTTTGAAATGTCTAGGTAACTTGTAACTTTCCTTTTTCCAGACCCCTTGGGGCACAACCAAATGTGCTGGGCGCCAGGACAAATTCCACAAATTCCTTCATTATCATGTTAATTGTTCCTGCACCCACCTAAGTACTTGTCCATCATTTTACTTTTTATCCAATCCCAGGGGTTCTCCCCGCCACTCCCCGCTTTGCTTTCTCCCGTCTCTCTAGTCTATCACCAATGGATGTCATGTAACCCACCTACATCCCTTTCCTTTAATTGCAATGTATAAATACAAATGTAACCCGCCAATCTCCGAAGCATTATCTCAATTCGCTGAGGTCCTGCTTCCTGGCATATGTCAACAGTTTGGCTCAAATAAACTCACAAAAATTCTTTACAGGTTTCAATGGTTTCTTACGTTAACATTAGTATGGGAGCTTCACAACCATAGGAAGCTAAAGTAGTGACTGAATCCTAGCTGGTGTGGCTCTGTGATTGAGTGTTGATTTATGAACCAGGAGGTCACATTGGATTCCCCATCAGGGCACATGCCTGGGTTGCTGGATCCATCCCCAGTAGGGGATGTGCAGGAGGCAGCTGATCAATGATTCATCATTGATGTTTCTATCTCTCTCTTTTCCTCTCTAAAAGAAATAAAAATATATTTAAAAAGAAGTGACCAAAGACCTGCCAGTGGGTTGGGGCATCATCCTATACACCAAAAAGGTTATGGGTTTGATTCCCAGTCAGGGCATATACCTAGGTTTCAGGTTTGATCCCCAGTTGGGATGTGTACAGGAGGAAACTGATGGATCTCTCTGTCTCTCTCTCTCTCTGTCTCTCTCTGTCTCTCATCAATAAACATAATGTTGGGTGAGGATTATAAAAAAAAGGGGGGGGGGACTGAAGCAGGAAGCTTTTATACCATTTAGTCAAGCAATTTGTGAATAATTGACTAGACAAGGGGATTTGGACAAGGAGTAGTAAAATGGTTTGTTTATACAGACCTCTTGTCCCTAAATTCTCTCTCTCTGGTGATAAGGATGCGTTCTACCCTCCTGGTACAGGGAGATTTATCTCCTGCTTTCAGGGGGACAAAGGAGGGCCAGAGTATCCTTGCACTGGCTGTTCCTCAAGTATCTTTAATTCAAAATAATAGGCCAAAGTGGCAAATCAAATATATAATATGTTTGTATTGATTTTAGAGAGAAAAAGGGAGAGGAAGAGAGAGAGAGAGCAACATCAGTGAGAAACATTGATCCATTGCCTCCTGAATGTACCCTGACCAGGGATTAAACCTGAAACCTGAGTATGTGCCCTAACCGGAATCCAACCTGTGACCTTTCAGTGCACAGGATGGTGCTCTACCAACTGAGCCACATCGGCCAGGGCATGGGATAACATATTCTCAGCCCCTAAAAAAGCAACTAGATCCTCTAGAAAATAACTTTACATTCTTTTGTAAAGTCCGGGGTGCAAGCCGCTGTCACAAAGAACCAAGAGACGCTTTCTATGCAAATGCAAGGGGTTTATTTAGCTTCCAACATGTTGGGGCCCACAACAACTCACTCTGAACGCGGCAGAGCAGTGGCCGTGAGCCCCGACCAAGAGTTTAAACACAGGTTATATACCTTTCAGCAAACAGGGCAAGTAACCTGGGGTCATTCCATTGGAGATCTAGCGCCGTGTCAACATACCTATCTGCTTTTGGCGGGGAGGGAATGTAGTTTGGAATTTTTCACTAATGATCTGGCTTTCTAAGTGAGTTAATGCCTGTCTGGTTTCTTATCAGGTGTTTGTTCTTCAGTCCCCTCCCGGGCTGCAGCCATCTCCCGTAACCTCCCTGGCTGCAGCTATCCCCCATAAAAGTTGTTTGTTTCATCTGCCCCTTCTGACCTTTCCTAATTACCCTGGTGCCGTTTGCTCCGTCTGTCCCTTCTGACCCTCCTGATTATGTTGGCGCCTCTCACTTTGGACTTTAAGCATTGTTATTATTATTAAAAGAATATTTCACAGATGATCTAGTTGACATTTATTAATAATTCATGAATCAGGAAGCATCCATTCTAGAAAATAGATAGGAGTTCTGCAGAGCAGTACAAGCATCCCAAGGTAAGCAAGAACAAGGAACAAGAAAGTTATAGATGGAAGCAAAGTCGCTTTTCTAAGGCCTCACTTTTCTAGGAAATAGTGTAGTTCGGATTTGAACCCAGGGCTGACTATTCCAAAGACCATGCTCTGTTGACTGTAGTGAAGTCATAGCCTAGATGCAAATAATGTAAATTTGGGTATACTCACTCAGAGAAAGAGAGGGAGGGAGAAAAGAAAGGAGAGAGTTTAAGGTAGTGTGGGTCATCCCAACCGTCAGGAATCTGCTCTAGGGTGATTGCACAGTAGGATTATTGTAATGTACCCCGTGAATCACACAAGGACGCCTCAAGAAGTCGAATTAAGGAGTCACATTTATTGCAAATCCGGGACTACAAAGGGGCATTTTGCTCTCCAAATCTCGCAGTGATAAGATGGCCACAACACCAGATTTATTTAGGCAAAAATCACAAAGGTATTGATTACATCCCTGGGTTTGGAATGAGGAACCTGGTTTGCAAAAAAAAGCAGTTTACAGAAGCAGAATTGAGCATGTTAGTTAAATGATAGTTTTGGGTCTCTGGATCACTGAATCAATGGAAACACATTGCCTGGAGCCATGGGTCTTGGGACCACTGAGTTGACAGAAACACATCGCCTGGAGCCATCAGGTCTTGGGACCACTGAGTCAATGGGAACACATTATCTGTGGCCACTGAGGCAATTTAGAATAATTGTGCTGTCCTGGTTCCCAGGTACAGAAGAATGTGCTTTCTAAAACCAGTATGACCACAATCAATGGAGTATTCAAATTACAATCAATAGGGTGTTCAGTCGAATGGGATGATTTATATAATTCAGAAAATCAAAATAACTTTTTAATTATTTTAGCAAGCAAATAATGATAGAAGCCAAGTCAGCAGGGTTAAAATATTAAACAGCAATTCCCACCAGGCATGGTTGCCACCATGTCTCAGGATGATGTAACCACTGGTCTCCTGGGCAGTCTCAGGCCTACCATAGCTCTCATAGTATAATATATATATCCTATATAATGAAAGGGTAATACGCAAATTTGTTGGGGTCCAACCCCAGCAGGTCCAGGGGTTCCCAAAGTTGTGGACGGAGTCGGCGAAGAAGGAAATGACACGGAGACAGCGTTCAGTTGATCAGCAGCCTAGCCAGGTTCTCTAGTCAGGTTCTCCAGCCAGGTTCTGTTCTTATTCTCCTGTTACATCTGTATTTATACCAGTTGATTTTAATCCTACCCATTCTATTCCAAAGGTTAGGGCGTTTGTTATCTCCATTCCAAGGTCACTACTCTATTGTTCTGTTAAACTACAAGGAAGTAACTGAAGGAGATTATCCTAAGTAAAGATTATGTAGCTTAAGCATGATTGTTCGTAGTTACAGTGATTAACTACCCGCCTGGCACTTAGTTAAGGGGTGTTACTGATTTATTCCCTTCCTTAGTCCTGTTAATCCCTAACTCCAGGGAAAAATTCCTACCTGGGGAAACAACCTTTCTCGGAGAGGTGACCTTGGTTAAAACACATAGCGCTAAGTAGGGGAGCAAACATATTAAGAACAGTATGCCATATATGCCAGGTCCCTTGAAACATATGCTGTGCAGATGTTTCTTCCCTGCAGGGACTGTGTCAAGCAGCAAGGATGGACCGGCTTCCTGCACAAATTGACCCTAACAGTGGACTCACCAGGAACGACTGGTTGCTATGACGCACACTGACCACCAGGGGGCAGATGCTCAATGCAGGAACTTCCCCCTGGCGGTCAGTGCGCTCCCATATGGGGAGCTCTGCTCAGCCTCAAGCTGGACTGATGGCTGCAAGCGCAGCAACTGTGGTGGGAGCCTCTCCTGCCTCCTTGGCAGCACTAAGGATGTCCGACTGCTCCCTCAGGAAGTAGGCCTAAGCTATCAGTTGGACATCCCCCGAGAGCTTCCAGGCTGCCAGAGGGATGTCTACCTGCCAGCTTAGGCCCGATCCCCTGGGGAGCAGAGAAAGCATTTCTGGAACAATTGGTGAGGTGGAAAATGAGAGACAATGAAGGACAATACAGCTTTTACCTTTTGCACAGAACAAAACAGTGTTCCCTAAACTCCAGCCATTTGACTATCACCTTGACTTTTTATTTTAGCTGTATCTGTCTATAATCTCCATGATTGCTTTTCTAATGTTAATTTTAATTTACTTGTCCTTTTATTTACTTACTTTGATAATTCTTTTAGTAAGAAACTTGATAACGTTGTGTGATAAATGGAAAATCCAGGACTGTTTGCTATAATTGGAAGATAACTTTTATTTATTTACTTAGATAATTATTTTAGCAAGAAACTTGATATCACTGTGATAAATGGAAAATCTAGGATTGTTTGCTGTAATTGGAAGATAACTTTACAAATAAATACAATGAAAACAAAAATGGTGTTATCAGATAATAACCAGATACAATTGCTCCTGAAGACCTTGGTCCTGTTCTTACTGTTACAAGGGAGTATTAGCCAGGATTAGAGAAGGTTTAAAGACCAGACTTTCTCCTTGATGTAATGGGCAGCATTGGGAGATGAATGAAAAGGGAGGGCCTTTATTTATTTATTCATTTATTTATTTATTTTAATATATTTTATTGGTTTTTTACAGAGAAGAAGGGAGAGGGACAGAGAGTTAGAAACATTGATGAGAGAGAAACATTGATCAGCTGCCTCCTGCACGCTCCCCACTGGGGATGTGCCCGCAACCAAGGTACATGCCCTTGACTGGAATCAAACCTGGGACCCTTTAGTCCACAGGCCAATGCTCTATCCACTGAGCCAAACCAGTTAGGGCAGGAGGGCCTGTTTTTTTTAATTTTTTATTTTATTTTTTTTTAATTGATTTTAGAGAGGAAGGGAAAGGGAGAGAGAGATAGAAACATCAATGATGAGAGGAAATCATTGATTGGCTGCCTCCTGGATGCCCCACACTGGGGATTGCCCTGACCGGGAATCAAATTGAACCGTGACCTCCTGGTTCATAGGTTGATGCTCAACTACTGAGCCACACTGACTGGGCAAGGGAGGGCTTTTTTAATCATATGATTTAATCATATGCTTTTATCTGATGCCATGGGAACTTGATGCCCCAAATTGTCCATGTGCTGGCGGAGTTGTAGATGCTGCACTGGCTGGGAGTGATGTCTAACCAGAAAGACTTCCTACTCCTACTGCGCCTTCCTTGCTTCGACCTCAGTGATTGCCCTGCCTCCAGCCTCCACCTTCCACCAGAACAGCCAGAAGAGGCTTTCCAAAACTCCAATCTGAATGTCATTCACATCTCATGACTTCCTGTTTCCCTCAAGATGATGTCCAAGCTCTTTAACCAGCAGTCAAGATTGTCCACAGTCTGGGCTCATGTCCATCCAACACTTGACATGCATTCTGGTCAAACAGCACCACTGACAGTTCATTCATTCATTTGGCAATTTCTTTTTTTTTTTTTTAAATATATTTTATTGATTTTTTTACAGAGAGGAAGGGAGAGAGATAGAGAGTTAGAAACATCGATGAGAGAGAAACATCGATCAGCTGCCTCCTGCACATCTCCTACTGGGGATGTGCCCGCAACCCAGATACATGCCCTTCACCGGAATTGAACCTGGGACCCTTCAGTCCGCAGGCCGACGCTCTATTCACTGAGCCAAACCGGCTTCGGCTCATTTGACAATTTCTTGAATGTCAATTTGTGTGCTGTTTTAGACACTGGGGCCATGGCCATGTTATGAGTTTATGGACTATAGGTACATTTGTTATCATAGACCCCCTCCTCCATAAAAAAATAAAAAATCATATTTACATCTATGTTACTATAATGTATAAAGGTGAATAAAATCCAAGCTGGAATAATTATTGTCATATTCATTTGTTTCTTCAGATTTAAAAATAAAGTTAAAATATACTTAAAATATTATGGGCCATAGGTATTATGCCCACTGTGCCTAATGGGGAATTCTGCCTTGACTGGGGCATGATGAGTGAACACACACACACACACACACACACACACACACTACTTAAACACATGAAACTACTGTCCAGTTATATGAATGCTTCCTGCTTTGCACCTCCCTGAGTCTTTGCCCTCTCTGCCTACAACTCCATTTGTTCCCTTCTCTTCTTGGTTGACAATACTCAAGCATGCCCTTATTAATGTATGGGATTTGTTCTTGGATGTAAGGGTGCTGCCAGTTAGATTGGCATTGGGTCCTCCTGGCCCATGGAAGTGGCTTTTCACCATAATTCACTAACTTTGATAAACACAATTAGCAGCTTCCTTTGGAATTGTTCTGGGGAGCTACAGCTAGGCCTGGAGCACAACCCAACTCACCCAACCTTCACTCTTCAAGCAGTCAAAATAGTACATCCAGCACCTGAGTCTGGCCCTAAAGCATTCCCCTGTTTGTTTACCTTGTGCAAAACTCTACAACTAATTGCTGGGAGCCAAAGCCTACCATCTGAAAATAGGAAGTTAATGACCAAAGGAGAGACCATAGTAAAGCTAGCAGATTGGCCTCTCTCAAGTTGAGAGAGCACTGTCTGGCCTGACGGAGTGCCCTTTGGAGAAAGCTGTGGGGGCAGCACCCAAAGAGGCAGATCCATAGCCCCTAAAAGCCCAAGGTTCGTACGGGCTCATTCCATTGCATAGTAAATATTTACAGAGCAGCCGCTGTGTACATCTAGATGCTGTGCTCAGGCTAGAAATAATGTGCTGGGCCTAGAGGAAGCCTCTTCTGGTAGCTGTCTCCCTCCCCCTGAGGAATGTTTTCACAGCATCCTTTTCACACTACTCTGCTAAGCAACAGTCTGCTTACTTATCTGTTCCCTGAAGTTGTCTGCAAATTCTTTGAGGGAAGAGAACACTTGTATACTCTTGTGTCATAGCATCTTGTCTGGCACATGGTAGATGCTCAAGATCAAGGTGCTGGCAGATTTGGTGTCTGGTGAGGACCCTCTTCCTATTTTAAAGATGGTGTCTTCTCACTGTCCTCACATGGAAAGAAAAGAGAGTTCTCTAGAGCAGTGATGGCGAACCTTTTGAGCTCGGCGTGTCAGCATTTTGAAAAACCCTAACTTAACTCTGGTGCCATGTCACATATAGAAATTTTTTGATATTTGCAACCGTAGTAAAACAAAGATTTATATTTTTGATATTTATTTTATATATTTAAATGCCATTTAACAAAGAAAAATCAACCCCAAAAAATGAGTTCTCGTGTCACCTCTGACACACGTGTCATAGGTTCGCCATCAATGCTCTAGAGTCTCTTTTATGAGGGCACTAATCCCATTTAGGAGGGCTCCTCCATCATGACCTAATCACCTCCCAAAGGTCCCACCTCCTAATACCATTACATTGGGGTTAGGATATCAATATATGAATTGGAGGGAGGGGTCCTAAACATTCAGTCCATCAACTTAGATAAATACTCCAAATTCTACATTATTAATTTATTCCATTGGGTTATGCATTGCCTTCTTTCAAGGTACCTCTTAAAATGTAAGCCACCTTAGTAATAACAATACATTCAGGCTGTGGGTCCTTAGTTATTTAATTTTGTTAGTTTATTTAAAATACGTGGTATTGTCTCATGGTTCAAAGCTGTGAGTGACAGATAACCCAGCCTCCTGGTAATAGTGGGTGCCTAAAAAAGGAGACTGGAAATAGAGAAGGATGGAACAGGAAGAGTGTGATTTGGGATAAATGTGGATTCCCAATATCAAAATCATTTATTAACACAAAAAGTATTGTCATTGCAATAAGCCATTTTATTATGAATCTTTACACCGACCCATCAAATAGGAATGAATAGTCTAATTATACAGAATAAGAAGCCAACACTCCGGAGCCAGGGATCAAACCTACCACCCATGTACATGCCCTTTACCGGGAATTGAACTTGTGACCCTTCTGTGCATAGGCCGACACTCTAACCACTGAGCAACACTGACCAGGGCCATAATGTCTTTTCTTTTTAATAGGTTTTTGAATTGGGATTTAAACAAGACCCATACATTGCGTTTGGTTGTTATGCCTCTTGAATCTTTGAAAATAAAATATTTTCCCTTCCCTTTCCTTTTTTATTTTTTTCCTCCATGCATTGAAGTTGTGGAAGAGACCACTATAGACGTGTTTTAAATTTAAAAGCTTGTTTCCCCTTCTCCACCCTCCCCACTGACATTCTCCTTGACTCTTCAAACCATGAAGGTCAGGCACTGGGGCTCTGAGTCAGGTTTTGAAGAAGTTAGTGGAATTCCTCCAAGGTGGCGGAGAGGTGACGGTCTGTCAAATATTTGGAAGTAGTACATGTGTTACTTATAAATCTCTTGAGGGGGAGGTAGGGGTAGGGTGAGAAGGACACATTCATACCCTTAGCAAAACGTACCTTTTGCAATACAGGGCCAGCTAGGAGTGGGATGCTGTGGGGTGGGACTTACTTTTCCAAATCCACCACTGTATCATATCCCTAGAACCCTGAACAAAGCCTCACTCAACGGGAGTGCTCAGTATTTGTTGGATGAATGAATGAGTGAACGAATCACCTCCCTACCCAGATGCTTCTTTTGTATGTGACGGAGAATACCACCTCCCTGCAGTGTTTGAAGGACTCATTCATTCAAGGGTGTTAGCTCTCTTGTCTTTTGAAAGTGAACTCCCTTTGACATTAGTGAATTTTACATATTCTAGATTTTTCTTAGACTGTCTGGGTGACTAATGTCCTGCCTGCATCATTGTTCTTATAAGTACAATAGTGTCTACAAATTTTTGGCTAAAAAAAATATGGTTATCCCTCTGAGCCTTAGAGTGCTCATGTGTAAAGTGAGAATAATAATATTATCAATGTTGTAGGGCTGTTGAGAAGATTTACTGAGCTGTACATAAGACATCCAGGGTTTGGCATACAATGGGCATTCAATAAATATTTATGGCACAAATGGTTGATAGGTGGGCATGTAAACAAAGGCAAAATGCACTCAAATAAATGTTCTTTAATCCAGTTGACCTTTATGTGTGAAGCTACTGGCAAATTGTTCTTGTGCTTGTTTGAAAATTCAATTTGTCTGTGCTGCTTAATTTGGTCAACCACTCTTGGTGAATCTGATTAATTAATGTGGATTTACAATCTTGGTGGCCTTGGATGGCTTTTTGAAGGCCTGGAAGTTGCTGATTAGGTAAAAACAAACTCAGGATTCCTGGATGCTTGCTGTTAAGAAGGAGGAATTGATGCTTGCTGATTTTGATCATTCTCATGTTCTAAAGGGAAAATATGCCATATTTAGCACCTCTGTCCTGTAAATGTGTTATTTTTGTCCTACTTGACTATCCAAATTCCATACCAAGATATGTTTTAAAAACACTAAAGTTTATGAAAGAATAAAGCTCCTTCTTGGTAAAATGCCAAGCATATGTTGAAAGACCCAAAGTAAATCATTCAGGTCTCCATACCCTCCTCCCACCACCTAAACCTGTGTTTTAATCCCAAAGTGCCACTTGTGACCTTGGAATGTTACCATTTTTCTGATTGTATTCTTGCTTTGGCCTGGGAACTTTAACTTTTGAACTTTTCAGTTGTGCCTCAATGCCTTGATGCACATGAACTCTGTAGATAGCCATCTGAACAATTCAGGAAAGAATATTCCATTATCCAGAGCACTGGGCACCTGGAAGATTACCATCTCAGACCAATCCAGAGGCTAAAAATGTAGGACTGATTCTTCTCAAGAATGTACTTTTCACTATAAAACTCTCAAGGTTTTCTTTCTTGTTTGGAACACTGTGGTTATGGCCTCATTGTGTTTCTGGTTTGCAAACCCTAAGATACTTGAATAAATATTTGTCGTTTACCTCTAGCCAAAGCCTTCTGACTTCTTTTGAGCTTATTTGACAAAACACTTCTTTAATTATTATTAGTAATAAGAATAGCTAACATGTATTGGGTACTGTGATAAGCACAGCACATACATCATCTCAGTTCTCTCAATGATCTTGTAAATTAGGTCCTACAGTTATTCCCATTCGATAGTCCAAAAAAGTAAGACTTAGAGAAATTATAATTCCCCAAAGTCATGCTGCCCCCATTAGGCTATCATTCTTATTTAAATATTGCACAAGAACATAAACTTCTTCCTTGTCTTCATGTACAACCATTCGGTGTATGAGAGTTTATTGTGGTATTTTGCAATTTTTCTAAGGTTTTTAATTTTTTTAAAATATAAAGGTTAATTCAAAAATACACAAAAGAATCAAAGGCAATGACTCAAACAGATATTTCTACATCTATGTCCATAGCATTATTCACAATCACCAAATGGTGGGAACAATCTAACTGTTCATTGATGGTTGAATGGATATATAGAAGGTGGTCTATCCCTACAATAGAATATTATCCAGCCTTAAAATGGAAGAAAATTCTGACACATGCTACAATATGGATGAACTCTAAAGACATTATGCTGAGTGGAATAAACCAGAGGACAAACACTGTATGATTCCACTTACAGTCAAATTCATAAAGACAGAGAATAGAACAATAATTGCCAGGGGCTGGGAAGGAGGGGATACTGGGATTTATTGTTTAATGGATACAGAGTTTCAGGTTAGGATGATGAAAAGTTTTAGAGATAAATAGTGGTAATGGCTGCACAACAGTGTGAATGTATTTAATGCCACTGAACTGTACACTAAAAAGTGGTTAAAATGATAGATTTTATGTTATGTATATTTTATCACAATTAACAACAACAACAAAAAAGAAAACAACAACAAAGACATTTGCCTTTAAAAGAACAAATTCAACCCTATCTGGTTTGGCTCAGTGGATAAAACGTCCACCTGAGGACCGAAGGGTCCCAGGTTTGATTCTGGTCGAGGGCACATGCCCAGGTTGTGGGCTTGATCCACATAAGGGGGTGGGAAGGAGGGAGCTGATCAATGATTCTCTGTCATCATTGATGTTTCTGTCTCTCTCTCCCTCTCCCTTCCTCTCTGAAATAAGTAAAAAAAAATATAAAAATAAATAAATAAAATAATGAATTCATTCAACAAATACTTACTGGATGGTAGTATGTACCAGACACAGTGCTAGGCACTAGAGAGACAGTTACCAGCAAGGTAATTTCTTCTTCATAGAGCTAACCATTTGCTAGGGTAGATAGACATTAAATAAATAATCCTGGAAGTAAAAGTATAATTCAAAAGTCAGACCATTAACATAAAACAATTTTGTCATCTGCTGTGTTAGATCTGAGTGGCATCTCTGGCCATTTCTCCCATGATTATGTTACTTTCAGGGTAACAAGGGGT
The DNA here is from genome assembly GCF_028538775.1 of Myotis yumanensis. Taxonomy (NCBI): domain Eukaryota; kingdom Metazoa; phylum Chordata; class Mammalia; order Chiroptera; family Vespertilionidae; genus Myotis; species Myotis yumanensis. The sequence continues at coordinate 93,924,147 of NW_027223755.1, forward strand.
GTCTCTTTTTGTTTATTATTCACAACAATACTGAGTGACATTCAGAAAAGTAGTCATATTATGTGCCTTCCTGGGTTAAAGCCTGTCAGTGAGGTCTTGTTACAATGGAAATAGAACCAAACCTGTCCACTGGTCTGCCAGGCCCGGGGGATCTGCCCAGCCATAGCTCTGATCTCATTTTCTGTCTCTTCCTTCCTCCTTCTCAGAGGGAGGTCCAATGTCTCCTCATCCAAGAAGGCTTCTGGGAATGAGTGGTTATAGCTCTTCTGTCTCTACCCTCCTTACCCTGGGGAAGCCAGGGAAGAGAAGACCATAAAAGAAGACATGCTCACTGGTGCTCCTGATGGTGTTCACCACAGAAAGATAAGGGAGAGGCCTTAGCAGTCACACAGGGTCCCGTGCTTCCAAGGGCCCCCTGTACTTGGTTTCATGCTCTGCAGTCACCATCTTGAAATTCTTAGTAGTTTTGAACAAACAGTCCCTCATTTTCATTTTGCACTGGACCTGGCATTATGTAGCCAGCCCTGGTCCTTATTCATGGCACGGTATGCTTTTAGCAGGCTATCCCTAGTTGTTTGAGTTTGCTGATGATAAACAATCTTGGAATTAATGGAATTATGGGAAGTGGCAGTGCCTGCTGGGTGAAAGGGTTAATCAAGAAACAGGGCTCTAACTCAGCAGGGGCTAACAAAAGAAAGCTCATTCTGCAAGCCTAAGCCTTGTACAAACATGCTCCCTTTGAGTGGTTATTTGACAGAATCCCTGAAGACCATAACTCCTGCACAGCCCCCAGGAAGGAGGACGTCTGGCGCCAGCAGGAGGACAAAGGGCAAGGCCGTAAAACTACAACCAGGGGGCATGGTCCTGACACGTGTGTCAGCCTAAAGCCCTCTGCAAGCTTTCCCTGCTCGTAGAAAAAGCCTGCTTCCTCCCCATTCGCCACTGATTTCTTTTTTGATCTCAGTCCACCTGCATCCAGGTGCCTTGAACAAATACCTTTTTGACAACACTGAGCCTTGAGTCGGCTCTGTATGAACCTGGTCCAACCCCAAACCTTTCACTGAGTAATTATTGAAGTAACTAGAGGCCTGGTGCATGAAATTTGTGCACTGAAGGGGGTTTCCCTCAGCCCAGCCTGCACCCTCTCCAATCTGGGACCCCTCGGGGGACAACCCTCTCACAATCCGGGACTGCTGGCTCCCAACTGCTTGTCTGCCTGCCGGCCTGATTGCCCTTAACCGCTTCTGTCTGCCAGCCTGGTCACCCCCTAGCCACTCCCCTGCCAGCCTGATTGATGCCTAACTGCTACCCTGCCGGCTGATTGCCCCCAACTGCCCTCCCCTGCCATCCCAGTCTCCCCAACTGCCCTCCCCTGCCAGCCTGGTCACCCCTAACTGCCCTCCCCTACCAGCCTGGTCACCTCTAACTGCTCTCCCCTGCAGGCGTGGTCCCTTCCAACTGTTCTCCCCTGCTGGCCTGGTTGTCCCTAACTGCCCTCCCCTGCTGGCCTGATCGCTCACAACTGCCCTCCCCTGACGGCCATCTTGTGACCACATGGGGGCAGCTATCTTTTGACTACATGGGGCAGCTATCTTTTGACCACATGGGGGCAGCCATCTTGTGCAAGGGTGTGACGGTCAGTTTGCATTTTACCTCTTTATTATATAGGATGGAAAAGTCGTATCACTGAGAGAGTCCTGCCTGTATCACTTAGAGGCCATGCATGGACATCTGGGCCAGCATTTGTCTAATGCACAAAGAAAAGCATGAGAAGTTACACTGGCAACCTTTGGGTAAGAGTTTGTTATGGATTGAATGTATGTGTAACCCTAAATCATATGTTGAAGACCTAACCCCAGTGTGGCTGTATTTGGAGCAGCAAAGTAATTTCGGTTACACACACGTATAAAGAAGAAGTCATATGAGCACACAGTGAGATGATGGCCTCCTACACACCAAAAGAAGAGGCCTCAGCATGACACCCACCTCTCTGGCACCTTGATCTTGGACTTCCCAGCTTTCAGAAATGTGAGGAAGTGTGCTTTTAAAAAAATATATTTCTTGCTTTTCTGGTGTCGGCCCTGCGCGGTGAGGATCTCTGGTGCACGCCCGCAGTCATGCCGTCCAAGGGTCCTCTGCAGTCTGTGCAGGTCTTCGGACGCAAGAAGACGGCCACAGCCATGGCGCACTGCAAACGGGGCAACGGCCTCATAAAGGTGAACGGACGGACCCTAGAGATGATCGAGCCGCGGATGCTTCAATACAAGCTGCTGGAACCTGTTCTGCTTCTTGGGAAGGAGCGATTTGCTGGCGTGGACATCCCAGTCCGTGTGAAGGGTGGTGGTCATGTGGCCCAGATTTATGCAATCCGTCAGTCCATTTCCAAAGCCCTGGTGGCCTATTACCAGAAATATGTGGATGAAGCTTCCAAGAAGGAGATCAAAGACATCCTTATCCAGTATGACCGGACCCTGCTGGTAGCCGATCCCCGTCGCTGTGAATCCAAAAAGTTTGGTGGTCCTGGTGCCCGTGCTCATTACCAGAAATCTTACCGATAAGCTCATCTGGGTTCACCTTTATAATAAACAATGGTGATGGGGATATATATATATATCTTTATTGATTTCAGAGAGGAAGGGAGAAGGAGAGAGAGATAGAAACATCAATGATGAGAGAGAATCATTGATCAGCTGCCTCCTGCATGCACCCTACTGAGGATCGAGCCCACAACTGGGCATGTGCCCTTGGCCAGAATCGAACCTAGGACCCTTCAGTCTGCAGGCTGACGCTCTATCCACTGAGCCAAACCGGCTGGGGCAAGTGTGTTGTTTTTAAGCCACACAGTCTGTGGTATTTTGTCGTGGTACCCGGAGCTGATGAGAACCTCTGGATCTCGTGGGACTGATTTGACAGTCTTGTCCTTGTGTAATGTCACCTCCCCTTGACTGCATTATGTAAGCTAGCTCTTTCCTTCCCAGTCACTCTCCATCCTCCCATCTTGCTTTGTTTTTCTTTATACCATGTATCACTCTCTGATATCATATTAGATGTTGTACTCATTTCCTAGGGCTGCTGTAGGGAAGCAGCACAAACTGGGTGATGTAAACAACAGAAATGTATTCTCTCATAGTTGTGGAGGCCAGAGGTCTGAAATCAAGGTGTTGGCAGGGCAATGTTCCCTCTGAAGGCTCTAGAGTGGAGCCTGCCTTGCCTCTTCCAGCTACTGGTGGTTGCAAGTGATCCATGACCTTCCTTGGCTTGTAGCTGCATCGCCTCAGTTTCCGCCTCTATCTTCACATGGCCTTCTCACATGTGACTGTGTCCAAATTTCCCTCCTCTTATAAGGACACCAATCATTGATTTTAGGGTCCACCCTAACCCAGCATGACCTTGAAGAGAACCAAAGTTTTGGTGTCCTGAAGCTGCCTTTTTGGGATATTGATTTTCAGCTGTTTATTAAGAAATAAAAAACTCAGAAAACATGTTTCCTACCCAAGAGATTCAAACAGAGAAACTTGCTTCAGGGAGGATATCTTAGAATGTGACCTTAGCCTAATTTGAATTAAATATGGTGAACAAAAGGGCTTCAGGCAGAAGCCTGTTAGCTGGATACCTCCTGTGTATGTTCCATTGTTTCTGATTTGCCTAGCAAGGATATTCCTGCCGTGTGTCTTCTGTTCTTCCTCAATTCAACTATCTGTAACTCATCCATTCTCATTTCTGAAATCTAATACCCCACTTCCCCCTTCCTCTTTTGTCCAAAATGTCTTATATATGCAATGTTGCCTCACTGTCTTTGGAATTTTCATGCATATGTGCATTCCCTATGCGCATATAATGAAATTTGATTTTCTTCTGTTAATTTGATTATTAGCCCAGCTAGAAGTCTTAGAAGATGAGAGAAAAGGTATTAATGTATTTATTTTTAACCCCCACTACCTCATCTTAACTTGATTATATAAGCAAAGATCTTATTTCTAACTAAGGTCACATTGACAGGCACTGGGCATTAGGACTTGAACTGTTGTAATTAGTTAATAATAGGAAAGGAGCAAAGGGAAGGCCAGACATTATAGGCATGTCATTTGGGCAGATTCAAGGGGAAGCTGCGACTTCACACTCCCCAGGGAGCCAAGGCCTATTCCATGCAAAACACTGGGGGGAGGGGAGTGGACAAAGGGGAGATAGACACATGCCCAGTAAAGTTGGGGTGATATAGGGAAAGTACTTACTTGTCAGTCACACCTGGGAACAGAGATCATTGACCAGAATGGGTGTGACCACCACAAGAACAAAAAAATTGGGGATATATAATCTCCTAAACAAAGGAGTCCCTTCTCTTGTTGTGGCTCCTCTCTCTTGGCTTCTTGGCTTGTGACTCTTGGCTCATGGGGCTCTTTTGCTTCTGCTTCCTTGCATTCATCCGTGTGGCCCATGGCCATGAGGATCCCACAGCCATGTGGACCCCTCATGCAATGGACTGAGGGACTCAGCTGGACCACGAACTAAATTAGCCTGATGCTGTATGCGCCATGCCTTAACATGGAACAGAAACTCTGGATACTGGCTCTGATTTTAGCCCGAGTTTCACTTCTTCTATGACAAGGCAAAGGGAAACAGGACTTTGAGAACTCAGGGATTTAATTCCATGCAAATGATAATCACTCCTTCTCCCGTGCAAGTGTCAGAAAATTCATTTTCTCGGGATAGCGTAAGAATTCCACTCCCACTAGCTACCGGGGGTGACAAGGACTTCTCCTATCCTGTAACAGGGAGACATAGTTCTACCCGTTGCAGATACTCGTTCTCTTTGTTTATTTTTTGCCTTCCTACTCATCACTAGGAAATATAAGCTTCCATGGAGACAGGCCTGGTCCTCTAATTTCCCTGCTTCTAGCCCCCGTGCCATGAGCAGTGCTTGCTACACAAAACAGTTGCTCAAAAACATATTGTTGAATTAATAGATGAGTTTAAAATTCTGATGCAAATATTCAGATGAACGTTCTGGCATTGACACGGACCCAGCTGCACTCTCCCTTCTTTACTTTGGGATGAGCGCCCTAGAAAACAGCAGCGACCTTGTAAAAGCCCTGGAAGAAATATGCTCTACCTGGGGATTTTTGAAAATTTTCAACCAGAACAAGAAAGAGCTTGTTGCGGTTGATGCATTATTAGTCTTTCAAGAGCAAGCAACAGTCTCAGAGATTTTGTGTTTGAATATGACAAAATGTGCCAAAAAGAAGTGAAACCCACACAGAGGTTTAATGTCTTCATTTGATCTGTATTAACCTAAGAAAAATATTTAAAAACTTTGTACATGTCACATTCTCATTGACAGGAAGGATAGCAGAAGTGTTACTATTAATACAATTTTTATAAGTGTTGGCCTCACTGCTGAGGCCCCCGACCCATATTTAGGTTTGATTATCAGGTTTTTGCCCCACCCCCACCCCCTGAATTAGATTCTTGGTATTACGCCTCAGAATTATTATCACTCTGCTGACCTGCCAGTCTCATCAATAAGCCTGATGTAGCTCAGAACAGAGAAACAGCTATTTAATTGGTTTTCAAGTAGCAGAACCTTAAGTTCAATTACATTTGCTACATCTCCAGCTCTTGTGAGGATATTTGACTAAAAAAAATATTTTCTGGGGAGCGTTGTATGAATTTACCATAAACTATGTAGGGCAGCAGGACCTGGAGATTTTGGAAAGTGAGACTAGGTTTAGAACCCCCACTGTGACCTTTGCTAGCTTTTATGGCCTCGGCCAAGACACTAGATCACTCTGAACCTCTGTTTCTTCATCTGTAAAATGTAGAAGTTTAATCTTCTTTTCAGAGTCAACTTTTCAGGTTAAATGAGATACTACAGGTGACATTCCTAGTCCAGTGTTTATAAAGAGATCAAGTAATTTTTGAGGGGTGTGGAAGCAAGGTTGATATGATATGATTCTGAATGTCTTTTGGAATTGATTCATTAAAACTTTTCAAGTTGGGCCGGCATACCAGAAGGTTTCTGTTGGTTTTAAACCTTTTTGGCAAAACAAGGAGCATGCAAGAAGGCAATACAAGGTAGATGTGGTTACCTACCTCATATTTCTAAATGATAACTATATCTTGCCTTCAATGTCATTTCTGGTGTGAGGGGGTAGGATTTAAGCACTAGAGGGAATCAGAGGGAATCTAAGATGTCTTGGGCATATATACAGACTCTTTTTCCTCATATCTTTTATATTTCTATCAGATAATTAACTCCAGAATCACTGGTGTAAATGGATAACTGAAGTGCATGGTAAACTTTTGTTAAAAATAAAAATAGCATTGGTGATTACGACAAATTACTGAAGATATGAAGTATAGTGTTAAAATTATGGCCCAAATGCCAGCTCCTGCCCTTTGTGGCTGTGTGCTCTGGGCCCAGTTACTTTATCTCTCTGAGCTGCAACAGTCTGCTGAGTGAACTCAAAAAGACTCTCAAGTCTTTGGCTAGAAATAAAAGACAAAGGTTTATTTATGGGTCTTAAGAGTTTGCAAACTGGAAACATAGCTAGGGATAAACCCAGTAATGTTCTGAGGAACCAAGGAAAAACATTTGTTTTCATAATGTAATTGAAGCACAAGAGAGAATGGAGCTCTGCATTCTTAGCTACTTGACTGGTTTATTAGGATGAGTTCATTAATATCAATAATTATGATGAAGTTCATCAAGTGGGCGTTGGCAGTCTGGTTACATGAAGGTTTTCTTTGAGGAGGCCATGGGCTTGACTGGAATTCAGGCATCAGAGCATGCGGTTCTGATGAGAATCTGGGTAATGTCTAATGCAGGACTGGAGACTGACAGAAAGCTTTAAATGGCAAAGATATATATTTAGTGCTTTCCTCAAGCTTTGAGTTCTAGTAATGACTTAGTAGTGTGTAGCCGGTCAAGTGGAATGAGAAGTTAACAAGAAGAGGACATTTTGCCTAGAACAGACGGGGGCCTGCAAGCGGGCCATGCCAGAACAAAGTCTTGCAAGCAAGATTTATTGTTCCGAGGCAGAACTTCCTTGGGTGATAAAGAGTTCACGAGGGCATGGAAAGTACAAGGGAGGGTACACAGCTGCAGGTTGAAGGGCTCTTTGAACAATATAGGAAATTAATAGTTTAGTGTATAACTTAACTCAGATGATCTCATAGGCATGCCTGTTAATCACTGTCACTTGCTGTACTCCCCAATAAAAGCCATGAGAACTTTGGAGGTTTTGCTACTTGCCTGAGCGAGCGAGCAGTAGCCCTCTGCTTCTCTAAAACTCATCCTGCTTGCCCATCTCATCTCTGCGTCACTGTTCACCTGCAGACCACCTGCAGCAGTGAGGCTGGGAAGGGACCCTAGATGCACTCTTTCCTTAGGGCTCATCTGTAAAATGCAAATGATACAAGGATCCACCTCTTAGGGTTGCTAGGAGGATTAGACAGGCTTGCCCATGGGAGGTGGCTGGAGCACAGTGCAGAGGTCAGCTCTTGTTTGAACTAAGGTTCTCCCTTTTTCTGTTGCAAAGTATTTTGTGCCTCTAAGCATGTTTACCACAGTGGCTTGTTCTGCTTCCTATTCATGCAGAGGGAAATGTTAGATGCATTAGCCTAAACACCTGCTTGAAAAATCAGAACCTGGAGCTGAGTTTGCAACAGGCAGTTGTCTTGACTTGCTCTTAGCGCCATTGGCCAGGATTGCCATAGAACAGAACAATTTGGGAAACATTTCTTCGTTTGGGTGTAGGCGCTAGGGCCTTTGCAGTGACTGACGCTTGTTCAGATGTGTGGGGTGAGGTCAGTACCACCACTATGGGTGATGTTAGCATCACCACATCACCGCACGCACAGAGATTGCCACAGTTTAAAAAAAAAAAATTGATACCTTTTTAAAAAATATATATATATTTTTTTTTTACAGAGAGGAAGGGAGAGGGATAGAGAGTTAGAAACATCGATTAGCTGCATCCTATACACCCCCTACTGGGGATGCGCCCGTAACCAAGGTACATGCCTTTGACCGGACTCGAACCTGGGACCCTTCAGTCTGCAGGCCAATGCTCTATCCACTGAGCCAAACCAGTTAGGGCAAAAATTGAGTCCTTTTGTCAAGAGTCCCTAAGACTGTATTTTCTTTTCTCTCCAGGCTCATTTTGGAGCTAAACTGACATGTTTTCAATTAATTGTACATGAAGACGAAGTCACTGAACCATAGTCAGAAGTGTGCGCGGTGGGCATTCCTGCCTTTGCAGTCACTCACAGTTGCTTTGCCATCCCATGGAGGGGCTTCGTTTTCCAATGAGTGTCTGCGGCTCTACTGCTAGGGGATAGTCATGGTGCAGAGGTCCAAAAAGTTTGGGAAACACTGGGTTAAACACAGCCAAACTGGATTCTTTAATTAACAAGTTCATTCATATGGATATTCATTTCCCTTACTCATTGATCACATGCTTATTGACTTCCCCTTTGTTCAGCTTTATTCAAGGAATGGGGATATGACGGTGAGATAGACTTGATCACTGATTTCCTAGAGCTTAAATTCTAGTAATGATGACTGCAGGATTTCCCAGAGCCTTTATTAACCAAACATGCCTGATTGCTCAAAAAGAAATGAAATATCCTGTTATTTCCTGGCCTGAAAACCTTCTTTAGGATAAATACCTTTTGACTGAGCATTCCTTGGAACACACCTTTAGGAAATTCTTGGGTTGAGGGTATAGTTGCTGCATTTTGGGCACCATAACGACCCCCAAACTTTTGGTGTACTCAGAGGTGATGAGAAAATGCCAGCAGTACCAGGATCACAGCCCATTCTCATTCCAATCTACTGACCTTTTGGCAAGCATGTGCAAGACCATCCCAGATGCCAGTGGAAGTGCTGCAGACGAGAGTAAGAAAATAACATTAGAAGCAGCAGTAGCTGACATTTGTTAATAAGCACTTAAGGTATGGCCAGCCTTTGGCTAAGTGCTCGTTTCCTTAAAATGTAATGCCAATCATAGCTGCCATTCACTGAGAATGCACTTCACATGGATCATTGTATTTAATTTTTACATAGAGTCTGTGAGATCAATACTTTATTATCCCTACTCGGTAGCTGAGGAAACAAAGGCATAGAGAGGTGAAGCAGTCTGCTCAGGACACCCAGCTGGGAAGTGGCAGAGCTGAGATTGGGTAGAACCCCCCATTCTATTACTTTAACCCTGAGGTTCTCAACCAAGGGTGATTTTGTCCCTAAGTGACAGTTGGCAACATCTGGAGACAGTTTTCTTGTCACTAGTTGTGATGGGGTTGCTCTTGGCACCACCTCTTAGTGCTAACTCCACTTGGAGCCATTTCTTGGCCAAGGGGAGCTACTCCAATCAGTCCCCTACTTGATCTCTGCGGCCTCCTAGTGACTTCAGGAGAAACTCCAGCCTCCTAGAGACCCTGCAAAGTCCTTCCCAGTCAGACCCTCTCCTGCCCCAATTCCAAACCCAGCTACCCCTGCCCCTCCAGCCCCCGCCATCTTCCCTACTTACTACCCTGTCCTTGCTGGGGCCTCTGATGCTGGCTGCCCTCTGTCTGGAACCCACCCTGCTCTTTTGCTTTGCAAACTAGACTCATCCTTTAAAATGTTTCCCAAAAATCCTCCACAACTCTACGCTTTTCTGATTTTCCCAGAAAGGCTGAATTGCAGGGCTGTGTTTTTAGCTCCTTGGATATAGCTCTGGGGTTCATGGTTATGGTATAACTTGCTGATTTATATGCCTCCTGTCCATCTATCTGTCTGTCTCTTGCTCTATGGCTTCTAAGCCTGACTATTAAATGTCCTGGAGGGTGTGTTAAAAAAATACAGCCTTCATGCCCTAGCCAGTTTGACTCAGTGGATAGAGTGTCTGTCTTCGGACTGAAGGGTCTGGTCAAAGGCACATACCTCGGTTGCAAGCTCGCTCTCTGGTCCTGGTTGTGGCATATGCTGGAGGCAACCAATTGATGTGTCTCTCTCACATTGATATTTCTCTCTCTTTGCATCTCTGTTTGCCTTCCACTCTCTTTAAAAATCAATGGAAAAATATCCTCAGGTGAGAATTAACAAAAAAACAAAGAAAAAAACATACAGCCTTCACCAGTGCATTTCAACACGGTAGATCTAGGATTGATAAGGTACAAGGGTAGAATAAAAATACAATTTTTTCCCCCTTCTCTTCCTTTCTCTTCCTTTCCCTCCCCTTTACTAACACAATGTGTAATTAATCAAATGTACACACTTAACCTTCTGTTCTGGCTAAGCTTTTGTTGCAGGTCTCATTGACCAGGCAAGAACAAAGAGCTAACCCAGCCCTGACCTTACAGCCTGGCCACCAGGAATGCGGAGGCTGATCCTTAGGTCTCAGAAACACCCGGGTGACACCCACCAGGTCACCTCTTGACAGGTTCCAGAACCCTGACCATCCTCTTCCAGGGACCAGTAACGAAGACACCACAAGACCCAAGACCCCCACAGGGACCGCACATCACCAGAAACCCCTGTGTGCTCCCTACCTTCATTCCCTTCCCTGTCTCTGCCCTCTATGTAAGCTTACTCCTAACAAGCTTAGGGGAAGGTGGATGTTAGCGTTTTTACCTATCACCTTCCCAGATTTCCAGCATCTGATATTATTAAATGCAAATTTATAATCTAATCCCCGTCTTTGCTTTTTGGCTGGGTGGTGACAGCAGCACAGGTTCTCTCAGGAGGAGGCTCAGGAATTTACATATTTTTACATTCTCAGGGGGTTCTGAAGTGCCCTAAAGTCTGACAACCACTTCATGTGCTGGCTCTTTGTTGTTATTCAGATTTTGGCTCAGATGTCACCTCCTCAGGGAGGCCTTCCCTGACCACTCCTCAGACCCTTGACAGTCTCTTCCGGATTACTTTGTTATAGCATAAGGTTGATGTGAGGATTAAATCAGTAAGATATGAGAAGTGCTTAGGAGAGTTCCTGGAAGCTAGTCAGCCCTTCATACTAGTACACACTAGGGGTTATTATTCTTTACAAGAGGCCCGATGCACAAAATTCGTGCAAGAGTGGGCCTTCCTTCCCCCGGATGCCAGCAGTGGCTTCCCTCTGGCACCTGGGACCCGAGCTTCCCTCGCAACCCCACTTAGTCTGGAAGGTCATCTGGAAGGATGTCCAGAAGGACGTCTGGTCTAATTAGCATATTATGCTTTTATCATTATAGATTAGTCTGTTTCTCCCACTAAAATGTAAGCCACGCGGGCAGTTATTGGGACTGCTTTTGTCACTGCTGTACTCTCAACCGCTAGAACAATGCCTGGCACACAGTAGGAGCTCAGTCAATATTTACTGAATGGATGGATGGATGGGTTGATGGAGCGATGAACAGATGGACCTCTGCACCAGAGGACTGTGACTGATTCATCTCTCTTTTTTTAAAAAAAAATATTTTATTGATTTTTTTTTACAGAGAGGAAGGGAGAGAGATATAGAGAGTTAGAAATATCAATGAGAGAGAAACATTGATCAGCTGCCTCCCGCACACCCCCCCACCGGGGATGTGCCCGCAACCAAGGTACATGCCCTTGACTGGAATTGAACCTGGGACCCTCCAGTCTGCAGGCCTACGCTCTATCCACCGAGCCAAACCAGCCAGGGCTGATTCATCTCTTTATGCTGATCACCTGGCATGGGGCTGGCCCAAAGCAGGTGCTCAGCAAATATTTGTTGAATGAATGAGTGAATTCATGTGCGAGGATTGAGTAGAAGCACACTAGGGATTTTTTGGAACTCACAATGGCTGGCGATTGATCTGTAAAGAATTCTTGATAGACATATATTTTAAAAAAATATATCTTTATTGATTTCAGAGAGGAAGGGAGAGGGAAAGAGAGATAGAAACATCAATGATGAGAGAGAATCATTGATTGGCTGCCTCCTGCACATCCCCTACTGGGTATCAAGCCTGCAACCCAGGCATGTGCCCTTGACGGGAATCGAACCTGGGACTCTGATGCTCTATCTACTGAGCCAAACCAGCTAGGGCTTAATAGACATATTTTTGAGAAAGCTCATAGAGGATCTGAATGCAGGAGCACAGAGGGCATTCCAAGCAAAGGACCAGCAGTTTGAGCAAAGGCCTAGAAATGTGGGGTGTGTTGCGAACAGGGACTAGACAGTCCAGTTTGGCTGAAGCTAAGATGCAGGGGAGCTGTCTGGGGAGCATAGCCAGTTTGGGTCAGTGGATAGAGTGTTGGCCCACGAAATTAAGGGTCCTGGGTTAGATTCCGGTCAGGGGCATGTACCTCAGTTGTAGGCTCGATCACCGTGCAGGAGCAACCAATTGATGTGTCTTTCTCACATTGATGCTTCTCTCTCTCTGTCTCTCCCCCTCCACTCTCTCTAAAAATCCATGGACAAATGTCCTGAGAGCATAGTGATTAAGTACCAAACTCTGGGATTGGTCACTCTGCTTTTCGACCCTAACTGTTGGCTGGAGGTAAGTAATCATATTTCTGAGTTTCTGTTTCCTCACCTCAGAGGCTTGTCATATGGATTAAATATAATATAGATAATGTGCTTGTCGTATTATATTAACTAACTCATCAAATACATATCGAGTACCTGTGATGTGCTAGGCAGGCTCTGTCAGAGTTCTAAGGAGGTGTGCAGCCCCACCTGGCACAAGGTGGAACTCAGCACAACTTTCTATCATTACTGCTATTACTCACACCATCGCGGTGTTACAGATAAGGCTGGAGAGGTGGTTTAAGCATGTATTACTGGGGGCTTGGAGTGCCAGGCTAAACAAAGCACTGGTCCAGGCTCTGCAGACTTCACAGGGATTCTGTGAGAGGGAGGGACGTGATCATGGTGAGTGTTCACACTGCACACACGGCAGGCGGGTGTAGGATGGTGGCAGGAGGGCTGGAGCCTAATGAGGGGCATTTCTGTGAAGAGGCTTTTGCACCAGCTGGAAATGAGGACATGTGGGCTTGTGCTGGCCCGGAGGCTGTGTGCATGGGGCGTGGGGACACCTTGGTTGGAGGGGTCTGGGCACTGACTGGCGACAGGCAGGCCTGAGACCAGTGAGTCAGAAATCACGCCAGGTTTGTAGCCTCAGCACCGAAGAGCTGGTGCTACTGTCCGAGTTAGAGACGTCTGGGCAGAGCAGCTCTCCCAGGTCACCTAAGAGGAGACAGTGGACCGAGAGGAAGGTTGAGCGAGGAGAACCGGAGAGAATCCTTGCAAACACCTTTATTGAGGGCCTATGACGTGCTGTTTCATTAGTTGAAGAAATAGTCACCCTGGCTGGTGTGGCTAGGTGGTTAGAGCATTGGCTCACACACTGAAGTGTCTCAGGTTCAATTCCTGGTCTAGGGCATGTACCTAGGTTGCAGGTTTGATCCCTGGCCCCAGTTGGAGTGCATGAGAGAGGCAACCAATCGATGTGTCTCCCTCTCATATTAATGTTTCTCTCTCTTTCTCTCCCACCTTCCCCTTCCACTCTCTCTCTAAAAAAAAAAAAAAAAAAAAAAAAAAATCAACAGAAAAATATTCTCAGGTGAGGATTAACAAAACAAAACAAAACAAAACAAAAAAAAAGAAAAGAAAAGAAAGAAAGAAAAAGAAAAGAAAAGAAGTAGTCCTCCAGCAGGCCCTGCATGCAAGCCCGACACTAAGTGTTGGGTTTGAAGTGACAAACCATACAGATGTGGTTCTTGCTGTGTGGAACGTCCCCTGTAGTGGAGGCAAAAGAGAAAAGAAATGGTCCAAACATCTGATATCTATATATATAAAAGCCTAAGCGACTCTTATGGTGGTTAGGGGCAAGCAGGCAGGCAAGTGGTTAGGGGCGAGTGGCCCCAGATTTCAAGAGGGTGCAGGCTGGGCTGAGGGCCCCTCCGTGCATGAATTTGTGCACCGGGCCTCTAGTAATTAATAATTAAGGTAGGTACTCAGAAAGAAACCAAGATAAAGAACAAGTCCCAACTTGTCTTAGGTTGGGTGCCCAGAAGCAGAGTCTGAGATGGGGCTCCTGTGTGATTGGCTGAGGGGTGCTCTGGGAGGAGGGCAATGAGGGCAGCCGGGGGCATGGGAGCTGCTGGGTGAAGAGGTGGCTTCAGGACAAGTCAGCTCTGGCCGGTCCCACTGGTGCTCTGGAGTGTGAACTGTGTCACAGACCCTGTCCTGCCTGGAGACAAGGGTGCTGTGGCTCCTTGTCCCCAACAGTCAGGCATTGGCCACAGGGAGGACATGACCTCCCAGGCACTTCCCTCGGCCAAGGACCATCCTCTGGACAAGGGTGTGGCAGTGAGCCAAGCGCAGCCAATACCCGCAGTAGCCGTGAGACAGACCTAGTGGTCTGGTGACAGGGACCTGGGTGGGACACCAGCAGGTGGGACACCTGCTCCCCAGTGGTCAGGGAAGGCTTTTGAGGCGGCGGCATTGAAGCTGAGACCAGAAGGGAGTGGAGGGTCTGCTGAGAGAAAGCCTGTGCATGCGGCGGGTGGAGAGAAGGCAGGGCTCAGCATCCCGAGCAGAGGGAACAGCACAATGGTCCTGATGCAGGAATGAACTTCTCTGGCCCAACATGAGGTCCGAGGATCACCGGGGCTGGGTAAGCCATAGTGAGGGTTTGGGTTGTAAGCTGAGGCTACAGAAGGCCTTTGAAGAGGTTTTAGTGAGCAATAGGCAAGACCTTGTTTATGTTTTAGGATTATTCTGACGGCTGTGCAGAAAGTGGATCAGGGTGGGGGAAACAATGGAAACCCACCAGGCTCAACACTTTATAGCAGTGGTTCTCAACCTTCCTAATGCCGCGACCCTTTAATACAGTTCCTCATGTTGTGGTGACCCCCAACCATAAAATTATTTTCATTGCTACTTCATAACTGTAATTTTGCTACTGTTATGAATCGTAATGTAAATATCTGATATGCAGGATGTAGTTTCATTGTTACAAATTGAACATAATTAAAGCATAGTGATGAATCACAAAAACAGTATGTAATTATATATGTGTTTTCCGATGGTCTTAGGCAACCCCTGTGAAAGGGTCATTCGACCCCCAAAGGGGTCGCAATCCACAGGTTGAGAACCGCTGTTTTATAGGATTTAATGCAAACCCCACAATTGATCTCCACTGAGGCCCAGAGAGGGTAAGCAAGCTGCCCAGAGACACACAGCTAGCAAATTGCCAGAGCTGGGATTTGATTCCAGGAAATGTTGATGCAAAGTCTTCTCCCATAGGGAGCATACTGTCTCCTAGGGGCTGCCTTGTTTTCCATCATGTCCTCAGCTCAAGATAGGAGCTCAAAAAATGTGTTGAGGGGAAGAATGTAGAAGCGAGTGAATCTGAACAGGAACAGAAGAACAGTTGGGAGCATGCTAGGTCAGAGAAGCTGAGGGAGGAGGGAGTTAGAATAAGGTGGTAGTAGGCTGGTGGTCATCAAAATTGAATTTCCCAGGAGACACACGGGCCCTGGAAAAGATGCTGGACTTGGAGGGTGGAAGTCATTAGGACCCGGGCTCTGGCAGGCTCGTGTGCCCCTGGAAGGAACCAGACTGCAGTGGATTAAGGGCTGAGGGGGGCGGTGAAACTTGCTCTCCTGATTCCGCTGTGGCAGCCGGGGCTCTCCACCCACAAGTGAGGGCTTGACAGGCGGCAGGAACGCGTGCGCCCACATGTGCCACACACATGCAGGTGGGAGGAGGGGGAGGTGGCGGGGGAGGACAGAGGCCGGGGTGGGCATTGGGAGTGCGCAGCCTAAAACAGAGAACAGAGTGGCGTGGGCTGCCTCAGAGTGGCGTGGGCTGCCACATCCACGCCGGCTTGTGTGGTGGGAGTGGAACAGCGTGGAAAGCGCTCTCGTGGGGGTTGGGATGCTTCTCTTTGGAGATGACAGTGAACAAAAGTAAGTGAAGGGGGAGAGAAAATGGTTAGCAGGGCAAGGAAGCCAGTGTGGTGGGATTTTCCATGAGGCGATTAGTAGCAGTAGTAACGCACAACAGCTACTGCTTATTGAGGACCTACTATGTGCCAAGTGTGCTTAATCTTCCTGATCATTTCAGCCGTAAGAGGAACATATTAATAGCATTATCCTCATGTTGTAGATGGGGGGACTGAGGCCCAAGTGCAGTCACTTCACCAAGTCAGTTTACAGTAGTGCTGAGTTGGAACCTGGATAGGCAGGCTCACATCCCTAGCCCCTACCCTCTTTTCGGTACTTCTGGCTTCTCCGAAACTTCCTCGATAAAGTGCAACTACCTTCCTAGGACAGCAACTCAGTCACTGCCGCGTGACTTGGGGTTCTTCTAAGGCTAAGCCCACGTGGCTCCATTTCTTCTTCTGCAGATTGGGAATATGGGAAGGTTAACGTGAGAAGCAACTAGATAATGGCAATGCATTCATGCTTTCATTATTCAGTGGCAGATGTTTGTTGAGCACCTGCTGTGCGCCAGGTGATATGCTAGTTGCTGGGAATACAATCAGGACTTAGATTAAGTGCGTGATTTAATGGTACTCAAATCCAATGGAGGAAGATGGATAACAAGTGAGTCAATAAACTGACTAGATCTGAATCAGAATAGGCGTTACAAAGAAAATAACGCAAGGGCAAGAGAGAGAGAAAGCATGTTGGCCAGGGCCTCTGTGATCTGGGAGCAAATAGCAGTGGTTATCACAATGCTCTCTCTTCTGCTCCAAACCGAAGGCCCCAGGAAACTCAGCCCAGAGATGTTGGATCCTGGGGAACCCAATCCAAAGCTGGATGCCTAATGTGGGGATTTGGGAAAAGACTCCCTGCCCTTCTGTTGGCTATATTATCCTTAGCGTGAAGAAATACAAGCTCAGAGAGGTAGGTCACCTGCTTAAAGTCACAGAGCTAATACATGATGAGGCCGGGATTTGAACCTGGACACTTGGATTCTGGGACCTGGAACCTTCACCAATAGGCTGGTAGAGAGAACAGAAACTTCAGGTTAAAATGCCAACACCAGCCCTGGGAAGAAGAATGCCTGGGGCTATTCATAGCTGTTGCATGAATTTCAGAGGATGAAGGGCTCTGAGTAACTATTCAGGGGTGTGGGACCTGAGGATCAGAGAGATGTCCCTGCCCAAGGTCGAAGGACTAGGCAGCCAGGGAGCTGGGTTAGGAGCCTGAGGACAGATGTCTAGAGGGTATGACACTGTCTTCAGCCTGAGGCTCATTTCAGGTGGCACCTGTCAGCTGACCATCCTGGCGCTGTCAGCCACTCTGGCTGTACAGAGCAGCCGGTCTTTATGGGCACAGACATTCCTATGCCCTTTACTCAGGCAAAACTCAGTCCAGAATTTGAGTAACTTTGCATCTGGGGACACACGTCACGGAGCCCCGGGCAGCTGAGTTGGCTCTTGCTGAGTGACAGTGACTCACTTTGATCACCCCGTCGCTTTTGAACCTGTGCCCACTGCAGATAACCTTGCAGGAGGCTGCAGCCGCCCGGGAAGGTAGCTGCTCCCGGATGCTCTTCCTCGCTCCACCTGCAGCAAAGGTGGCATCCCGTCTTCCCATCAAGCTCCCTTCTCCCCACCTCTCCCCTGGGGTCTGCAGTCTGTCTCCGTGGGGAAGGCAGCTTGCCACCATTTGGGCCTGGAATGACTAATTGGTACTTAGAAGGAAAATAAAGATGCCACACCTGTGCACACACTTGCCTGAGTTACGCCATACTCTTCAGACCTTGACTTCTCGTGGTCCAGTGTTCCGAGTTGCTTTCTCAGGCCCCGTTCCACTCCTCCCTGGGTTGGACATGGCTGGGAGCAGGTTAGACCCAAAGCGGGCTCCGTAGCTTTGAGGCCCCAGATGAAGAAGCGAAGCAGACAGAAGAAAAGGCGACTCCCACAGATGGTGAGGACACAGCTCAGACACTGGTAGGCAGCCTTGACTCCAGTCTCCTCTGGGCATCTCATTGGTCAGAGCCGAATTGGTCAGGCCCTTGTCCTGACAGTGCAGACATCTCCTATGTTCATTTGCTCATTCAGCAAACAAGTATGAGCTCATTGCTGGAGATGCCATCGTGAGCAGCCACACAAGGCGCCAGCCTTCGTGGACTTGATGGCTTGGAGTTTACTGTGGTCGGTGGGAGAGACGATCCTTAAAGGATAATGAGAGTTGTTACTGAATTACTACACTTGTGACAAGCATGATGCAGAAGGGTGGGGGTATAGAGAAAGGGGGACCTGCCCCAGGTTGGGGGGTTTGCAGGGGGTGTGTCTTCATCCCAACTCACCGCCCAGCTGTGGACTGTTCCGGGCAGATCTCTGACCCCGTTTCCTTTCCACATGCAATGGAGGCAAATGGGGACGAGTCCACAGAGTGAAGGCCTCTGTGGTAACTGACCAGTGAGTTCTGCTCCCCGGCAGCTCTGTGCTGTATGTGAGCCTGATAGGAGAACATTTTCCCATGCAAGGCCTTGTAACTCTATGTGCTCGGCCCTCAAAGCAGAATGTGAGATAGAGTTTGTTCTAGCTACAGACGGATAGCATAGAACTGTGTTTCCCTCTTTCTCTCTCTCTCTTGCTCTCGCTCTCTTTCTCTCTCTCTCTCAGACGATGGATAGACGATGGATAGATGATCCATCCACCCAAGCACCTACCCACCCATGCATTGATCCACTTATTTTATTTTTCTACCTCCCACCTCCACCTACTTTAAAAAACTTCAAACCTGAATGCCGGTAGAATATGGGCCAGGGTTATTCAAACTTGGTACTACTGGCATCTTGGGCCGGATAGTTCTTTCTCATCCAGGGGAATGTCTTGCGCATTTTACAATGTGGAGCAGCATTCCTGGCCTCCACTTGCTAGATGCCAGTCACACCCTGTCTCTCCCCCAGATGTAATAAAAAAAAATATTTCCAGATGTTGCCAAATGTCCCCGGGGTGGGGGGTGGGAGTATAATTGGCCCAGCTTGAGAACCCTTGCTATAGGCCATTAACCATGCCCCCTTCCCACTGTCACCCCAGACCATCAGTCTCACACTTGACATTTCCCAATGAAGTGGCCAGCATGAGCAGCTGTCATTTCCTTACCTTGTCTCAAATGCTTCTTGTTCACATGATAACCTTGAGGCTCCAAATGGTGTCACCTTACACTGGGCTAGGGACAGAGCCAAGCCTGGTGTCTGGGGCTGAGCTGACCGTTGGGTTGGCCTGACTCATCTACATACATCATCTCCTGACCTGGACCATGTCCCTGGAGACTGTCCCCTGGGATTCATGCACCTCAGAGACTTTCCCAGCTGCTGTTCTCCCCAATCCTGTGTCCTTCTCCCAACCATCTGCCTTCTCCAGGGAGCTGGTCATTTTTCCTCCCAGGTAACGTTCTTCAGAAGCTGATATGTCTCTGGTGGATTTCTCCAACTTTAAAGGAAGTTTATGTGACCACACGGAGTTCTCAATAGAAAATTAATTGTAGTATTACAGTCATAGAGAGCTTAATGGGACTTAGGGAAGAAACCCTATTTCATGAATGTGAGGGATATCTCTGCTTAGGGCCTCATCCAGCCCTTATCTCAACTCCTGCTGAGTACTTTGGAGAAAGTCCGGGCCCCCTCCCTGCCCCTCTTACCTCGCCTTTCTGCCTTGCTTTCAACATGCAATTATTTACTAAACAAGATTACCACCTGCCAGGCTCTGCTCTAGGGATAGCAGGTCCTCAGATAACATTTCTTTCAAAATTGTTTCCTTCTAACATTGATGAGATGCCTAGGGACTTAACGCTTGTTTATATCGATTAGCCTATGGGAAAACTGGTTTTGTTATATGTTGTTTCACTTAAAGTCAGAGTACCTATTGATGGCATTAAGTGAGGACTTACTGTACTGGGATGCAGAGGTATCCTTGCATTCATGATGCTTGAAGTCTACTGGATATCTTCATATTTCATTGCCTTGATTCCAAAATGCTCTTTATTATAAGATGCACCACTAATTTCAGCTGGTAAACGAAAAGGAAGAAGAGAAGGAACAAAGAAAGGATGATAGTCTATATTAAATGTACGTACTTGAGGTAGGAAGTTTCAGAAACATGAAAATATGACAAACTTTGATGGGGGGCTGAAAATATGCCTTTAGCTGTAGAAATGAGACATATTTAGTAACACTATCCCAAAGGTCCAGTGGATGGGGCTTTAGGAAAGTAGGTGTATCAGTTTGCTAGGGCTGCGTAACAAAGCACAACAAACTAGGTGGCTTAAAACAACAGAAATGTGTTGTCTCACATGCATTTCTAGAAGCTGAAGTTTGAGATCAAGGTGTTTGCAGGGCCTTACTCCCTTTGAAACCTGTAAGGGAATCCTTCCTTGCCTCCTCCTGGCTTCTGGTGTGTGATGGCAATCTTTGGCATTCCTTGGTTTGTGGTTGGATAACTCCAGTCTCTGCCTCTGTCATCATGTGTCTCCCTGTCATCATGTCCTCCCTGTGCCCGTGTGTGTCTGTGCTGAAATTCTTCTTTTCTTAGAAGGACACCAGTCATATTAGATTAGGGGCCGACTCTACTCCAGTCAGACTTCAGACTAACTAATTATATCCGCAAAGACCCGATTTCCAAATAAGGTCACAGAGATACTGGAGGTTAGGATTTTAACACCTTTTTTTGGATAACACAATTTAATCCCCAGAGCAGCCGGTATCTATTGTACTCTGTCCCTATTTCTGTTTGTGATGGTATCTCTGTTTCTGTCTCCCGTCTCAAACTGTTTCTTCCTTTACATCTCCCTGTGCATGAATGTAACGCAGACCTGAAATATCTTTTTATTTGCTATTTTGGGAAGTGCAGTTTTATCTTAAACTAAGAAGCGCATTGTGATATTTTCCTATTGCTGCTGGAGCAAATTAACACAAACTTAGTGGCTTAAAACAACCCAAGTTGATTACCTTACAGTTGTGGTCAGAAGTCCAACATGAGTCTTCTGGTGGCTAAGAGCAAGGTGTCAGCAGGGCTGCCTTCCTTCTGGGGGCTCCGGGGAAGACTCTGTCTCCTTGTCTTTCTAGCATCTAGCAGCTTCCTGCATTCCTTGGCTCATGACCCCTTCCTCCATCTTCAAAGTGCATCACTCCAACGTCCGCTCCCATCATTCCATCTTTTTCTAACCTTCCTTTTTAAAGGGCATTAGACCCACCTGGGTAATACAGATTACTCTTTCCATCTCAAGATCTTTACTTAACTGATATGACTACAGTTGCTAAATCCCTTTGCCATGCAAGGTAACAACAGGTTTATAGGTTCTAGGGATTAAGATGTGATCATCTTTGGGGGGCATATTGTGTCATCATGGGTGTGCCCCTCTGTCTTTCTCTAACACTTGTTCTTCCAGTGACTGTCAGGATAAACTCTTCCTCATCAAGGATGCCATCCTGGACCACAGAGAGGTTCTCCCTATTGCAGCATAGACCCAGCTTTGCTGTTACTGCTCTTTTAAATCTGTCGGCCTTGCTAGACTGTAAGCTCCATGAGGGCCGGCCTGTCTTTATGCAGTGCCTGATACATAGCAAACCCTCAACACATAGTCGTCGAATATGAGACTGATGAGTTCTGATTCCAGCTGACTGTGTGACAGAGAGCAAGTTTTATTCAACCTCTAGGAACTTCAGCCACCTCATCTGGAAAAGTGAGTGCTAGAGAAATGTTTTATATTCATCACAGTATTTTCTTTCTCTTTCTCTGCTTATCTATCTACCTACCTACCTACCTACCTACCTACCTACCTATTTATCCATCCATCTATTATTGAGAGGCACAGGTGAACAGATTGTTTGAGAGGCAGTTTCAGAAGGAAATACTTGAGAAGTCAGGCTTTGAACCATGATTCTGCTATTTTATTCTGTGTGACCTCAGGGTAGTTGCTTAACCTATCTGAGTTTTACTTTACTCATCTGTAAAAATGCGGATGCCACTAGTACCAGCAGAATTAGTGGAGCTGTGTATGTAAAACATCAGGACGGAGTAACTGCTTTAAAAATGATAGCAATTGGTATGGCTATGGTTAAAAACATTGGACACGCTGAAGCCCATTACAAACACTTTTCCTCTTTCAGAGACCGGTCATTGGGCAAAGCAACGTGGTTCACTTCCTATTACCCAAAACTCCACCTCTTCATCGGTTCCCCGTTCCTCAGCACTTGTTCTGTTCCGGAAACTTGGCAGCTAGAGTGTGCAGTTATTTTCAGAGGAACGAGTGGGTAAAACCAGCAGCATTTCCCCCGGAGTGTCTGTGCCAGGGAGGATGCGTTTATGGCGCATCTGCTTTGTGTATAAAAGCCTTGTCCTCCCCCGGCACCGCCCCCTCCTCAGAGGCAGAGCAAGCGGGGACCCAGGCGACTTCCTGCCGCCCCCCTCCCAGCCAGGGGAGCGCTTGCTGACCAGTCCACATGGCCGTGTGGGAGGGACAGGGCAAGGCTGGCTCTGCTTCCAGGCTGCTGGACGGGCAGAGGAAAGAGGTCACGACTGGAGGGTCAGAGTTTTTGGAGGGACTTGGAGCAGAGTCCAGTGGACTATTCCTCAACCTGCAGCCCAGCCTGAGATGCTGATGAGAATGAAAATAACGGGATGGTGACATCCACTTCCCACTGTCTCAGCTCAGAATACTCAAGTGGAACCGATCACTTTAGCTCACCATATGAGGGTGGAGGATGTCTTCTTGGCGGCCCTGCTAGGGGTCCAGAGGTTGCCTTGGGCTCTTGGTTGTCAGGGGTGGGAGGTGTTTGCTCTGGTAGTATCTACACATGGGAGCAATGAGGACCTTGACCACAGACAGGGCAGAGAGAGGTCTCCCGGCCCTAGAGGACCAACTGAGGAGGGTGGTCAGCAGGAGAGCCTCAGAGATCCTGGGCATCATAGATCACTCTCAGCACTGTCTTGTGGCTTCTCATGGGCATTTCCTGGGCATTAGTGCCACACAAACCACTCTTGGTTCAGGGCATCTGTCCACTCTGTCCTCTCTGGCCTCTCCTTCCTGCCCTATTCTTTCACCCTCCACCCTCCAATCCAGACAACATCTATTCTCTCATAGTAACCTTTCCACAGACCAAGGTGGTCCTCTCTGACCACTCACAGCAGAGCCCACATCAGTTCACCTCAGAAAGTTCATTCTTCTTTCCTTAAGGGCACGGAGGGCTTAGACTCCGCAAAACACAAACAGGCTAAATTCTACCTTCTGTACCAGAGCTGAGTTTTCACAATTCCACAAACAGTTTAATCCTTACCTTAACTTTTATTGTAGTCTCTTCATTTTGCCGGAAAGGAAACCCAGGCTCGGGGGAAATAACATGCCCACGTTGGCAGGTGGTTACTAAACAGCCAAGTCAGGGTTTAAAAGTTGGCAGTCCGATGCCAAAGCCAGCTGGCTTACCCACTGTGCTTTTCTGCCTCCTTTGGGGCCATGGGCAAACCAGACTCTCTGAGCCTCCGTTAGTCCTACTCTTCCTTGGAGATAACGTCTATCTTGCAGGGTGGTAATAAAAGCAACAGCTGTAGAAATAATGATGATGATGGTGGTGGCGAATGCTTCATATTGCTTCCTATTTGCCCCCTTCTGAGC
Organism: Myotis yumanensis; assembly: GCF_028538775.1. NCBI lineage: Eukaryota > Metazoa > Chordata > Mammalia > Chiroptera > Vespertilionidae > Myotis > Myotis yumanensis. Next base: position 93,947,716 of record NW_027223755.1, read on the forward strand.
ACCTTTTATGTGTTGACTCACCAGGCCTCTGAATGGGTACACCTAACAGGGTTACAGATGATGAATGTGAGGCTTTCGTAACAGTGCCGGCCACAAATGGTGGGTGTTATTATGACTGTTGCTATTGATAGGGACATGAAGCTGGTCTTGGGTCTGAGAGGCCCCGTGAAAGCTCTGCCTTAACCAACCCCATCTCCCACGATTTGGGAGCTTTTCCAGCATATTCTCTCCAGTTTGGCTGTTGCATTCTCTTGTCACCTCCCAAAACATAGGCATTCCCAGACAGTTAGCAGAGAGAACTTATTTTCCTCTTCAAAGAGTCCCCTCGCCCCCTTGGCCACCATTTCCACCGCTGCTCCCAGCATTAAAGGTCCCTGTGCTTCTTAATGGAGGAACCAGGAAGAACCAACCCCCAGGAGAGAAGGAGCAGCCCTAGTGGCCCAGGCGCCTGCTCCGGGTCCCACCAGCCCCAAGCTCCTGGGCAACATGCCTCTTTCCTCCGAGCTGCTGCGGCCTCCCCAAGCACAGGCCCCCTCTGCAGGGTGCAATCTGGCGTGGGGAGGCACCATCCCACTGGTCTCGGAGCGCCAGCTGGCGCACTGGGACCAGCCACAAAACCGAGTTCTTGTTTCCTCGGGATCGGGTGGGAGGGAATCGGGCCTCCGAGGCGAGGCGATGGGAATAATAACAGCGATGCTGACAAGGACAGCAGTACCAGCAGCAGCTACCGGTTAATGAGTGTCAGACTAATTGTCAGGCGCTTCGCAGTCCTCTCCAATTTAACTCTTAAAAACACCCCACAAGATGGGCATCTTTCCCCCATTTCACAGATGGGAAAATAGAAGCTTCGATGACCTAACAGATGGTGTGCTCAGGATCACATGCAGCCAAGTAGCCACGAGAGGATTCTAACCTGGGTCTAACTCAGCGGTTCTCAATCTGTGGGTCGAGACCCCTATGGGGGTCCAACGACCCTTTCACAGGGGTCGCCTAAGACCATCAGAAAACACATATATAATTGCATATTGTTTTTGTGATTCATCACTCTGCTTTAGTTATGTTCAATTTGTAACAATGAAATTGGGGGTCACCACAACATGAGGAACTGTATTAAAGGGTCGCGGCATTAGGAAGGTTGAGAACCACTCTAACTGATGACAGATGGCTTCTTACTGTTAAACCAAATGGTTTTAAAGGGTGTGGTATCCCCCAAAATGTGCAACCAGTAAGAGCATGGGCTCTGTGTCAGGCCCCCTGGGTTTGAATCTGGTCATGGCTGTGTGACTGTGAGCAGTTTGTGTAACTGGGCCTCAGTTTCCTCATTTGGACAATGGGGGCAATGGCGAATCACAGGGCCTCATTCATAAATCGGCATGATGAAAATGAAATGAGACAAAACTCACAATGCTCTGTGTCTTGGGGCATAACTGGGTTTCTCAACCTTGACACCTTTGACATGTGGGGCCGGGTCATTAGGGGCTACACTGTGCACTGTAGGGTGTTGAGCATCATCCTGGTCTTTATCCACTAGATGCCAGTCACACCCCCAACCCCAGCTGTGACAGACAAAGATGTCTCCAGACGAATGTCCACTATGGGTGGAGAAATTGCCCCCCTCATTTGAGAATCACTGGCACATAACAAGTGCCTAATACACAATAGGCATTTTATGATTTTTTTTTTTAATGGAGCCTCAAAACTGATCCAGCAGGGAAGCCCTTTTGGGAAGTCCTTACCCACTTCTGCAGCCAGGAGGGCAGCCTCTGGAGGGAATTGGGAGTTGCCCCCTGGCTGGGGCTCTGTGAAAGGAAAACCATTCCAGACAAAGAGCTGTGCTTTCTTCTTGGCCATATAAGCAGTTTTTCCCCCAGTTCCTTTCAGGGGATTATTTAAGTGTCTGATTCTTCTGTAGTCCCATGATAATCCATGGAACTTCCTTTAAAGTAGTTTGGGTCTCCTAGCATTGTACTAATTTAGGAAGCAGCAACTGAACATCTATTGTATGGTACAGTCTTGGAATACAAAGAGGAAGAGGTGCTAGGCTGGTGTGGCTCACTCGAACTATGAACCAGGAAGTCATGGTTCGATTCCCACTCAGGACACATGCCCGGGTTGCAGGTTGTGGGCTCTATTCTTAGTAGGGGGCGTGAAGGAGGCAGCCAATCAATGATTCTCTCTCAGCATTGATGTTTCTATTCCTCTCTCCCTCTCCCTTCCTCTCTCTGAAATCAATAAAAACATATTTTAAAAAAATAAAACAGAAGAGGTGACACTTAGTAGGCCCTTAACATAGAGCAGCACTGTTCTAAGTTTCCTACAGGTGCCATTGCAGTTCATCTCCAAAACACCCCTGTTACCACCCTCATTTTACAGATGCAGAAAATGAGCCTCTTTTCTTCGGTTACACAGCCAGCAAGTGGTGGAACAGTGGTTCTTACCCAGGAGGCTCTGGCTCTGGGGCCACTTCAGTCCCCTGAACTGGATGAGCTGTCCTGTCCTGAGGGAGCTCACAGCCTGGAAGGGAAGCCAGACAATGGAGCAAAGGGGGAAGGATAAAGGAAACCCAGAATATTGTCAAGGGAAACATCCGAATAAGTGTGGGCAGGCTGAAACTCAGTCTTAAATACCAGGTAATGAGTGGGACAAAATCATTCTACCTGTAGGGACAGAATGTCCAAACGACCCCAAGTCCAAGTACACAGAACAACATAACATATTAAACTACAAATGTGCTGGAGCCAAGAGTGTGAGGCAAGGAGTGTTGGGGCATGAGAACCAAGAGGTGGTCCAGAGCCAGAGGGTGCCAAGGGTGGAGCTAGAATGTCATAGAAACCAATTACTCTCTGAAAAACACCCAGGATGATCTGGGTTGGCAGAAACTGGTTGAAGTAAGAGGACAGCAGGTAACATGTTGGCTAAATGGAAAGAACAGAAAATGCCAATGCTAGAAATGTTGACCAAAAACCTTAGCACAGACAGAATTGCACTGAGTGCCAGGAGAGTGGGCGGGGGTTATATCGTTCACTGGATTAGGATCGCTGGATCATGCAACTCCAGGGGTCCGCCCTCCCCCCATCATAGTCCATGTCACTGGTGCCATCTGGAGCAGCATCGTCCACCAGCACTTTCTGTACAGATGGAACTGTTCTATGTCTGCACCATCCATGTGGTAGTCATTAGCCATATGTGTCCTTGAACATTTGTGTCACTGAGGAAATGCATTCTTTTTTTAAAAAAATAAATGGTTCTTCTTTTTTAAAAATATATTTTTATTGATTTCAGAGAGGAAGGAAGAGGGAGAGAGAGATAGAAACATCCATGATGAGAGAGAATCATGGATTCGCTGCCTCCCGCAAGTCTCCCACTGGGGATGGAGCCCGCAACCCAGGCATGTGCCCTTGACCGGAATCGAACCTGGGACCCTTCAGTTCACAGGCCGATGCCCTGTCCACTGAGCCAAACCGGTCAGGGAAGGAAATGCATTCTTAATTACATTTAGTTTTTATTAGTTAAAATGTAAATTTTAGTAATGGCTACTGTTTGCGGAGCACAACCCTGGCCACTTGCACTGCCCAGCCTGTGTGGCTATAAATTATGGCTTTGACTTATGTGTTCCTTGGGAAAACTACTTGCTTTTCAAACCACTGTTATTTTTTGTGTCATCAGACATGCTACAGTGAAACGTGCAGTGGAACAAATTAACTGGCATCTCAAAAACAATTAATGGTTTGCATGATCTATAAACACCAAAAACAAAGCAACCAACAAACAAAACAGCAAGCAAACTCAAATTGCCAGATGTCAAGAAACTTGGCATGCTTGATATCTTCGGAACACAAAGTATTGGCTGGGTAGTGTTGGTGGGGGTGGAGGAGGTGGGAGGATCTGTCTCTAGCCACATAGGTCTCCAACTCATATCACATGCAAGCGTCTATCAAATAGGGTGGTGACCAATTGTAAATGGAATTAATGGTCTTAATTCTTCATGTCTTGGACACGTACCTTTGTAGTTCCTCCCATTAAAGAGGCAGGATTGCCCCTTGATTTGGGGTTTGATCCTGTGATTCAGTTTATCCAATGGAATGGCAACATGTGTGATGCCACCAAAGGCTTGCCAAGCGCTGGCCTATGGGAGCTTGCATCTTGTACCTCTCTCACCACCATGAGAAGAACTTGTGTGGGCTCCTGCCCACTGGTCCCAGGGAGAGGATGAGAAGCAAGTAAAACAGAGCCACTGCAGCCACCACCCCCTACCCTCCCCCCCCCCCCCCCCCCCCCCCCCCCCCCGCCCCAGCTCAGGCCAGGTTATCCAAACCCAGCGAACCCAGAGAGATGTGAAGGAGCTCAGCCTGGGCCAGCCCACCTGCAGACATGTGAGGTAAATGAATGCCTTTGGCAAACGTCACTATGGCTTTGTGATAGGATAAAGCTGTAGGGACAGAATGTCCAAATGACCCCAAGTCCAGGGACACAGAACAACACATTAAACTACAAATGTGTTGGAGCCAAGAGTGTGAGGCAAAGAGTGTTGGGGGATGAGAACCAAGAGGGGGTCCACAGCCAGAGGGTGCCAAGCAAGGAGCTAGAATGTCAAAGAAACCAATTACTCTCTGAAAAAAACGCCCAGGATGAACTTGTTATGTGGCAGATGTTAACTGATACATAGATGTTAATGATTTTATTTGAAATGTCCTTATTGTCCCTAAGTATTTGAAATTCCGTTATTTAGGGGCCTTTATTACCATCTTCTTCAATGTTTGACACTCTAGTTTCTCTTGATAGCATTTACAAGTTAAAATTTTTATTTATTTATTTTAAGAGCAATACACAATCATTTCAAGAAATGTTATGAGAAAGAAATTTTAATGACTATGTGTAATATCAGAGATAACCACTGTTAACATTTTGTTGCATATTCTTTCAGACACATACAGAGATAGATACATACCTATACATGCATACACACACAAACACCACACACACACACAACCCTATACATGGGATCATATTATATAGAGATATGTGATCTGCACCATTTTATTTAGTTCAACATTTACATATATCAGCAATTCTTCACATCCTTAAATATTCTCCAGGAATATGATTCTTGCGTATTAATATTCTATGGTATGGCTGTATCATATTTTATTTAAGCATTCCTTACTTTTGGACATTTCGATATTTTGTAATTTTTCACCATTACAAATGATGCTGCAGTGCTCATCTTTGCACATAAATCTCAGTGGGCCTTGTTCCTTTAGGCTATGTTCTTAGAAGTGAAATTCCTTAGTGAAAGGGTCTAAACAATTTTAATAAGGTATTGCCAAATCCTCCCCCAGAAAGGGTATGTTATAGCACCAGCAGCAGAATAGGAGAGGGGTTGGTATTTTATAAGGACAGGTCGGAAATTTCAAAGCGGACACATTGGGTCTGGGCTCTCTGAGTTTCTGGCGTCCACAGAACCATCAGCTTGGAATCCTGTGGAACTCCATTAAATGTGCCATTGAGGGAATCCCAACATTCCTGACCTGCATGATCACCTCTGGCTTGCGATTTCTGGCTGAACTTGGTAGAAAAGACAGACACAATGTGATGTTTTTACAGTACAGGGGGTATGCCCAGCAGATGTCTTATTTGCTGACACTGCCTGCCTTTGTGGAACATCCCTATTACCTGAGGGCAAACTCCAGATCCATCGCTTTGTAACTTTGAGACTTTGCCAGTGTACTTATTCGATCAAAGCCCAGATTTCCTCATCAATAGGATGAGGCAAAACTGTGATTTACTGACAAATCACCCTGCAAAGAGCTTGACACTTAGAAGATGCTCTTCAAATATAATTTTATCCTTTTGTTTTAAAGAGGGTCCTGGGCTGCTGGGGAAGTCTCAAGTGGTTGCAAATTCAGAGTCATTTCCAAATTGCTTCTTTGACTCTTCCATATCCATCTCAGATGAAATTTCCATAGGTTTGTGAAAAACAATGTGTAGGCAATTATTAATAGAGATGCATATATCTCAAAAGGCTTGCCCTTTATAGTGAGATAATGTCCTTTTGATTTATAATTTATTTTTTAGAGCTTAAAATCCTTCAGTGAAATGTGGAGTTTTGCTCTGGTAATGTCCAAGTTAGTTCCAGTAGAACCTATTTTCCCACAGATAGCAAATATAAACTCTGGAAAAACTATAAGAACTCCAACTCCCCGTAGGGAAGATGGTGGCAACTAAAATTGCACTAGAAAACCCACACTCTTTCTGAAGAGCTAAAGGACAGAGTTAGGGACAGGTGCACTCACAGGAAGAGAGGCAGAGATGGGGCCTCCATTCTATGGATAAATTCTCAATAACTCTCTGGCTGACATCTGAAGCATCCTTGCGAGGAACAAACCCTAATCAGCCCAGGTAGGGCTAAAAGAGATGAGCTGAAAATTGAGCTGCCCCACTGGTAGAGTTTGTAGTTTGAGTCTCCTAAAGTTGATTGCCTCCTAAAACAAATTAAAAAAATCAACACCCATTGGAGGCTTTGAAACATAACATTGAAAATATCTAGGGTAAATCCAAAATGACTCAAAATGCAAAGAAATAGGAAAATGGGACCCATTTTCAAAAGAAAAGACAGTGTATGGAGGTTGAATCCAAGATGACCCAGGTGTTGGAATTAGCAGACACGGATTTGTAAAGTAGCATTTGTAACCATGCTCAGTGATGTAAAGGAAAATCTGTTCATGATAAATGAAAAGATAAGAAATCTCAGCCAAAAATAGAAACAGTAAGAAAGAAACACACCGAGATTCTAGATCTAAAACATACAAAGTCTGAAACAAAACATTCATAGCAAGGGCTTAACAGCAGAATAGAGATGACAGTGAATTTGCTTTCTTTTTTTTTTTTTAAATATATTTTACTGATTTTTCACAGAGAGGAAGGGAGAGGGATAGAGAGCCAGAAACATTGATTAGAGAGAAACATCGACCAGCTGCCTCCTGCACACCCACCCCACTGGGGATGCGCCCGCAACCAAGGTACATGCCCTTGACTGGAATCGAACCTGGGACCCTTCAGTCCGCAGGCCGACGCTCTATCCACTGAGCCAAACCAGTCAGGGCAAGATGACAGTGAATTTGAAAATAGATCAATAGCATTATTAAATTTTTTTTCTTTTTCTTAAAAATAATTCATTGATATACTGTTCCCTATTTTCCTTTTTCGTTCCATGCACCTCCACCCCAATTGAAACACATGGTTGGGCTATTTCCTATGGGACAGTATAAAAAATATATGGGACAGTTTAAAAGAAAGTCTGCAAATGTTGACTTCAGTGTTTAAAAATTTAAACCCATGGGAGAATGAAAAAGATTCAGAAGAATCCCCAAATGGCTAGAATAGAGTTTAAGAGAGGATCTACTCCCTAAAGTGAGGGGAGGAGAGGAAGGAGGGGAGTTGCGTAGAAATAATGGTGTATCATGGAGAAAGATCAAGGTAAAGGGTGCTATGGAGGATCTTGCACTGCCAATTAAATGCCCCAATCCAGAAGTGACACATATCACTCTGCTCACAGCCCATGTGTAGAACTAGTCATGTGGCCTCACTCAACTGCAGAGGGTCCAAGGAGTATGGAAGGTGGAAATTGAAAACATCTGGAAAGCACTGCTGATAACTCCCACAGTAGGACCCAGATCTCCTCCCACTGTGATCTCTACAAATGTTCTCACAGGATCTCCCTGCCCCAGAATCTCTTGCCCTTCAAGCATTCCTCATCCAGTCATCTTTCTACAACAGACTGACTACTTTTCAAAAAGCCATTATCATGGGGGAAACTAGATATCCAAAGTGACACCGGTTGACCTCTTCTACAGTAAGCATATTGCCTGGTCTCACTGGTCCAGACTCATGGTGACCTGCAATTCATTAGAGTACCAGTTGCTCACTCTTTTTATATCTTTTGCTTTCTTGGCACATGGGAAGGTTCTTCCCTTTGGCAGCCACAGAGATTCTTCCCTTATCTCGGAGACACTGGAAAAGCAAGCCCATTCTTTCCTTTATCACTCTGTTGGGAATGTCCTTTTCTGTCTTCCATGTGGGCTCCCACTGAGTTATTCACCAATAAGCCTTGATTGAACACCTACTGTGTGCTAGGTGCTGAGGATACAGCAGTGAAGAAAACAGAAATCCAGACAGGGACTTCCCAGAGAGTAAGTGTTAAGAATGACAACGTTAGGATTCTTGGAGAGAGAAGAGTAAGGAGGATCTACTGTAGTTTGGATGGGAGTGGGTCAAAGAATAAATGCTTGGCTGAGCAAGAGGCATTGAAGCCAAAACCTGGAGTGTGGGCAGAAATTAGCCAGGTGAAGAATGGAGGGGAGCTTCCCACAGGGAGGGAACAGCATCTATAAAAGGCCGGAATCATAAAGAGCTTCACCCTTTTGAGGAACAATTAGAGCATTCTGAATAAGGCAAAGGCCAGTGTGTCAAATATCCTCTCAAATATCCTCTCTACTTAGGAACCTCTGCTGACCCCTCTGCGCTCATATGGAATTATATGGTATAGATTGAGGGTGGGAGAAGGTCTTCAAATATACGGAATGGTAAGGAATGACTTGAGTGGAGAGGTGACAATTGAACTGAGAGCTGAATGATGAGAAATGCCCAGCTTGAGAAGTTCTGGAGGTTGAGAGAGTGATCTAGGCAGAGCAAACAGCCAATGCAAAGGCCCTGCATGTAGCAAGATGGGTCTGTTCAAGGGACAGAAAGAAGGATCTTACAGAGTCATAAGACCTGGATTTGAACTTAGGATTTTGTTTAAAATGCAACAGAAAGCCATCAGAGGCTTTTAAAACAGAGGTGTGACATGATCTGAACTCAGGGACTTTATAAACTTAAATGTCAAGACCTAGTTGCATTTCAAGAGCTCACTCTGGCTGCTGGTAGAGAATTGATAGTGGGGGGTGGGGGCAGGCATAGAAGCAGGAGATCACTTAGGAGGCTACTGCAGTCTTCCTGGTGGGCATCAGTGGTAGCTTGCAAACTTGCTACCAACCCTGAACCCATGGCCTGAGATGGTCCAAAGTCCTTGCCATGGTTTCTCAAGGGCTTAGTTCCTCATGGTCTCTTCCATCTCCAGCTCCCATGTCTGTATGCAGGTTTGCTACCTTGTTGAAGATGAGAGGCATCCCAACTCACCACACTGCTCATGGCCTCTCCTCCCTGCCTGATGCTCTCCTTCATTTTCTTTCTCATGGTCTCATGCAGAGCAATTTCATCCTCTTCTCTTGAAGTCTAGGCACCAGCAGCACTCATGTCCGTAGGGAATCAATTTTGGCCTTGGGTGAATTTATGAAGACATCCTTCTACACAAATACAGCACTTTTCCCAAGAGGAATCTGGGTGAATCAAGCATTTTCCAGTCTGTGGCACATCATCCTCTCCAGTTAGCCAGAGAGCTCCTTGAGAGTAGAGGCTGTGTATGAATAATGTTTTCATCCTGGGTCGAATTCTCCCAGAGTCAGACCCTGGGATGATGGTTCATGTGCACGTGATTTATTAGTCAAGTGCTTCCAGGAGAAACTGACAGTGAGTGAGTGGGAAAGAAAGGTGGGGAAGAGGTTGTAGCCAAACAAGGGTGAGGTTTCAGACCAAGTTCAATTATAGCCTGATCCCACAGGGAGCTCTGGAGGGTAAATGACATCTTACTCTCTGTCCTATCTCCAGTCAAGGGGCAGCTGGGCTTGTACACTCCTGCCCCATGGGCCATTGGTAATGTCAATTTATAGGCACTTCTATAGACTACGCGTTTTCCTATAGCTCAAAAGCAGTCCTATGAAGAAAGTAGCAGGACTGAGCTGGGCATGTAAAAGCCAGGAGATAAGCACAGAAAACTGGTATGGGGTGGGCAGAGTATCAACGGTGTCTACTACACTATCTAGCCTCAGTTTCCAGAACAACTGATGCAAGATGGGTGCTCAGGGGTGTTTGTTGAATGAATAAGTGAACTACTGTCCAGGATTTCAGACAGGTGTGGATTGCAGCGGATACAAGGTGACTAATACCCACTAGTGAAGAAGATTCTTCTGAGTTTCAGGGACAGGGTGTGGAGAGGCAGGGCTTGGAATCCCAGTGACAAGGCAGGTGAGGTCTCAGATGCCATCCTGATGGTCAACGGTATCCTGTTCTCTGGGAATGTTCCAGAAGCAATCACTGTGTAGTGTTTTGACATTTACAAGTTACCTTTCCATTTAATTTGCTCGTTTGGCCATTAAGACAAGCCCATGAAAGAGATTATTCCCATTTTGAAGACAAGAAAACTAAGGCTCAGAGAAGTTAACTCACTAAGTTTCATACAGCAGAGGAATGACAGAGCTGGGACTTGAATTTGACTTAAAGTTTCTCAATAACGATTAATTAGGTTCCTGAGGATGTGAAAGATGATGTCGCTCTTTGCTTCTGAAGTAGCATGGTGTAAGATAGGGGTTACAAAATGCTGGCCCACATACTAATTCTGAGATGCATTCTGGCTAGCAGTAAATGGTCTGAATGCTTGTGTCCCCCAACCTCCAATTCATATGTTGGAATCCTCACCTCCAAAGGTGATGGTATTAGGAGGTGTGGACTTGGAGACTTTGAGAAGCTTTTACGTAATGAGAGAGACCTCATGAATGGGGTTAGTGCCTCATGAAAAAGGCTCCAGAAAGAACCCAGGGAGAAGTCCATGGTCTGCAAGCCCCTCACTGGAACCCGACCACACTGGCACCCTGATCTTGGACTTCCAATCTCCAGAACTGTGAGAAATCAATTTCTGTTTATTAAATCCACCCTGTCTCTGGTATGTTGTTATAGCAGCCTGAGTGGACTAAAACACATAATAATGTATTTTAATTTAATGAATTCATTGTTTGTTTGCTTTTGTTTTTTTAAATATATTTTTATTTATTTCAGAAAGGAAGGGAGAGGGAGAGAGCGATAGAAACATCAATGATGAGGGAGAATCATTGATTGCCTCCTAAACCCCCCTCCCCGCCACTGTGGATTGAGCCCACAACCTGGGATGTGCCCTGACTAGGAATTGAACCGTGACCTCTTGGTTCATAGGTCGATGCTCAACCACTGAGCCACACCAGCTGGGCAATGAATCCATTGTTTTAACATAGAAAGAATTCACATGAAAATATAGATTTTTGGCTTTTCTTGAACACCAGATCCTATGGTCTCATGTTCCCTTTTGGTTGGGATTGTGGCAGCTCTCCAGTTTTTAAATATGTCTCCTTCCATAGATGCATTTTCCAATAAGGCAGCCACTGGCCACATGTGGCCGTCGAGCACTGGAAATGTGGCTAGTCCAAATGGAGATGTCTACTTGAAAATTTTATGTAACCAATGTTTTCCACATTGGATTTCTATTGGACAGTGCTGGCCTATAGTTTCCTACATTAGGCCAGCTTCTTGAATTTCTACTTCCTGTCTGCCTGACTCTGTGGGCACACGAATTTGCAAGCCCTGCTAACTGAGAAGAAAGTATAACTTGGAGGGAGGGAACGAGAGTTCAAATCCAGGCTCTGACATGTGCTGTGTGATCTTGGGAAAGTTACCTCCGCTCTCTGCCTGGTTGCCTCATTTCATGATGAGGACTTTGGACTGAATGTCAAACTTTCTGCAGCTGAAACTTCCTCTCCCACACACCTCTGAATTTACCCTTTTGTGGTGGGATGCTGCCTGCCAGCTTTGATCTGAGCTCTCCCTGCTGGCAGCCCCTCCTCTTGCCCTCATTCCAGCCCTCCAGGCTGTTTCTACATCTTTGGGGAGCCCTGTTCCCATCAGGGGGCTTCCCTCCTCACTCCTCAGGGGTTGCATCCTAGATCCTTCCACTTGGCTTGTTTACAAAATGAGAGGTTGACCATGTGACTCTTTCTTTTTTGGTTAATATCTACAATTTGCCCTCATTTAATTCACATATATTAGCTATTAGTCTGCTCACCTTCTACAATTATTTTCACGCACCCTTGGGCTCATAAACCATTGTTCTAAGTGCTGTGCTGCCTATTTTAAGAACTTAATTTGTTTGCAATGTGCACATCAGCTGCATGATTTGCTCCCTGTTTGTAATTAACTTTTAAGCTGATGCCATTCCCTCGCCCAAAATGAAACTCAAGGTAGAGTTGTTACGATTAATCATGCTGGCTGTGTCCAAATCTTCCAACATCTTCCTTGGACTCAGCAAGTTTGGGGGAAATATTTTTCCTTCCACTTCCATCTGTTACCTCGCTGATCTTGGAGCCGGTCCATCCACTCGTGGCCCTGAGTGTCTGAGTTGGAATCTGGCACTTTTCAGTTTGTGCACCAACATAAACAAACGTTCCCTCCAACCCTCTTACCCTGAACTTGAGCCCATTTCTTCCTTCCTGAGAGGGTCCCTGGACTCATGGGCATCCATGGAGATCTATATCCCAGGCAACTTGCCTCCTTGGCTAAGCAGATGTACTAGATCAGTGGTTCTCAACCTTCCTAATGCCACGACCCTTTAATACAGTTCCTCATGTTGTGGTGACCCCCAACCATAACATTATTTTCGTTGCTACTTCATAACTGTAATTTTGCTACTGTTATGAATCGTAATGTAAATATCTGATAGGCAGGATGTATTTTCATTGTTACAAATTGAACATAATTAAAGCATAGTGATGAATCACTATAAAAGGCCAGTGAAGAACACAAAGAAATCCAGACAGGGACTTCCCAGAGAGTAAGTTAAGAATGACAACGTTAGGATTCTTAGAGAGAGAAGAGTAAGGAGGATCTACATGTAATTATATATGTGTATTCCGGTGGTCTTAGGCGACCCCTGTGAAAGGGTCGTTCGACCCCCAAAGGGGTCGCGACCCACAGGTTGAGAACCGCTGTCCTAGATCAATGCATCTCAAACCCTACTGTGCAGAGAGTCCCTGGGAGAGCTTGCTAAACTAGATTCTGATTTAGCAGGTGTAGGATGAGCCCCGAGAATCCGCATTTGGTAAGTTTCCTGAAAAGGCCAACATTGCTGGTCTAGGACCATCCTTTGAGAGGTGGGCACTATACTGCACGCTTCATGAAGACTGGAATCATATATGTCCTGTTCCTCGTTGGCACATGGAAGCTTTCAACTGTTTGCAGACTGAACGAATAAATAAATGAATGAATGGATGAATCGCACTCAGGAATATAGATTACTCTCTATCAGATCGATCTTATTGGAGTGAGATGTCTTTCTTCTTATTCCCACACTAGCAAAAAAAAAAAAAAAAAAAAGGAGTAATTATATATATTTCCCAATTTAGGAAGGGCTAAATGTCATATGCTGATTTATCTCTTCCAGATATATGGTATTTCTGTGTGTGCACACACATATGTTTGGCTTTTGGAAATGAATTTATAGTAACAGAACTGCTCTTCACCATGCGTCGCTTTCTAAGTATAGCCTGCCTGCCTTCATCCGAAAGGGCCCGCTTCCAGAGAGCCTTGCAAACTGAGAAATCCTTGTTCCTGTTTTTAAAATTCTTCGGAGAACTGCCTGCTTCTCTCTCTGAGGCATGGCTTTTCCAACCTCCCTCCAGGTCTCTGATGACATCAACGGAGGAGCTTCGATCAAGTGCTGACTTTCTATAATCCTCCCCTTGAACATCCTGAAGCATCTATTATTTTTCAGCTACTATGGATGGGTTGTTAATTTTCATGAAGCCAAGATTATAAGTCCATTTATATACATACAAGACAATTTTTTGAAATTGGAAGTCAGAACGTAGGATCTGATGAGCGTGCTCCTTTAAAGAGACAGAGGGGGGAAGTTCTTTAAATTGGATCCATTTCCTAATACACCTGATTTTATATTGGAATTTCGTATTGGCCCTCCAAATTGTTTTAGCTTCAGGGCCCACTTGAACCTCTTTGTCTGAGATAGGCTGTGGTTTCTTCTGGATTTCCCCAGCAGGGGCTCCCTGGACTATTGTGGATGGCTGGGGTTTGCAGCCCCCCCCCCCCCCCGTCCCCTCCCCCCTCCTCCCCGCCCCTGCCCCGCCCCTGCCCCGCCTTGGGATGTGGGAGAAAACCAAAGGAGGAACAGAGGAGCTCAGAGGTTGTCATTTGCCCCAGGCCTCACGGCTTAAGACGGTGGAGACGCTCACAGACTCAGGCAGTCTGATCCAGAGCCAGCAGTCTTGACCTTTATGCTCCACTGTCACACTCCCCAGTTTAATGTGCCAAGGACTCTGGTGGGACCTTGTGAATATAGAGTCTGATTTGACAGGTCTGAGGTGGAGCCTGAGAGCCTATAGTTCTAACGCGCTCCCAGGCGATGCTGAGGCTGCGGGTCTGTTGCCCACACTCAGAACCACAGGTCTGGCAGGTCTCACCCTGGCCGCACCTTGAGATCACCTGGGAACTTCCTTTCTTAACCTCTGCTACCTTGGCTCCACCCCAGAAATTCTGATTGAAATGGTTTGGGGTGCAGCAGCCTGAGCACCTCGAGTGTAAAAGCTCCCTGGGTGAATCTAGTGTGTGGCAGGGCTTGAAACCACTGTTCTAGTGCCTTTATGTTGAGATGTCATCTGTTCCAGGAGGAAATAGGAAATTAATTTCCCATTACTGCTGTAACAAATGAACACAAGCGGAGTGGCTTACAAAACACACATTTATCTTCAAGTTGTGGGCGTCAGAAGCTGGTCTCACTTGGCTAAAATCAAGGTGTTCTGGAGGCTCCAAAAAGAACACCTTGATTTTCACCTTCTACGGGCGGCCTGCATTCCTTGGCTCATGGGCCCTGCCTCTGTCCTTCCAGTCAGCAGCAGCAGGTTGAGGGATTTTTAAAAATTTTAATTTATTTTTATTGATTTCAGAGAGGAAGGGAGAGGGAGAGAGAGATAGAAACATCAATGATGAGAGAGAATCATAGATCGGCTGCCTCCTGCATGCCCCCTTTGGGGATACAGCCCACAACCTGGGCATGTGCCCTTAACTCAGTGGTTCTCAACCTTAGCTGCACATTAGAATCACCTGGGAATCTTTTTAAAATCCTGATTTCTGGGCCTCACCCTCTGGAAATTCTGTTTCTTTGTTACTAATGTTGTGGCCCCGCCCCATAACAAAGAAACAGAATTTCCGGAGGATGAGGCCCAGAAATCAGGGTTTTAAAAAGATTCCCAGGTGATTCTAATGTGCAGCCAAGGTTGAGAACCACTGCCTTAACTGGACTTGAACCTGGGACCCTTCTGTCTGCAGGACGATGTTCTAGCCACTGAACCAAACGAGCTAGGGCAGCAGGTTGAGTTTTAACACATCTCATCACTCTGACCTTCTCTGCTTTCCTCTTCTACTTTTAAGGAGCTCTTCTGATTAACTGGGCCCACCTGGGTAATCCCGAATAATCTCCCCATTTTAAGGTTAGCTGATTTAATAACCTTTAATTTCATGTGCAACCCTAATTCCCCACTGCCATGTAACAGCACATATTCGTGGGCTCTGGGGATCAGGACATGACACCGTTGGGGGAACATGATTCTGCCTGACAGGGAGTTAGGGGAAGAATCTGAGAGTAGGATCCTTATTTCTAATCCCTCGGGTCATTCTGACCAGTTCTGGTAAATACCTTCTCACGTCAATTTCCTTTGAAGAGAGTATTCCCAGGCTAGCAACATTTTCCCATCAGCGGTCCAGTGCGTCACTGCTCCAAACAGGCTCCTTGGACCAGCAGCCTGAGATGCCCCGGCAGCTTGTTAGAAATTCAGAACCTCAGGCCCCACCACAGACCTACGGACCAGAGTCTACCTCTGAGCGCAGGCCAAGGACAATTTGTATGCACGCTGAAGTTTGAGAAGGCCTGGGTAAGCCCCTGCAACGTGGCTGATCCTTGAAACAACCTAGAGTTTAGCAAACACACGGATGTCCGAGTCCTACCTGATTCACTGGCCTGGCTGTTGGGATTGTTCAAATCTCCCAGGTCATTTTAATGTGAGGCAACGTCTGGGAACAGCGGGTCTTGTCTAGCCTCCTCCTTGTGCAGAAGAGGATGTTTCCCCGAGAAGGAAAGGCCTTGTCCGGGGTAATGCAGAGGGACACGGGCTGTCCCAGGAGAGGATTCACACTCTGCACTTTATGGACTGAGGATTTCTGCTCTATCAAGAAAACAAAAACAGTCGCAACCTTATCAATGACAATTTGGGTGGAGTGAGGAGCCATTTCTTTTCTGCCTGTATCCATCTTTAGGGTTTAAATTATTATTACTTTAGCCCTAACCGGTTTGGCTCAGTGGATGGAGCGTCAGCCTGCGAACTGAAGGGTCACAGGTTCGATTCCGGTCAAGGGCATGTACTTGGTTGCTGGCACATTCCCAGTTGGGAGTGTGCAGGAAGCAGTTGATCGATGTTTCTCTCTCATCGATGTTTCTAACTCTCTGTCCCTCTCCCTTCCTCTCTGTAAAAAAAAATAAAAAAATAAAAAATAAAAAAATTATTATTTTAGCAGAGGGTTTAGACTATTTTAAATGCCAAGCATGCTGTAGTTTTAATATATAAAAATAGTAAACACTGGGTAGGAATTAAATAATAATGAAAACTCAGGGCTTTGATAATGGTGACCATTTTGGAAAACCCACCATGCACCAGGAACTTTGCATGTTTTTCCATTCGGTCCTCACTGTGTCTTGGCAACGTGGGACATAACTGCCCCGTTTTGCAATTTTTGGAAGGACCTCCAGAACGCTGTGGTCTGGTCACTGGAACCCAGCTGACAGCTGACACCTTGGATGATCCACCAGTAGCTCTTGGCTTAGTCCCCGTTACAAGGCGGGAGGCAGGGGTGTGTGGCAGCTGCAAAGATCTTGTCCTGATTTCCTGTTTCTACCAATTCACTCGTCACGTGCTGTGTGGGCCACTGCCCTTTGACCATCAGCATCGAACAAAAAATAAGTCTCCGTGTGTCCCCTGCTCATCTCCTTTTTCCTTTGCTTTTTCCTCTGGTCTGAGTGGAGGCATCAAGAAACCACCTGCCTTTGCCTATGTTAATTTGGTTCCTAAAGAGCCTCGAAGCACAGTCAGACATTACGGAGGAAACAATTGGGAACCTTAATTATTATTATTAATTTTTTGAAGTTCAAACCCAATGCCTAATGCTTACTTGCTTTATTGGGTTATTTGTAAGGATGAGAATGATGAAAATAAGAAAGAGCTAACATTTACTGAGGGTTATTCCTTGCCAGTTTCTGTTCTTTATCTGTTTAACTCATTTAAATCTCATAAGCCTAGGAGGCAGCACTGCTATAACCCCATTTTACAGATGAGAAAATCAAGGCTCAGAGATGAAATGGGCTGATGCTTGGAAATGGCCCGGTCATAGCTGTGGGCAAGTGTGCAGTCATAGGTTTTCTCCCGCATCCCCCCTGGCCCTACAGCTGTCCTGTCAAATCCTAGTGTTTGTTCAGAGGAAACCCTGCAAGGCCTCCTCGCCTGAGGGTCCTTACTCCTGAGACGTCACCACTTCTGATTCCCCTCAGTTTCCCTCCTGGGCTCTGTCTTTCTCTCCGAGGTGCTGGGAGGATGCTGTAAATAGTTCCCTTGAGGTGCTGGAAGCACTGGGGGGAGAAACTCACTATAAATACCCGGCATTTATAATTAGTCTTAGTGGCGGCACAGTTCTGCGTGTGGGGGAGGCAAACATCCGCAGGGGCAGAAAGTCAGAACGCAGGGCCCTGGGGGCTCTGGAGGGCTGGCTTCTCAGTGCCATCTGAGCTGGGAGAACCCATGGGGAGTACAGCCCCCCCAGACAAGAACATAGTGGCAGGGCCCCCTGGTCTCCCCACAGTCTCAGACAAGAGCAGTGGGGGCTGGTAAGGGGCTCCCTGTCTGTGAGATGTCCTGCAAATTATTTTTCCTCCTAGCCTCAATTTCCGCATCTGTAAGATGGGGGTAATCATTCCTATTATGAAAAATTTAAGATAATGTATATGAAGCTCCCAGTACAGGTGCATAGAATAGGTAGGTACTTAATGCATGTAAGGTTCTGCTTGTCTCCTTTGTGGACTCAGCTAGGCAGATGCCCTGGAACTTGCATATCAGCTGGGCCTCTCCTGCTGAAAGACTTCCCATTGGCATTGGAGGTCCCTGTGTCTGCCTCTTAACCCCATGGTCCTCCTCTGAGCTAAGCTGAGCCCACTCTTGCCCACAGCTGCTCATTCAAGAGTGCATCCAGCCTGCTTTCTGCCCTGGGGCCTTCTTGGATGCAGCCAGAATCAGTGCCGAAGTGCAAAAGGGCAGAGGAAAGAGCCCAGGCCACCCCTGGCTATCGGGGAAAGGCCATCAGCGGATGAGTGTGCTACGGACCCTCCTTCAGAAAAAGATTCTGAGAGGCTTCCTGCTCACTTCTCCAAAGTCTAGCAGCTCTGAGCACTGTTACCCACAATGGTCATCTCTTACCCCCAATGAATGTGATTATGGCTTTCCCTTCAAATCTTCCACAACCTCATTCCTACTTTCTGCAATCACCTCCCAAATAAGCACCTGTACCAAACCCCCATTTCAGGCTCCACTTCTGGGAAACCCAATTGATGACATCATGCCTGGAATAAGATCCAAACCCCTCATCTTCCACCACTCTCCTCCACACCCGCTGTCTTCCAGCCACACTGGCTCCCTGTCATCTTCTGTTAAGTTATCAAGCAGGCCCTCCTCAGGGCCTTTGCACGTGCTGTTCCCTCCAACTGGAATGCCTTTCCCTTGCTCTTTATCTGGGTCAGTCCTGTCCTCCTTCAGGTCTCAGCCTAAATGTCAGTCCCTTAGCGACTGTCACTTACTCTTGGCCTCTGATTGCCTGCAGGTTTCAACGCCCTTTCTTCTCTCTCACGACAACGGGTTTCCCTTGTATGGATCTGAAGTTGCATATTTATTTGAATGTTTATTTGTTAATTATCTGTCTCCCTTACTAGACTGTACACCCCCTGTAAATAAGGATGACCTCTCCCTAGTGCCACGGGCTCTATAGCACACACAGCTCTTGATACATCATTGACATATAATGAATAAGCCATTTTATAGCCTATTCTTTTTTTAAATTAATTTATTTTATTGTGGAGAGAATTACAGATGTCCCCCCATTTTCCTCCCTCCACCCATCTTCCTGCTCCCCACCCCTGCCTCCAGGCCTTCACCTATCTATTGTCTGTGTCCATGGACTATGCATATATGCTTATAAGTTCTTTGGTTAAACTCTTTCTGTTCTCCTTCCTACTTTCTCTCTGAAATCTGTCAGTCTTTTCCTTGCTTCAATGTCTGTGGTCCTATCTTGTTCATCAGTTTATTTTGTTCCTGAGATTCCACATATAAGTGAGATCATGTGATATTTGTCTTTCTCTGACTGGCTTATTTCACTTAGCATAATATTCTCCAGGTCCATCCATGCTGTCTCAAAGAGTAAGAGATCCTTCTTTTTTACAGCTGTATACTGTTCCATTGTGTAAATGTACCACAGCTTTTTTATTTGTATCCTACTCTTTACCTCAATATTACATTATGAGCATTAGTTACAGTTTTATTTAAAAAAAAGCCTCAATATCTTCATTAGAAAAATGGGGATAATCCTATATAATAAAAGCCCAATATGCTAAGTGTCTGGTTGTCCAGTCGGCTGTTCAACCAATCAAAGCGTAATATACTAGTGATATGCTAAGGCCGCTCAGCCGCTTGCTATGATGTGCACTGACCACCAGGGGGCAGATGCTCTGACCGGTAGGTTAGCTGGCTGCTGGGGTCCGGCCAATCGGGACCGAGCGAGACGGGCCAGACCACATCCTGGAGCCCTCCTGTGGTCCCGCCCCAGCTGGCCAACCTCCCATGTCCCTCCCCGGCTCCGATCTGCACTGGTGGGGTCCCTCATCCTGGCTTGTGCCCTCTCACATTCAGCCTGACAGCGGAATGACTGGTTGCTATGACGTGCACTGACCACCAGGGACAGACACTCAATGCAGGAGCTGCCCCCTGGTTGTCAGTGCACTCCCACAGGGGAGTGCTGCTCAGCCAGAAGCCAGGCTCATGGCTGGCGAGTGCAGCAGCAGTGGTGGGAGCCTCTCCTGCCTCCACAGCAGTGTTAACGATATCTAACTGATGAGACAGTGGGACATCTCCCAAGCATCAGTGAGACATTCCCCCCCATCCCCCCCAGTGCACTGGGCCTCTAGTAATAATGATAATGGCAATAATACCAGTACATGTACTATAAGACTATTGTGGGATTAAATGAGATAATGCATGTAAAAGCTTTTATCTCGGTGTGTGGTATATAATAAGTGCTCAGCAAAAATCATTTAATAATATACTTTAAAATTGTAAATGACTGCAGAGTAGTTTATTAAGTGAATATATCATTATCCATGCAACTATTTCTTTATTGAACTTACAGGTAATAGTTAAGAATCAGGTAATGAGTTAACTCTCAACTGTGTTTTTTCCTACACAGCCCTATCTTACCTTCTAGAAAAGCAGAATTTCAATGCCAAGGCCACTACAGCCCATGTGCTTATTGATAGCAACCATCACAACCGCAATAAAATAAGGCGTACCCTGAGCCAGCAGGCGCTCAGGTGACAGGAGTGCTGTCTTGGAGCTGAGAGGGGAGTGAGCTCACAAACGCCCTGTCACAGTGTAATAGGATGGGGGTCAAACATGCAGATGTCCACACAGATGTTGGACAGAGCAGGAGATGCAGGGCCAAGTCAGCCTGGTATCCCGGAGCGGGGACAGAGGTGATGCCACTGTAGGTGTATGTCCTGGGTCAAGCTCCTCCGAAAACAGATCCTGAGACAAGGACGTGGGTGCAGGTGTTTTATTTGGAAGGAGACTCCAGGGGGCAGAAGAGAGACAGCAGGGAGGGTGTGCCTTGGGAGGGAGTGCCGGGGTTCTTGTCCCAGCAACAAGAAGGGTTTAGGAATCTGGAAAAGGCTGTGCGTAGATGACATAGGAATCCAGAGACTAATAAAGAGTCTGGAGACGAGATATAATTTTGAAAGGCATTGAGGGTCAGAGGAGCTTCAGCTAAAGGTACTGAAGACTCCCTCCTTGTCTAGGACACTTGTTTTTATTAACACAATTTGTCCTAAGGCAAGGTGGAGGTAATACACTTCAAAGGGTAAGGTTTCAGAAGCATTGTCAGTTTGAGGAATAGCCTACAGCTGTTCAGGTGTTTGGCCAGTAGGAGGCAATCACATGTAGATTAAGATGCCCTTTAACTGTCTGGCAGCCACAATCAGTTTCTTATTCAGGTTTGGGGAAATGCCTTTAGCCATTCCCAACAGGTGACTACATGTGTGACTACAAGTCTCATCAACCTTTGGATGAAACTCTTGAAATTACGACATGCTGGAACTGGTTCCTGGCAAGGGAGGAAGCCAATAAAAGGTGGATTATTGAGCTGTGGGCAACTGGGCCTTGGTGCGTTGATCCCTGAGGTGTAACTCCTCTGCCACTCACTCCAGGCTGCCAATTCGAGGTGCGTGGAGACCATCTGAGTGAGCTTGCAAGGTCCTGAAAAAAGCCCTGATTCAGAAACACGGAGGGACGTGGAAGCAATTCTCAGCACTTGGAAAAGCGAAAATCGAAGCAACAGTAATCGTTACTGTACATTGAGTATCATGTGCCTGTTACCTCTGCAGCTGTCCAACCCGATGAACAGATGAGGAAATGGAGGCTCCGGGAAGTAGGGATTTACTCAAAGCCACACAGGTGGTAAACATGGGAACTAGGTTTCAAGCGCAGCCTGTTTGATTGCAAAACTCAAAAGATTCCCCACTAGCAGTTATAGCAGTGGTTCTCAACCTTTGGGTCGCGACCCCCTTGGGGGTCGAATGACCCTTTCACAGGGGTTGCCTAAGACCATCAGAAAACACATATATAATTACATATTGTTTTTGTGATTAATCACTATGCTTTAATTATGTTCAATTTGTAACAATGAAATTGAGGGTCATCACAACATGAGGAACTGTATTAAAGGGTCGTGGCATTAGGAAGGTTGAGAACCACAGAGTTATAGGGTAGCCATAAAGTCCAGAAACAAAGGCAAGAGTGCGTAACAAATGATGGATTGATATTAAAATATCTGCCCAAATAATGTACGGTGCCAGACTCTATGTCCTCCCTGCATGAGCCTGGTCGGGGGAGGAACAGGGAAATGACTAATGCTGTGGGTAACTGTGACATAAGCACTGGGTGGGGACAATGAGGATGGGGGCGGAGGGAAGTCTGCATCAAAGTGCCAGTCTGGATCCAAGCTGAGAGTGAGGTTGGGGATGGATCGAGGGCAATGCCGCCTCCTTTCCTTTACAAGAGATGCACCAGTTAGAGAACATTTTGCTCAGGGGACCTCTGAGATGATCTCGCTCCTCTGCCACTCTCGGGTGGGCCAGTGGAGGCTTAGGTGGAAGAAATGAAGCATCTAAGACCCCACCACTTTTCAGGGGCACAGCAGGGCCACACCCACTGAACCCCTGTTCTCTGCTGCACATGCTCGCCACCTGTGACTCCTTCCCTCCATGGCTTCCATTCCCCACCCAGGGCTGTAGCTTCCTCCCATGTTCCTCCTTCTACTCTCTGACTAAGAAAACCCCTGGGGCCCTCCCTTCTGCCTGTCCCCACTCACCCCCTCTCCTCTGGAGCCCCCGGGCCATGATCGGTGGCTCCTTGGAGAAGCAGAGCCGTGCGGGCAGAGCAAGAGGGATAATTATAATCTTGGAAGGCGTGAGTCTCAGGCTAAGAAGCAGGGAGGCAGTTCTTCCTGCTGTGTTTGAGAGCTGGGTCTGAGTCAGAAACCATCTCTCAGAGCCCAGCCTCCTAGAGAGACAGGCTGGTCTCACTTCGCCTTTCCACCTTTGAGCCAGAGCTAGAGCCACTTCGTTCATTCATGTTCCCATTCATTCATTTATGAAATGCTGGTTATATACTTACCACCTGCCACACAGTGCGTGGAGCCTGGGGACACAGATTGGAAGGGGGGCAGGGGCCATTGCTTGGAGGTTAGAGTGTGTTCTGTCAGTCCAGCTCCATAGGTTGCAGTCTTGTCTCCACCATGTATTAACAGTCCAAACTTACATGCATTGTCTAAACCAGTGCTTCTCAACCTTCCTAATGCTGCGACCCTTTAATACAGTTCCTCATGTTGTGGTGACCCCCGATTTCATTGTTACAAATTGAACATAATTAAAGCATAGTGATTAATCACAAAAACAATATGTAATTATATATGTGTTTTCTGATGGTCTTAGGCGACCCCTGTGAAAGGGTCGTTCGACCCCCAAAGGGGTCGCGACCCACAGGTTGAGAACCGCTGGCAACCTCTCTCTGCCTCACTTTCCTCATCTGAGAAAGGGGCAATATAAATATTTTCCTTGTAAGGATTAAAGGGTAGAATACATATAACCCACTAAGCATCGTGCCTGAAGCATTTAAAAGCCCAAAAAATGTTAGCTGTTGCTGATAATTATTTTTTAAAATTTTATCAAAGGGTTGAATAATGTACAGTTCCTGCTCTGGATAAACTCACAGTCTAGAGAAAACATTGTAAAGAGGCTTTATCTCACATGTCAACTCTGACTGAATGGTGGAGGGCGCTTGGAGTACTGTATTAAGAAAGATTCTGAGGATCGGTTCAGACCTATCAGAAAAAGAGCATGATTGATTAGCAACGGGTTTTAGACAAAGAAGAGGTGGTACATATTCCTAGTGTCAGCTATCTGCTACTGAGTTAGTCCGGGAGAGGAGGAGGGGAGGGAATGGCAGGGGTGGTAAAAAATTGAGAGGAGTATCTAGTCAGACCTTATCAGGTATTTGAAACCAGCGTTGGAGGGGTCAGGGCTGCGGAAGAGCTATTCCTATGCTGATGTTTCTGAGCATCCAAAAGAGATGTGGATTCTGCCTGCTGCAGCGTGCCAAGGGCTTCTTGTCAGAATATATAGGTTTGAATGCTGGCTCTGGTACTCACGCACTATGTGTCCATGGGCAAGCACTGGACCTATCCTAGGCCTCCCTGTATGGAAAATGGAGAGAATGACCCCCCACTCACCCCCCATGCTCCTGGATTTTGGTGGGGATTATATGAGATGATGCATGTTAAGAACTCAAACCCTGGTGGTTAGCTATTACTATTTTGTCTGCCTTAAAGAACTGGGGGGTTGGGGAGGAGCTTTCTTTCCTTTGTCACCCAT
Organism: Myotis yumanensis; assembly: GCF_028538775.1. Lineage (NCBI taxonomy): Eukaryota > Metazoa > Chordata > Mammalia > Chiroptera > Vespertilionidae > Myotis > Myotis yumanensis. Next base: position 93,971,915 of record NW_027223755.1, read on the forward strand.
TATCAGTCAAATAGCTCTACTGTGTATGAGCGCTGGAAACAATCAAGGATTAGTGGGAACAATCAAATTGTTCAAAAATAGAGGATTAGTAAGAAAAAGCTTAACACTTCAAACAATTGGCGCATGGCTCACATAAACTGTGGTAGGTTATACAACATTACATAAAATGCTGTTCCATTTCTTTTGAAAAAGTATTAATTCATAAATGACCAGAAAAAGATTTGGAAATTTGAACCCCACGGAGTTAACAAGGATCACTCCTGAGAAGGTGGATTGTGGGTGTACCTATTAGAGTTCTTAACAAAATCCAACTTGGGCTAATTAAGCTGAAAAGGAGCTTGTTAAAAGTATGTTGGGGAGTCCCAGACCTCAGGGGAATGTCTCTATTTTCGAGAGCAGGACCTGAGCTTGTCTGGTGGCTTGCCTGGAGCCCTGGTAGACAAGGAACTCGATCCTACAACCACCACGATTCCCAAATATAATGAACTGAACTCTGTGCCTGAGGGAGGGCTCAGAATAACAATCCTTATGACTAGATGGTTAGTAGCCCAGAAGAATGTACAGTGAATCTCTTCCCTTAAACTCTGAGTCCTATCTTCCAACTCATGACAACCCATAGGTGGGTGGCTCCTCCACCCAGTTCACTTGGCCCCTGCTTGGCGGGCAGGTTTCTCTCGTGGAGTTCCTGAGCTTCCCAGGATAGTCAAATCTCTTCCTAGTGATGAGGAAGCAATGTTTCCAGCCCTCAGTGACCCCTTTGGGCCCTTCCTCTCTTCTCATTGGTATAGGCTGTCTGTCTTTTCAGTATCAAGACCATCAGACCCTTCTCCCGTCATGAAGCACTTTTTAGTATGAAATGGTTCTGGCCAAAGGGTTTTATGGGAGAATGGTCCCATTAGGGGTCAGGGTGGATCTAGAAATTCTCAGGGAGGAGGAGGCTTCAGAGATGAACTTCAAAGGATAGTTCGGATTTTCACAGGCAGGCATGGGAGGGAGAAGAAAGAGGGTAGTGCAGGCAGAAGATAGAAGCATATGATTTGGGGAAAAGTGATTCTATTGAAAACAATCTGGTTGATAGAATCATTGGTCTTTTTTTCTGTTTGGAAGGAAGGAAGGAAGGAAGGAAGGAAGGAAGGAAGGAAGGAAGGAAGACCAAGTCTGCGGGTTTGGGGGAAGGAGAGATCTACAATCCAGCTGGTTGGTTGATAGTTAAATTCCTAAGGTGGGTCCCCATTGACTTAGGGCAACAACATGGTTGTAATTCTTCCAGTTGAGCCCTAGTGATGCCCACCTCTAGCAGTGGGGAGACGAGAAGAAAGGAGAGATCCTGCCACCCCACCAGGTGGAGGGCGAGAGTCCTCCAACCAGCTAGTCCTTGTCTGTTTAACAAGTGCAGAGGGACAGCCCTTAAGCAGCTGGCTCCTGCCTTCTTCTCCAGGTCTTCCTCACTCTCTTCTTCACCTTGAGCCTTTCTGAGAAAGAGAAAAGCCATCCCTGACATCTGGGAGCTGGCCTGGTGCTCACAGCCGGGCCTTGGTGTTCTCCTATTGAGTAGAAACAAGTTCCTATGTCACAACATCTGACAAGGTCATTGTGACGGTGATGGATCAAGACAAAGCAAGACCCCTTTGCAATTATGTCTGAACACAGGCAAAACAGGAGTGGTGTCCAAGCCATAACAGTGACCAAACAGCCCCAATCCTGGCTAGTGACTGTTGCATCTTCATCAGTTACAGCTTTAGCCTTACTTCCCTACTTTCTAGATAACATTAGATACCTGGTTATAGGTACCGAGTTGTAGTGATTAGAAGCAAGTCCCAGACTCGGATTGCCCTCAGGAGAAGAGATTGTACAGCTCATAACATTGGGAGGTGGAGATCATGGAGGACATCTGATCGTTCTGCTTATGCTGCCAGGTTTTCATTTCAATGAGGCCACTCCCCCATGCCCCTAGGGATTCAGAGGCACGTGGAAGGTGAAGACCTATCCAGGGGACCGTATACTGTGGTGGAAAGTTTGTGCATTCTGCCTGGGTCCAAATCTTCTCATATGGGACTTGGAGCAATTTCGTTAAACTTTAAGTTTCAGGACCCCCATATCAAAATGGGGGATGATCATAATAACAATAACAACTACTTCCTAGGACTGCTTTGAAGATTAAATGAGGAACTATGTTGAGACTACCTCATTCTAGAGCAATCAATAAATGTTAGCCAATATCTACCCTGTTGGGTAATTCTTCCTCCCGGCTCAAATTGGAAGGAAGGTTTGGAGGACCCTTCCCATCCAGTCCTTCCTGGCAAGATCGGGCATTCCTCTCTGGGATTTCCACAGCCCCTTTGCTCTCTACTCCCACAGCCCTTATCTGTTACTATGTCTTCCCCATTGGACTGAGGGCGTCATAAGGCAAAGTTCCGTGTCAGTTACGATAGGCTAGGTTTTGCTGCAGTAACAAATTATGCCCAAAGCTCCATGGCCTCCACCCTCAAAAGTTTATTTCTCCCTCACACTGCCTGTCCATCGTGGGTTGGCAGTGGCTCTGCTCTGTGTCACTTTCACTCTGGAGACTGGCAGATGGAAGAAACTCTGAGTGGAACATTGCCAGTCTCATGCCAGAGCCGGGGAAAGAGACATAGCAAATAATGTGTTGGCTGTTAAATCTGCTGGGAAGTGTCAGGTGCCAGTTCCACCTGCATATGAGTGGCCAAAACAAGTCACATGGCCAGTACTGACTTCAATAAGGTGGGCATCTAAAAATCTTTTTATGGGAGGTAATCGAGAATCTTTGTGTTAAAATTTACCATGTAAATCTTATAATATTCATTTTACGAACAATAGCAATACTAATATCAGCAAAGTATCAGGTGCGGTTCTTAGTTCTCTACATAAATTAACTCATTTAACCTTCATAACAACCCTCTGAGGAAGGAATTTCCATTCTATTAGTATTCCCATTTTACAGATGGGGAAAATGAGGCACTGAGCATGCCCAAGGTTGCAGAGCTAGTTGGAAGCTCCGGGGCTGGGTAGGGACGGGCAGTGTAGCTGTGATGGGAATAGAGTGGAGGAACAGGAAGGAACTGTGGGGACCCATGAGGCTCCTTCCCTATCCGACTGCTCTTCAATGACCTCCTTTTGCACTGGGCTCGATGGGGCTCCATCCCTTCCCATGGCTCACATTCAGCTCCCCAGCTGAAAAGCCTGTGTTTAGGGCCTGCTGAACACCATAAAAATGTCAATTAACTTGATTTAAAAATGCTCCCAGTCTCATTAACAATAAACTGTTAGTGTTGATGCAGGCAGCCCGGGCTAAGAATAAATAATATGAATATTAAAAGGTTTCTGGCATCATTAATTGTCAATAATGAATTATCCCCCACCCCCACTCTCTCTGCTGCCAGGGTCCTTCTTCCTTGGACAGGAAGAGTCATTCCTGGAAGTCTGAAATTTGGCTTATTCATCTGCTGTGGAGAGGGAATGCAGGTGCTGTAAACTCAGGCCCCAGGAATCACCACTCTTGCGATCTCCAGTCTGATGAATTAAAATTGTTAGCAGTTTCGTGCAGCTCATATAGTGTGAGCCACAACCCAGCTCAGCACCCGACCCCGGGCAGGTGTCCTACCCCTGTTTGGTGAATGAACAAATGAATTAAAGGTATGGGCTTACATTTGTAATTTTGAGCATGAGTCTGCTTCCTAGCTGTATGACCCTGTCACTTATTTCTCTGTCCTTTTCTTCTTCCGTGAAATGGAGTTGATAATAATAGTAGCTACTTCACAGGCCGCAAAGATGGAAAGAGAGGGTGCCTGCTCAAGCTCCAGGCACGTCATAAGCGCTCAATGAATATAAGCCATCATCACCATCATTTTAATGAGACTTGCAACTTTGTGGTGGAGGAACTTAAAGGTTTCCTGGTTCATCTCCTCAAAGGAATATTCTTCAGCATTAGAAATGTTGTTTAAAGACATTTTAATAACAAGGAAAAATGCTTATGACAAGTTTTAAAAAAGCAGGCTGCAGAATTTCATGGGCTTTATGGTTGCAGTGATGTTCAAACGGACAAAAACAGGACAGAGATACATCAAACACGATTGGTGATGTTTTTCTGGGTGGTGGAATTATTTTATTTTCTTCAGCATACTTTCTGTAGCTTTAATTTTTTATAATAAGCATGTCATGTTTATTATGAGAATTGCCCAACATTCATAAAAATAGAGAGACCCATATTATGAAACCAATAAACTCATCATGTAGATTTAGTGATTGTTGACATTTTGCCTATTTGCTTCATTTTTTTTTCCTTTTGGGTGAAATATTTTAAAGTTACTCACACCATGCCATTTTATCCCTAAATATTTTAGTATGTATTTATAAATAAAGTAATAAGGATATTTTCCTGCCTAATCACAACACCATGATCACATCTAACAAAATTAGAAATAATTCCTCACTGTTATCTAGACATAGTCCATATGCAAATGCCCCCAACTGTCCTTCAAACAATTTTTTTCAACAGGTTTGTTATAACCAGGATCTAATTAAGTACCATACATTACATTTGGTTGTAATGTCTCTTAAATCTCTTTAAATTGAGCACAACACAGCCTGGCCTTTTTATCCATCAAATTGATGCCTCCAACAGACCACATGAGTTATCCCTCTGAGGGTTCCATCTTCTGTGTTTGCCTTTTCTGTGTGGTTGCATAGCTTTCTTTTCTTTAATTAAAAAAAATATTTTATTGATTTTAGAGAGAGGAAAGGAGAAAGAGAGAGAGAGAAAGAGAAAGAGAAACATGGATGTGAGAAACATCAATGCAAGAGAGAAACATTGATTGGTTGCCTCCCACACACACCGACCGGGGATTGAACCAAAACCTGGGTGTGTGCCCTGACCAGGAATTGAACCTGCCACCTTTCAGTGCACAGGACGATGCTCCAACCAACTGAGCCACACCGGCCAGGGCATGCACTGCTTTCTTTTCTTTTTTTTAAAATCCCCAACTGGGAGGATATTTTTTCCATTGCCTTTCAGAGAGTGGAAAGGAGAGAGGGAGGGGGAGAGGTAGGGAGGGAGGAAAGAAGGAAGGGAAAGAGAGAGAGAAAGAGAGAGAGAAACATCGATATGAGAGAGGCACATTGGTTGTCTCCCTCACTTGCCCTGACTGGGGACAGGGGGCAAACCTGCAACCCAGGTACATGCCCTTGACTGAGACTCAAACCTGAGACCCTTTGGTGTGCCTGCCGATGCTCTAACCATCAAGCACACTGGCCAGGGCCATGCATCCTTTCTTAATAAGAAAATGATAAAAAATACTCTCCTCTGTAGTTATTATCCACTCTCCCAACTGTGTAAGTAATAATAATAACTCCAATTTCCACCCGCCAGGCATGGTACTGAGCACTTTATTTGTAATATCTTATTTAATTCTCACAATAAACCCATGTCATACATACTGTTTTTATCAATCCCACTAGAGGACCAGTGCACAAATTCATGCATGGGTGGGGTCTGGCTGGGCCCCAATCAGATGGATCAGGGCCAGGCCGGCTGGGGGGAGGGGCCTTGGGCAATTGGCCGGTGGGCCCTGCCCCCAATTGGGGTGGGGGGGCAATTCGGGGCGGGGCCAGCCATGGGAAGAAGCTGTGTGGCCATGCCCCTGAATGGGGAGGGGTCAATTGGGGGTCAGTGGCCAGGGAAGGGGCCATGAGAGGTTGGCTGGCCAGCCCCACCCTGATTGGTGTGTAGGGGGCCGATCGGGGTGGAGCTGGATGGCGGGAGGGACTGCAGGCCCATCTGGGTGATGGGGGCTGATTGAGGGTGGGGCTGGCTGTGGGGAGGGGCTGTGGGCAGTGGGCCGGCTGGCCCTGCCCCTGGTTGGGGTGGGGGGGCCAATCTGGGGTGGGGCCAGCCAGGGGGAGGGGCTGCAGGAGGTTGGCTGGCTGGCCCTGCCCCCTATTGGGGTGGGGGGGGTGATCAGGGGCGGGGTCAGCCAGGGGGAGGGGCTGCAAGAGGTTGGCTGGCTGCCCCATACCCCATGTGCCTGGTTTGCTGGCCTCAGTGGGCATCATAGCAACTGGTCGTCCTGGCGTCTGGTTGCTGGCTTTTTATATAGATACTAGACCAGCCATGGGCAAACTACGGCCCGCGGGCCGGATCTGGCCCGTTTGAAATGAATAAAACTCAAAAAAAAAAAAGACCGTACCCTTTTATGTAATGATGTTTACTTTGAATTTATATTAGTTCACACAAACACTCCATCCATGCTTTTGTTCCGGCCCTCCGGTCCAGTTTAAGAACCCATTGTGGCCCTCGAGTCAAAAAGTTAGCCCACCCCTGTACTAGACGCTCAATGCACGAAGATTCATGCAAGAATGGGCCTTCCTTCCCCTGGCTGCTGGCACTGCCTTCGCTCCAGCCCGGAGCTGCCTTTCTACCTTCCCACACTGCCCAGAGGCCCAGAGTGACTGGGGCAGTGCGGAACGCCTTCGTCATCGCCACGGTGACGACACAAGTGTCCCACCCTACCCCCAGCCGCTAGGTGGCTGTGTATACAAAGTAACCAGCCAGCTTTGTTGTGTTAATTTGCATACTCATGCCTGATTGGCTGGTGGGCTTCGAGAAGGTACAGTCATTTTGCATCTTTCTCTTTTATTAGTGTAGATAGATTATATAAGTGGCATAAATGTGGCACACAAGGAAAATAACTTGCCAAGGCCTCATCGTCAGGTAGACCAGCTCTGAAGCCAGCAAGCTTGACTGCTATGCGGTATTAAAAGATTTGAAGGAGAGGCTGCAAACTAAGAAGGAAGGTAGGGCAACCAACTCCCCTTGGGGATGCGAAATGACAACTGGAAGCAGAGTCCCCATCATGCCCAGTAAGAGGTCTGGAGGGAGGCGATGGGGTGGGCCTGCAATGATGAAATCTGTTCTGCCAGAGCTTGGAGCTGTTCTGGGCATCTCCAGAGTTTTCTCCTGCTTTCCTTTCTCCCAGTCTTAGTAGTTTGGAAGGGCCCTAGGAAGCTTGTGATTTTCTTCCTCTGGCCTTGACAGTCCCTGGGTCTGCTATTTACAGGCAAAAAGACATCAGACACAGAAAGCAACCTTCAGGGGAGCTCCACAGCTGCCAGGGTAAGGCACACATGGGATTCACCACGATTCCATTCTTGGGTCTTCGTTCATGAGGGTTCTGGAAAGATCAGGCAACGTCCCCAGTGCATTTTGGGAAAGAGCGTTCAGGTACCTGATTCCTTAGCTAGATTTGCCTCTGCCAAGGGCAGGCTGTGTGTCTTTGGCCATGGCACCTAGCTTCCCTGAGCCCAAGTGTGTCCCGTATGATAACACATTTAATGATGTCAGTTCTATTTCCACGTGAGGTTGTTAGAAGGACTATATGAGGATAGGAGTGGGAGCACTTTGAAACGTAACCATGGATATAAGAGCTCCCCTCTAGGCAAACAGCAGGAGTTGCACATTCAGGTGTGCACACGGGCTAGGTAGGTAGCAGATGGTTCCCAGGAGAGCTGCGGTGTTCTCACAGGACCCTACCCCAAAGCCACGGTTTACCAGTCAAAGTGTCAGCAGCTGACCCAGGCTGGGCCGGTGAGTCACTGCACTGGGATGTTGGACTTGGGAAGGCAGGGGGGTCAGTCATTCTTTCCTGTGGGTTTAAGTCCAAACTGGAAGCAGGGAGCGTTGATACGAATGCACCCTGACTGTAGAGGAATATAGTTTGGAGAGGGAGGGTGAATGTGTTGAACAAGTGAGAGGGAGACAGACGTGTGAGACCCAGGTTCCAGCTGTTCTCGAGATCTGACTGCGTTTCAAGGCTTGTCTCTTCAACCCATTTTTGGCTTCTCTGAGCCAACCATGTCCCCTTTTTTGGCTCAAGTAGTTTGAGATTGTTTCTGCCATCTATTGCTAAAAGGCTGTCTGACATATTAGTCAATAGGCTACCCTCAGCAGTCCAAAGGAGGAGAGAACTAGAGTGCACTTAGGTGTTTAGTGCGCCTCCTAGTCCTTCCTTCTCACTTAACAGCTGAAGTCCAGTGTTGTCAACCACCTTGCCTCAGGTATCTGAGCAAGTGAGCAACAAAACCCACAGAGGAATCCAGGTTGCCTGACCTCCATCCCAGGGCCTCCTCCGCCTCTCCAATCTGCCTTTTTTCCCCCTTCTATCTATAATAATCACATATGTAAAACACAGTAACTCTTATTATTTACTGAGTATGTACTAAGTTCCTCTCTCTGCCAAGTGACTCTCACACATTATCTTAATAGGGATCCAAATGAGGAAGTTACTATTTTTCTCACTTTGCATAGTGGAATACTGAAATTCAGAGAGGTGAAGCAATTTTCCCAAAGACACACAGCCAGTAAGTCACAGAGTCAGGATTCAAACTCAAGTCCTCGAGTTTAATCATGGCGCCCTCCCCCATCTTTTGCTTCCTGCTCTGCTGAGAGTGGCAGTGGCCACACACTCCTTCAGCCAGTGCCTTGCTGAGTTTGAGAGAAAGTCTGAGCTGTCCCCAGAGATCTGTCATTGCTTGCATCTTGTGGCTCCTGGTATGGGAGTGTTGTTCTTGGACTTGTGTTATTTACCTAAGATTTTGCAAGGCTGTTTCTTGCTTATTAACAAATACTTCTGCAAATATGGATGAAAAACTGGCTTTGCTTACCCAGAAGTGGGGAGAGCTCCAGGCATCCCTGGAGAAGATGTTGATGCAAATATGTATGTGCAGAAGAGGCCCAGGTCTCCTGCTAAGGTGGCTTTGATGCTTAGCAACAAGAAGTCTGCTCTGTGATGGATGGGGATGGTTCATGAAGAGCCATCCAAGGCCACAGAGACAGCAAAGGGCAATCTACTCCAATAAAGTGCTAACTTCTGATCACTTCTGACAGAACCATCTGAGAGGCTTGTTAAAAATCCTCTTTATAGCCCTAGCCGGTTTGGCTCACTGGATAGAGCGTCGGGCTGAGGACTGAAGGGTCACAGGTTCGATTCCGGTCAAGGGCATGTACCTTGGTTGCAGGCACATCCCCAGTAGGGGGTGTGCAGGAGGCAGCTGATTGATGCTTCTCTCTCATCGATGCTTCTAATTCTCTATCCCTCTCCCTTCCTCTCTGTAAAAAATCAATAAAATATATTTTAAAAAAAATCCTCTCTATATATAAAGAGCCAGGGGCCATCGCAACCGAATGGACAACCGAACGGACGACTGAACAGGCTGAGTGGGGCGACAAGGCCGGCAGGGGGGCTAGTGGGGGGGATGACCAAACGACTGAGCACCAGGCTGCTTTTTAACTAATTGGCAATTTGTACATTTTAAGCCATTAGTTGGACATCCCCCAAGGGCTCCTGGACTGCAAGAGGGCGCCAGACTGAGGGACCCCCTTACCCCCTGAGTGCACAAATTTTGTGCACTGGGCCTCTAGTACAGTATATAAGTTATCTATTGCTGTGTAACACACTACCCCCAATCTTAGCAGCTTAAAATAACAGCAATTGATTTGCTGATGAACCTCTAAGTAGGGCAGAGTTCAGCAGTAATGGCTTGACTTTGTTGGGGACAGGAGCTTTTTTTCTTTCTTTATTTTTTAATGCTTTAAAAATATTTTAAAATTACATTTGACATACAATATTATGTTGTTTCAGGTGTACAACATAGTGGTTAGACATTTATATAACTTCTGAAGTGATCAACCCCATAAGCCTGGTATCATCTGACACTATAAATAGTTATTCCAATATTACTGACTGTATTCCCTATGCTGTACTTTACATTCCTGTGACTTTTTAAATAATTGGCAATTTGTACATCTTAATCCCTGCCCCCTTTTCATCCACCCTCCCAAATCCCTTCCATTTGGCAGCCATCAAAATGTTCTCTGCATCTATGAGCTTGTTTCTGTTGTGTTCATTTGTTCACTTGGTTTTTTAGATTCTACATATACATGAAAATATATGGTATTTGTCTTTCTCTGTCTGACTTATTTCACTTAGCATAATACTTTTTTATGTCCATCATGTTGTCAAAAATGGCAAGACTTCCTTCTTTTTAGGGCTGAGTAATATTCAGGTGGATGAATGGATAAAGATGTGATACACAACCCCAAAGTGGGATTGCTGGGTCATAAGGTAATTCTGTTTTTAATTTTTTTGAGGAACCTCTATACTGTTTTCCATAACAGCTGCACTGATTTGCATTTCCACCGACAGTGCAGGAGGGTTCCACACAGGAGGATCCACTTCTGAGATGACTCACCCTGCGGCTGGCAGGTGGGTGTGCTTGTGAGTGGGCAATCCTGCCAGGGCTGTGGGCCTTGGTTCCTCTTCATGTAAGGCTCGCCCTGGGGTGACCAGGCTTTCTCACGGCATGGCGGCTGGGCTCCAGGAGGGAAGGTCCCAATGGAACAAGGTGGGATTGCACTGCATTTTTTATGATCTAGCTTCAGAAGTCACTTAGCAACACCTCTGCTATATCATATTGGTCAAGGAAGTACAAAAGGCCCACCTACTCTCACGGGTTCATAACCTGAATCTCTTGATGGGGTAGTGGCAGGAGTGGTGGCTTCTAGGGAGGTGCCTGGTGGCAAGGAAGAGAGGGGGGAGGGAGAGGGGCAGTAGAGAGGGACAGGTGAGAGAAGGAGGATTACATCTCACAGTAGAGCTTGATCTGTTTTTGACACGCACATATATTACCTTCTGTTTAAAAAATAAATAAAAGGCTGAGATGGCTGGGGGCAGGGGTGGGTGTGTTCATGTCTGAGTATGTGTGTGTCTGTGTGCTCACAGTCTCCGGCCGGCATGGGTGACACAGCTAAAGCAGCAGCTCCAATGGGAAGCAAAGGAGAGGGTGCCTCCATGGCCAAGACAGGGCGTTGGGCTCCAGCATGTCCATGCCCTTGAGCTCCCCAGAGGTACTGCCGGACCTGGTCCATCTCTTCAAATGGAAAGAGATCCATCGGTCTGCCAGGAGCTGAGGACCCCCTGGTGAAAGCAGAAACACACCCCTGGGTGGAAATCACAAAAACCCTTCATCCTTTCACTAGGAGCAAAACAAACAAAACTCCAACAGACAAACAAAAACAAACAAAAAAACCCACAACAACAAAGCAATGAAACCCCACACATACCTCACTCAACAAAGAAAGCTGTGACACATAATAATACCTACCATTTATTAAAGTATGTGTCAGATGCTTTACCTAATTGAATTCTCACCCAGCCGTGATGGTGCAGAGGAGGAAACTGAGGCTCAGGCAGACAGAACGACTTGCCCACGCACGCACAGCTAGAGGGAAGGTGCAGAAGTGTGGGCCCAGCCAGGCCTGGTGGCGCCCGGGTCTGCTTGTTGAGCTTCCATCTTTCCTCCTCTCCCTGTAGCCCGGATCCTTGGGTGGCTTTGCCTAACGAAGAGAAATGTTCTCTATGCAATTTGGATCTGACCGCTGGACTTGGCAACAATTTATTTTGTGACTTCCCAGTTAAAAAAAAAGGAATCCTTTTTTAAGAACAGTGACTCTCGGAGGGCAGAGCCAGGAATTTTAATTGGGTGGGAGGTAGCAGCGAGTGGTGGAGTGAGCACCAAGTGGGTTGTCAGGAAGCACCTATTCCAGTGCTTACTGCCTGTGACCTTGGGCAATGATACTAATGCTCATCCCATGAATAGCCTCTACTTACTGACCTTTTCCTTTGTCCCGGGTGCTGTGCTAAGGGACTCATGTGTATCACCCGTTTAATCTTCTCAGCAACCCTGTGAGCGAAGGAGGTACGAATACCATCCCCATTTTGTAGATGAGGACGTTGAGGCTTTGGCACTAAGCAGCATGCCCAAGACCACACAAATGGGAAGAATTACATCCAAGATTTGGGTCTGGGCAGACGGGTTCCAGAGTCTGTGCTTTTAGCATTGTGCCGGAATGTTGATTCAAATATGAATGTATTACAGATGCTGACAGAGGCTAACATTTATTGAACGTTTTCCACATAGAAGATGCTATTCAAATCGCTGTATGCAATATCATTTAAGCCCCACAATGACTCTGAAATCAATAATAGTATCGCCATTCTTTCAGATGAAGAAATTGACTTCTCCTGTGTTTAGTGAGGGGTTATCTCCCTTCACTACATGGTTCTTTTTTCTAAGAGCTACTACTTTCAGAAAAAGGATATAAACTCAGGCCATGTGGGGTGGGGCTGGATTCTGACTAAGCCCCTCCCTCTCCCTCTCAGAGGGAAGCTGGGGGTGGGGGGGAGGAGCCTGGGGAGGTAGCTAGCCAAGTGCCCCACCTGTCCCTGCCCTGGAGGCTGGCGCACACAGGCTGCTCCCTGGGCTCGCCACGCCTGCCTCCATCGGTTTGGGCTGGGCAACCTGCCTCTTTGGCAGAGCGCTACAGCCTGAGGCTCCTGGGCCCTGCGTGGCTCGGTGAACTGTGCAAGGGAAGGGAGGCTCTGCCAACGTGTCACCTGCCAGCTCCCCTCCGGGCACCATCTGGGACGCACTGAGCTGGAAAGCCAGGGCCAGGCAATGGCTGCCTCCTCCGCCCGCCCCATGGGCCTGGCCACCCTGAGCACACACCAGGAGCACTCAGCCCAGGGAAGGAGTCAGAGAGTCGGGGGACAGAACATCCCAGGGGAACGCCCTATCCAGCAGGAATAAGCATGCTAACAACTGGCATTTGTTAACTCTTCCTATGCCTGGCTCTAGGCTGCTAGTAAGTGCTTTATGTATATTGTCTCACTTAATTCACTCGTTATGCACCACCCCATATTTAAGTACTGTTTATCCCATTTTACAGACGAGGAAACAAACACAGAGAGGCTAAGCGACCTCCCCAGGGTCAGAGTCATGCAGCTGGGAAGTTTCAGAACCAGGGCTCAGGTTCTACATTTTAAAGCTTGGCTGGCTCACGAGCCCTGGGTTCTACTCTTTGCTCAGTCTCTTCCTGACGGGGAATTCTTTTCAGCCCCCTGCTCTTTGCAAGTCTTCAGTTTCTTCTTCTGTACAATGCAGGGGTGGATCATATTTTCAAAATGTGTTCGTCACCGTCCCAGCATTCCATCTGGAGCTAAGGTGGAGGCGGAGGTGAAGTTGGGGGAGGGGGAAGGAGAAGCTGAGGATGACTGTCAGACCCCCAACCTTTTACCCCCTTTTTAACCTGAGATGAAAGTGCCCCTTTTCGCTGCCTCCCATGTTAGAGCTATGTGTGAGATTTGGCTTACAGAGGGGTGCTGCCGCTTATGGTAAGTCTGAATCCTAGCAGTTGCTGCTCTGACATTCTTGTACCCTAAGAGAGGAGGAAGATGGGCCTCAGAGAGGGTAAGGGGACCCAGGTAAAGAGGCCCAGTTAATTAGTGACTTAGCAGATTACATAATAGTTCCAAGTACAGGTTCTGGAGCCAGATACAAATGGGTTCAAGTCTTAGGCTGCCTGTTACTGGTGGTGTCCTTCGGCTGGGTCAGCTCTCCACTGCTAGACAGTCCCTGTTTGCTGCCACCGAGGGCTCCCAGTGGGAGAGTTGATGCCCTGAGTTATTTCTCAGATAGAAGAACTCAGTTGCTGGGTCATACTTTCTCTCTTTACCCTCAACCACAACTCCCAACCCAAAGGGCACAAGACACCCAAATGCCTTTGGACATCCCAGTTATGATGCTGATACCCAGGGTACCCCAGGACTGTCCCACCTTAAGGTATAATATGAAATAGTGGCTTTCCATCCGGCAACCTGTCCTACAATTCATGCCCAGCTGAGTCTGTGTTCATGGAGAGGGAAAGAGCTGTGTTGTGACAAGACGTGAATAGGAGAGTGTCTGACCGTCAGTAGCTGTGTGACCTTCAGCACCTTCCTTCCAGGCTTCAGTGTCCTCATCTTTAAAGAACAGTCTTGGAGGTTTGATGGCGCCCAGGGGTTGCACCGCTTCGAGATGGCATGCTTCAGTGATCCCAGGCACCAGGAAACATGACCTCTTTCCTTGGCATCCACACGGTTCCCTGAGAAAAGTCCTCTTCCTAAGCGCAGACCTGTGAATCGGGGTCGCCATTGACTAAGTTTCCCCCTTTATCTGCGGGGTGAATGATGAGACATTTGAGCACCCCTGGCCTTGGGAAATTGGCCTTAAATGGTCCAGCTGCCGGGCTTCAAAGCGCTGTCCTGAGGTATTGCTCTGACCCAGCCACAGAGCGTGAGCGAGCGTCAGGTCAGGTCTGTGAATCTCCACAGGTAAGTCTGAGCCTGGAAGGGGAGAGATTTCCTGGAGAGGCCTGCCCTCCTCTGGCCATGGAAGCTGCCCTACATTGGTGTGTGTGACAAGGAGCACCCACAGGCTCCCTTGGGGTATAACCATGTGACCCGTGGGTACCGCAGGAGCTCCTCCCAGCTCTTCCTCTTAGAGAGGGAGTTGCTGATTTGGTGATTAGAGTCCAGAGCACATGACTGTTAAAAGGTGACATATATGTTTGGCTTCCTTCTCTCGGAAGTCCCAGCCATAAAAGGCTCAAGCTGATTTCTCTCCCTCTGTCACTTCTCTTCAGGCCACACACTTTGGTGCCTTCACTTGACCCAGGCCTTTCTGGTTTGTTAGGCAGTGTGGTCAGCACCCCACTCACATCGCCTTGCTCACCCTGTCTACAGCATCACTCATAGAACATCCATGGGCACCTGCTGGCTTTCTGCATTGCTCTGTGCACAGGGTAGGCAGGAAGGGTGAGGAGCTAATGCCCCAGGACTGACCCTAAATCAATGAAGGATGAGGGGGTGATGATTAGAGGGCTGGAACTTTCAGTCACTCCCCTGGACTTGCAGGGAGGGGAGAGGAGCTGGAGATTGAGTTCAATCAGCAATGGCCAATGATTTCATCAATCACAGCTATGTAATGAAGCCTCCATTAAAACAAACACGAAAAGATGAGGTTCTGAGAGCCTGCCGATTGGTGAACATGCGGAGATTTGAGGAAAGTGGAGAGTGGCGTGCCTGGAGAGGGCATGAAAGCTTCATGCTCTTTCCTCTTACCTTGCCCTGCACATCTCTGCATCAGATTGTTGATTTGCATTCTTTATAATCCCTTGTAATAAATCAGAAATCTAGCGAGTAAACAGTTTTTCTCAGTTCTGTGGACTGCTCTAGCAAATTAATCAAACCCAATGGAGGGGGTGTGGGAATCTCTGATTTACAGCCAGCCAATCAAAAGCACAGGTAACAACCTGGACTTTCGATTGGCATCTGAAGCTGAGGGCAGTCCTGTGGAATTGAGCCTTAACCTGGGGAGTCTGATGCTGTCTCCAGGTAGATAGTGTCAGAATTTAGTTGAATTTTAAGACACCCAGCTGGTGTCCAAGAATTGCTTGTTGGAGTGGGACCCCCCTACCCTACCCCTGTCCCCCATTCGTACTGTATTTGGGTGCAGAACTCTTACTATTCTTGGAGGGATCCACTCTAAGATATGTTTTAATACAACATTCACCATAGTGCTGGGGGAGGCAGGGCGATTTTACTCCCATCTTACTAATGAAGAAACTGAGGCCTGGACAGGTCAGGGACTTTTCCCGAAGTGGCAGAATGTAGACGCCTGATTCCCAAATCACGATTCTTTTCTCAATGGTATGCCTTGGTGCCTCCTAGGTTCCTGTCTAGTATGAGGGAGGAAACTGGGCTGCACTAGGTAAAGACCAATAAGGAACAAAATCTTTTTTTGCTACCTTCATTTTAGTTTTCAAGACTAGCAGTGGATTTGTTTAGAAAAAAACAAAATACTTGCCCTTTGATTAGACTATTTATTTTATTTTTTATTAATTTTAGAGAGAGGAAGTGGGGGAGAGAGAGAGAGAGAGAGAGAGAGAGAGAGAGAGAGAGACATTTATTGTTCTACTTATTTATGCATCCATTGGTTGATTTTTGTATGTGCCCTGACCAGGGATCAAACACCCAACCTTGGCATATTAGGTGATGCTCTAACCAACTGAACTATGTGGCCAGTGCTGATTAGAACTATCGATTCCTGAATGGGTCATGGGGGCAGGAAGGGATTGTAGTCTTTTGGATAAGTTATTATGGGAGGATTAACTAGTGTCTTTGTTGATCTGAGGGTTGAGTCCTTCAAGAAAGTCACAGAATCCTAGAACGTCAAATGTGAAGGGCAGCTTTGAGGCCATCTTGGCTAGTCTAAACCTTTCTCTTACAAGTGGGATAACTGAGGTCCCAGGAGGAAAATGTCCTCAAGGTCATCAGGTAACATGGAAATTAGGATCTGAGAGAAAGCACAGGGAATATAGGCAATCAAGTCAGGTTGTGCTAAAATCAGGAATCTATGAGCACTTGTCAAATCAGGCACGGCAAATTAGAGCCAACTCTAAGTAAGAGATGGGGCTCCCCAGAACACCTACAACCGAGCAAGCTCGTGAAGTTCTATCTAAACTTTGAGAGAAATAATTCAAGAATTGGTTAGTGATGTTTGCCTTGGCACAGGACAGGTGAGTCCTATTCATCTGCCATGACATAAAAGACAAGGTCGAGAAAGCTGGGACTATGGTTAGCCCGAGTGGGAACCCACAGGATGGAATTTGGGAGGATGGGGAAGGTAGATCACCACTAAAAAGCAATGCCTAAAGGCAGTGGCTAGCCTGGCATTGAGGCTACTCAGCTGTGGGGAGCTGATATAGGGTTAAGCCTCGGACTGACCTGTGGGCAAAGTCACAAACAATTCCCAGCTTAGAGGGCACAGTCCTCTTAGCATAATTAGGCTTGACCTTATGAGGCTCTCTAGATCTTATCTGGGAAGCTAATGGGCTGAGGGAAGTGCAGGAAGTGTAACTATGGTCAAAACAAGTGAAACTCACAAGAACTGTGTAACTCTAGAAACCACTACCTTGTTTACCTCTCACTATAAAATAAAGGCTCAGGTTGCCTTGGGATCTCTCTCTGTGGCCTCAGCCAGGCACAGGGAAGATCCACGGAGAATAAGGAAAGCTAGAGAGTTCTGAACGCTGTCTCTGTGTAAAACATCCTTTGCCGACTCCGTCCACACCTTTGGGAACCCCTGGACCACTGGGGCTGGCCCCCAGCACTCAGCCATCCTCAATTGCTTTCTTGCTTTACCCTTCTCTCAAGATTCTATCATACTGCTTTGGAATCTCAATAACCTTATAGAATGCAGACACACACTTTATTTTATACAGCAGGCAGTTAAAGCAAAAATTCTGGATCAAATCCTGCTTCAAATTTTGCCTTGAGCCTCTTATCTCAAGGTACTAAAGTTGGCTAGTCCCACTTGAGTCTTCTGTCTCCCATATGCAAAATAAAGGGCCAGGTCAGAAATTCTCAAAAAGCACGAAACGAAACAATAGCTTCGTAGGATGATAGCAGCTATTATGTGGAATAAAATAGGTTTCCATGATGACTTTCTTTTGGAATATTGCTGGATTAATAAAAACATTTTTTAAAACTGCAGGGCTTCTCAGATCCTTTACAAGTAAAATAAAAATTCACCTTAAAGTGATTTGGATAGGCAGAATTCCCTAAATTTACTTGAAAACAGGAAATACACCATACAAGGTAGTCTCTCAAGGCCTTTCACCTGCAAAATGTTATAATTCTTTGCTGATTTCCTTTGAGAATAGATATATAAAGAGAAGCATAATCAATGACTGGCTCATTTTACTTCTCTCTTGTGAACATGATATGGTGGTTGGTTTTTAACCACAGTGTTTAAGTGGTTCAAAGTAAGTGGTAACCATTGGGGTCCTTTCTTTAGTAGAACATTTGAAGATAAATTAATTGGTTTGAAAACAACTGAAGCAATTTGTTCCTAGCAGACTAGATTATGTCAGTGACTTTAATGATGTGATTGGCAAAATTGCAGAACAATGTTGATTAAGGTTTTTGTTTTTTAAAATAGTATTGTCAGTATAGCTGCTATGAAGGTTTTCTATCTGAAAGTCTTGAGTAGCAAGATCCTGCTCAAGCTGTGTGGCGGGCTTAGTTTTGCAGCACAGCGAGAGGTAAAGCTGTTATGATAACATATACACTATTGGAGTCTCCACATGTGTGGCAGAGTCCTAGGTGCCCAACTCAAATGGTTCTCTATACTGGGGAGATGTCCAGCCTAGAGCAACTCCAGCTGCCTGTTTCTATCTTTAGAGACAGACTGTTCCTTCTTTCTCTACTCAAAAGAGGCCACACCGGTTTGATCTACCGTATTACCAGTCTGGTCACAAATAAATTTAAACTCTTCATAACAATAGTTTTCATCAAAGACTATTTCAGGGTCAGCACTGATATATAAGAATGAATGTGCAGTGACTATTAACCAGGGCCATCATCAAGATGGCCTATAAAATTAAAACATATAATCACACTTGACCCCACTGGAGATTTTGATGGAAGAGATCTAAAGTGGGTGCAGCATCTGTATTTTGTTTTGTTTTGTTTTTAAAGCTTTACAGATCCAACCCACATATCCATCAATAGGAGACTAGAAATACAAAGTGTGGTTTACTCATACAATGGAAAGCCACTCTAATAAAAAAGAAAAAGCTGTTGTTACTTGCAGCAACATGTGTGAATCCCTCAGACATTAAGGGAAAAAAGCTAGTTACCAAAAAATATACAATGTAGAATTCTATTTACATGAAGTTTAAAAATGAGCAAAGCTAGTGTAGGGTATTAGAAATCAAAATTGTAGTTTCTATGGGGGGAGGGGGGGGAGTGGGATTAATCATGAAGGGGCACCAGTGTACTTTCTGGGGGTGATGAAAATATTCTGTACATTGTTGTGAGTGATGGTCCACACAGAGGCAAACAATTTCAAAACTTGAACCGAATCCTTAAGAGAAGTGCATTTTATTGTATATAATTTGTACTTCATTTAAAAAAATAGCTTAACTTCCCTGTGAGTCCCCAAATTAGGGTCCTGTGCTAAAGTCCATGAAATGATCATCTCCACACGAGGGAAGGGCCTAACCCAGCTCAGCCCAATTACAGTCTCAAGAAAGGGACCACTTCCCTATTTTCTGCCTCATATCACAAAACCCTTCGTTTTCACTTATCTTCCATAATTCTCCACCCTTTCTCTGTCTTTTGGATAACAAAACTCTAGAGAACTCAACATACAACAACCAGCTTAATAATAAACCCATTGGTGTCCAGGAACTGTGCCTCTTTTCTGTCTCCATTTCAGTAGCCACATCTGTATTCTTGGAAGAAGTCCCTTCCCTGCTAGGCCACCTTGAAGAGACCTCGTATTTATTGAGCACCTACTATGTGCTAGACCTTGTTGGCTCGCTCACCAAGGTTATGTCATTTTCTTTTTAAAACAACACTGAGATGTGGACCAATGTCACCCCAATAAATTTAATAGAAAAATAACCATGAGAAGTAGATATTTTTACTGCCCTCCCCATTTTCCAGGTTAGCAATGAAAAAGAGAAGATAAGTTACGGGCTCAAAGTGATATCAGACTGATAAGTGGAGGATGCAGGGTTGGAATAGTGACTGCACAACCTCTTACCATTTAAGGCCTTTTTTCTTCCAGGGCATGAGAGGAGAAAAGCAGAGATGGGCATTGGAAGGAGAGAAATAGTAGAGCGTAAACGGGGCAGTGGTCCTCCCCTGACAATGCTTTTCGTGCCCAGTGGCCAGAAATCAAGCTAACCAGGCCCTACACACCCAGGCAGTCCCATGCTCTCTGGCTCGCCCCTGCTGGGAGCTTAGAAGTGGCGGCCTCAGGGCGATTTTCATTTGGTATAACTTAGAAAACAAGAAGGAAGCAAGTGGGGAATGTCAAGATGTCTTTACTTTTCGGATTCTGGCTCTCTGAGCTCAGAGGAGTGGGTTCCCGCACGGGGGTGGGTGGCAAGGCATAGGGAGAAGCATTGGAACAAATTGAGAGAGAGAGAGAGAGAGAGAGAGAGAGAGAGAGAGAGAGAGAGAGAGAACGTCTGTGCGTGGAGGGGGGATTGCTGTACTCAGCGCAAGGCACCGGGGGAGGAAGAAGCTGTAGCGGAGGAGCTCTGAATAATTGATTCTTCAGCCGCACCAGACGACCAGGAGCGGGCGTAGAGCGTGGTTTCAGCACCACGGATAGCGGCGCGCGCCACCGCAGGCGCCCCCGCTGTCAGCCAGCCACCTATCCTGGCCTTGTCGCCAGCGTGCGCTCTGGGAGCGGGTGGCAGCGCTCCGCGCCGCCGCCAAGGGACTGCGGGGTCTGTCTCGGCCCGCCTCCGGGGAGAGCGGCTGCGGGCGGGAGACGCCTTCGCCCGACGAAGCTCCAACCCTCTCCGGCTTTCGCGGGGGCTGCTGCGTCTCACCGACTGGGAACAAGTCCCTAAGTTGGCGTGGAGGCGCCCCTGTCTTCCTCCTCCTCTTTTTCCCAGGCGACCGCAGCAGAAGCACGCCCTGGGAGCTCGGTTTTCCCAGTGCTGTGAACCAGGGTGATCAGGCGCTCTCGGGACTCCCGCCGCGAAGTGGGGAGCTGAACGCCTGGCCCGGAGCTGGCCCCGCAGCAAAGGGCCCGGAGGGAGCTTTCTCCCCCTCCCGCATCTCTTTCGGCCGCGGACCGCGGGGATCCCCGGTTACAAGCGCGCGCGCGCTCCCACACTCACTCTCACACACACTCGTCCTCACACACACCAGCCCGGAGCCTGGGCTGCAGAGACATCTCTCGGGCGCGCTCAGAGGACTGGGAAGCTGCTGTCGGGAGTGGGGCACGAAACCGAGCTCTGGCTCTCTGAGGGAGGCGCCCAGGGCTTAAACCGGAGCATGGGGCCGGATGAGCACTGATAGTCGCGGCTGCAGCCATCAGCCCTGGAGATGACCAGGAGCGGCCACTGCTGAGAACTATGTGGAGAGAGGCTGCGGTGAGTGCTGGCGCGGGACGCAGGGCCCCTTTGGGAAGAGGACGGTGGAAGGCCTGGATAGAGGTGGGCGGCGGAACCGCAAGAGAGTCGTTGTATGGGAACGATCGCACCTCCCTCGGGGATCTGGGACCGCGGGAGCCCGAGTCCTTTTCCCTTCCCTTCTCCTCCTGCCGGCTCAACGCAAACTCAGCCATACCCCCCCTACTACCCCTACCCACCTCAAGGCCCGCCCCCCCACCCCTCGTTCAGCAGCTCCCGGCCGCACAACTCCCAGCAGCCGGCGCTGGGGAGGTGGTAGGGGGTGAGGGCGGAGGTGCCCTGTTAGCTTCTCGTGGGTGGATAAATTGGGGCTCCGGATTCTCCTGTGCGCTCTGGAGAGGAGCTCTCCATATGGACCACAGGGTCTGAGGATCCGGTCTGGGGGCGTCTTGGTCACGGAGGTTCAGCTCCCCCTCTCCTGTCGAGCCCCCTGTATACACATAGGGGCTGTGAGCATTGCAGACTGCAGCCCGACACCCCCACCCCAGTCCCGCTCTCCTGACCCGTGGGCTGACCCGTCTCTTCCCATCTTCGTAGAGCCCTGCTGCAGAGCCTCCGGCTGGGATAGCCGCCCCCCGTGGGGGCGATGCGGGCAGCGCGGGACAGCCAGGGGAGCGCGCGGGGGCCGCAGCATGCGGAAACCCGCTAAACCCGGTGGCTGCTGAGGCGGCCGAGATGCTCGTGCGCGCAGCGCGCCCCACTGCATCCTCGACCTTCTCGGGCTACAGGTACGTCCCAGCGGGAGACTTGGGCTTGGCGGGATGGGGAGGAGGAAGACTCGACCCAAGCGAGAGCGGGAGAAGGATCTAGGGAGAGGGAGAGAGAAAGCGGGTGAGGGAGTATCGGTAGCTAGGCGAGAGAGGAGCACCAGGGGGCGCTGCGGCACCGCAGTGCTCACTCATAGAGCTCTGAGGTCGGTACGAGTTCTCCCCAACTTCCCCAGGCTCTGGCAGTGCCCGCCCCAGGGCGCGCGCCTGTGCACGCGTGCACGGCTGTGCTGGTATTTGCAGGCACGCGCCCCTGTGTACCTGGCGCGGTGTATATGTGTGCACCTCCTGAGTCCATGTGCGGACTCCGGATGGCCGTTGGCACCATTACGGCGGCCTGTGGTTATGCGCAGAAATGCGCGCGTGCCTATGAGCGAGTGGATCCCCACCTGCCCACGTGCACCTAAGACTTGCTAACAGGACCTGCAGTGGAAAGCCTGGGGAGAGGCTGTACAGTTTATGTCGGTCGGAGAGCTTCTTAGGAGCCTACCTTTAGCCCCACACACGTTTTTTGCCAGCTCCCACGCACAGGCCCGCGGACGACCTCCTCTCCGGAATTCTGCATTGCACACAGCGCGCGTGAAAGAGAACGTGTGTGAACCCGTGCGTGTAGGGGGCGGGTCCTGGGGGTCACTTTCTTCAGGGCCCCTCAGCGGGAGGAGGGGCGGGCCCTAACTTCCTTCAGGCGCCCCGGGAGACTAGAGCGCAGAAGGGAGAGTTCTCACTCCCAAGCTCGTGGGTTGTACCTGCGCGAGAGGAATGGGGTCCGCAGCGGGTGCCGCAGGGAGCCAGGTCTGCGCTGCGTCCCGCGCGTTCACAGGGGGCGGGGTCAGTCAATTCGCCGGAGCGCTGGAGCCGGGTTACTAGTCTCTACGCCGCCTCCGCACGCCCGGCTGATCTGTACTTCGCTCCTTGTGAGCAGGGGGCGGGATCCGTAACTTGGTCCGCTCTAGCCGGCGTGGGAGAGGAGTGGGTGACAGGTTTGCTCTGTGCGCCTACGCTCAAGGGCGGTGGTCCGCAACTAACTTGGTGGATTCGGTGGGAGATGTGGGCAGAGTCGGGCATGGAGACTGAGGCATGAGAAGGAGGGTGGAGGAGAAGATGGATTTACCGCCAGGGTTGGAGAATTAGTTCGGATTGGAGTTGGATAGAGTTGGCGATGTGTCTAGTGACGTGGATGACGTCGGGGATCGGGAATGGAGTAGGTGACTCGGGCAACTTGCGCTGCGGGTGGGCTCGCTACCTGGCTGGTAGAGCAAGGGGCGGGGTCTGGAACCCTGGCTCACCGCAGCCCTGGCTCTCCCTCTCCACCCTGCAGGGACCATAAGTGGCGACTATGGGCAGACTGGGCTATTGGACCCTGCTGGTGCTGCCGGCACTTCTGGTCTGGCGCCATCCGGCGCAGGGTGCGGCGGCGGAGAAGGGTACCCCGGCGCTGAACATCGCGGTGCTGCTGGGTCACAGCCACGACGTGACGGAACGTGAACTGCGAAACCTGTGGGGTCCGGAGCAGGCGACTGGGCTGCCCCTGGACGTGAACGTGGTAGCACTGCTGATGAACCGCACGGACCCCAAGAGCCTCATCACACATGTGTGCGACCTCATGTCCGGGGCGCGCATCCACGGCCTGGTGTTTGGGGACGACACCGACCAGGAGGCCGTGGCCCAGATGCTGGATTTTATCTCCTCACAGACTTTCATCCCCATCCTGGGCATCCACGGGGGCGCATCTATGATCATGGCTGATAAGGTAAGGCCGGAAGCGATGGTCTGCGAGGACTCCGGAGTGCGCTAGTCATAGTATAGCCACCCAAGGTCTTCGGGAGCCCCTGGTATCTTCTTGCCATGACAGGGTGTCGTGGCCACTGACCCTGGTGAGAACCAGGTCCCACCTCTCCAGCCCAGAAATGAATGGAAATGCTTTTTGTCTTGGGTCTGAAAGTGGGGTACTCAGAGAGGCACTTTGGGTGTGCCAGGAAGAACTCGGCAAACACAGAAGTGTGATAGGGTGGTGGAACGCTTGGAGATTGCTAAGCAGTTTACAGATACAAGTCTGGGGCCACTTGAAACAACATGGCTTACATTCCTATAATATCAATGTTACCAGGTTGCTTTGTGGAAAATGTCCATTTTTCCCCTCTTGTGGTCACTAAAACTATTTCAAAAAGGATTAAATATAGGTGTGCTGTGGGACAAAATGCAAAGTTTTTAGGTATAGCACAAAAGAACAGAGAAACGTCATGCTTCTGCGGCCCCAAGAAGGGTGGAAAGTTTGAGAAGCCCTAACAGCCACAAGAATGTATTCCTCTAGCAGAGTGGGTGTGAGTGGAGAGGAGAACTGACCGCAGACCCAGAGCATGGAAGGCCTGACGCTTTCCTACCTGTTCCTGGGATGGAGCTGGAAGGGTTTCCAATGCCCTCAGATGGAGGGGTTAGCACCCAAGGATGGGTTTTGGTACTGAAGTCTGAGAGTGTCAGAATGAAGAAAGGTGTGTCCAAATTTCTTGGCTTAGGATGAAAAGGGAGGGTCTTTCTGTGGACCAGATGGGAGCGTTGGTTGGGAGAAGAGGGGAGAGAGACTTGGAGATTTGAGTGAGATATTAGGAGGGCTTCGTTTGAGAATTGTCCCGAAGTGGAAGGACTGAAGACAGTAGGAAGAAGCTAAGAGAGGAGAGAGAAAAAAAAGGAAGGATTAGAGTTGTGGGTGCATTGTACCTCTCTTTAAGCTCCAGCAAGCGAAAAGGAGTCAGGAAGGGGAAGAAAGGGTAAATGTACTTGTGTGCCATGGCCCCCAGCCCCGAGGCCTTCTTGGAGTATGTTCCTTAGGTGGGAGGAGACATCTTCATGGAGCGAGCGGAGATGTGTCATAGCGCTTTCCTTCTGATGCTCTCAAAGCACTTTTCTATTCAATTCATCAAATCAGATTCTGCCTCTGCCTCAGCAATTCCCACCAGCTCTTTTGGGAACTGTATTAATTCTTTCAGGTCTCCTGGGCTGCAGTACATTCAGCCCAAGTACATAACTGATGCAGTATCTTATTAAACATTCATTTAAAATGGTTTGCAGCCTAGCAAAATTCCTACGTGTGGTTGAGCATTTTCCCAGCCACTTCTCAGTTTGGGGGTTCTTTCCTGGCATGAAAAAAGTAGGGAACAGCTGTGCCCTGCCACGAAGGGATGGGCCATTTCAGAACTGGAAAGGGACTTAGAGTCTACGAGAACACCCTGCAACTTTCCGATGAAGTGACTGAGGCGTAAGGCAGTTAAAGACTGGGCCAAGACCACACAGTGGGTGATGGAACTAGATCTCTGGTTTTTTTGGTCCTAAGCTGTAGATCTCACATTCTACCAAAGTCAAGCCTATTCTTTAACTTTGTCATCCCATCTGCAGGGGGGTCAAGGAATTTCATTTTATGGGAGGTACTGAGCCATGGAAAGGTGCAGCAAATCAGAGCTCACAGAGCTTGCACATAAGTGACTAGCAGGAGCGACCAGCCTTCCGATGAATATATTAAAAAGGAAGAGAACAGCGGTTTCCAGCAGGGATTTTAGTATCTAAGTATTACCACCAATACCCCTTCCCTTCTGAAGTTTTGACCAAAGGAGTAATACACAGAAAACAATAGTCATATTGAAAGTGACATTTCTGGATTGACTAGGGCCCAGCACAATCAGTGGAGAAATCTGATAAAAGCTGAATTGGAGAAGGTGGCTGGAGGCTCACTCAGGCTGGGATGCCAGAGCTGGCAGGTGTGTGGCTCAGGCTCTCTCCTGACTCATACATCCGACTGCAGGCACAGCAGCAGGATCAGGGAATGGGCTCATAGCTGAGCACTCCCTTGATAGGCAGTGACCCTTCCCACTGTGAATGGCAGGCTCTGACTTACTACCAGCAGCTGCTCCTCTCTTGAACAGGGTGTAAGGAAGAGAGTTTTGAGAAGTCCAAGAGCTATGGGTGGAAGCATCCTCCTCTCCTGTGGAGTGAAAATTCCTTCTGGGGATTGGACAAGAGAGTAAAGAAGAAAAGGGATGCCCTGGCCAGGTGGCTCAGTTGGTTGGAGAGTCACCTGGTACACCAAAAGATTGCAGGTTCGATTCCCGGTCAGGGCACATACCTAGGTTGCAGGTTGGATCCTGGTCGGGGCCCTTACGGGAGGCAACCAATCAATATTTCTCTCTCACATTGATGTTTTCTCTCTCTCTCTAAAAATCAATAAAAAAACAACAACAACCATATTCTCGAGTGAGGATTAAAAGAAAAAAGGAATCAGGAAATGCCAGGAGGGAGATGAGAAAGAACATTTTCAGAGAAATCAAGATTAGAGAGAGATTTAACAGGGGGCGGAGAAGAGAGGAACAAAAGATCCCTTGACTCAAAAATGGTGAAGGAAATTGTATATTCCTCATCGCTGGGGCTTTCTGAGTTGGTCTTGATGGCAGGGAATCAAATATGTCAGTAGGGATAATATTGGGGTACATGTTGGGCCCCACATATGGAATGTGCTTCTGATGTTGAGAAGGATTGGGTTAGAGAGTGGTGTTTTGAAAAACCTGGATGTGTTAAAAAAAAAAAAAAAAAGAGATCGTCTGAGACATGAACAGCCTAGTAGCACATCAAGTTGGCTAGTGCCTTTGCCACCTGTTTCTTTTGGAGCTGAATGCTGAATGCTGAATGCAGTTTGTTTGGCTCTGAAGAAACAGACCACCTTGCTTGGTCGGGTTTGCCAGTGGTGTTTATGGCCACAAAGTCTGAACCTCTGACAAGGCCTCCCTGTTTCCGCCTGTGATGACATTCACTTGGTAAAGCCCAGAACATAACTGTTTTCGCTTCGAAATTGATAACGCGATAGTGCTCCCGTGGATAACCATGGCACTTACTTTGATTATCAGTTACATTGAATACCTCTTTCTACCATTTTACCTTTCCCTCAGTCTACTTGGCCCTTGAAAAAAAAATAGAAAGTTTTATAGTAATTGAAATGTGTCAAGTGACAGATTTTTGTGGTGTTAATTGAATTTACAGTGAAGATGTTAATTTCTGCTTCTATCTGTGGGTGGTCTTGAGATATAATTAAGTTAGAGGTGGGAATAATGATTGATGTACATACGTTCTAACCACATCTTGGTTTGGCTATTTTGATCCTGTCCAAGTGGAATACATGGAAGTTGCAGTGGCAGCCCCTATAAATCAAGCATATGCACCAGTCCTGTATGTTTCTGCTCAGTGTCCTTACCTCCTCCTTCCCTGTCCCTCTTATTTCTAACTCTTTCATAGGGGAAAGGGCAAGGCTCAGATGTTAACTACATCTATCCATGTGGGTTAATGCTTTAGATGTTATTTCCTCATCTCCTCCACTAGAGTGCAAGTTCCCTGAGGACAGATATTTTTTTTAAGTACGTTTATGTGTATGTGAAATAACAAATACTCCTTCTCTACACAGTTTATAAAAATGTCTTTTCATTGCAGAGTACCTAGAAAATGCATTAAAATTTAAAGAAGAAAATAAAAATCTCCCTCTAAATCCTATCATCAGGAGTAACCACTGTTGACACTTGGGTCTATTTTCTTTCAAGCTGTGTTTATTTAGTTATAAATTCAGGGTTATACTGTCTATATGGTTACCTTTATTGTACTTTGCACTTTGTGGCTTTCTTTGTCAGAAGATTCAGTTTTTCTTTAATTCTGGAAAAACATCTCAGCCATTATCTCTTGGATGTTTCCTCTCCAACATGATCTCTGTTGTCTTCATACGTAGCTACTCCATCAATCCTCCATGTAGATTAACTTAAACATTTTGCCCCCTAGTTCTCTGTTTCTCTGTGCTATGTCTGGGAAGGTTTCTTCAATTTTATACTCCAGTTAACCAGCTCTTTTCATTTGTGTCTGATCTATTGTTTTGCCTGTCTGCTAAGTTTTTCATTTCAACAATGGTTTATTTTATTTCCAAGATAAATAGCTAGTTTCTTTTCATGCCTTCTCACTTTTTTTGATTTATAAAAAACTCTTCTTACCTTGTGGATGTAAATACCACCTCTGTCTCTTTGAGGATTTAAAAAATACTTGTCATAAAGTCCTTTTCTGATTGTTCTAGCATCTTTGTTTCTTCAGGTATGAATTCTTCTATTGGGCGAGTCTGATCATTGGATGTCCTCAGATATTCCCTAATTTGTGTTTGTAACTTATTTGCAAGGCAGTTTTATGTATTCTCCTGCCCTATATCTGTAAGGGTGTGTGCTTTTAAATCAGAGCTCATATCAACAGCTCAGGTCAGAGCTGTCTTCCTGCGCTGCATACCCTATGGTGCAAGCTTGGGTCCCAGCCTCATGTGGATGGCCTAATTTTGGCTCCTTGACACAGACAGGAGCATGCTTTTTGGCTGTGACTCATGGTGGACGGTGCAGATGTTTCAACCCCATTCATAACGAGCAGCATGGTTCTGTCCCTCATCCCCTGGTGGATGTTGGGACTTCTGCTCCCATGGTTCATAAAGGACCCATCCGTCCATGGACCTTGTGGCTTTGATTTCTACTTGAAATTGTAGAGTCCCTTCTTTTGGTTCATTTATTTTTAGGGAACCCTCTCTATTTTTCATCTGATTCTCTGTGCTTATTTCCAAGTACTACTATATAAATTTTAAAATATCTATAAATTCTATGTTTTAGGAGTAGAAGAGGGAGGTTATTGAGTGTGTTCATTCTGATTTTGACTCAGTTATATTTCACAACCTGCTTTTATTTTTTCAAACTCGGTTATATATTCTTGGAGTTTTCCCTTATCAGTAAGTAGACTTTTCAGACATGAGTTTAAGTGGCTTCAGAGTATTCTGTTTATACCATAATTATTTTAACTATTCTTCCTTATTTTCTACCTTTTGTAAGTTTAATTACTAGTCCACATCTGTGTTCTTTCTGGCAACCTGTGCTGCCCTTGATCTTTGCATTTGTTACTTGGCATATGTTTGTTGATTGAATGAACGAAGCCATTGGTTCCGTTGCCAGCTTGCTGCAGTTTCTGGGCGAACTTACCGCCCTGTGGTTCAGGGCTTTCCATGCAGTGTTTGTTCCCTAAACGCTGACTCATTTCATAGGTGTGTGCCAAGTCTCCTCTTCTCTCTAGTGGGAAGATAATTACTAGCCATCTTAGGGAGTAACAGAAATTGGGGGGTTCCAGACAAAAGGCCGTGTAGCGCTGCTGAGTAACAGCTCATCAGCAGGAGGTGCAAGTCAGTGCCCTTGTAACCCGGCAGCTCTGGAGTTCGGATGTGAGTGATGGGCCTTTCCATTAAACACTAAGAGCTCATGGAAAGGGCAGACATGCACATCAGAATGTTGGTGGTGCTCACTCAGCTCCTACTGCGGAGGCAATGGAGGCATCGGGTAGTTCCTGGGAGCGGGGAGGCCTATATTTAGCCTACGTGATGAGGCATGTCAGATGCAGTCATCCACTCCTCCTCACATAACTCATTCGGGAGCAACAGGCATCACCCGAGAGGCATGACTAAGTTTCCCAGTGGCCCCGGGGGTCATTGGTAATCACACGGACCCTTGGTAACTGTGGTCTGGTGGATTTCAAGGGGGGAGTGCTTATCTTCTTGGTAGCCTCAGGTGGAAAATGCTCCTCAAAGTAGAGTGGGGAGGGGAGGGGTGAAGGAGGAGGATGAGTAGAGAAGGGAGTGGAAAGAGACAAATAGAATCTTGTTTTTTTAATGAGTTGGTGGTTTCTGATAAGGCCGTGGGGTCATTGAGAGGTTATGTTATTAACCGGTGTGTTTCCTTTGTCCGGCACTCCTCCTTATTATTCAAATTTAAATTGCTTGCCAACATTTTAAAGTTAGTTGCCAACATTTAAAGACATGACATTTTTTAAAAAAATCCAAATTTCATGATTCTTTGAAAAAATCAGAAGGCCTGATCACACTGGGCCCATGTTTCCCGTGGCAACAGTGGGCTGGAGATAAACAGCACCCCTCCCCCTCAGACAGCCCAGGCGCTCTTTCTCTTCTCTCTTTAGTCCTCAACTTGCCCACTTCACCCTTCGTTCTGTGGACTTGGTCCTGAAGGCATTGGGCTTGAGATCCTTGATGTAGGAGGTGGAGAAAATAGCTGTTCTTTGTTAGGAGGCCTTGCCTGGGTATCTCCTTCCCTCCCAGAGGCTGCTCCTCGGTTGGTGGCTAATTCATAGTGTGCATGTGGCCACAATGCTGTGTTCACTGCTGCCACCAATGTAGTATTTTGTCCTTTTAAGCCCACAGACCTTCAGTCCTTCTCAACCAACCACTCGAGTCAGAAGATCCCAGAAAACCTTAGACCAGTGGTTCTCAACCTTCCTAATGCCGCGACCCTTTAATACAGTTCCTCATGTTGTGGTGATCCCCAACCATACAATTATTTTCGTTGCTACTTCATAACTATAATTTTGCCACTGTTATGAATCGTAATGTAAATATCTGATATGCAGGATGTATTTTCATTGTTACAAATTGAACATAATTAAAGCATAGTGATTAATCACAGAAACAATATGTAATTATATATGTGTTTTCCGATGGTCTTAGGGGTCGCGACCCCAGGTTGAGAACCACTCCCTTAGACAAAGAGTCTGAACCTTAGGCTCTCCTGAGTGAGCTGTACCAACATTCTGATGTGCTTGTCTGCCCTTCCCATGAGCTTTAGTGTTTAATGGAAAGGCCCATCACTCACATCCGAACTCCAGAGCTGCTGGGTTACAAGGGCAATTTCCACTTCCTGCTGATGAGCTGTTACTCAGCAGCGCTACACGGCCTTTTGTATGGAACCCCCCAATTTCTGTTAATCCCTAAGATGGCTAGTAATTATCTTCCCACTAGAAGGAAGAGGAGACTTGGCACACACCTATGAAATGAGTCAGCGAAATGAGGCTTTGAAGTGATATTATCTCTATGTCCCCTTCCAGCTCTGAAAAATTGATGGCCTTCAAGAAAAGGCTGGTGAGAAACATACGTATCTGTGAGCAGTGGTTGTTTTTAGGTGGTAAACTCATAGCTGTCATAATTTTTTTAAAATTAAAAAAAGTCATTGCAGCATGGTTAATAAGTTGGATCTCAAGTTAGGGTGTCTGGGTTTCAATTCAGAGCCCATCACGTATCTGCTGGGTGATCATAGACCAGTTCCTTAAGGGCTCTGAGCCTCGGTGTCTTCATCTTTAATATAATAATAATAATAGTACCTACTTCATAGAGTTGTGCGATTTAAATGAGATAATGGATGTAAAGTATGTAGCACAGTGAGTGAGTTGTAATAATAAATACTTATTACAGAAATTCTATGTAATATGTCTATATTTTGTAGTTTCTATTTTTCTCCAATGTACATGCACTTTTTAGTAACCAGAGGAAAATGATGAAGGGTGAAGAGGGAATCCCCTGCAGGAAGCTGGGAATGAATTCCACAGAACCCTTAGGAATGGGGAGTCCAACATAAAATGACTCATACTTTCGTAACTGGGACTACCAGAAGCTTCCTTTGAGTTCTTTGCACTTGCCATGAGCTTTATGGCAAACTGAAGACTAATTATGGCCAATGTCTGTAAGCGGAGACTGTCTCAGTGACCTTTGCAGTAAATAATTCCACCAATTGGATCAGATGCTTGCTCGGGGCTTAGGGATCTAGGGCGTGACCATATATAGTTTTTATTTCATCTCTGCCAAGGATAAAGTAACTCAGCGATGGCCTGGGGAACCTGGCAGCCCCAGGGACATGATTAAAGAATCCCTTTGTGCAGATGAGAAAATAAAGGTCCTGACTTTTGCAATGATTTTTTTTAGTTACACAACCAGAATCCAGGTCTTTGGGGGATTATTCTTCTGCTTTTATTTTATTGCTCTTTCAAGTGAATCATTCTGAATGCAGTTAGTTTAGGGAAGGGGCTTAGATTCAAGAGAGACAACCGATTTTGATGTTAATATTTTGGTTGTAACTAAAATGATTAAGACGTTGAGTGATGGAATGAAAATTCAAAACTGCCTTTGCAGATTGAAATGATGAGCCCACACTCCAGACTGCCCTGGCGGGTTTAAGGAGGATTTGCACTCTTGCAGGAAGCAGATGTGGCTTTCCAACTAGAATTGAGAATGACTTTTGCAAGGGTCATGAACTAGTGAAGTGCCTGCTGAATCTGGCTCATGGATGCATTAGTATTTTATTTACCACCACAGTATTTAAAATGCTTGAATTTTAATGTCTTTAGATGAGGCAAGCATTGTCAAGTTCACTAGAGCCCTCCACGCTCGCTGTTATTTCACATATAGCCAGATTCACTTTTTATGCTAACTGCACGGTCTCTGTAAATCATTTGTGATTGTGACTCCCCCCCCCCCCCCCCCCCAGTCACAGGGGTTTTTATTTGTTATTTGCTTATTGTTTTGCATTGAGCAGATGCTCCTCAGATTCTAAGTAGTGATATGGCTTTTTAAAAAGTGAAGTCCACATTTTTAGAAAGATAATGTCTGAATTAGGATTGGTGATAGCTCCATTATACCTCTCTCTCTCTCTCTCTCTCTCTCTCTCTCTATATATATATATATATATATATATATTTCAGAGAGGAAAGGAGAGGGAGGTAGAAACATCAATGATGATACAGAATCATTGGTCAGCTGCCTTCTGCACGCCTTCCACTGGGGATGGGCCCTTGACTGGAATTGAACCCGGGACCCTTCAGTCCGGAGGCCAACGCTCTGTCCACTGAGCCAACCAACTAGGGCATACCTTTTTATATTGACAAGAGTGCTTTCTGCTGCAAGTAACAGAATATTTGACCAACAATGGCTTAAACCATTAAGCTATTTAGGATTTTTTTGTTTAACAAGGAGCCCCAGGTATAGTTTGGTGACTCAATAACCCACCAAGGAGTCAGGTCCTTTTCACTTTGCCTTCCTCAGCTGCTGGTTCCTCTTGGTCACAAGAGGGCTGCTTCTTTCCGGCCATCACATCTTCACATGCCAGCCTTTAAAACAGGAAGAAAAAAGGATAGAAAAGAAGCTTTTTTTCGTGACTCTCTATCCTTCCATTTGAGTAGACTTCCCTTACATTTCATAGGCCAGCACGAGTCACATGCCACCCCTTGAGCATCACTGGTAGAGAATAACAATCAGGATTTGTCTCCAAGAACCGATAATTGCCACTGAAGCAACATTTGCTTCTGTTAGCAGGGGCGTAGGAGCAGTGGCCAAGTGGTATGACACCATTACCTGTAGACTGGACTTATTTCGGGTGTGGGGTGGGGGTTAATACTGAAAGATGAATGTTGAAAAATTGCAGTTTGTCCAGAGGAAGAGCCTTCAGGATTATGCGGGATCTCAATGACGTAAGAGTCTCAGAAGAAATACGTAGGGAAGTTTATCCCAGAGAAGAGAAATCTCAGCGAGAATGTGAGAGAGAGGTTTCACTACTCCATAGGCGGGTAGGGGATAGCCTTAATATTCTTTTGTTCTGGGGACAAAACTGAGGCCAGAGGATGAAATTAGAAGGAGTAAAGTTTCAGCTTGATATGGGAAATAAGCTTTGGAAGTTTGGTCTCTAATAGAAACCTGTGATGTTTTATAGGAGAATAAATGTCTGTCAGATGTGACTGAGTGGAGAGTGACTGCCTATCTGTCAAGAACAGGCTGGCGAGTTGGACTCATATTAGCCAGACGGGATTGGGCCACCTCTGAGGTCCCTTTTTTTTTTAAAATCCTCACCTAAGGATTTTTTTTTTTTCTAGAGAGAGCGGAAGGGAGGAGGAAGAGGGAGAGATAGAGAAAGATAGATAGATAGATAGATAGATAACCATCGATGTGAGAGAGACACATCAGTTGGTTGCTTCCCGCACACCCCCACCTCCCCAACCTGGACCGGGTATTGAGCACCAATCAAGGTACATGCCCTTGACCAGGAATTGAACCTACAACCCTTTTGGTCTGCTGGCCAACACTGTAACCACGGAGCCAAACCGGCTAAGGTGCTGAGGTCCTGTTTAACTCAGAGACTCTATACCTCTCAAATCCTTGAAAACAATTTTTTTACAGTCTCCAAGTCCTGGAACTTTAGGCCCTTGGATTTGGCTGAAAACCAACATCCCCACTTTCTGCAAGTATATGAGTGATTCAGTTTAAATTTGCCTGGCATGGGGGAGGAATTTATGAGCCCTGCATCATCGCCTCAAATCCCCAAAGGACTTTACATCATCCTGAAGGGTAGATGATATTTGAAAAGCAGAAAACCTATGTAGGTCTATGTCAACTCTCACACACATATATAAATATAAACATAAGTAGGTCAGCCGGCATCATATTTACTAGTGGAAGTGTTTTTGGCCAAGAAGCACATCTACAGAAGACGGTGTTTAGAATAATTGCCACCGATCTCCAAATGGGAAGCATTTGCAGTTGCATCCAGTTCATCATGATTACTTATTAAAGTACATTTACATTTTTTGACCATCTTACTGTAGTCATCCTTTTATATTCTAAAGAGATAGACTGAACCCTCTCTGACTTTTCAGTTGTCAGATTATTTTTTTTTTTTTGTCTGTTGTACCTGACTGTGGTTTGAGCATTTGCTTAGGGCAGAAAATGCTCTGGGGACTATTCTGTTGTTTATCTACTTTCCCTAATTTGCCCCTCACATCTTCCAGGGAAAAGCAGAACCTGAAATTGCTTTCCAAATGCTTTGTCTTTCCATTCAAATTTCACAGTGTTCTGTATAGTAGAAATGGCTGTGTTCTTTCTAATTATTTATTTATTAGAAAGAGCTAATCATGTGCAGAGTAAAAAACAAACAAACCCCAATTAATAGCATTTAGAGTAAGGGTATTTGCTC
The DNA here is from genome assembly GCF_028538775.1 of Myotis yumanensis. Taxonomy (NCBI): domain Eukaryota; kingdom Metazoa; phylum Chordata; class Mammalia; order Chiroptera; family Vespertilionidae; genus Myotis; species Myotis yumanensis. Next base: position 94,006,411 of record NW_027223755.1, read on the forward strand.
AATACTGCACAGCAAACCCTCAGACACATGTTCTTCTCCACGGAGGTGACCATGTTACTCATTCAAAGAAAAAAAATTAAATAGGAATGGTGGCTTGTTCCCATTTGTAATTTAGGTTGAAGTTGGTATGTGACAAGGACCTGTTCCTCTTTTAAATCTCACTGACCTGAAAGTGGTGGATGATTTTCTGTTGCTCCCCAACTGTGCCTATTTCCCCAAAACAAAATAATGACCCATTCTAGAATATAGGATCGCTTCTGAAAAGCTCTGGCATCTCAAACTAGACCCACATTCTCACCCAAGGAATTAAAGATAGTTGGGGGTGGTTTGGGGGAGAGTCATGATCATTTTATACACTGATTAAAGCAACAGACCCTCCCCAGAGGGACCACCTTCATAAGCATGCATTCCATATTATGTTCAGTTTGGGGGCTCATAGACCCTCTGAAACTCATTCATAGACCTTCTTAGAATCCATGCATTTATTGGTTTATTAATATGTTCATTCTTCAAACATTTATTGAGCCTGTACCCTGGGCCCAAATGTTTTATAGGTATATCTATCATCCAAATACTTGCTTTGATGTAACTCAGAACCTAGTTGGAGACCGGCCTTAGAGTGATGCATCTATGGTGCGGATGGTTTGGAGGGCTGTGGGAATATAGAGGAGGGCACCTCATTCAGAGGTCTGAGGGTGGGAATTTGTCAGAGAGGATGCCCTACTGAGCTGTGCTCTAGAGTCGAATTCAAGAACTCCTGAGTTAGAAGAGGCTGTCCTCTATGTGCCTGCCCTGCAGGTCGCATCCAGCTCAGTGAAGGGTGAGCTGCAGAGTGGAGGAGGCTGGCTCACGGAGGACCAGACGCCAGTTTACAACCTGGGCCTTTCCCTCTTCACAGGCTCCTCAAGGCTGCCGGGCTCACGTGTTGTTTGGATAGCTCCTGAATTTTCCTCTGGAAGGCAGGTCTCACAATCCAAACGCTGAGCTTTTTGCCAATTTCTGTTTTGTTGTTGCAAACGGTGGAATGTCTCCTGCTCTGTTTCCTCTCTTTCAAATTAGAAAACTCTAGCCAAAAAGACCGAGTGGCATTTGAAATCCACATTGTCTTGCTTGTCTGTAGTCCTAGGGCTGAAAAAACCCCCCACATACTTGCCAGGTGAATTGTTTTCAAGCTAAGATATGTGTAGGGCTGAGGAAATGTAGTATTGGCTGACTTTGGTGAATAGAGCCAAAGCCACAGGAAGAGGGTGTTAAGCGGTATGAAATGACAGGCTTGCTGTGGCTCTGGTGGTAGGTGAAGGGCATGGCTTCCACCCATGGGATCTGGGAATGGTGGGCTTTGGGTGAAGCCTGAGCTTCATGGTCAAATTACACGTTAGTTAATTGCTGGTGGTTTTGTCTTGGTTAATTAGTACTTGAATGCTACTTGGCAGCATTCAGAGAAAGACTTTAATCATGGAAAATTTCAAGCACATAAAAAAGTAGAGAGAATAGTATGATGAGTCCTCGTGTTCCCAGCTTCAACAATTATTATTCCTGTTTTATATACTTCATCACTCTCCTTACCCCTACCATGGGGTCATTTTATATCAAATCCATGACATCATTATATTTCATCTATTAAAGTGTCAGTATAAATATGTATAATGTCAGAATAAATGTATCAGTATATATCGCAAAAAGATAAGAATTTTAAGGACTGTTAAAAAATAACTTCAGCTAATATGAGAGTAATCTCATGCGTGCACATTGGGAGGTTAGTGAGATTCAGAGAAGTATAAAGAAAATAAAAATCACCATCCATGGACAATTTTTAGTGACATTTCAGTATATTTCCTTCTAGTATTTTCTATACCTTATATACAAACACATATATACTACTGATTATATAATTTCACATATAGCTTTTAATTTATTTATCAGAAGCATTACAAATTATTTGTAAGCATTTTATCTGCTGCATTTTCTATGATATAGAAACATCATTATTTACTTGATAATAGTACTTGATAATTTAGATTGCTTCACATTTGTAATTATGAATTACCTTAGCACCTAGCTGGCTTGGTTCAGTGGATAGCGCATCAGTCTGCGGACTGAAGGGTCCCAGGTTCGATTCTGGTCAAGAGCACATGCCTGGGTTTCGGGCTTGGTCCCCAGTTGGGGGGCATGCAAGAGACAGTCAATCAATGATTCTCTCTCATCATTGATGCTTCTCTCTCACTCTCTCCCTTCCTCTCTGAAATCAATAAAAAATATTAAAAAAATAGCACCTCAGTGAACCCCTTCATAATGAAATGTCTGAATTACAGATTATTGGTGTTGAATTGAATCCTGTGGCTGAAATTACTGGGCCACTCACTGTACATCAAGAATTTTAAGATTCTTTTTAAAAAAAATATATGTTAATTGATTTTTTACAGAAAGGAAGGGAGAGGGATAGAGAGTTGGAAACATCGATGAGAGAGAAACATCGATCAGCTGCCTCTTGCACACTCCCCATCGGGGATGTGCCCACAACCAAGGTACATGCCCTTGACTAGAACCGAACCCGGGACCCTTCAGTCCGCAGGCCAATGCTCCGCTGAGCCACACTGGTCAGGGCAAGAACTTTAAGATTCTTGATACATACTTCTAATTGGTGTCCAGAAAGATTGGAACCCTGGACATTTCCCATAACTGTATTAAAGTGCCCCAGTCACCTAACTCCAGCCAGAACTTGAAACAAAAACTTTTCTACTAGAATCTCATTGTTCTAATTTGCATCTATTTTATGGTACCTGCTGTGGAATATATTTTAATTTAGTCACACTTCTTTGTTTTCTCTAGATGTTGCACAGTTTAACCTCTTTGAGATTTCTCATTGTGTAAATGGAAAAGCTCAAAAATGATGGAGTCCAATATAAAGTACAGTGAAATAATTTGAATTTTTAAAAATTAATAAATATTTTGAAGCCTGGCAGGGAGTTCTATGATTATTCATTCTTAGTCACCAGGCGTTGCTCAACCGTTGTGTCTGTATCAATGTTATTTCAAGAATTGCTTTAAAATGTAAAATTTCTCAGTAGAAAATCATTTCGTGGAACTTGACTATTATGATTTGCCAGGAGGCGGTAGAGAACCATGTCTTAGCCCGCGATGTACTCATGTTGCCGGCTTTGTGGTGAGCAGTAGGAGTGTGAACCCATGGTTTGTTCCTTTCTCTAGAAAGTTGAAGGAGGGATGAGGATGTCACAGTGACTGCCCTGAGATCGGAAAGGGATATTGCATGGGTGCCAAGGAATAACTGTTCTCCTTTGCCATTGTCGGGGTGGGCCAGAAAATGCGTTGCAAACACAAGTAGGAGGGACTTAGGGTTGATATTAACAGATGTGTGTGGGGGAGGATCTCCCAAATATTTAACCTCTGTTACAGCATGCCAATGTTATGGACTGAATGTTTGTGTCCCCCCCAAAATTCATATGTTGAGTTCCTAACCCCCAACTTGATGGTGTTAAGAGGTGGGGCCTTTGGAAGGTGATTAGTTCATGAGGGTGGAGCCCTCATGAATGAGATTAGTGCCCTTATAAAAGAGACCCCATAGAGCTCTGTCACCTCTTCTAACATGTGAGGACACAGAAGATGTCAATCAATGAAGAAATGGATCCTCACCAGACACTGAATCTGCTGGTGCCTTATTCTTGCATTCCAGCCTCCAGAACTGTGAGAAATAAATTTCTTTCTTTTTTTTTATTGCTTAAAGTATTACAAAGGGTATTACATATGTGTCCTTTTTTTCCCCCTGCCCTTGACAACCCCCTGGCTTCCTCTACCCCCCAGTGTCTTATGAGAAATAAATTTCTGCTGTGTGCCCTTCACCCCCGTCTGTGGTGCTTTGTTATGGCAGCCCGACCAGAATAATGCCGAGAGGTTGGGAGGCACTTCAAGCTTCATCCCAAGCTTCCCTAGTGCTTTTCTTCTACTCCTGAACAGATCAGGACTCACACCCCCACGTACTCTAACACTGACTGCTGTCTTCTCCTGGTGGGGTTTCGGTTCTGGCAATAGGGCTCACACATTGAGGCACCCAGTCCTTGTCTTGGAATCTTTCCTAAAACACACAGGACTTTCAGGTTCAGTGTTTCCTAAACATTGTTATTCAAATAGCCTTAGGGGGTGTGGTAGACAGGATCATGGTCCCCTGAAGATGTCCTAATCCCTGGAAACCTATGACTATGTCACCTTATATGGCAAAAGAGACTTTGCAAATATGGATCTTCAAATGGGGAGATTCTTCTGGAATATGCGGTGGGTCCAATGTAATCACAAGGTCGTTATGAGAGGGAGAGAGGGTGGTGAGAGTCAGAGAAGGAGATGTGATGACACAAGCAGAGCTTGGAGTAATTGCCTTTGAAGATGGAACAGGGGCCACAAGGCAAGGAATGCAGGCTGCCTCTAGCAGCTGGAAAAGGTCAGGAAGCAGAAACCTCCCCTGGAGCCTCCAGAAGCAACGCAGCCCAGTGACACCTTGATTTTAGTCCAGTGAGACCCATTTCAGACTCTGGGCCTCTGCGTCTGTAAGAGAACAAATCTGTGTTGCTTTAAACCACTCAATGCATGATAATTGATTACAGCAGCCATAGGAAACCAACACCGGGGGAGAATCTGGTAAACGCGCCGCTGGGCAGGCTGTGCCCCACGTGGCCTTCTCTCTGTGCTTTACCTTAAAATTTATGCAGAGTATGTGTACCATCTCATACTGTAACTGCATTGGTATTAAGGCCAGAATAATTTCAAAGTGACTTACAGATAGAGGTGTCAACTTTTCTCTTCACCAAATAGTCAAACAAAAGTCATGCTCCAGAAAATTCTGCCATGTTTATTCTCTGCACATGTGTACATCTGGACCATGCATGCCTCTGTCTGAGAAACGTAGGAGAGTGTGTGCTTTGAATTCAGACAACTCAAACTTACTAGCTCTGTGTCCTTGGGCACACCATGTAACCATTCTGAGCCTCAACTTTCTTATCTATAAAATGGGTTAGTAGTAATGCCAATCCTGCAAGGTTGCTGTAAAGATCAATAATTATCTGTGAAAAGTGTATATAGAGCACATTGGCACATAAAGCACCTGGTGTAGCAAGCACTGTTCTAACACTAATACAGTCTACACATTAACACTTCTCGTCTTCACAGCAGCATGATGAAGTAGGCTTCATTATTATCCCCATTTTACAGATGCAGGAACTGAGGCCCAGAGAACTTAAGATATATGTCTGAATTCACACAGTGATAAGTGGTTGAGCCAGCATTTGAACACAGCTAGTTTGGCTCTTGGGCATGGTTTCTTAAACTTGGCACTGCTGACATATTGGCTGAATAATTCTTTGCTGTAGGGCTGTCCTTTGCTTTGTAGGATGTCTGGCAGCATCCCTGGCTGCTCCCCACTAGATTCCAGTAGCACTGCCACACCCCCAGTTGTGACAACACAAAATGTCTCCAGACACGGCTAAGTGTTCTCTGGGGGGCACGTTTGTCCCGGTTGAGAACCACAGCTCCAGGTTTGGAAGTCTGGTCAGTGTATGGTACTGTCTACACAGTGGTGTTTAATAAGTGACATTTTCATTGCACTTTGGGCCCCATGTTTTACTAAACCTTTGAAGCTCTAGCAGACTAAGGTCTCTTAATGCTCGTGTCTCTTTATCTAGGCAGCACCCCGTGGAGTCTGTTCCCTATTTGGGGGTTGGTGTCAGGACCAAGCGGGACTTGGTGTGCGAGGATGTTAACACTCCTCGCTGGCTGCGCTGGCAGTGCAGGCGGGCTGCGGCAGCTTGAGTCAGGGCACCGAGCAGATTGCAGCAGGCAGACGCTGGTGCACATAGGCGCTTAATATTCTTTTCAGAAGGATGATTCATTTGCTCACACATGGCCTTCCTGGGAGTCATCTGAACAATTAATGTGCCTCCACCAAATTATTCACAAGCAGTTGCCCCATCATTCTTGGACCTGGATGGGAGAAAAAGGGTCAAGAAATTCAGGATACCTGGGACAGAGAAAAGAAGAAGAACTAATCAATAATGAGCTTTCTGCTAATTGGGGCATTTCTCCAAAATACATCGCGATCATGTTTTATTTCTGAAAGGAATCTGTTAACGTTTAGGATTGACGAGGGTTAGTGCAATGGGCTGGAAGAATTCAGCAAAGGGGCCAAATCTCTGCTTCAGCTGCACCAGGGAAGGCTCTGCCTCCGACCGTTCCTCAGACTCTGAGCAGCTGAATCATAAATTCAAATCCTCAGCCACACTGTGACCACACGAGAGACTATCTCTGATCCTCCCCGTGACCAGGAGTCCTGTCTAGAAAGTACATTTTAATGAGGCCCGCCTGCATGCAGCCTTCTCTTTCGTCCCTAAAGCCACGTCTGGTGTCCTGCTTAGGGCAGAATTTCAAAGCCAGATGGAGTCTCGCCCAAGTCAATGTCCCGTTCATGGTTCATCTGCCCTTGGTCCACTGCCCTGTGTGATGTGTGTTGCTATTCACTTAGTTTAAGGAGACTGCATCCCACTTAGGTTTATGACTTCATCTTTCCCCTCTTTCTAGCACCCAGTTTTGGGGCAGGGTAGGTGCCCAGATGTGTAAGTAAGATAGTGGCACAGTAGAAAGGGCTAGGTCCAGGACGGTATTTCTTTCCCACGGCTGCTTTAACACATTGCCACAAACTCGGTGTCTGAGAATAGCACCCTTTCACTCTCTTGCAGCTCCAGAGGGCAGACATCTGAACTCGGGTTCACTGTGCCCAAATCAAGGTGTTGCAAGGGCGTGCTCCCTCTCGAGGGTCTAGGAGAGAATCTGTTTCCTTGCCTTTAGCAGCTTCCAGAGTGGCATTCCTTGGCGTATCACCCTCGCCTCCAACTTCAATGCCAGCAGCATAGCATTTTCCTTCGGTTGTCACACCTCCTGTAAGGACCCGAGTGATTACACTTAGGGTCTACCCATGCAGCCAGGATAGTCTCCCCATCTGAGGAGCCTTAATTTCATAGCATCTGCAAAAATCCCTGTGGTCATTCAAAGTAACATTTACAAACTCGGGGGGTTAGGACCTGGATACCTGGGGGGCCATGGGTTAGCCAACCACAGGGACCATTATAACCATCTCACTACAGGGGCATGCAGGATTGTGCTAAGAAGTTAATTTGCTTCCCCATGGTACTAGGGTGAGCGTGGCAGGCAGGCTGGGCAAACTCTGGACCTCAGTTTTCTTATTTGCATGTGAGAAGGTTGGGCTAATGGCTCTTGTAGCTTTAACATCTTTCCTCTTTCGGTGAATTCTATGCAATAAGAAGAGCAGGTTGTGTTGGAAAAATTTTGGAGCTTGGAGTTAGGCAGACCTGGGGTTTAATCTGAGCTTCAGTACTCTTCCCTGTCAAAAGGAAATTATATATATATATATATATATATATATATATATATATATATATATTTTTTTTTTTCTATGAGATATTAAATTTATAAAATACATTTTTCCTTTTTTTTTCTCTCTCGGCTGTATCTCTCCTCTTGCATGAAATTGGACTGGGCTAAGGTCCACTCTGTGATAGAGGAGTCCACTTGTTCTTCAAGGTCAAGAGTCACTCCCCGCCAAAACCGGTTTGGCTCGGTGGATGGAGCGTCGGCCTGCGGACTGGGGGGTCCCAGGTTCGATTCCGGTCAGGGGCATGTGCCTTGGATGCCGGCACATCCCCAGTGGGGGGTGTGCAGGAGGCGCTGGTCGATGTTTCTCTCTTATCGATGTTTCTGGCTCTCTGTCCCTCTCCCTTCCTCTCTGTAGAAAATCAATAAAAATATATTAAAAAAAAAAAGAGTCACCCCTACTTGGCTGCTGCTGATCTGCCTTCTGCCTGCTTGGTGGGGCCTAGGCCCCTCTACAGGTGAGACAGGGCCTTCCTCAAAGCATCCCTAGTAGCTGCCCTTCTCCAGATGTGGTCCTTCTTAGCTGGAGCTGTGCAGATGCTTCACCATCTGTACCTGTGGTCCCAGCCTCTTGCTCTGGGTTCTTGGTATGCTTACTCCCTTGACATAAAGTAAAACATGCTGTGCAGTGAGCCATGAGCACCTTAAACTGAACCTGCCTAGAACCAGTCCCCTTCTGCTTCGTCCCCATACTGGGTTTTCTCTCTCTGTCAGTGCCTTCCCAGCTCTTCAAGTCACCCACACTGAGAAGGAAAAGGAAGGACGGATGGATGTTGAACCCCCACATGCGCAGGCACCATATTGCTGGCACAAACTTCAGAAAAGTGAAGGAAACAGAAGGAAAGTGAAGCCCAGAGAGTCACGGACACTTGCTCTTGGTCACACAGAACTGGCACTTGAACTCAGGTTTCCTGACTCCCCACCCTGTGCTTTTTCCACCAGAAGAGTTTCTTCAGGCACCTTCCCATGACGCCTTCACAGAATTTTTTGGTCTATTTTGACTTTAAAAAAATTTTAGTGAGGTAGGCATAACATAAAGTTTGCCATTTTAACCATTTTAAAGTGAACAATTAAGTGGTATTAGTGCATTCACAATGGTGTGCGACCATTGCCTTTTGTAGCCCCATCTTCATCACTCGAAATGGAGACCCCATAACTGTTAAGCATTCACCCCATTCCCTCCTTCCTTTAGCCCCAGAAACCACTAATCTTTCTGTTTCTATGGATTTAACTATTCCAGGTGGAATGGTGTCCTATCAAATGTGGCCTTTTGTGTCTGGCATCTTTCAAGTGGCATAATGTTTTCAAGGTTCATCCATTTTGTAGAATGTACAAGCACTCACTCCCTCTTATGGCTCAATAATAATATCACAATAGTATTCCACTGTGGGGATGGATCGCGTTTGGTTTATCTGTTCATCCATTGATGGACATTTGTGTTATTTCCACCTTTTGGCTGTTGTGAAGAGTGCTGCTACCAATATGTGTGCACAATATTTTTGCTTGAATACTTTCATTTTGGGCGGGGATATATGCCCAGGAGTGGAATTGCTGTTATGGAAATACTACATTTAACTTGTTGGGGATGATCTTTTTTCTTCCCTCAATGCTTTTCTTGACATCATAAAATAAAATAAATATATTTTAAAAGGAAACGTTATATCACTACCAAAAATAGATCCTGTTTTCCCTTGCCATAAGTAGAAGGTAATAGTAAACTAAGGAACGAACACATTCACACAAATTTAAAAAGAACAACCTCAAAATAAAAAAGGGGAAACATAACAGCACCATTAAAAGGCAACTAGCTGCTATTTTCTGCTAACCCTTAGCATATTTCGCTCTCCTTGAAGAGTAGATTAACAAGTGTTAGAAAGGTGTTGAAGACCTATTAGCACCAAAATGAGACTTCCTCATCAATTAATCAGAAGGATTAAAAGAGAATCAGGGCTCTGGCTTGTGTGCTTTATTGTCAGCTAGTGCCTTGTCTGTGTTAGACGAAACCATCTCTGGTACCACACCTGGCACTCTGGTGTGTCCATTCTTCCACTACCCAACTCGTGGTGACCTCCTTCCTCTCCATGTCACCCGGTCCTTATCATCTTCCCTTTGGACTCTGACTCCAGTCTTCTAACTTTTCTGCCCAGATGTTCACCATCAACCACCGCTACCACCACCAAAGGGGACTCTGAGCATATTAATTCCCCATTCTTAGAGCTTTGGTGATATCTCCATTATTACCAAGGTAAAGTCTAAACCATTAGCCAGGTACCCAAGAAGCACCACAGTCTGCTCCCTATCACAGACCAGTTCTTTCTGTCTCCTATATTGACCCATCAGGTGATCTAGAGGGCACACTCTTTCTTTTAAAAAAATATGTTTTTATTGATTTTTAGAAGGAGAGGAAGGGGGAGGGATAGAGAGATAGAAACATCGATGAGAAAGAACCATTGATTGGTTGCCTCTGGCCATTGATTGGTTGCCTCCAGCATGCCCCCCTACTGGGATCGAACCCACAACCCAGGCATGTGCCCTGACCAGAAATCAAACCAGTGATCTTCTGGTTCATGGGTCAATGCTTAACCACTGAGCTACACCGGCTGGGCAAGAGAGCGCACTCTTTCTCCTACATGCCCCACAGTTCTAACTCTGTCTCTGAGTTCTTCTCTTCTTCCATCATCTTCACCTGTGTTGATCATCTTGGTTGATCTAACTCTCAAGGTTCTTAGGAAGATCAAATAAGGCATACAGAACCCTGAAAACCCTAAAAAGAAATACAAGTGCAAAACATGTCATTGCTAGTTCTGCTTTGTCCTAAGTTCTTGAACCTTTGAATGTCAAGGGCTCCCAGGTGCTTTTTCCATTTCTTAGGTTTGAATCAGTTGCCTTTCTTGCCTGCTGTGCCCTGAGTATCTTTTGTGCCACCTGACAGAAAGTATGGCCTCCCACATGACCGAATGTATTCCTATTCTTTTTTAAAATATATTTATTTTATTGATTTTTTACAGAGAGGAAGGGAGAGTGATAGAGAGTTAGATCAATGAGAGAGAAACATCGATCAGCTGCCTCCTGCGTACCCCCTACTGGGGACGTGCCTGCAACCAGGGTACATGCCCTTGACCGGAATCAAACGTGGGACTCTTCAGTCCTCAGGCCGATGCTCTATCCACTGAGCCAAACTGGTTAGGGCTGTATTCCTATTCTTTTTTTAAAAAAATAAATCTTTATTGTTCAGATTATTACAGTTGTTCCTCTTTTTCCCCCCATAGCTCCCCTTCACCCGGTTCCCACCCCACCCCATGTCCTTCCCCCCCTCCCCCCATTGTCCTTGTCCATAGGTGTAAGATTTTTGTCCAGTCTCCTTCTGTACCACCCAACCCCCTTCCCCCTGAGAATTGTCAGTCCACTTCCTTTCTATGCCTCTGATTCTATTATATTCACCAGTTTATTCTGTTCTTCAAATTTTTTATTCACTTGATTTTTAGATTCACTTGTTGATAGATATGTATTTGTTGTCATTTTGTTTATAGTTTTTATCTTTACCTTTTTCTTTCTCTTCTTAGAGAATACCCTTCAGCATTTCATATAATATTGGTTTGGTGGTGATGAACTCCTTTAGCTTTTCTTGTCTGTGAAGCTCTTTATCTGACCTTCAATTCTGAATGATAGCTTTGCTGGGTAGAGTAATCTTGGTTGTAGGTTCTTGCTATTCATCACTTTGTATATTTCTTGCCACTCCCTTCTGGCCTGCATAGTTTGTTGAGAAATCAGCTGACAGTTGTATGGGTACTCCCTTGTAGGTAACTAACTGTTTTTCTCTTACTGCTTTTAAGATTCTCTCTTTGTCTTTTGCCCTTGGCATTTTAATTATGATGTGTCTTGGTGTGGTCCTCTTTAGATTCCTCTTGTTTGGGGTTCTCTGCGCTTCCTGGACTTGTAAGTCTATTTCTTTGACCAGGTAGGGGAAGTTTTCTGTCAATATTTCTTCAAATAGGTTTTCAATATCTTGCTCTCTCTCTTCTTCTGGTACCCCCATAATTCAGATGTTGTACGCTTGAAGTTGTCCTAGAGGCTTCTTACACTATCTTCATATTTTTGGATTCCTTTTTATTTTTGCTTTTCCA